>NC_088116.1:6418500-7022000 GCF_036370855.1 Dromaius novaehollandiae
GGCGGGTCGCTCCCCGGCGCAGCACCGTGCCCCCGGCGCGGAGGCAGGCCTGGAGACCGGCGGCCCCTCCTCGCACGCCGCGGGGCCGCTCGCAGGCCCCAGCACCGGCCGAAGGGTTAACGCGGCGCTCGCCTCCCGGCCCGCACATGGGCTCCCTTTCGTCCCTGGCGCGGGGCCAGCGCGAGTCCGCATGAATCACAGGCCACTCCCCTCCCCCCCGAACCCCTTGGCCAGAGGCTTCTGCAGCCTTTTACTCACACAAACAAAAATAAATCTCGCTGCCGGCCTCTGAACTCTGCAAAGGCGAGTTTCCCTCTGGCTCCCCGAGCGGCCCGGAGCTGTGCGAGGGGACTTGGCACGCTCCCCGCCGACCTCGCTCTTTCACTCCCGGCGCATCCTGTGTCCTTCTCTCACCGGGCGGCCCGGGGAGCGGAATGGGACGTGACGGCCGGCACAGGCGTCGCTCGCAGCTGCCAGGAATCGGCCGGGTACGGCCGGCGAACGCCGCCAGGGCAAATGCCACGCACGAGGGACCCGCCCCGGGTTCGCGCCCGGAGCGCGGCCCCCGCCGTCACCTGCAGTCCCCGCGGCCGGGGGCGTGCGGGTAGGTGATGGTCCCGCTCACGAGGCCGCCGGCGCGGGCTGGCGGGAGCCCAGGCGTCGAGGAGCCGCGCTGGGGCGTAGCCGGGCTCTCCTCGCTCACGTAGGACCGGCTTTGCCCATCAGAGGCTGCTCTCCGCTGGGACCTGCCGTTTTGCTCACTCTTCCTGCAAGGTCAGAGCCGTTTCACTCGGCGGCTGCGTGGGGACAACGTGCTGCCACGCTTTGGCTCTCCGCGTTGGCCCTTCTCCGCGGCAGGTCGAGGCTAGCAGAGCTCCGGCACTCGAGGAGCATCGCCCCTGCGCCAGCCCCGCGCGGGGGAATGGGCATGGCCGCGTCGGTGGAGCAGTGGCCGAGGAGCGGCACTGCCAGGAGGAGGGTGCGAGGCACGCGGTGGAGGTTATGGCTGCTGACTTGTCTGGAGACCCTTGTGGGAGGTGGCACCGTCAGGACGGCTTGATTTAAAGCCAGATGGCAACACTTGGAAATGGATTAAAACCCACTTATTTCCATGGCCGCTGCTGGCCGGTGCAGCTCATCGTTTCAGGGTGCCTTCGAGGCTTTGGCAAGATGGCAGGAGGGTTCGGACCTCACCAGGGCCAGGGGGAACCTCCCGGCGCGTTGGGCAGCGTGGGGCTGGCAGAAAGGCTGAGCTGGGCTTCCCCCGCCGGCCCTGGGGCGCTTTGTGCGGGCACGAGCCCGGTGTCGCAAGGCTTTGCATGGCGGACGCGCTCCATAGCGGTGCCGCCGTGCTCCATGGGTGAGCAGTTCCTATTAGAGGCAACAAACAGCAGCAAGTCCAGGGAAGCTATTTTTAAGTAGAGGAAGCACTAGAATAGCATCCTGAGTTTTTTAAGCCTCTGACTTACTAAAGAGCCCAAGTCCTTCGATAGCATCTAAAGTAATACGTGAGCTCCTGGGTCTCTTTTTGGCAGCAAGCGTTAGCTGAAGGGCTGGGTACAGCCCTGGAGGGTTGCTGGAAAAGCCCAGCAGACCCTCCCCATGTGTGTGAGGCCCTCTGGCCTCCTGTGGGTGCGTAGGGCTCAGTCAAGGACAGTGCTTTGGGTTTCCAGGCCTGGAATCCACCTGGCTTCCCAGCTGGATGCAGTCGGAAAAGGCACGGCATGTGCGAGACCCGGTGTGGCAGCGAGCGACTTGCAGCCGAGCATCCCCTCCCCACAGACCTCTCCGCCTGCCGCCTGCTCAGGGGTCTGTGTTAGGATGCTTTTGGCAGGACTCATGTCCCAAACTGCTTTGTTTTCGCTGGGGAGCTTGTCACCTGGAGCCGTTGCCCTCTGGAGTCCCACAGCCTCCCTCTTCCATCCCCCATTTCTCTTCTCATCCCTGTTTTGCGTTAGGGGAGGGCCAGTGGCACTGGTGCAGATCAGGCCTGGCAACCACCTGGCAACCGCAGTTCCTGGGGCCGCTGTCCTACTTGCTCATCCTCTGTCCTTCTCCTTCAGGCCGTGCTGAAAGATCAGAGTCAAGTGAGGCAGATGGAGCTGGAGATCAGACCCGTCTTCCTGGTCCCGGACACCAATGGCTTCATCGACCACCTCAGCAGCTTGGCGACGCTCCTGGAGTGCAGGAAGTTCATCCTGGTGGTGCCCCTGATCGGTGAGTGGGGCTGGCGGAGGTGCGGGCTCCCCTCTCCCCCCGGCACGGGCCGTCCCGCCGTGCTGGGGCCTCCTCTCCCCGGCCCCGCGAGCCCCCAGCGCCTGTGTGGTCCGGAGCCGGCCGGCTCGCGCCGCGGCTGGCTGGCAGCAGAGGTGGGGTGGCGTCTGCCGTGCCGAGCTGGCGGCTGAGCTGGGCCTGGGCATGAGCCGCTTGCTTGTGCTCGACGGAGCTGCGCCTTCCTCCAGCAGCGGCAGCGGCCCCCGGCCTGTGCCGTGCTTCTCCCTTCCTGCCCGTGGCACGAAGCGGGCTCCTCTCCCTGTGCTGCGTTTGGGGGTGCCAGGGGCTGTGAGAGGCCGGCGGGTGTTAAACGGGATTTGGAGGGAATTTTGGAGGGAGCAAGGAGGAGGAATTGTTAAACAATCAAAGCAGATAGCTTATCCCAGCTGAGCTAGGGCTTAGGCAGCCCGAGCAAATGGCCGGCCTGTGTCCCAGCGTCTCCAAGCTGCTCAAGCCCAGCCCTTCTTTTTATCCTTATAAAGCTCGCAGTAAAACAGCAAGCTGGTTCCCGTTATTGGTAAACACTCACCCTGGCAGATAACGGCTGTGCTGCTGGGTGGTCTCCCAGGGTGGCGGGAGGCTTTGGGCAGATGCCTTTGCTCTGATTGTTTGATTGCTCTCTGGGCTCGAGGTAACGCTGCTGCGGCCAGTGTCGCGCGGGGGCCGGGCGAGCCCGGTGCCAGCCTGCCCTGCACAGGGTCCCGGCGGGCAGCAGCGGCCAGGGCAGGCGTGTGGCCAGGCGCCGCGGAGCCCGCGCTCTCCCGTCCCGGCTCAGCCCCGGAGGCCGGGGGCCCCGTGGGCATCTCCGGCGTCCAGGCAGCGAGGTGTACACCCGTGCTGCTCTCCTGGCCCGCGGCACGCAGGGGTGTCTGCCCTCCGCACCGCTGCGGGGCTTCCTTCGCGGCTGCCGGCGCCCGGCAGAAAGCTCTGCCTGCCCCAGAGCAAACGCCCCGCTGCTGCCTTTCCCCGCGGGACTGCTGGGCTTGGGGACGGCCCCGTCGGTGGGGAGCAGGCCAGTTGCCTGCCCAGCTCAGCGCGGAGCAGTCGGGTGCTCCGCAGCGCCCGAGCTTTGTGCGAAAGGGAAGGGAAGGAAGCCGTGAGCCCGGCAGAGCTCGCAGAGCCCAGGGGGCTGCGGGAAGCGTGTCAACACCTGCAAGTGCTGGCATCTTCCCTGGAGCCGTAGCGCTGCCTCCCCGGTGCTCTCACGTGGTTTGCGTGAGGCTTGCTGAGCCGAAGCCCAGCCAGGAGCGGTTGCTGCAGGAGAGCTGAAAACCCTGTTACCGTCCCTGAACCTGCAGTATGAGGATGGGCCTGTCGTGCCCCGGCTCAGGCGGGTTGCGCAGGAGGAGCCGCAGCGACGGCACTGAGAGCTGCCGTCTTCTCCTGCCCTGCCACCTCCCCGCACAGCCCCATCCCCGCGCTGGGGGACAGCGTGCCTCACCTCCCGCAGCCTGCCAGGAGCCTCCCCTGCTTTGCCCTGGAGCTGAACACTCTCTGTCTGGGCAGGCTGTTAGTTGAATTCCCCCTCGTGCCCCAGGGAGGCCATCGAAGATGAGAACCAAGCGTGGGTAGGAGGAACTTGTCCGCTGGCGTAAGCCAGGGGCCGGTGACCGCTGGGGGCAGAGGCCTCGGTGCCATGCCCCATCGCTAGACGCTGGACAGCCATGGCCGTGCCCGTCCCCCGGCACGGGGCCCTCGTCGCGCTCTTCCTGGGGATGCAGCAAGGGGTTAAGCATGCAGCTTCGCATTCGGTTTGTTTCTCTTGCTCTTTAACCTGCTCCGTGCTCCTTGAGGCTGACCCCGCCATGGAGAAGCCAGGCCTGGTGCAGAAGCACAAACAAGCCTCCCCTTTGAAGCCTGTTTAGCTTGGAAGCAGGAAGGCGGATTTCGGGAGGGAATACCAGCTTTTCCTGTTTGATGTTCCGTTCTTGCACGGCTCCCCCCACCCCTCGCCCAGCCGTGCATTGTGTGGAAATGGCAGCACCAGGTCGCTGAAAGCAGTAGCAAGAAGAGTCGGCTGAGAGCGAAGCGCAAGGCAGCTCCATGCAGCTTTAATTTGAATACCCAGACAGTGAGTGCCAGTCTCACCATGGAACAGAGCGATCACGCAGGCTCCCCGGGCAGTGATTCACAGCACTGGGGAGAGGCCTCAGACCCCGAGCTCTCTCCCCGAACCCCCAAGGAATGCATAGTTCCCACTTGAACTCAGGACTTGGCTCCAAGCTCGGAAACAGTCTTCAGAAATGAAGCCATGGCTAAAACACACACTGTGCGCACAGAGGCTCCCTCGCACACACGTGCACACCAGCGCTCTCGCGCCCAGCCCCGGGCACGGACGCAGGCGAGGATGCGTGTGTGCACATCTGGGGACACGGCTGTGTGCGCAGCTGCCCACCTGGGCAGCATCTTGCTCGCACACGAGCGCTCGCCGTGCAACAGAGCAGCTCTTGCAGCAGACCCAGCGCGGTGGGGTGGGTTCCTCCCGGAGCTCTGGTGTCTCTCGGGCCACTGCACAGCTCGTGGGGGCAGAGAGGCTGGTGTCCCCGCTGCTTGGCAGCAGTACAGGAGGCTGTAGGATTTGACAGTCTCCAGTTAAGCCAAATGGGCTGGGAATCCGCCTGAGCTCAGGCTCAAGTTCGTCTTGAGCAGCATGTGTCAGGACAGATGTGCAAGCCCTGCAGCAGCCCCAGATGGGCGAGGTGTTGGAGTGTCTTCCCTGCGCCAGTCGTCCCTGCAGGGAGCTTGGGACAGCAGCTTCAGGTGCAAAAATAGGGCTAGGACTCGCGTGGGAAGCAAAGCGAGAGTGAGAACTGCCTGCTCCCGAGTGGGACCTTATCCACACGTGCAGCCCTGTTACAGGAGGGCAGCAGCTTTCTGCGCTGAAAGCGAGTCCAGTGAGTCGAGAGGAGGAAACGGAGCCGGGCAGCCCAGCACAGGCCGGGAGGTGCACTGCTGCCAGCCGTCACTGTGGTCAGGCACCCAGGGGAGCAGGGTGGCAGGAGGCCATGGTTTTCGTCCTCCTTCGGTCACGCGTGGAGGTGCCTCGGTCGTGATGCAGGAGGAGCCGGTGGGGACCGTGGGGTAGGACGTGGCGTTTGGAAGAGCGCAGCGCCCCGCGCGAGCGTGCCCTGCACGCCACGGGAGAGGGACGCCCTGCGCTCCGCGAGCCGAGCCAGGTGACACGCAGAGGTGGAAAGGCTGCAAAGCTTTTCCAGACCAGCAGCCAAGTCCAGGAGCACGGGGACACTGCGGCAGCTGAACCCAGATTTCCTGAGCCAGCTCCCAGTGCCCCGGCCCCGAGGCCTTGGCAACTCATACACTTCAGCAGCAGGTCACGAGAGCACCTTGTCGCGTAGTAACTGTACCTCCTCTTCCTGTTTCAAGTGATAAACGAGCTGGATGGCCTGGCCAAGGGCCCAGAGATGGAGCACCGGGCCGCAGGCTATGCCCGCCAAGTGCAGGAGAGAGCCAGGAAGTCCATCGAGTTCCTGGAGGAGCGATTTGAGAGCCGTGACAACTGCCTGAGGGCTCTGACCAGCCGAGGCAACGAGCTGGAGTCCATCTCCTTCCGCAGCGAAGACACCACGGGCCAGCAGGTAAGGGGGGGCCGCGGCCCCAGCAGGACCCCGCGGGGAGGGAGCCGGGTGGGGGACGCGGAGGCAGGGCTGCCAGTGTGCGCGCTGGGGTGGGGGTCTTCTCCGCTGCCTCCCAGAGGGCAACCAGCACCCCCATCCCTGGGCTCTGCGTGCTCTGAGCGGAGAGCAGCTCTGCCCTTTTGCAGGCGGCCGAGCAGCACTGCTGTGTGCGTTAACGGCTTGGAGCAGCCCTGCTCTCTGCTGAGCTGTGACTGAGCTTTTAGAGAGCAATGTAGAAATTTAGGGGGGGCAGTGTGCAGGTTTTTTTCCTGCCAGGCCTAATGTTGCCCTTTTCTTCCAGGGAAACAACGATGACCTGATTCTGTCCTGCTGCCTCCACTATTGCAATGACAAGGCCAAGGATTTCATGCCCTCTAACAAAGGTATGGCATCCTCACGTCCCCTTTGTCCCTGCTCTGTTGCATCCCACAGGCGGCTCGGTTTCTCTTTCATGGCCCTTTGAGCCAATCCCTCCCGCATTTTGCCGCTTTCAACACCCAGGTGTCACCTCCTGCCTCCGATCGGCCCCAGGCTGTTGCCCTGGTATCACATTTACAAATGCGCACCTCACCGCGCTTCCTGTGATGCCCCGGCCTGAGAAGCCCCTACAAATGTCTGCAGAGCCATTGCTGCCTCTCGAATCCTGCCTTAAAATGCTCTTTTGCTACAACCGAACCTGATGGTGGCTAGGCTGCCGAGGCCTCTGCTTGCTTTTGACTTTATCAGCCGTGATGTTACCCATGTGCATGTCCACCACCTCATCTTTTGTTGGGGTGGCGAGTGGGACGGGGCCTCTCTGCCTACACGCTGCTCTTCTGAGCGCAGCAGGATGCAGCAACCATGGACTAGGGCCTACGGAAAGGAGGGGGCGATGGCAGAGGTTACAGAGGGCCAGGACAGCCCTTAAGAGAAGTTGACGCCCAAAGTTTGCACTAAGCCTGGGAAACCGGTTGTCTGGGCCACCTTGGTTTCCTCGCCTCCTCTTGAGAGCGCGAATAGCAGGTACAAGCCCAGCGCCTGCCTGTGCAGAGCCCGTCTCCTGCCGCCGGGGCCGCGCGTGCCGGTGCCGTGCCCAGCGGAGCAGGAGAGGTCGCACGCGGGATGCGGCCCGGGGCCAGCTGCGGGCGGTGGGAAGGGGCCTGTTCCCCGCGGGCCGTGGTGCCTCCCGGGCTGGTGCCTTTTGCCTCCTGATGTCCCGTTGGCATCTGGCAGGGCGTGCTAGGACCAGACAACCGCAGCGCCGTTGCCAGGGCGGCCAGGATGGGAATTATATCAGCAGCTGCCCAAGAAATCAACCCACATTTGTCAGTGCGAATTCTTAGCAGCTTAACTTGTCAGATTCACAGAGAAACCGTCACCAAATGTTTATGTGTAAATGATGCTGAATTTTGAAATCATGTGGATTATGGCGAATGGGGCCTGACAAGCTGACAGCCTCTGGTTTGTAACAAGGAGGCGCGTCACCAGCTCCGAGCAGAGGATGTTTATTGTTACACATTTCTTAAAGTGTCCGCACAAAACTTCCCAATCCTACTTTCAGCAGCGCTCAGCCCCAGGCCTGCCCTCCCGCGCGGCCGCCCCGACACCCCGCTCCCCGCGGCCGGGCTGCACACCCCCTGCCTTGGCCCAGGCCAGCCGGAGCACGCGCCCCTCCATCCTCAGCTCCGGCACCGCGATCCTAGCCCGTGCTCCTCGTGAACCTCCCCTTCCCCTCAGCCTGCTGCTCCCAGCGCAGCCAATCTGGGCCCATGTTGGGCTCCCATAAACTCTGTTTTTTCCATTCCCGTCCTGGCTCGGAGGCACTGTGTTTCCTGTGCTCATAGGAACAGTGCTCTGGTCACAGGACCCAGCTGCTTACACATACCCCATATGCTTCCCCTGCTTCACATACACGTAAGCGTGGCTCCCACATCCCCAGCCCGGCGCGTTGCGTGCGGGGCAGCTCATCCATCTGGGGGCAAGATCCCTTCAGTGACTTCTCAGGCTTCAGCTCTTTCTGTCTGTCTGAGCGTAAGCCAGAAATGCCTCAGTGTCTGTGGCTACTCCAAAAGCTGCTCGAAATAAGGGTTAGTTTTAGATCTTCTAATGAGATCACCAGAATAATAGCACCAGCTTCCTGCTGGAGCCAGGGTCGCAGGCCGTCTTCCTGGCTTGGGTCAGGCGAAGGCACCTCCTGTTCCCCGGCTGCCGCTCTGCGCACCACCCCGGCGCGGGCAGCGGGCAGCGCTGAGCCCTGGCTCTGCGTCCTGGCCTTCCCGGCTCTGGGAAGGTGCAAGGGGCAGGCCGCGGGCAGGGGTTACCAATCAGCTCGCCAAGCCAGAGCGAGGGGCTAGGAGAAGGCACGGCCTGGCTGCTACCGGCGCGAGGGCTGGGGGCAGGGCAGGTCCCGGCGTCACTCCGGTTTCGCTCTCGTTCCAGATGATCCGATCCGGTTGCTCAGGGAAGTGGTTTTGCTCACGGACGACCGGAACCTGCGAGTCAAAGCGCTGACCCGCAACGTGCCCGTGCGGGACATCCCCACCTTCCTCAAGTGGGCCCAGGAGGGCTGAGGGGGCCGAGCAGGGAGGAGAGCCCCTCAGTGAGTAACGCAGCGTGCTGCGGTGGGAGACCGGCTTCGGAGGCAGCCCTCGCCACGCGTCGCCACCGCCTGCCAGCCCACAACGAACAATAAACGCCACGTCTTCAACCCACCCCAGAATGGCCGTGCTGCGGAGGGCCCCCCCGGGGGCAGGCAAGCTGGGAAGGTCATTGCTGTGGATGGTTCACGCGGAGGCTGGGACATTGAGGGTCCCGCCATCCTTCGGGCGGTGCTGGAGCAGAGCCGGAGAGCCCTGCTGTCTAGGGAAGCTTTGGCTGAGCCCACGCCAGATCGCCAGCCTTTTGCTTGGTTTGCTTGGTTGCAGAGAGCGCGAGGCACGAGGCAGTGTCTCTTTGGGTTTGCAGTCTGTTAGGACCGGGGACGTGACAGTGCGGACTTTGGGATCACTTATTCTAGCTCAGCCCCGAGAGCGAAGCCCTGCTGGCGCAGCCCTGGGCCCCGGGACTGCCTGTGCCCCTCGGAGATGCTGTGGACTTCAAGGTCGGGCTCCCTCCTGCCCGGCCGCGCGCTCTGCTCTCCCGTCATCCCTCCTCCCCCAGCCTGTTCGTCTCACCGGGCTCCGGCAGCACCCAGGCTCCTCTCCCCTTCCCCACCCTACTCCCGGCCCACCGGAGCGGGGCTGCTACTGGCCACCGACCTGGCCCCTCACGTCCCACCGAGGGAGACACTGCCGGCTGCTTGCGGGGGCTCTTCTCCTCTCCCTGGTGCGGAGTTTGCTGTTGAGTTTCAGTTCAGGCTGCGGTTGGTGTTAGTTTTCAGGTGTGCGTGCTGCCTGCACCGGGACGAAGGCTTCAAACCCCCCCCCCCCCAGCTGCTCTCGCCCTTGTGCTCTGCCCCGCTGCCCACCCCAGGCATGAGCTGCCCCCTCCCTCTACCCCCCCCCAACCCCTTGGTCCCACTCTGCTCCCTCGAGGCACCTTTTCAACCTACTAAGACTTTGGCACGAGGCCAACAAGAGCCACCGAGTCCCTGGGGTGCCGGGACAGGCTGTCTCGCAGGTCCCCAGGCTCCTCCTGTGCGTGGGCACCAGCTCGTGCCCGTGGCTCTGGGGCCGGGCAGGGCTGCAGGGTGACCAGGCGCTGCCACCGCCACCTGCCCGCCTGCGTGTCCCAGCTGCCCCCCCGCTGCGCAGGGAGCCCTGAGCGGCCACTGCTGCCACGGCCCCGGTTGTGCGGCGTCACCCGGCAGCAGGAGCAGCGCAGGGGCTGGGCAGTGCATCCCCCCCCCCATTGCCACATTGCCTCCACCACCGAGCTTTTGCAACCCCCCCCCCCCCCCCTTCAAATCCCCGTTGCACTCCAGCAACAGGAGCTAAGCGGGAGCGTTAGCCAGAGACCGAGAGCCCCTGGCGCTGCAGCAAGCACCAGTCCCGAGGCAGGGAGGGGGTTGCCCTTCCTGGGAGCCCTGCAGCACCCGGTGTCTGCCGGGGAGCAGCAGCCGTGGGAGGGACGCAGGAAAGTGGCAGAGGAAGCAGCAGGGCTGAAACCAGCGTTTTCCTTTCCCGAGTCGGCGGCTTGGGGCCGGGGTCCGCGCTGGAGCGCGTTCGAGCAGGAACCCAGCGTCAGCCCTGCTTAAGCCTTCGCCGGCTGCCCGGCCCCACGGCGCGAGCCGAAGCGGGGCAGCAGGGCCTGCAACGCTCCGCAGGGCCGCTCAACGCCCGCTCCGACAGCCAGCGGGCCGTGGGGCATGGAGCAGCCCTTCCCCTGCACCGGCCACCGCAGCGGGGCTGCACGGCGCCGCGCCCAAGAGGAGCGAGGGTTTGCGCTCGTTCGCCCGGACCACGCGGATGCCCTGGCCGCAGGGGCGGCTGCCGGCCGAGGAGGGTCTGAGCGCAGGAGCAGAGCCGGATCGCCAGGGACTTGGGGAGCCCCGAGCAGCGTGGGGCACCAGCGCCGGCCCAGCATCTCCCGGGCCCGCGGGAAGCAGCGAGCGCGAGCGGCCGAAGACTCTGCCGCGGGGACCGGGCCAGCCCCCACCTGTGTACAGAGCTGCGCTGCGCTCGAGCAGCGCGCGGACTTTTCTTTCTCCTCACAGCTGATTGCGTTTGAAATGTTCGTGTCCTAACGAAGCGGCACAGAGCTGCCCCAGGCCGCGCGGCGGGCGGGAGGACGAGCGGCAAGGCCGGGCCGGTGGCTGGGGCACGCTCAGCTCCGAGGGCCGCACGGCCCTGCCGGACTCGGGTCCTGCACTGCTGGGGTGCCGCACAGCCCGGCAGCCCCCCGGGGAGGGCTGGGGCCTGGGGGCTCAGCACCCCTGTGCCTGGGGGCAGCGCCAGGCCGCTGCCCTCACCTCCCCCGGGAGCCCTTTCCTTGGGGAGAAGGCTGGGTTTGGACTATCCTGTTACGATGGTTTTAATAATTTTTAGTATTAAACACTGGTCTGTGCTGCCGTGTTGTTTCATTCGCCATTGGCGGGCGAGCGGCGGGGATGGGCACCGGGGGGGCTGCCGGCAGGCGGGACGTGGCCGCGCTCCCATCACCCAGGGAAGACGGCGGGCACACGTCCCCGCAGCCGCTGCCGTCCCCTCGAGCCTCCAGCCACACCGGCTTGGGGCAAACCAGGCTTGGCCTAAGGCGAAGCCCTCGCCTTCCCTCCCAGCGCCCGGCCGCTGAGCCCCATGCTCATCGCCCCAGGCCGGGGCACGGCCCCAGAGAAGGACGCGAGGCCACGTGCGTTAATGTCATTTTATTGCTCATTCGGTTTCGACTATAGAAAAAAGGGCGAGGAGCCCGTGTACAAATGGGACGTGATGCAGCCCGGGCCGGCGGCCTCGCTGGGCGCTGCCGGCTGTGCTTTGGGTGCAGCCGCCACGGCCTCCCCGGGCGGCCCCCAGCCGTTCCCAGCCCCGGGGCAGGAGCGGCCGGCTGGGGCTAAGGCACAGTGGCCGCAAGGCCGGGGACAGTGGCTGCCCGGGGGCCTCGTGTGCAAAGGAGGGGACGCGGGGAGGGGAGAAGCTTCACAGTAGCCCTGGGCAGCGGGGTCACAGCGCGGGATGGGACGTGGGGGGCTTTGCCCACCCGGAGCAGAAGGCACAGGAGAGGAGGCCGGGGTGGCGGGGGGCCCCGCACCTCTGCTCCGGCAGCTCCGGCCGCCCCTTCCCGCGGCCCCGGCGCCGCCGCCGCCCGCGTCCGCGTAGCTGACAAACCCGACCGCTTTGTCTTTGTCGTGCGCTCCCAGCCCGCAGCCCCCCGGGGACGGGGATCTTTGGCGAAAGAGGTGGGGGGCGGCGGGAGCTGCTCCGCGTCCCGGCAGCCCCGCAGCGAAGCCGCCCGGCCCGGGCTGGCGGCTCCCTCGGCCCCGCGGGGCCCCGGGCATCCCTGATTTCGAGGCAGGTCCCAGGGGCTCAGTCTGTGACGGGTCCTGCCCCCCCTGCGGCAAAGGCGCCGGGGCCCAGCGCCGGGGCCGGTGGCGGCAGCCCAGCCGGAGCACTGACTCGCGCGGGGCTCGGGCCGGGAGGGCAGCGCGGAGCGAGGAGGCCGGCGGCACTTCCCCGTCCCCCTGCCCGCACCTCCATCAGTCTGGCCCTGGACCCGCGCGCCTCCCACCCGCCCCACGGCCCCCGGGGCCTGGCTCGCTCGCCGGCTGCAGCTTTCCCGGCGGGAAGAGGGGCAGCGCGGTGGCAGCGGGCGGACTACTCACGGCCCCGCGGCGCTGGAGGCGGCCAAGTCCACGTCCCGTCGCGGCAGGCGCCCCGGGCCGGGCCGAGCCGAGCCCCACGCGCGGCGGGCCCCGAGCTAAGGAGCGGGCTCATGTCCTCCAAAGCCTCGGGGCCCGGCCCGGGCCTGGCGTCACAGCTTGCGTCTTCGCCCCCGCCGCAGTCCCGGGAGCCGCCGCGGGGCCGAGCCGAGAGGCCGGTCCCTGAACCATCAGCTGCTTCCAGGCGAGCCCGGCGCGCCCCGGGGCTCTCGGCGCGACCCGCCGCTCCGGGGCGGCTCTCGCGGGCCCCTCCGCCGCCGGCGAGTTCTCCGGGGCCGGCTCCGGGCCGGGGGCTTCCCGCCGCCGGCCCCCGCGCGGGGAGGCCGCGGCGCGGGGAGCCCGGCCCCGGCGGGTGCTAGGGCGGCGAGTAGCGCTCAATGGTCCGGGCGGCCTCAGCGTGCAGGTGCGGGGCCTGCGCCAGCACCTCGGCCGCCTTGTCCTGGCTCAGCCCCAGGTGCTCGGCCGTGAACTTGGCCAGCGGGTAGAGGCTCTCCATGGCCTTGGGGTCGCTGAGGAAGTGCGAGGTGTGGGAGAGCAGCTCGGCCGCCTTCTCCTGCTTGAGCCCCAGCTGGTCGGCGGTGAGGCGGGCCATGGCGTAGACGCTGTCGGGGAAGTCCAGCTTGGCCTTGCCGTCGGGGCCGGCGGCGTGCATCTTCATGTGGCTGATGAGGTTGCGCTGCTGGGCGAACTTGCCGCCGCACACCTGGCACTCGTAGGGCTTCTCGCCCGAGTGGATGCGCATGTGCTCGGTGAGGCGGTACTGGCGCGTGAAGCGCATGCCGCAGGCGTCGCAGGCGAAGGGCTTGAGGCCCAGGTGGCTGCGCATGTGGCGCGTCATGGTGCCGCGCTGCGTGAACTTCTTGCCGCAGATGGTGCAGGGGTAAGGGCGCGTGAGCCAGTGCGTCTTCTCGTGCTGCCGCAGCGTGGCCGGGTCCTTGTAGGACTTGTCGCAGGACGAGCAGCGGTAGGGCCGCAGGATGTCGCCCAGCCCCGGGCCGCCCTTGTCCAGGAAGGGCACGGCCTGCTCCGCGGCCGCCTTGTGATACAGCTCCTCTTCGTTGTGGGCCTCCACGTGGGCGTTGAGCTGCTCCGAGCTGGGGAAGCCCTTGCCGCAGGGGATGCACACGTAGAGGTTGTCGCCCAGGCTCTCGGGCTCGTAGCCCAGGTGGTTGCAGTAGCGGTCCAGCGCGTCGCCGGGCGAGGGGCCCTCGCTGCTGCCCGTGTCCTCGCTGGTGCTGTTGTCGGGCTCCAGGTCGTTGCTCTCCACGCTGGGGTAGCGGGGCTGCGGCGCCGCGGGCGGCGACTCGGCTTTCTCCTCCCGCTCCAGCTCCTTCTCGGCCTCGCCCTCGTCCAGGTAGGGCCCCAGCGGCTCGTGCTTCATCCAGCGGTACATGAGCTCGCGCCCGTCGGCGCGTGGCAGCGGGGGCTCGGCGCAGGGCGGCGTGCTGCGGAAGGGGTCGGCGGCGTGCGGGTGGCCCCCCGGCTCGCCGCCCGGCGGCGAGTCCTTGTAGGCGGCGGCGTGGCCGGCCAGGAGGCCGGCGCTCACCGGGGGGCTGTCGTGCCGCGGGGGCAGCGAGGGCTCGCGGGGCTCGCCGGGCAGCAGGCGGTCGGTGGGCAGGAGCTGGGCGGAGGGGCCGGTGGGGCTCTTCTTGGAGAGGTCGAGGCCGCAGGGCGGCGAGCAGTGGCGCTCGGGCGGGCACAGCCCGTGCGGGTGCAGCGGGGCGCCCTGCGAGGCCGAGGCGTAGAGCTCGCCGCACTGCGTGTTGAGCGGCGCCGCCGGCTCCACGGGCGGCAGGTCCACGGGCCGCGGCGTGCCCGAGTAGCAGGCCTGGATGACCGGCGTGGCGGCCCGCAGCCCCCGGCCCAGCTTGTAGGGCGCGTAGCCCCCACGCAAGTGGCAGTACTTGCCGCTGCGCTTCAGCTTCTTCTTGCAGAGCGCCACCAGGCCGGGGATCTGGAGGTAGCTGGCGGCGGCCAGCACGGCGCCCAGGCTCTGCTCGCCGCCCGGCTCGCAGTCGGCCAGGCGGCCGGTGTAGATGAAGTCCAGGATGAGGCGGAAGATGCCGGGGCTCACCATCTCATGGTCCAGGTTGAGCAGGTTGTCGTGCACCACCAGCGACTTGAGGTAGGCGCTGCTGGCCGCCAGGATGTTCTTGTGCGCGCGGAAGAGCGCGTTCTGCACCACGATGATCACGTCGCACAGGAAGCCCTTGGTGCGCTGCGTGTTCAGCTGCAGCAGCAGCTGCCGCGAGTGGCTCGGCACCTCCATGGCGTCCAGCATCGCGCTCCTCGCCCGCCGCCCTGCAACACACGGCCGGTGAGCGCCGCGGCCGGCCCCGCGCCTGGGGGGCCGCTGCCGGGCGGCGGAGCGGGCGAGGGGCCGGCAGCGCACGCCACCGCGTCCCGGCCGCTCTGCGCGCCGCCTCGCCTGGGCCACCGCTTATATCGGGGCTCGCTTCTCGCCGGCCGGGGGGGCGGGGAGGGGGTTAAAACCCCCGGAGGCATTTGGAGAAAGTGACATCACTCGCCGCCGCTTCCAGCGCCGCGCCGCGCCCGGGCCCCGCCGCACCGGGGCCGCGCCGGGGGCCCGCTCCCACCTGCCGCCGCGGCGCCGCCGAGGGCCCGGCCCGGCCCGGCCGCCCGCCCCGCCGGAGCCGCCGCAGCGCCCGCCGCTACCTGCGCCGCGCCCGCCGCTGCGGCTCCCCGCGGCGCCTCGCCGCCTCTTATGCGCCCCGGTCCCGGGGGGAGGCGGCCGGCCGGGCCCCCGGCGCCCCCCGCCCCCGTTTCCTCTCCCCCCGGCGAGGTGAGCGCCGCCGGCCGCGGGGGGACGGCACGGCACGGGACCTCCCCTCCCCTCCCCGCCTCCGCGCCGGGCCCCGACCCCCGCCCAGGTGCGCGGTGAGGGGCAAAGCAAGGTGGGGGGGCGCGGAGCCGGCGGTTACCTGGGCGCCCGGTGGCCTCCGCCAGCCAGCCGAGGTCTCGGTGGACTCTCATGGCCCCGCGCAGCGGGCTCAGCCCCGGGGGCGCCGCCGGGCGCTGCCCGCCGCCGCCGGCCGCCGCCGCTCCATGCCCCGCCGCTGCCGCGGTCCCGGCCGGCCGTGCGCCCCTCGGAGCGGGCGGCGGCGGCGGCGGCTCCTCCTCGGGGCTCCCGGCGCCGCCAGCGCGGAGGTGAAGCCCGGGCTGCGAACTCCCCCTGACCCCGGCCTGAACTCCGCGCAGCGCCGCTGGCTGTTAAAGGGACGGCGGGAGGTTTCCTCCTCCCCTCCCCGGGCGGGGCACCGCCGGGCCGGGCCCCCCCTTCCCCTCCGCCCCGGCGGCCGCGGGAGGAGCGGGGGCGCCTCCTCCCGCCCGGCCCCGCCGCGCCCTCGGGGGTACCGGAGCAGCGGGCGCCTGCGGGGGGGGGCCTTCGCCCGGACCCGGCGAGAGGCGCCGGGAGCCCCTTCGGGGCTCCCGACGCCCCTCGCCGGCTCCGGGCCAAGGCCGCCCCCCGCCCCGAGCCCAGCCCCGACGGGTCCCCCCGCCGCCCGGGCAGCCCCGCGGGCCGCCCCGGCGGGGCTGCAGAGTTCCGGCGCTCCCCGGTGCTCCCCCGGCGGCACCTACCTCGGAGCGCCCCGTCGCCCGCGCTGCCGCCCTCGCCGGGCCCCGCCGCCGCCGCCGCCGCGGGCCGGTGCCGCTCGCGGGGCGCCATCTAGCGGCGTCCGGTGCGCGCCGCCGCCGCCCGTCGGGGCCGCTGCTCCTCCCCCGCGCAGGTGCGCGGCGGCCCCCGACGGGACGGGCCGCGCTTCGGCCCGGCTCTGCCCCCGCCGCCGCCTCGGCAGCAGCCGCCGCGCACGTCGGGGGATCCCCCGCCGCCGCTCCCCGCCGCCCCGGGACCCCCCACCCCGTCGGGGCTCCGGGACCCCCCCCCATCGGGGCTGCCCCCACGGCCAGGGAATGGGGGGGGATCGCGGGTTTGGGGTCGCTGCCCACCGCGGGCTGTGCCCCCCATCTACCCTCGGGGCCCCCCACGCGGGATGGGCCACCCACGGGGGGGGGCCATCGGGGTTGGGTGCTGGGGAGGGACCCAAACGGGTGCCCACGGGCGCAGGTGCTGGAGGTGGCTGGGGAGGGGGGGGGACATCCCTAATTTTCTCCCCTTGGGGGAGCACAGAAAGGGGGTGCGCAGCCCCGCGCCCACGTGCAGCAGTGGAGCACGGCCTGCAGTGGGCTGGAGTCTGCGGGGGGGCACGGGGGGGGGGTGGAGGCAGCACCCCACTTTCCCCCAGCCCAGTTCCTCCGCCCACCTCCCCCTCTCCGAACGGGGCCCGCAGGGGACCCCGGAGCCCGGGCTGCCTCCAGCGGCGGGGCCCTGGCGGAGCTGCCTCTCGCTTCGCGCTTTCGCTTCTCCTTTCTCACGGCCGCGGCCTCTTGCACAACCCCGTCCCGTCCCCCCGGGCCGCCGGACCCGCCGCTCCCGCCAGGGCCGTGCGTCTGCACGCAGCAAGGGCCGTGGTACAGGTCACAGCCCTGCCCGCCACCTCCGGGCCGCAAAAGGAGCCCCGAGCCCGTCTCCCGGTCCGGGGACCCAACCGCCCCTGTGGTTCGGGGCTTTGCTTTGCCTTGCCATGCGCTGCCGGGCCCTCGGGGCTCGCTGGGTGCCAGCTGGGCGCCCTCCCGGGTGACCCCGCAGAGCCCTGCACAGCCAAACGCGGGACACGCGTGGCTGGAAACCCGCCCCGTCCTCGTTCCCCGCACTCCCGCACGGCCCGCGGAGCCGGCTGGGTCCGACCCGCGACGGCCCCGGCTCGATGCTGGCTCCCATCCGCAGGCCGGATCCGGCGCCCCGGGGCTGGGCTCTGACACCCCCGGCTGCCGGGCGGCCCCAGGGCCCCGCGGGGCCATCGTGCACCATCCCGCCACTCGTGCCCGCCGGCTCCGGGGAGCGGGGCGAGCGCGGCCCTCGTTGCAGAGATGCAGTTTAATCTCAGATCCCCGGGCACTAATTTCCCCCTTTTTTCCTGTTCAATTAACGGCTGGAAACGTTTCAGGTTCTGGCAGCGAGCTCTGGACGGTGCCGTGAGCGATGGCTCCCGCGGGCTCCGTCCCGGTAATTTATGGGGCCGCGCTGCATAAATCACGGCAGCGAGCGGCGGGGAGACAGCTGCCTCCCCGGGGCCGGGGGGGGACCCCGGCTGCCCCCGCTACCTGGTGAGTGACGCCGCAGCCCGCGGGGCGTGGGCAGGCCGCTGGGGCCGAGGGAGGGGGGAGCTTTCACCTTTTCCCCCTTCTTTTGCAGCTTTTCCCTGCCCTCCCGGGAGCAGAGGGCCGGGTTGGCGTCTGCGGGGAGAGCGGGGCGCTGAGGCCGGGGCAGGTGGAGGGGGGCTCAGCCCCATACTTTGACTTGTAACATCCCTCCTCCTCCTCCTCCCCGGCTCCCTCCCCTCCCTTCTGGAGATGCCCAGACTCCGGGGTGATGGGCAGCCCCATGCTCCGGGTGCCCAGGGGCAAATCCTGCATCCGCTGGGGAAAAGCAATTCCCATCCCGCCGGAGAAGGCTAGAGCCAGCTGCCGTGGCCACATCCTGCGCTAGGAGCCAGGGGAAAGCCCAGGCTCCCCGAACACCCTCCGAGGACCCAAAGCCGGCTGCGATGCCCCGGGGACCTGCGGCTGCGTGCTCAGCCCCCGCCGCTCCGTTGCCGCCCGGCCGCAGGCCCACGGGGAGCAGCTGGGAATTGCAGCGGCAGCCGCAGGCAGAGCCAGCGCCGGCGAGCAGGAGTGTGCAGGAAAGGGGCATTTTCGCCTCAATGTGCTGAGCAGATTGGAAACAGCTCTGGTTAAGTCATTGGCTCTTTTGGGAGGTCTGAGCTGGAGCGTCTCCCGTCTGTGCCCCCTCCCCACGATCCATCACAGCGCAGCAAATTAGCCCAGATGCTGGGAGACTCGCTTCAAATCCAGCTGTGGTTTGGATCGCGCTCGCATGCCTGGCTTCATGTGGGACCTGGGTTTTTGGACAGGATACAGCCCCCTGGTCTCCGCAGGGCCCTGCTTCCAGCTCAGCCGCTCCCCGAAGCCCACACACATGTGTTCGATTACGGCGCGCGTTGGCCAGCCGAGCCGCGTCAGCCGCTGCGCGCGGCCTGGAGCCCCTGGTGGCAGCTCGCACTTCATTTTCCCGGCGGTGCCGCGGCACGCCAGCTCGCTGCGCCCCAGCCACCGCGGCCCCTGCGCGGCCCGGCCCCGCCGACGCCGGCCACCCCCTGTGCTCCAGCTCCTGGCGGGATTTCCTGACCCCCTCGGCCATCGTGATGCCACGGCCCACGGTGCCGGCGTGCGGGGAGCTGGCACCGGCATCCTGTGCCACACAGACCCCGCTCGCCCCGGCAGGACTTGCAGGAAGGTGGTGGAGGTGTCGACAGCTCCTTCTCCCCGAAATGCCACTGGTTGCGGTTGGGCACCCTCGCAGGGCCTGTGCGCGCGTCCCCCTCCCAGCCCTGCGGCCTGCCAGCTTTGCCAGCCCGAGACTGTAAAACTCGTGACACAAGTGAGCAGCTATGGGGAGCCTGGTCTTGTGTGATCGCCTCGGGGCTGGGGCAATGGGTGCTGCCCCCCCCTCCTGAGCGCCAGGCAGAGGCAGCGAGGGTGCCCGCGGCAGGTCCCGCTCGGCCGGGCAGCTGCAGGCAGAGCACGGCGGGCGCCGGTGGGGAGCGGCCACGGAGCGACGTCCTGCCCCGGCCGAGTGCTGGCTCCACTCTGCCGTGGGTGGGGAGGGTGCCAGGTCCGGCATGCGCCCGGTGAGGTGCCCGGCATCCTCAGGCAGGGAGGCCGGGGCCCGGGCCAGGAGGGCAGTTGCGTGCCGGTGCCGACGTCCCATCAGGGCTGCCGCGGAGCTGCTGGAGGGAAGCGGAGAAGATGCCGCTGCCTCCCTGCTTCCCACGGCCGCTGCCAGCCCCGGTGGCTGGGCTGCAGACGGCTGCGCCCGGCAGCGCGGCCTGGGCCTCCTGCGGCGGCTGCAGGGCCGTGCTCGGGGGCCAGAGGGACCTGCCCCGTGGGGCGGTGCTTGGCCAGGCCAGGGGACCTTCTCTGCAGGGAGATGCTTGGCTGGGTGAGAGGAACTTCCCTGTGGGGCGATGCTTGGCCAGGCAAGGTGACCTTCCCCGCAGGATGATGCTCAGATGGGTGAGGGACCCTTCCCTGTGGGGTGATGCTCAGGGGACCAGAGGGACCCTTCCCTGTGGGGCAATGCTTGGCTGAAGGGACCCTTCCCCGCAGGGTGCTGCTCAACCAGGCAAGGAGACTTTCCCTGCCAGATGATGCTCCAACAGGTGAGGCGACCTTCCCTGTGGGACGATGCTTGGGGGACCAAAGGGACCTTTCCTGTGGGGTGATGCTCGGACAGGTGAGGAGACCTTCCCTGCGGGGCCTCGTTCCTCAGGCTGTGGTTTTCGGGAAGGGTCTTCCCAGCCTCCATCCTTGTGGGACCCATGGGTGACCCAGGAGCACCCCCTCTTCCAGCAAGGACCCTGGCACAGGGGGGGCATCTCCGCAGTCCGAGCCCAGAATTACCCCGGGTGTCCCGCAGACGGAGTGGGGACCCCCACCCCACGGAAGCCCCCGACCCACCGTAGCCCCCATCCCACCCCGCCGCCGTGGGTGCTTCTGCGCGGGGGGGGGGGGGGGGGGGGGTTCCGTCCCTACCGGGGCTGCCCGTGCCGCTGCCCCGCCGGCGGCGGGGGGGGTGCGGGCCGCCGCGTCCCTCGGTGCTCAGCCCGCGAGATGGCAGCAGCGGGCCGCGCTCCGCGCCGCTCCCCCGCCGCCGCCGCCGCCGCCGCCGCCGCCCCCTCGGGGCCCGGGGGCCGCTGCCCCGGCCGGTGCGCTGCAGGGGGGGGGCGGGCGGTGGAGGACAGCGGCCCCCGGTGCCCGAGGGGGCGGCGGCGGCGGCCCGGCGGAGGCTCTGCGCAGCCGGTGCCGGTGGGCCGGCCCGGTGCTGACTAATGCCGGGGCTGAGTCACGGCTGCGGCGGGCAGCGCTGCGGCAGCGGCCCCTCTGCGCCGGAGCCCCGACGGGGCGGGCGATGCTGCTGCTGCTGCTGCCCAGCGGCGGGCCGGGGGGCGGCGGAGGGGGGGGGCGCCCCGCTGCCCCACACCCCGGGGGCGGGCTGGGGGTGCCCCGGGGGGGGCTGACCTGCAGCAGTGCAGCGTGGCTGCAGGAGCACCCCATGCCGAGGAGCACCCAGTGCTCCCATGGAGTGTGGGGGGGATTTGGGGGGGGGAGTGTGGGTGGTCCCCATCGCTCTGTGCTGATGCAGCCAGCCGGGGGGGGCAGCAGACCCGGGGGGGCTGGCGGCCGGGTCGCGGCCTGGGCCCACGGCCCGCGTGCGGCCTTGCGGGCGGGCGGCCTTGCGGGCGGGCGGCCTTGTGCGGCGGGCGCTGCCAGCGCGGCTGCTGTCAATGACAACGCCGCTGTTGCCGTGGCGACCGCTATGATGCTCCGGCAGAGCACGCCGTGAGGTCAGAAGCCTCCAGCAGGAACAGGGGGAGGCGGCGGCCCCCCCTTCCCCGGCCACGCGGCAGGGCCCGGCCGGGGGGCGGCATCGGGGGGGCTGGAGGAGTCCAGTTTGGGCTGTGACCCCGCAGCACTGCCGGCCTGCTCCAGCTCCCGGCCTGCCCCTGGTGCTGCTTTCGGGGCAGCCGGGCCCCCCCGGGGCAGCACCCGCAGGTGTCTTGGACGGCACCCGTGGGTGAGCCCGCAGGGGCGGCCGGCAGCATCCGCGGCAGTGGGGGCAGCCACTGCAGCGTGACCGCTCCAAAGCCCCCCCACTTCGGCGTTTCCCCCATCATCCCACCTGTGTCAGTCTGTGGGGCACGGGACTGGCACCCATGGGTGCTCACAGCCCCCTGCAGGGCCAGGAAGGGGGGATGGCCCCACACCTGGGGCGGGAAGTGGGGTGGGGGGACGGGAGACGCTGCCCAGGCTGTGGCTGCAGTGGGCAGGAGCAGCTGGGCCTGGCGGGGTGCAGGGCACGGACAGGGCACAGGGGTGCTGCCCCCAGTGGGGCCCCCGCTGCCCTGGTTCGCCCCCTCCACCCCGGCCGTGCCAGGGCAGGCCCCACACCGCCAGCCCCACGGCACTGCCCGCGCTGCCGCGAGGCCTGGACGGGGCGTACGGGTGAGCCTGGACGGGGCGTACGGGTGAGCCTGGCAGGGTGGCGGGTGGTGCGACGGGTGGCCGGGCACCTCTGGGTGCTGGGGGGGGCACACGTCGGGGCGGGGGCAGGTGGGGGTCCCGCACGCTGCAGCCGTCGGGAGGCTCGTGTGCGCCCCGCGGGTGGGTGCTGCAGCGGGGGGTCGTGGCGGGGGGTCCCGGAGCCCCCCGGAGCCGCGGCCGCGGGGGGGCCGGGGCGGCGCGGACCCCCTGCCCCAGCTCCCGGCCGCTGCCCTCCCCCCCGCGCCGATATAAATAGTAGCGTCTTCCCGTTCCCTAAATTTCCTCGCTGACGTAGCGCTCACGTCATTGTGTAGGTTGATGCTTTTCTATGAATGAGCCGAGATCCCCGTTACTACGAGCCCGATCCTATAAAAGCGCCGCGCGCTGCGGACAGCGCAGCCACCGGCACCGGCGCCGTCCCCCGCCGGGAGCCGCGCGGCACCGGCACCGGCAGCGGCACCGGCAGCGGCTCCGGCAGCGGCAGCGGCAGCGGCGGCGGCGGCCGGGCCCGGCCGGGACGCACCGGGGCGCCGAGGAGGTAAGGCACCGGCGGGGCTCGCCGCCAGGTAAGGAGGGCCGGAGCCCGCGGCGGGGGCGGCAGCGGGGAGCGCGGCCCCCCGGTCCCGGGCACCTGCACCTGCCGCCGGGCACGGCGGCCCCGCGCCCCCCTCGGCGGGGCGGGCTGCGGCGGCGGGGGGGCTCTGCGGCGGGCGGGGGCGGCTGGCGCAGCCCCACGTGCGGGCCCGGTGCGCGGGGGCGGCGGGGCCGGCGCGCGGCGCCGGCGGGGGCGGTGCGCGGGGGCGGGCGCTGCGCACGGAGCCGCCCCGGGGGGGCGCACGGCGGGGCCGCCCGCTGCCGGCCGCCGGCACCTTGCGGGGGGGGCGGGACACCGCATCCCCGCCCCCGCCGGTCCGTGCCGGCCCCCGCCGCGGTGGGTTGCGGTTGTTATTGAAGCCCCGGTGATGCCGGAGCACCTCCCTCTCTGAGCGTCGCCGGATCCGGCCCCGACGGGGCCGCCCCAACCCGCCCCCGCCCCCTCCCCCGGAGCACGGCCATCCCCGCCCGGGGTGTAGGGCCCGCTGTGGGGTGCCGGACGCCGCGGTGAGGGACACCGCGGGCCGCCGTGCCCAGCATCCCCACGGGGCGCCCCGTCCGGGGCTGCCGCGCACCCCGGGGCTCCCCATGCCCGATCGGGACTGTCTGGGGCGCTGCTCACCCGCCCCCCCGCCCCACCGGCCCGGGGCTGACCGCCCTCCCCCCGGGCTGCCCCCCGCCCCCGCCCAGGGCATCGGAAGAGCGTGGAGACCCCGTCGAGGAGAGCCCGAGTCAGCGCATCGGCACCTTGGCTCTAGACTGCTTACTGCTGCGTAGGCGACAGGACAGTAACAGTCTACAGTCATGGCTACTGAAGCATGACCCACCGCCGGCACCGGCACCGGCCCCGCCGCGCCGGGCCCGCACCGGGAGCGGGGGGGCGGCGGCGGCGGGCGGCGGGAGCTGTCCCTAGTGCTGAGCCGTCGGGGCCCGCCTCACCGCGCTCTCTCTTTCCCCTCCCGCAGACGCGGAGCCCCCCAACGGCGGACGCCCCCGCTGCAGGCCAGGTAGGGGGGAGCCCCCGCGGCGGGGCGGACACGCGTGGGCCCGCGGGAGGGCCGGGCGGGGGGGTGGTGCAAGGGACAGCTCCCCCCCCCCCCCCCGCCCCGACGCCGCTCGGCGGGGCCGCCTCCTCGCCGTCGCCAAGGCACCGGCTGCCCCCCCGGTTCCCCGACGTCGCCCGGGCGACCGTGGCTTTAGATTGTTACTGTGCTGCTGGCGGGGGTAACAGTCTACAGCCATGGTCGCCGGGCCCGGCGCACTCGCATCGCGGGCAGCACCGCCCCCTCGGTGGCCCCGGCCCGCCGCCGCGCAGGAGGCCCCGGCCCGGCCCGGCCCGGCGCGGGGGGCAGCGGGGCGGGGGCCCGGCGTGCGGCGCGGCGCTCCCGGCGGCACGGCCCGCCTCCCGGGGCAGTAGGAGCTCACATGCAGGGTGCAGCTCGCCGCACATCAACTCTTACTGTTCGGGGAGGGCGGGCGCGGCGGCGGCTCCTCCTCGGGCACCGCGCAGAGCGGCGGGCCGCGCCACCGGACCCCCCCACCCCCGCCCCCCGCCCCCGGCCCGGCGAGCAGCCCCTCACCTGCCGCCGCGGCGCTCGGCCGGCTGCGGCCCCTCCGCCGGTGCCCCCGGTCCGGCCCCGCCGGGCTCCTCCCGCCGCATCTGGAAGCGGTTCCCGGCGCCGGAAAGCGCCCTGGCAGCGCCGGCCCCGCTCGCCGTCCGGGGCCCGGTCCCGGGGAGCACCGGGCCCCCCCCGCCGCGGCGCGCTGTGGCGGGGGGGGGGACCGGGGCGCGTCTCCGCCGGGCCCGGTAGCGCGGCGCGGCGCGGCGCGGGGCTGGCGCGGCCGGGACTGAGCGCGGCCCGACGGGACGGGCTGTGGCAGGCGGCGGCCGGGGGCGGTCGCAGGTTGCACAACCCGCCCGGCGCGGCCAGGAGATTCCTGAGCGGCGAAGTCAGAGCGGCCCTGCCTGCCCCGGCACCGGGCACCGGGCCCTCGGCAGCCGGCGGCGACCGCAGCCGGCCGGGCAGGTCCGAGGGGGGACCCGTCTGCGCCGCCCCGGGGGGCAGAACCACCCGTGGGCGATGGAGGGAGTTGGAGGAGGGGGGGGCAAGAGCCCCGGGGGGGGCCTGGACGTGCCTACCCCCTTGCAGGGGGGTGCTGGGAGCTTTGTGCCTGCTTGCCCCCATGCGAGGCCGACGCAGCCTGTGGCTGGCAGCATGGCTGGCGCCGGGTCCCCAAGCTGCCGGCACCCTGCCCTGGCATTGGGTTTTTGCCATGTGCCCCCCTCTCTCCTGCCCAGTCCCCTTTGCCTCTGCCTCAGGCGCTGGCCCATTTCAATCCCCCCCCTCCATTGCACCAGTTTTTTCGGTAGTTGCTGCTGGTCACAAGCCGTTGGCTGCACACGTCCAGGAACGGGGTTTGGGCTCAGCCCAGCTCATGCCCGGGCAAACCCAACCAGGCCGTCGCTGCGTTAGCGCGGCCCCAGCGCGGCCCAGCCAGTCACCAGCACCTCCTTGCAGAGGGCACCGGGGGCTGCAGAGCTGCAGCTGATCACCCAAACACCCTCCCCACCCCCCCGGGAAAAATAAACCTCATTGCTAGTGTCCGTGGGGCCCGACGGTGGCAGCATCACGTCAGGTCCACGCCGCGGCGGCACCGGTGCACCTCTGGGTCTTTGGCAGCTGACGGGCGCTCCCGAAAGGCCGTCCTGGCACGTCCCTACGGGGAGGCCCAGCGCTGCCGGGCGCAGGGCAACGCATCCCGTGGGCAGCCAGCGCCAGGCCGGCTCGGCCCCGCGCGCCCCGGCCCGTCGGAGGAGCCCCCGCGCTGCGGCCCCGGGAAGGCGCAGCTAAGCGGGGCTGCGGTGTTGTTGTTTTGAAAGCCAAGTCTCTCTCGCTGACACACTGGAACTAATTTTTCTTCCAAACGAGTCCTTAAAAATATCCTGGATTCGCTGACACTGGAACTCGGCTTCCGACACATTTCCAAGCGGCTGGGCCTTGGGCCAGATGTCAATGCCGGGGGATAAAAAGGCCGGCCAGCTCCTGCGCTCCTCTCCGACACAGAGCGCTTCTGACCGTGGCTGTGCTGGGGAGGAATGCGGAGCTTTTCTCCGCCGTGGCTGAGGCCGAGCTATTATTTGCTATTTATACGCCAGGAAAGCGCTCGCGCCGGTCGGTGCCGGGACGCTGCCGTCCAGCCCCGCTCAGCCGAGCCTCGAGCCGTTGCGTAAACCTCGCCTTACCTTGGCCGGGCGCTCGAGGCTTAGCGCTCGCTCCCCGGCAGCTCGCAGTGCTTCTGCGGCGGGTTTCCGCAGCGCCGGGATATGGCCGGGAGGGGAGGGGTGGGGCGGGAGGGCTCTTCCTCGGGGACCGCTCGGCACTACGAAGCCCCGCGGCCGAGGACCGGCCTCTACCGCGCTCCGGGCTGCCGCCCGGCCGGGATCGCTCCCCGGGGCCCCGAGGGGAGGCTGCTGGCCGGATCCGGAGCCGCCCTCCCTGCCGTAACCCACGCCCGGCCCTTCGCCGGGGGCACGGCGGGGCGAGCGGGGAGCCGGGCACCAGCCCGCGGCACCAGCCGGGGCGGACGCAGCGGGAGCGGCACAGGGACTCGGGGGCGGCCGAGCCGCCCGGGGCAGCGGGTGCCCGCCGGGGTGGAGAGGGAGAAGCCGGCCCCGCCGTGCCGGGCGGCAGCGCAGCGCCCCGCGCCCTCGCGGCCTGGCTCGGCGTCTGTATGCAGCACACGCTATTGTTACCATCTGACAGCTCTTGGCGAAACGGCCTTTGTGATTCAGCCATGTGTTTATCCCAGCCAGTGGCCCAGCCCAGCGTGGGTTTCCATGGAAAACTTCCATCAAAAACAAGGAGAAAAGGAGCTACAGCAGGAGTGACTCAGCCACAACTGGAAGCTTCTGCGGGTGAAGCGGGGAGGGGGGAGCCGATCCCATCGGCCTGGCCCTGCTCGGACAGCGGGGCCCCGGGACGGTCCCGAGCTCTCGCTGCCGCCCCGCCACCACCGAGCCCGCCGCCGCGGTCCCTGCCCTGCCGCCCGGCCGAGCACGCCGCTTCCCCGTTCCCGCAGGCTCGGAGCCGCGCGCGGACTCGGGGGAGCCGCGTTGCATAACCGTCTGCGAAACACGTCACCTTCCAGTAGCGCCCCCTCCCCAGCCATCTGCGTCAGGCGGTGCCCGTGCTCGCGGCGCGGGGAGAGCGCGATGAGTAAGGCTCGACCCCGCGAGTGCCGCTCCCGACGCCGGGCCCAGCGGGACGTCGCCTTTTCCCGCGCAGCCCACGGGAGCTGCTGCCCGGGCCCGGCCGGGCGGGCGCGTGCGGTGCCGGCGCGGAGGAGGGCCTGAGTCAGCGCCGTGCGGGGGGAAGGGATCGGCGCGGAGCGGGAGGCTCGGGAGAAGGCGGTGGGTGTTTGCTCAGAGGCAGCGGTGCTCGCCGCGCTCCTTGCTGTAAGCAGCCGTCGCCACCGTTCTCCTGCCTTCCCCGGGCAGCTCTGGGTTTGGGAGAGGGCTGGAGCCCTCTGCACGCACCACGAGGGAGTGAGAGCGAAGCCGTCCCCACGGTGAAGGTGCGAGTCGGCCGGCCCCTTTGGCTCGAAGCCCTGGACTCGGTCCCCCCCCTGCGCAGGGGATGGCGCGGAGCCCCCGAGCCCGGGGCAGCGAGCGGAGGTGGTCGAACGCCAGTGCCACGCAAAGGGCTTGGGAGGCTGTGGCAGGGGACAGAAACGGCCCTGGCTGGGGACCGGAGGGGTGAGGCTCAGCCCCTGCCAAAACACCTGGGTGCCCCCTGAGCCACACCGGGAAAAAACTATTCTCTGGGCTCACACGAGGTGGTGGGAGAGGGACTGGGGAGGGCGGGGGGAGAGCAGAGCCCAGGGACAGCTCTGACTGAAGCTTGGGAACTTGGCCGTTCTCGTCTCCCGGCTCCCAGCCCAGGGCTGCTCCCTCCCGCTTGTTTTCCTCCACGCGCAGCTCCCAGACGAAGGCTGAGTATTAAAAAAGCGAGCACAGGGAAGCAACCTGGGTCTGCGAAGCGGCGGGGGCGGGGGGAAGCGTTGGAGCTGTTTCTGCGGCTGAAGAAAGCTGAGCAAATAGCAAAGCAGCGCCGGCTTGGCGTGGGGCAGACGCGAACGTGTCTCGCCGTTCGGAAAGGACGCAGGAGCCAGGATTCCTGGGGCACCCTCCTCTTCATCCATCAGGGGCTCACGGTGACGTCCGCAGCGGCCGCTTCCCTCCTCCAGCCGGAGCAGGTGCTAACTGCTTCCTTCCTCCGCTACTCGCAACACGCACCTCATGCAGAGAAGGGTCAGGTTTATTGATTTTTATTATTTTGTTTAAACTGATGCTTAAGACACCTGGCAGGACTCAGCTTTTTAAACTCCCCGGGGACAGGACAGAGGAGTTGTAGTACCCGAGCACCCTGAAAAGCCCCCCAGGCTTAGATTATCTGCCCGTCAAAGCACCTGCGCAATCTGCCTAAAGCAGCTTTCTGAGAAGAGGCAGGACCACCACGGCGAACGGCCCGTCCCGATCACTTACCGCACGCGTTTGGGTCCTTTCCTGTCCAAACCCCAGCGAGCTGCTGCGGAGCCTCTCTGCGGCCAGTCCTGCTCGCGGCCCCGGGGGAGGGAGCGGGCCCGCAGCGCAGGCGGGAGCGGGCAGCGCGGGCTCTGCGGCAGGAGGCCGGTGCCTCGTCTCCGGCGCGGCCTGGCAGGGCCCGGTGCAGCGCAGCGCAGCGCGGGCGGCTCCGTGCTGCAGTGCTGCCTCCGTGCCGTCCTGCGGAGCGGCTCCGGCAGGGGCTGAGCTGCTGCGCTGGGAAGCAGCCGCAGACAATCGCGGCCGCGGCGCCGAGAGCTGTAGCTCTGCAATAATTAAACAGCTAATGGCGGGGTCTGCGAAGTGCTTTCTGCTGCCATCCTTTCGTGTCTGGTAATAGCTCAGGCGGGGGGAGCAGCGCTGAGACAAAGGCCCTGATGCTTTGTCATCAGTATCCGATGGGTTAAATCACACTCTGCAGAGCTGGCTGCCGAGCCTGAGCGCCCAGCCCGCGAGCTGCTGCGGCTCCTGCGCCCTCGCCTCTCCCTTCACCGGCCTTTGGGGAACAGGGGCTGAGCTGAGGTGCCGGGGGGGGCACCTGGCCAGGCAGATGCCCCCCAGAGAGCAGAACAGCACATCTGCCTTTCCCAGTGCTGTCCCAGCAGGCACTTGTCTGACCATCGCCTCCCCTGCGAGCCAAAAGCTGCATCCCTCTCCCCAAAATCGGCCTCTCGTCTCCCTGTCACAGTGACTGGCAGGTGACAGCCGTCCCGTGCCTTCGCGTCACGCCAGCAGGCACAAGGCAGCGCGGAAAGCCAGCCCTGCCCGCCGGTGCGGCTCTGACGCAGCCCGCCGTGTGCCGCTCCGTGACTCAGCCCCGTTTCGTTCCCCGTGTGCCCTTCCGAGCGCTGCAGGGATCGCGGATGCCACGAGATGGCAATGCCGGCAGCGGCAGGAGCCTGCCGGAGCCCGAGGGACCGCCGCAGCCTGCAGCCCCCGGGAACGCACCAGCCCCGGGCCGGGTCGCAGACGAAACCAGCCACATCCTCCTCCCATCGCCTCTGCTGTGCTGACACTTAACCAGCAACAAACCAGAGGGCAAAACTGACACAAATTGAAACTGCTTTCTTGTGCTTGGTTAGTTTTAACCCACGGCAGTTCTCAGGCCTGTTCACGGCTGAATAAACACTCAAAGCGCTTCCACCTACTGATCCCGCTCCCCCGCGGCTGCACAACCGTCGGCTCCAGCCTAGGAAAGCGTGAAGAGCACACGAAGGAGCACGCGGCCACGAGCGGGACCCTCCCTCTCCCAGCGGCATGAGCCAACGCACAGACGCTGCCTTGCGGAGGCTCTGCCTTTCGTCCCCGCGCTCGTCACCCCAGGGACGCTGCAGGGCGCTCCTGGACCACGCTGCGCTCTCCTCCTCACAGTGCCGAGCACGCAGCGCCCCAAGGGCGCACAGTGCCGCTCCCCAAGCTTCACCTGCTGCGCAGCGAGGGTACAACCTGCACCTGGCAACATGGCAGGGGCAAAGGAACCTATGGTGGTTTGTGAAATTTCTCTCTTTCATCAACTACCTTGCATTGCACCACTGAGGGAAAGGGTCATTAGAGAAAGTCCCCCATGAGCAAGTCCCTTAATGTGATACCATTAAAACACCTCCGGGCTGCAGACCTGAGAGACCAGATCAGCCTTGAAGCAGTAGTTACCAAGCAGAACCCCTGCCATTACAGAAACAACAGTCAAAATTTCCACGTGCTTCTGGAAAATATCGAAAGCAGAGGGGAGTGGGAGTTGAGTTTTTTCCCCTGTCTTCTTGTTCATGGAGGCACTTCACATAGAGGAAGATACAAGAGAAGAAATCTCAGTTTGTGTCAGCTGAATCAGCACAAAGACTTTATTACTGAGAAGGAAACAAAAAGCAGCCCTGGCACTGCCAGAGGGGAAAAAAAAAAAAAAAAAAAAAAAGAATTCTAAACCCAGCCCAGCTGCAAGGTTGCCTTAACAGTTTTCACAGCGGATATTAAGAAAAAGGACCTTTGGGATATAAAGCTGCAAGAGCAGTGAGCTCTGCAGCCATTTCCTTCCCTGAGTTGTGGGGCCCTACCTCTGAGCAGCTACACGAGTTTCCAAAAGCCCACAGCACACCACAAGCAGATCTGTGTCACCTTTTTGTCCTCAAACTCCTCATATTCATGTACTTAACTAGACAATGAAGTTGGGAAAAAAAAAGAGGGGGGGGAATAAAAAGGAAGAGAGTTACGCCTGGTGCTGCGTTATCACTGCAAATGAGCAGAGCACGATCACAAGGTCCCCTGGATGGCAGAGGAGTAGAGGGAGCTTTCGACCCAGATGACAGGCTGTGCGTGGCTCACCGGAGCCCCATTTATTACAGACGCTGTTATCAAATGGCACCAGCCCCTGGCAGCTCGGCCTGTCCCTGTGCGGGGCGGAAGCGGTCCAGGAAGTCTAGGTAGGCCTTTTTCTGCGGTGCGGCCGCCGGGACGAAGTGCCCGCCGGGGTGCGTGAGGATGACAGGCTCCACGAAGCACTGGGCCAGCTCCTGGCTGAGGCGGGGGGGGATGACGGCATCGGCATCGCCCACGACGTGCAGCGTGGGCAGGGCGATGGGCTGCTGGTAGAAGTGGCCGTGGGCCGGGGCGCGGCTGGCGAAGCCGGCCACCAGGATAGCGAAGGTGACGGGGAAGCGGGGGTCGCCGCGGGCCCGCAGTGCGCACGCCATGGCGGCCAGCGCCGCGCCCTGGCTGAAGCCCAGCAGCCCATCGAAGGGCCCACGCTCTGCCAGTGCCACCGCCACGGCCGCCAGTGACTCCTCCAGCCCCGCCGGCGCCGCCGCCTCCTCCTGCGCCTCGAAGGTGCCAGGCCCGGAGAACCACCAGCCGCGGGGGTCGTCGTCGCTGTCGCCGCCGCCGGGCACGGGGTGCGGCGCGCTCAGCGCCACCAGCTCCACGCGGCCGCGCAGCGCCTTGCGCAGCGCCCCGGTGCGCTCCCGGAAACGGCGCTCGTTCTGCCGGTAGCCATGGAGGCCCAGCAGCCGCAGCGGCCGCCCCTCCGACATGGCGCCCGCCGCTACCGGAAACCGGGGCCCACCGCTTCCGCCGCCGCCCGCCCTTCCCGCCGAAACGCCACGCGCTCATTGGGCGGCGCCGCCAGCGGGGCGGGGCCTGGAGCGCCTCGCTCCGCCGGCGTCGCGCGCCTCCTGGCGGCGGGCGGCAGCGCTGCGCCCCAGGGCCTCCGCGGGCGGCTACGGCGGCGGCTCCGCGGCGGCGGCGGCGGCGGGGGGGGCCGCGGGCCCGGCCTGGAAGAGGGGGGAAGCGTCCGTCAGCCCTGCCCCGCCTGGGCTGCTGCCCGCAGGGGCCCCCAAAGGCCTGCGCGGGCGGGTGACCCCCCAACCCGGGGCGCAGTGCCCAGTGGGGGCTCGTGCAGCCCGCGGGAGCCCACCAGGCTCTGCTCCGGCCAGATGTGCACCCAGATGTGCGCCCAGATGTGCACCCAGACGGGGCCGCTGCCCGCAGGGGCCTCAGCGGCCTGCACAAGCAGGCGATCCCCCTCCCCAGGGTGCAGCGCCTGGCGGGGGCTCGCGAGCGGGTGGCTCAGCGCCGAGCTCACCAGGCTGTGCTCTGCCCAGATGTGCGCCCAGATGTGCGCCCCAGCTAGGGATGCCGCCCACCGCACCCCCGGCCGGTTCCGGTGCCCGCTAGCACCCAGCCGGGGCGGGAGCCACAGGGTGGCGCTTTCGGCATGCGGCAGCGGGCACCCACGCCGCGCCAAGGGTCCGGGCTGCCCGCGCCCCCGCACCCCACCGGCAGCTGGGGCGAAGGGGCACCCGCCGCCTCGCTCTGCGCCTTCCCCGGGGCCGGGCCAGGCCCCGGCGATGCCCCGCCACACCGGGACGCGCTGCCCACCTGGGCTGGCCGGCCGGGGTGGTTGACGGTCCAGGGTCCCAGGGACTGGCTGGCGTAGAAATCCATGGGGTACGGCTGCTGCCACTCGACGTCCCGGAGCGCCACGGCCGCCTGCGGAGCGGGGCCAGGGGATGGGGCCGCTGGCGGGCTGCCCGCAGCCTGGGGCCCACCGCACCGCCACAGCCCTCCCCACAGCCCGGCCGCTCGTTCCCCCCCCGGCGGCTCCTCACCTCGTAGGGCGTCAGCAGCGGCTTGCTGAAGGCTTCTCCCCAGTCGATGGAGAGCCGGGGACAGGCGACCTGCACCCACCTGGAAGGGAAGCGCAGCACGACGCTCACCCCTGCGTCCTCACTGCCGCCCGGTCCCGGCCGCGTCCCCGTCACGAGCAATCTGCTCCTCTCTCCATCATGCTTAGCCACGTCCAGCGGAGCGAGAGCAGCGCACGAACCGGCCCAGGCTGCCGCGAGTGTTTCAGAGGCTGGGAATAAACACGCACGGTGGCGAGGCACTGCCCTCCCGGGGACGGCCGCATCCCAGGCGCCCGACCATCAGCCACGGACGGGCCGTTGGGACCCCGCGGTCGCCCCCGGGAGCGCGGCTCCAGCCGTGCCAGGGTCCGTCCAGGTGACGCAGGACAGATGCAACACAGACGGCGTCTGGACAACCTCAGGGATGCTGCTTTGACGTGTGCAGCCAGGACGCGGAGTGAGGACGACGCTGCAGAGGAGTGGCTGTGGTCTGCTCCCAGCACCCAGCGGCACAGTCCCGAGGGGACCCTGGCGGCACGAGGGCCAGGAGCCAAGAGACACCGCGCAGCAGGGGGGCACACAGAGAAACCCTCCATGACAGTAAATCAGAGACGGGGATCTAAATTCAGCCCGTTCCCAACTCCCCGAAGGCCGTGCAGCGAGGCAGGAGGCCATGGCAGCTGCCTCGGGGCTTCCATAGGGAAATGGGAACCAGATGCCGGAGGTCCGGACGCTGCAGGGGCCGCAGGCACCCCAGAGACGCCGGTGCGGGCGAGCGCGGGGCGGTGACACTCACGCGTCCACGTCAGGGAAGAGCTGCAGCTTGCTGGGGAAGATCTCGGAGAGCAGCACCCGCACGAAGGGCCGTCCCAGGGCGCGGAGACGCGACTCCAGGTGCTGGGGGAGGCGAGGCACCGAGGGGCAGTGAGGGGCACCCAGGCAGGCTCTGGTGGTGAGCCGATGCCCCCGACCTGGCGTTTTCCAGCCCCAGAGGCAGCGAGGAAAGCGGAAGAGCCCCAAGCCCTGCCAGCAGCGCGTTGGCATCCCTGCGCCCCCAGACCTCAACCGCCGAGCCCCTGGGGCTGTTGCAGCTCCGCAGCCGTGGGGCAGGAGGGGTCCAGCAATGGAGCCAGGCCCCCGGCTGGCCACCCCATGCCACAGCCACAGCTCCCCCAGCGCGCCTCAGCCTAATGAAGTAATTACCGCTCAATGACAACAATCTGTTCTCGTTAGCGGCTCCCTTCTCTGGGACGTTTGCCTGCAGCCGGCTCGCGGAGGCGAATGGCTGCAGGAAGGAAGCGACTGACCGGCCTAGGAGCTGCCTGGTCCTTCCTCGCCCTTCGAAGCCATCATTAATTGCCCTGTGCTGGGCCACCCTCGGCTCCACAGAGCAGGAGCCATCGCCGGGGACTCGCTGCCCCTCTGCTGAGCATCCCTGGTGTCGCCCCGCAAGCCCGTGATGCTCCCGTGATGCCCCAAACGCCGCCCGCGGCCCCCCAGAAAGCCCTGCCCGTCCTCAGCAGGGCCAGCGCGGCGAAGGTGCCCTCAATCCCCCCGGGGCAAAGGCTGGCCCGTCCCCCCCACCTGGGACCCGCGAGGCCTGCACCACCCTGCTAGCACCCTGCGCGGCGGCTGAGCCCCCGGGGCACGCGAGAGGCGCCGGTACCTGCAGGATGCGGGGGGAGCCCTGGCGCCCCAGTGTCCCCAGGACGAGTCCCCAGCGGCGGGCGCTGGCCGCGGCACGGATGGCCTCCTGCCGAGCGCGGCGCATGCGCTCGTGGGCGTAGTGCTCCTGCGAGAAGACCTTGCTGTAGGGATCGTACCTGCGAAGGAGAGCCGGGCTCAGCCGACCCCGTCCCCCAGCGCGCCCGCTGCCCCCGCGCCGCCCCGCCAGCCCCCGGCGGAGCCCAGCTCGTCCAGCCGGCAGGACCGCGGCTGCCGGGGCTCCAGACCCTGCCCTGCCTCGCTGCTCTCCTTCGTTAGCACTAACTGGCTCCGGGAGCATCCCTGCCTGGGGATGCAGGGGTCCAGCAGGCTCAGTATAGCTTGGGGACCTGCCGGGAGACACGGGTGCCGGGGTCGCGTTCCCATCGCATCCCCGGACACCCAGTGCATCCCAGGCTGCTCGCTCTGCTCCGCGCTCAGCTCCCCCCCCCCCGGCTCATCAATTATGAAGAAATCTTTGATTTGTTGCTTTGTTTGACGAGGGGAATTTTAATCAAATCCCACTCGGGTTTCGGCAGCTTCCCCAGCGCCATAAACCTGACGCGCGTCTCCCGTTAGTAACAAACGACCTACTAAGAAATTCAGATTTCGCCAAATGGGCCCAGCCTTTCGCTCTTGATATTTCATCTGCTTTCAGCAGCCTCATCATCACGCTTTATGGCCTCTGCCTGCAGCAGCCGGGAGTTTAATGGCTGCACCTCAAAGAGCTTTCACAGGTACTTGTCAAAATGTTTATATTCAGCCGGAGTAAATGGCTGGTGTTCATCTCATCGCGCGCGGCGCCCCTTGGCACCTCTCCACCAGCCTGCCCCTCCGCCTGAGCGCGGCTGCCCGAGCGCGCGGCCCTCGAGGAGCCGGCACGGCGCTGCGGCCGTGGCTCCCGGCGTCCCCGCGGCTCCCCGGGGCTTTTGGGGGACGGAGAAGGCGCGGGCGGGCGGGGGAAGCGGCGGCCCCGTACCTGTAGGCAGGGATGCCCGGGTTGGCGATCATGACGGACTCCAGGTGGAAGCGCCCGTCGCCCAGGTACCTGCCGGGAGGAGAGGCGGTGCTGCGGGAGAGCACGGCGTGGAGCAGCCGCGCGGCGCCCGAGCCCGGCACGTCCCGCGGCACGGGCAGACGGCCGCTCTGGGGGCTAACGCGGGCGCCCGCCTCGGCACGGCACGGTGCAGCGCCCGGGAGCTGCTCCATCGCCACGGCTGGCTCTAGACCTTGCTGCTTCCATTTCTAATCGGATTTCAAGTCAGCAATTACATTTCAAAGCCTTTCATTCAGCTGCCCTAATGGAGTGAGGGCTCGGAAAATGAATTCAGACGTAAAACTTGACTAGATTTTGCCCTTAATTGGAGAATGACATTTTGGAAGATCAAAGCTAATTTGTCTGCAAAAGTTAGCCCCAGAGACGGGCTAAATAAGAAAATAACAACGGAAGGAGGAGCGCCGGGAGGCTGCAGGTACCGCGGCCGCCTGCACTGCCTGGGCGGCAGGTAGGAAGCCGCAGCCAGCCCCCAGCGCGCCGCCAGCGCGGAGACGCCGAGGCCGGGGAGGAGGCCCCCGCATCCATGTCAGGCCAGCCTGGCGTTCCCCGCTCCTGGCCACCTCGGCGGAAGGAAACGCTCCTTTCCCTGCTCTCCGTGGTCGAGGCCAAGCGAGGCTCCGCACAAAGCCGGAGACCCCTCGGACCTGGCCTCTTGCCGGTGGGCGCTCCGACGCTCCGCTCGCCGGCAGCCCCACGGAGCCGTGCCAGGAAACGGCTCCGGCTCCGGCTCCCTCCGGCGGGAAGGACCACCCTGCGCCCACTGGGGCTCCCCCCACGGGTGGGGTCCTTGTATTTATTTATTCTGCAGCGCACTGTATTCACAGTACATTAAGCATTTCCATTACCTAAAATAATTAGGTGATAGGAAGCGAAGTGCTCCCTCTAATTTGCTGTCCTTAAATAAAATTAATGTTGCTGCGATGTTGGGCCCCGGCCATTTGTCTTTTCCAATTATCCGCCCGCCCTTCCATCTATTATCTATTCTGATATACGACTCAATTATTTCCTCCGTGCTCCAAGCACAAGCCACTCGGAGCAGCGCGGGGAGCCCGTCCCACCCCACTGCTGCCCCCTCGGCACCCGCAGTGTCCCGGGGCGGAGATCCCCGCCGGCCCCCCGGCAGCCTCGGAGAGCTGCCGCGAGCCGGAGCGAGGGAGGGGAGAGGGAGCAGCGCGGGGGGCCGGGGCGGATGCTGAAGGGGGGCAGAGCCGCCTCCGGCCCCGGGTACTCACACGATAGCGTCCGTGTCCTGCGCGAGCCGGGGAGACGTGCAGCCCAGGATCTCGCCGGGCGAGAGGGGCTTGCACTGGGGCACGCACACCTTGTACTGGGAGCGCAGCTCCTGCGAGGCCGCCTGCGGAGAGCACCGGGGTCGGGGCACGGCTGCGCAAGGCCGAGCAGGCGGGATGCGCCCGAACGCAGCTCTTGGTCCGGCAGCCCCCGCGGCAGGGTCCGGCCGGGGCTCCCGCCTCACCTGCAGCGCCGACACGAACTGGATGGTGCTGACGAGGGCCAGCGAGGCGCCGGCGGGGAAGTTGAAGCGCAGGGTCTCGAGGAAGTGGGACGTGTCGATCTTTATGTCCACGAACACGTAGAGCATCTTCATCCCTCGTGTGGCGTCGATGGGAACTGGCGAGCGGGAGAGACGGGCGTAAGGAGAGGCCGTGCCACCCTGCCCCGGCGGCACCCTGCGCCCACGCTGGCACCCGGGGCACCGGGGAGGGGACGCGGCGGGGAGCACCTGGTCATCGCTCGCTGGAGAATGGCAGCCCAGGGAATCAATGAACACAAATCTAATTACCCCCAGTGCTAAGAAGCCTGTGTCACCACGATTAAGTGAATAATTAAAGTACACAGAGTCCGCATCGATCCGCAGCTCCACGTTCACTTCCCACTTTGGTGCTCTTCACCTGATCACAATTAAGTGCAAATTACTCCCTCCCGCGAGGCAGAGCGGGCCGGGAAGGAGAGGCGAAGCGCCTCTGCCCTTTGCGGGGCAGGAGCCCCGTGGCAGCAGGGCACGTGCCAGCGGGGCCGGTCCCTGCTCACTTGCTGCCACGCGGCTGGACGGGAGGACGTGCAGCCCGGCAGCGCCTGCCTTTCCCTGCGGCACGGCAGCTCCGGCAGATGCGATTCCCGTCCCCCGAGAGCGGCCGGCGGCGGCTGGCTTGCACGGCGCCCGCTCCCAAGCATCGCTGGCTGGGGGCCCCCTTCCTTCCCTTCTTGCTGTTAATTAATCTGGGAGCAGGCTAGGGAGCAGGAGTTTTTATGTGCCCTGTTGCAGCGGTGCCTGTAACCCTCACTTCCGTAACAAAGCACCTAGTGCGGATGTTTATCACCGCGGATGCTCACGCTGGCACGGCTTTCGGGACACAGCTCTCAGTAACTCAGTATTTTATATGGAGCATGATGCAATCCTTAAAACCCATTTAAAGAGCGCTGCAAATGCCCAAGGACTTCTCTGTCCCCGCTGGGACCTGCGGGGCGGGCTGAGGGCTGGCGCCCCGAGGGCAGGACGTGGGGTGCCGGCAGAGCGGCAGGCAGAGCCCGGGGAGCGCCGTGCCCACCCGGCGCCGCAATTCTGCCGATCCACCTTAAAACCCGGAGTGTCTTATTGTTATTTTTGGGCTGATTCCATCCTGTGTGGACTTCAAAGTTAGCAGCATCTGGGACAGCAGCGCGGTTGCCATGGCGACCGAATCCAGAGTACCGTTCCGCCTAGGGAGCGCGCAGCCTCCTCCTCGCTTCGCCTTCAAACGCGCCATCGCACCGGCAAAGCACGTTCCCCGACCCCGGGCCAGCCCGGGGGACGGCCACCGACCCCCTCGGCACGGGGCAAGGGGCCTGGCTGGGCCCTGTGAGAGCCCCCGCGGCCGCTGCTCCCCTCCGCGGTTGCTCCCGGCATCCTGAGCTCCAGGAGCGACGGTGAGAGCAGCACCGTTCCCTCCCGGCTGCTCCCTGGGGAGCAGCGGGCTGCCATCCCGCGCTCAGCTCTCGCCCCGTTAGGCTGCTCTCGGTGCACCGGGCTGGGGTCCGGGCACCGTCCTGGCCCGTGGTGGAGCGGGACGAAGCCCCGTCACCAGCCCGGCAGGAAGGGAGCTGCTCCGCGCGCCCTGCCGCCCCAAACGCTGCCCGCGCGCAGGGAACCGGGTGGTTCGCTGGAGGTCAGAGCCTCTGCGACCCGACCGGCCGCCGAGCGCTGCGGCGACGTGCCACCGGCCCGGGAAGCACCGGGCGTCACCTACTCAGGCAGCTGTGGCCGTAGTGCACGAGGAAGTCGGCGCCCAGGGCCTCGGCCGTGAAGTCGTCCACGCAGCAGGCGCCGTAGGTCACGTCGCCCATCACCACGGCCTCCGCTCCGGTGAACCTGCGGGGAGGCAGGGCAGTGAGGCAGGGCGCTGAGCCGCCGCGCCGCACCGCAGAGGGGCCCCCATGCCCGCCGTGCCGCAGGGCCCCTCCACGGGCACGGGTGAGCACCGGCTACTCTCGGAGATGTCAACATGATTAAACTGGAGAGAGGTAATCCGCCTCTTCAATTGGGTAAAGCTGTTTGCAATTCAGCGGATTATCCGCTCATCAAATAATATGCTGCCGGCTTCCTGATGCACCAGGAGGGAGAGGAGGCAGAGGGAGCCGTGGCACCTTCAGCCTCAGTGGCCGGCCCTGGGCACCGGAGCCGCATGCACGCCCGCCGCGGCTCCCGGAGCAGAGCCGGCTGCGCCAGCCGGGGCGCCGGGAGGAGCAGCCGGTGCCGAGGGGGTGCTTGGAGAGGAGAAGCGCCGAGCGAACGCTGGCACCGGCCCCCTTGCCCGCTCCGGCCCCCGGCAGCCCGAGCGGCGCGGCCGCTTCACCCCGCTCCCACCGGCTCCCGGCCCCGTGCCGGCGGGCTGGCAGCGGAGGGGTGCGCGGCGGCACCGGCGCGGGGAGATAAGGCCGGGGCTCCCGCCTGATTTAGAGGCGCCACCTTGGCGGGTATTTTATTGCACCGTTTCAGGGGATTATTAGCTTGGCCGCGTTCCCGGGGAGCCGCCGTGCCGTTTTAATTACGGAAGCAGGTATTGTAGCGACAAAGCCCCGCACCCGGAGGGGCTGCTCGAACCTGCCGCTAAGTCCTTATTTACACGGAGGTTGGGCCGAGCGCTGGTGGGGCGCGTGCCCCCCTCCCGGTGTCTGGCTGGATCCCGCCGCGCTGGACCACAGCACGTCCATCACCGCTGCCTCTGGGCTGTTGGGCTCCTTGCAGGGGGAGGGAGCGCAGCGATGCCGGCCGGGTCTTTGCCGGGCCGCGCCGGGTCCGGAGCGGCTGCCAGCGGACGCGGGGCGCGCAGCGTGAGCACCGCCGGCACCGGGGGCTGGCAGTGAGCCAGGGTCCCGCGCGCTCCTCCCCGCGAGCCAGGCGGGCGGCGTTACGTCGGCGGCAAGAATAGAAATGGTGGGCAGAGCTGGCCAGATGGCAGAAGGTGGAGAAATCGCGGAGCGTGCTGAATATTAACAGCTCCGGCCCAGCCGTCAGCGCCGGGGAGGGGGACAGCGGAGCGGCTCGGTGCGATCGGCCCCGCGAAGGGGCAAACCCGCCCGCGGGACGGCAGCTGGGCCGGGCCGGGCGCCTCCGGCTCCCTCCGGCAGCCCCGCACGGGCGCTTCGGCACTGCCGGGGACGGCCCGGAGCCTCCCAGCCCCGCAGGGCGGCCTCGCTCCCCGCATGGTGCAGGCAGGGAGACGCTGCCGGTGCTGCCGGTGCCGCCGGCACGCCGGGCACTGCCAGCAGCTTCAACAGGGCTGGGGGCTGCTGCGAAGCTTCGAGAAGGCTCTTCTGCACCTCACGGAGTTGCCGGGCCCCCAGCCCCCTCCTCTAATGAGAGGTGACGAGATGAACGTGAATCAGACTCCACACATCTCAGCAAAACTGGAAAATTATTCAGCTCCTTAAGATTCAGGACGGGGAGGTCTGACTCAGAGCGGCAGCCAGCGCCGCTTAATTTTTTATAGATTAAAATGTATGCAAATTGGCCCAAACCCCAGAGAAAGTCCCTGGGGGTGAAAAGCAAGAAAGTGAAATAGCAACAGCCGCGGGAGGGGGCAGTGGGCTGCCGGAGGTGCCCCGCGGTCCCTGCCCGCCGCGGCCAGGCGGCCGTGCTGCGGCGGCGAAGGAGCCCGTCGGAGGAGCCCCGGGGAGCAGGGCAGCCCCGCGGGCTGGGTGAGGACGAGCTGCTCCGGCCGGTTCGGCTGGGCAGGAAAGGCCCCGCGTAATCTGGCGGGGTCAGAGGGGAGCAGCGGCGCCGGGCCGGCACGTGCCGGGGTCAGCCACACCGGCCGGGCGGGAAGGTCGAGCAGAGCAGGAATAATCTCCCGAGACGAATCAAAGGCGAGCGCGGGGGCCTCCCCTTGATGTTTTAATCAGTTTGGTGTCGCCGCGGAGCCTTTCATCAAACTACAGGGGAAGGAAACAGCAATTAGCATCTACCTGCCTCTGACACGGGCCAGGAGCCGCTCTCCCGCCGGCCCGGCTCGGGATGCAGCCGCGGGAGCCGGGAGCATCCTCATGGCGCTCCGCATCCCCGCGCGCCGGCCCAAGGTCCCAGCAGCTGCGCTGCCTGGTGCCGGCGGGGAGGACGCGGTGGCACGGCTGTCCCCACCCAGCGCCGAGCCGCTCGCTACAGCTGGGAGCTCATGAATATTAAACGCAGGGGGAGGTTATTCATCTTTTACGTCCCGCAAACCCTGGCTCATTCTAAAAAACAGCCCGGCCTTAGCATTTTTCTCATCTTCCCCTAATTCATTATCTCCTCCTTTAAACAGATGGCTCCCGAAATCCCATTTATAAAGTGCCACGCTCAGCACTGGCGGGATGCACACCGAGCGGACCGGTCCCATCCCGGAGGCAGGGATGCGAGCGGGTCCCACCCCTGATCCTGCCTGCTGGGGCACCCCAGACCACCCAGCCGGCCGGCGCAGGACGGAGGGCAGAGCAACCCGGGGACGAGTCTGGGGGGCTCTGAGCCCCCAGCCTGCAGCAGCCAGCACTTGGCTCCACGCCTGCTTGAGTTTTATCAGCCAAACCTTTCTGGCTCCTGCGTTTCCCAGGCTGGTTTGAGGGGCAGCTCCGACACGCCAGGGCCAGGGCAGCGGCAGGGAGCTCGGAGCGGCCAGTCCCCGCCATCCCCTCCCGCTGGCTTCGCGGCCGGCTGCCGAGCGAAGGCGCCGGGCTGGAGCGGCCCTGATTTATCCCGGCCCCCTGACAAATAAATGCGAGTGTTTGCTGCCGGCGGGAGCGCGGAGCCCCCTGACACCGCGGCGGCGGGTGAGTGATACCGCGGCGGCCCTCACCCCATAAAGCAGCGCGCCGCTCTCCCCGGCGGAGGTGACTTCTCGGTCCCGGCACATCCGTCTCTCCCGGCTCCCTGCCACGCTCCATCAGCCCCTGCCCGCGAGGGGACCGGAGGGGCCGGGCCGAGAGCTGCCGGCGCCATCCGAGCCACAGGGCTGGTGGAGGACGGAGCCAGCGTCAAGACGCTGCGGTGCCACCGGCGAGCACGTCCTGCCGGGCACGGGGACAGGTTTGCTCCTTGCTTTGCGGTCACCTGCCTCCCCCGGGCATCACGCCTCATGCACGGTCACGTCTCGGCGTGGTGCCACCTCCCTGCCGGGAAATGCCTAGACCTCAGCGTGTGGGTCAGCCTGCAACCCCCCATGCCACATCCCGCTGGGGAACACGAGCCTGCACCGGCTCCGCGAGCCATGCACCCCCTCCGAGAGACCCCCGGGCACCCCGCACGTCTCCGGCTTCTTCCCTTGCAGCTCCTGGGGGCTGATCCCAGCCCCGTGTCAGTTCCTGCCACGGCACACGCGGGGAGGAGGGTCCCCGCCGCACTCTGCCGTCCCAGGGCATCAGGCCGAGCACGACCCCAGCGGAGAGCAGCGCATTTAATTAGTGCAGAAGGCAGTCACCAAGCCACATTACCAGGCTCCCAACTTCATTAGCACAGGAAGGCTGCACATAATTAAAATAATGAGTTTGCAATTTTGCTGCAAACGGCTCGGGAAGAGCACCGCTGCAGCTGGGCAATCACCGCCCGCGCGCGGCACGGGGCCCCGCGGAGCATCGGCAAGTGGGTCAGGCCCACGAGAGGCGCAGGGCCCCGGCGCCCACCCCGAGCACGGCTGTCCCCAGCCAGGCTCCGCAGGGACACGAGGAGCGGGGTCAGCCGGCGAGGACGTGCAGTGGCTGCCACCGCACCTTCCAGCCCGCAGCAGGACAGCGCTGGCACGTCCCGGCGCTGGGAGACGCCAGTCCTGCCGGCCCCACGCGCCTTCCCCCACGCCTGGCCCTCCCCAGGCCACCGCCGCCCGGGCTGAGGTCTTAAACATCTCCAGTGAAGTGAGAACTTCATTCTCCCTAATGATGCTGTTGTGCGGTTAATGACGGTGATTAAATTCCCCTACGCAGCACGCTGCACCGCGCCATGAACAGCTCCGGGCTTTGCTTAAAGGACACGGGGAGAAGGGAAAGGGGCGCTGGGGATCGGGCATGGCGAGGCGGCCGTGGGGCCGAGGCCGGCTCCTGCACCGCTTCGGCACCCCGGGACAACTTCAACAGCTCTGAGCGCTGTCTGCGAGCCGCCGGGCCCAGCAGCCCGGCCCCGGTGCCCCCCCAGCCCCGGAGGGGACGGGCTGGCGGGCACCGGGCGGCCGCTTCGGCAGCCGGGCGTCGAGGGACCGGCGGGCAGGAGCCAGGCCTTGGAAGCTGCTCTGCTCCCGCTATCTCGGCTGCCTGGTGCGACGGGGCCTTTCAAGCTCTGCCAGGGCTGCCAGCTGCTCCGCGCGCCCCAGCCGGGACATGGCCCCGAACGCCCGGGCTCTGCACGCGCCGTTTAACTCCTCCCTGCTCGGCCGGAGGCGACTCGGCTCCTCCGCCGCTTCGAGCTGGACCCAGCCCGCTCCCGCTCCCGCGCCGAGGCGGGTGCCCTGGGGCAGCAGGGACGGAGGGGCAGGCGGAGGGGCCGAGCGGGGCCGCCAGCCCCACGCCTGGCACCGCCGCGGGGACTCCCGCGCTCACGCCGTCGTGGGGAGGGGAGACAGAGGGATTAGCAGCTGCGCAGCCTGACAGCCGACTTTATTAACAGGGAATCAAAAGCCCAGCTGAGAGCCCAGCTGATCCGTCTGCTCCAGCCTGCAGCGGGGGGAGAGCAGGGGACGCGCTCCCGGCCCTCGGCGCCCATGGCACCCCTGGCACGGCGGCTGCCGGGGCTGGAGCGTGGTCCCCCCCTCCCCGAGGGCCGCGGTCCGGGCTCTCCCCACGCGCCTCTCCCCACCGCCCCGCTCGCGCTCCCCCTCCTGCCGCCCTCCAGCACGAGTTACCCTCAGCCGAATTACATCAGCCGCGGCGAGCGGAGCCAAGTTGGAAGTCTCCGCGGTAGCATCGTGATGCGGGTGCGCCAGCCCGCGGCCCTGCCAGCTCAGCTGGCACGGCTTCCACGCGGGCGGCAGCGCACGCGGCGGCCCCGGGGCCCCACGGAGCACCCCCCGCGCCGGGCTCGGCCTCGCACCCGGCTGCAGCGCTCCGCCAGAGCCAGCTGCTCCGGAGAGCACAGTTTCTTTAGGAAGTAGATAACGACAAACCTATTAACACTAATTAACTAGGCCTCGCACACCGGTCAATGCTGTAAGTGTGCTTTAAATTTCAAAGGCTCCACGCTAAGGACCTGCTCAGCGGTTCAGCAGCAGCTGCCGTGACACTTCGGCTACATCTTCATCCGCCGGCGGCCCCCAGGGCCCCGGCAGCCGCGAGGACGGCGAGCCCTGGCCGGGCGAGGATGGCAGCACCCCGAGGGGCACAGCTGGCCCCAGCTCCGCAGCGATCGACCGGAGTGCGCGGATGCTTGCAGCGACCCCGGAGCACCAGGTCCTGCCAGCATGGAGCGGGGCAGGATGCTCCCAGGATGGGCTGGCGGGAGGGTCCGAGGGCAGCCCTGGGTGACACAGGTCCCCTGTGCACTGGCAGGGAGGGGAAGAGACCAGGGGCAGAGCCAGGGCACAGCCCCGCACTGGGGACCCGTGCTGGCACCATCGACCCCTCCTCCGGCACGTGGCACCCCAGGGAGGACGACACTCGGAGCCCCTGTCCCTGTCCCCAGCCTCGCCAGAGCAGCCGGCGCCGGGAACGTGCAGCTGCAGCGATTCCCATCACGTCGGAGCCGTGCGGCTCCTCCGGCTCCGGCACCCAGGTGAGAAGGGCCATGGGGAGCAGCACCGAGCCGCGATTTCGCATTAACGCCGGCTATGAATATTAATAGCAGGACGAGGCAGGCGCTAACGAGGCCAGGAACGGCCACCTGCCAGTTCACACCTCACCGCCGGCAATTTAATCTGTCCCCAGCACGGCCGGAGGAAGCGGGCACAGGGCCGGGCTCGCTGCAGGCAGCAGCCTCTCCGGCCCCATCCTGTGCCCACCCTCCCGGTCCTGCGCAGGGCTCTGGCAGCCAGCGAGGGAAGGATATGACCCTCCCGATCCTCCCCGGCACCGCGGCCTCGAAGCCACCCCAGCTAAGCGATAACTGGCCGGTGCTGCTGCATCCCCGCGACGGCACCGCTCTTGTCCGGGCACTTTCTCTGCCATGGCAGGACCGGCAGCATCTCCCACTGGCACCCGTCTCCCGTCGGCACCGCCGGTCCCGTGGGTGCCCCTTGCGGGGAGACGAGGCCACTGGGGATCCCAGGGCCCCGGCGGCGCTGCGGATGATGGGAAGTGGGGCTTAAGGTTTCATTCAGATAAAAGAGCCCCTTAATCCGCTGCCTTTGAAGTCGGAGACATGAAAGCGGCTCCGTGCCAAAGCCGGAGAAGAGGCAGCTTCACTTAAAGGGACAGGCCCACGCGGAGCCGCCTGCGCCCCACGTTCGTCCCCCCGCCAGCTCCCACCTTCCCCCCGCTCCCGAGCCCGGCCCACCCCGCGGGAGGGACGCAGCCCCTGCGCGGCCCCCCGGGAGACGAAGGCAGAGCCGCGGGAGGGGGGACAGAGCCCCCGGCCCTGCGGGCACCGTCCCCCCTGGCACGGCCGCTCGGCTAGCAGCGGCGGGGAAGCCGAGCCTGCTCGCGCCGGGAAGACAGTGCACTAATGAGTGCCGCGACCCTGATCACAGGCGAGGTAGACGGTGCTATTAGCACTAATTCACTGCGCGAAAACAGAGGGGCCGGGGAGGGGGCAGCCGCAGCGGGGAGGCAGATTACAGGCGCGGAGCGAGGCGTGCGCGGCGGTAAAGAGATTATGGCCAATTTCTGCAAGGTGCCTGCATGCGCTGCCGCCGCAAAGCCGAGCGCTCCTCTCCCGCGCCTCGAGCTGCCTCCCCGCCTCGCGCTCACCCCCCGCTCCTGCCAGGCAGCAGGGAAAAGCAGGGAAGGAGCCGCAAGGATGGGGCAGCTGGGGTGGGGGGCCCTGGCAAGAGACGCTTGCGGTCACCTCCTTCGCGGATCCGAGCGCCAGCAGGGCCCCTGCGCCGCAAGGTGAGCCATCACCATGGCCTCAGGCCTCCCCAGCTGGGGGAGAAGGGCTGCCCCGAGGACCCCCGCGCAGAGCAGCACAGCCACGAGCAGGCCCCGCCGGCGCAGGCGGCTGGAGGAGGGCAGGGGAGCTCCGTGGCGGCCCCGCTGCCAGCCCCCCCTCGCAGCCGAGCTCCGGCGGCGAGCGCACAGGCCCCGAGCTCGCGTCAGGCGGTTGTTAACACGGCTGCTCTCCGGCTCCATTACCCAGGCGAGGGCCCGGACACGCCAAGCTTGTCGGCAGCTCCAGACAAAGCGCCGAGGGGAGCGGTGATGAGCGGCGAGAGCCAGGTTGGCGTGCCTGGCCGTGCTCCGGCCACGGTCCCCCGCGAGGGCGGCCGAGCTGGGGCCACCAAACCCCCGCAGGCCCTCACACGCCAGGCCACGCTCACGCTGCAGAAGTCACCGTCGCCCTGAGGCTCTGCAGGCAGGCAGCAGGGCTGGCCGCGCACGCCAGGGCCGCGTGAACCCAGCGCGGGTGATGTCAGGGCTGGCAGGAGCTGTCGGCGCTTCCCCAGTCCCGGGGAGCACAGCGGGGCCGTGTCCTCGCCCTCCCCATCTGTCCCCGCGTCCCCATGGCCAGGTCGCTGCTGCCCAGATCGGAGCCCACGCCGGGGCCCCACGCGCACCGCCGCCGGCATCAGCTCGCCACGGGCACGAGCCGCGAGGACCAGTGCTCCCCAGCAGCCACGTTTGGGAGGCCGTGACAGGCAGCGAGGCACCTTTGAGCATCCGATGGCCTCCAGGACAGCCGCCCCGTCCCGTCCCTCTGGGCTGCCCTGGGAAGCACCCGCCCGAGCAGAGCGGGCCATGAGCCCAGGCTGCTCCTTCCCAAGCACAGCCCGGGGCCAAACCATCTCGCCCAGGCGCCCAGGCCGTCCCGCGCCGGCGCTCCCGTCCCCTGTGGCCGAGGAGCCCAGCAGCCAGCAACGGCCCCGATCCCCCCCTCAGCCCGCGGAGAGATGCCCAGACGCGCGGCGAGGCAGCCGGCCTCTCTCTTACCGCTCGATGATGTCCGCGATGGTGCACGCGAACATGAGGAGGCCTTCGGGCATCTGCAGGGCCACTGGGAAGAGAAACAGCCCTGCAGTTAGGACGGGCCGGGCGGGATGCTTCCGCTGCGATGCCGGCGCCTCGGCACCAGCCCCCGCCGCGCACCGGGAGGCACCACGCCACGAACAGCAGCCACGAGAACAACCCAACCAACTCATCCCTCGCAAAACAGCCGCAGGCAGGGACTAGCCAAAAGGATGGGAGAAAGAGGCAGCACAGCGCGAACCTCAGGGGCCCAGGCAGCCTGCGAACGTGCGGTCCAGCCTTGGGCTGGGCCTATTCTGCGTGTTTGAGCCCATCCTGTGTGAACACGTCTAATCCCTTTTTGAACCCATTGACACTTCTGGTCTCCACTGCTTCCCGCAGTAATGAGTTCCAGATTTTAATTATGTGTTGCACAGGAAAAGGTACTTTCTTCTGTTTATTTTAAACCTGCTCCTAATAATGTAAACGTGTGCCCCTGGTTCTCCTGCTACAAGAAAGAGTGAATAATCATCGCCTATTCAACCTCTCTGCATCATTCATAATTCTATATCCCTCTATCATATCCCCCTTCATTCGCCTCTTTTCCAGCTAAAGGATCTAAATCTATTTAATCTCTCATTGTACAGAAGCTGTTCCAACCCTTTGATCATTCCTTGTTGCCCTTCTCTGCACCTCCCCGCGCTGCTTCTCCACCCGTTTTGAGCGGGTGGCCAGCGACGCACACAGCTTTGCGCGTAGCAGGAATTTATTCACAGCAGAGCGATGTTTCCCATTTTGTTCTCTCCAAACGATTCCGAACAATCCCTTTGCCTCAGCACCGCCCCAGCCCGCAGCGCCAGGCCCCACGCGCCCGCCCCAGGGCACCCGCGGGTTTTTCCGTGTCCGGTGACCCCAGCACCGGGGCGGTGGGTGGGCTGGAGGCAGCGAGACGGGCGAGCGGTGACCCAGCACTCGCTGTGCCCAGGGGAAAGCACAGCCTTTCGCTCCAGCAGCCGGCCCTATTGATCCTGCTGTCGTTTCACCTCCAGATCCTACCAACACATCCCAGCACCAGCGACATTTACCCGAAAGTCCCTCTCCAAATCCCTCTCCAGCTGAAATCCCCATGCTGCCAAGCCAGCCCCTGTGGCAAACACGAGGCTATTTAAAGAGCCGGTCCAAATTGGGCTAATCTCACCCGCACAGCACTTTGAAGGCTAAGCACGGCTTGTCAGCCCCGGCTCGGCCTGGCAGGACCAGGCAGCAGCTCGGGGGACCTGCCATCCCCAGGCATCGTCAGCCCCGGGGCCATGCGGGGCCGCTCGGGGCTGCGTTTGTGCTCCTGCCGCCGGCTTGCGGAGAGAACAGCCCCAGGAGCGCTACTGAGATGCGCTGGAGACAGCAGAAATTGGGGAAGACGCCCTAATGCTGCCGCGGGTGCTGTGCCCAGGGGCGAGGGCCGCGGGAAGCACGGCCCGGCTCCCTCGAGGGCGTCAGAGCCCTCCGGGCCCTGTGGAGAGACCCATCCACCCTGCTCCTTGTCCCCGGGCTGCCCGCCAGCGAGCCGATCTGCAAACAGATCTGCCTTCCCTGGAGAGGCGGCGGGGGTGGCTGGGGCACACGAGGCAGCTGGGGGGCTTTCCGCGGGCAGCGGCTGGGGGGGCCGCCCCGAATCCCGCGCCGGGCAGGGCAGGGCAGGGCTGGCAGCGAGCCCCTGGCTCCCCTCGCTCCAGCCGGCAGGCGCGACGCGGGAGGCCGCGTTCCCCAGCAACGAGCCGCTGGCTGGGCTCTGCACATGCAGATTTTAAATCCCAGCATGGCTGACTGGCTGATGGGCTCCGCTCCCAGCTCTAAAGCCTAAATCCCAACTGCATATTTACATTTAATTAGGAGGTGCCAAGCAGCAAAACATGGTAAGGAAAGCCGGAGCCGCGCGGGCTGGACGGCTTCTCCGTGTATCCCCCGGACAGCCCGGCCCCTTGTGCCGTGTCGAGGCGATGCCAGCTTGGATCCAGCAGCCCCGCGGCCTCCGTGTCCCGGCCCAACTGGCCCAGCCTCCCTGCCGGTGCTAACAGGGGCGGCCGGAGCCAGCGACCTGCCTGCGACACGTGTCGAGAGACCCGGTCACGGCAGCACCCCCGGTGCTCCCCCCGTGGCACCTGCCAAAGGCTCGGCGGCGGCCGGCGGAGACGGTGCCGGGCGGACGCAGTGCCTCGAGGCTGGCTCTGCCCGGAGCCCCCAGCGCCGCGCGACCCGGAGAGCTGCAGCGCCTCAGCCTTGCCCGCGGCACGGCGAGGCCTGGGGACACCGACGGCACGCGGGGACGGAGCGTGACATAGCTTGGCTGATCCCTCTCCCCCAAACGGAGGCAGGTGAGGGCCTGCGGCCCCCGCGAGCCCCACGCCAGGCACCGTGGGCTTCCCCCCGCGCGCAGCCCCGCTCCGGCAGCGCGGCAGAAAGCACGGGAAGAGGCGAGAGCAGCAGCAGCGGAGAGCTGGCCGGCATCCCAGACACATCTCCGCAGGCTGACAGGTCCGTGCAACTCAACCTGTCCTGTCCGATGCAATTATAGTCCTGAGATACAGATATATTAACTCATCTCAAGAGGAAGGCGAGCTCCCCGAGACAGATCCTAAACACCAGCGCGCAGCAGCCACCCGGGCCTGACTGACAGCTTGGCATCATCGGCTTCTTCCCCCGGGAGCGGCTCCGAACGCACCAGCCCTGCGCCTGACCGTGCCCCAGCGCCGCGCGCGGCCCGAGCGGCTCCCCGACGGCAGCCAGGGAGCTCAGCTCAGCTCCGAAGCCCCTCGACCCCCGGCACGACCCCGCTTCGCCCCTGGGGAGCACCGCTCCCGGCACTCACCCTTCCTGGCCTGAGCCTGCCGAACCCTCCACACGGTCTTGGGGATCTCGAAGTTGTAGTTGCTGGGCAGGACCTTGACGGCTTCCTGGAGCTCCTGGTTGTGGAGGATCTCCTCGGGGACCTGCTTCGCCACCCGCCGCGCGGGGCCCCGGGCTGCGGGAAAACCGCGGCGTCTCACAGAGAGGAACGAGGGGGCAGCCCAGCCCCTGCCCCACGGCCCACCGGGTGTCCCTGGCTGCAGGGGGACATGGGGCAGCCCCAGCAGTACCCAAGGGCAGGGGACAACATGGCAGGAGAAGGGGACAGGGCTTCTGCTCCCTGCCACCGGCATTTGGGACAGCAGGGCAGCCGCAGGCCAGCTTTGGGGCTTGGTTTGTGGGGCAAAGCGCTGTTTGTGCCAAGAAATCACTGCTGTAACTTTGTAGAAACCTCAGTGTGGCTCCCCGTGGCCGGTGCCCACGTGCCGAGCACAAGTCAAGCACAACCTGCCATGACGCTCGACCGCGAGCGTCCCGAGGCTGGCGGGAGCCCGTCCCTGCGGAGCCCAGGGCAACCGGCCCCGCGCAGGGGGCAGCAAGCCGCAGTCGGACCTGGCACCTGCTCCGGCACGAGCCCCCCGCGGCAGCACCTCAGCGTCCCCATGCCGCGGGGCTGCGGCAGTGGGAAAGCGGGGCCCGTCCCCGTGCTGGGAAGGCCCCTGCACCCCAAGCGCGGCCCTCGGCCCCCACCAGCGCAGCGCCAGCAGGATCCACCCCCTCGCTCGGCGGAGTCACCGTGCGGCGGGGGAGTGACAGCAGCGCGATTATTCACTATTTCCAGCCCGCGAAGCGTCAGCCCGAGCGGCACCAGCGCGCGCACGAGCCGCCAAACCCTCCGCACGGCCCACGGCGGGAGGGAGCCGCGAAAGGGCCAGCTGGGCCCCGCCGGGGGCTGCTCCCCCGGCACCAGCCGGGCCACCCACGGCCGGGCGCCTGGCCAAGCCGAGGCAGCGCCCAAAATACCCGGTGTGGCGGTGGCCCACGTCGCCCGCTGGGGAAGGGGCGCGGGGCAGCGCGCGGGCAGGCACAGCCAGGAGCCTCAAAGAGCAGCCTGCTATTCCCAGTCACGGGGCCGCCGGGCCCGTGGGCTCCGGTGAGTCACGGCCCCGCCGCGCCGGGAAGAGGGTGCCGGCGCAGCGCTCCTTGCCACCCCCGGCCCGGTATGGGGAAGGGCGCCAGCTGCTCCGCTGGCACGGCCCCGGCTCGGCCCTCTACAGCGCTGCTCCGGCCCCCAGTACCGGCCTGCTTCCCCAGCACCGGGGCCCTCAGCAGGCCTCTGGCCCCAAGAGGGGACCAACTCCCGGTACTGGTCCGGTTCCCCGGTACTGGCCTGGTTCCCCGGTACCGGCCTGGCTTCCCAGCACCGAACAAGCCTCTTGGTCAAACCAACTCCTGCCCCCGGCCCGGTTCTCCAGTACCGGCACCAGGGCCCCCAGACAGACCCGCCCCCCAGGTCAGGCCAACGCCGGTAGCGGCCCGGCTCGCCGGTACCGGCCCAAAAGGCCTCTCAGGGCTACACCGAGCCCCGGTGCCGGCCTAGCGCCCGGGGCCCGGCGGCCAGGGAGGCGCGGGCCCGCCGACCCGACCCCACCGGCGCGGCCCAGCCCGGCCCGGCCCACCTGCGGCGGCAGCGGCGGGGGCCGCGCTCCCGGCTGGCTGCTCCGGGGCCGCCATGGCGACAGACCCACGTGGAGGCCGGAAAGGCAGCGCTAGCCGAGCCCCGCGCGGGCGGCCGGGGCCCAGGCCAGAGCAGCCGCCGACCGAGAGATCGAGCCCTGGCGCGCACGGCCGGGCCCCGACGGGACGGGCGGCGCAGCGGGGCCCGGTGCGAGGCTCCGCAGCCCCGGCCGCAGCCCCGGCCGCAGCCCCGGCCTCGCGCTCTGCAGCCGGCGGCCCCAGGCCTGGGCGGCGCAGCGCCGTGCACCGGGCTGTGCCAGGGCCACGCTGTCGGGGCCACCGCCGCGGGCCGGACCAGTGTCCCGCCGTCCCCCCGGTGCTCGCGGCGGCGCCCCCGGGCCCGGGGTTGCGGGAGCCGGCTGCCCCGTTGTCGCAGCACCGGGGCGGTTGCCATGGTGATGGACGGCCCGTCGCGGGGCCCGGCCGTGGACCGGGGGGATAAATCCCCTTCGTGGGGCAGAACCCCCGTCCCTGGGCCCCGTGGGGTGGGGGTGGGGGGGCCCGGGGCAGCGGGCGCCCCAGCGGGGCAGTGCGGACATCAGGGCGCGCGGGAGGCATCGGGACCCCCGGCGGGGCGGAGGGGGTGGGGGTGGGGAGGAGTGACCCCCGGGGGGCAACAGGGACCGTCCTGGGGTAGCGGGGACCACGGCGCTGTGGGAGGGATCGGACGGGGCAGCGGGGACCCGGGGGGGCAGCGGAACCCCGATGGGGCGGCGGGGACAGCGGGGATCGGGGCGGGGGGAGGCAGCGAAGAGCAGGGGAAGGACCGGGGGGGCCGCCGGGCGCAGGGGACGGCAAAGGGCAGCGGGGCCCCCGGCGGGGCGGTGGGGACAGCAGTGTCCCCGGGCCGCCGGCAGGACATCGCGGACCCCGGTGAGGCGGAGGGCGGCGGAGGGCACCGGGGGGGGGGCGGAGGGACCCCGCGGGGGCGGCCTGGACGGCGCTGGCCCCGCGGTGCCAACCGGCGGCAGCAGAGACGCCGATGGGGCGGCGGCACCCGCGGGGGGCCCCCGGCTCCGCGGCGGGGCGGGGGGGCCCGGGGGGGCGGCGCGCGGCACCGGAGCAGCGGCACTTTCACGAAGTGTCCACGGGAGGCGGGAGAGGCGGTGGCGGCGGCGGAGGAGGAGGCGGGGGGGGCCCGGCCGGGCTCGCCCAGCCCAGCCCAGCCCGGCCCAGCCCGACCCGCCCCGTCGCTGCCCCGCCCCGCCCTGCCCAGCCCTGCCCGCCGCTGCAGGCTCCGCCGCACCGGCACCGGGCGCCCCTTTCTTTATAGGCTCGGCCCGAGGGGGTGGGGGGCGGCGGCGGCCCCAGCCCCGAGGGGGCGGCTCCCCCCCTAAAAGCCGGCGGCGGGACGCGCGGCGGGCAGAGGCGCGGCCGGCGCTCCCGGTGCTCCGGGGCCGGCGCTCGCGGTGCCGCTGCGGCTCGGCCCGCCATGCCCCCGCGGGGGCCGCTCGCCCGGGCCCCGGCTCCGCGCTCCCGGTGCAGCCGCCGCCGCCGCCACCGCTCGCTGCCGCCGCTGCCGCCGCCGCCGCCGCCGCGCCCGCGGCTCTGAGCGCCGCCGCCGCCGCGCCGGGAGACCGCGCCCCGCACCGGCTCCAAGATGCTCCGCCAAGGTGAGCGCCGCGCCGGGAGGGCACCGGGCACCGGGGGCGCCGGCGCCGGCCCCGAAGTTTGCCTCGCCGCCCAAGTTGGGGCCGCGCCGCCGGGCGCCCCCCGCCGCCGCGCTACCGGGCGCCGCCGAGGCGCGGCCGCCGCCGGGGGGTCCCCGGGGACGGCGGCAGCGGGGCGCGCGGCGGCAGCGCGGCGCGGACGGCGGGGCCGGCGGGGGGGCGCCGGGAGCGCGGCGGGTCGCGGCGGCGGCGGCGGCGGTGGCGCTGCGGGGGGCACCGGGGGGCACGGCGGGGCCGCGGCAGGGCGAGCGCGGCAGCGCGGCGGGTCCCGGCGGCAGCGGCGCTACGGCGGGCACCGGGGGGGGGCAGCGGCGCTCGGCGGGGCGCGGCGGGGCCGGGGGTGCCCGGCGCGGCTGCGGCGGTGCCCGGTGTCCCCTTGGCGAGGGGCCGCCGGGGCTCGGCGGGGACCCGGGGAAGTTGGGGCGAGCCGTCCTGCCCCCCCCCCCCCCCCCCCGTGCCGAGGAGAATCGCTCCGGTGTGACATCACGCTATTTCCATGGCAACCGCCTGGGACATCATAGGGGAGCTTTTTGACATCACCGCAAAGGGAGAAGCGGGTCCTTTCGGCCGCCCCCCCGCTCCGCCCCGAGCCCCCGTCCCGGGCCCCGCCGGCACCCGCTTCCCCCAGCAGCCTCCCCGCAGCCCCGGCGGCCGCCTGGCTCGGTGGCCCCGCGGTGGTCCTGGGGGTGGGGCCCCGGCGGGGGCCTCGGCACGGTGCCCCGGCAGCCAGGCCCCGGTGCCGCCGCGTGCCGCTCTCGGGCGGCCGGGCACAGCCGCCCGCGAGGCTCCGGCGCGACGAGCCGAGGAGGGAAGGATGCCGTCCCCGCGGCCCGCCGCACCGGGGTGAGGATTGCCGGGCCACGGGGGCTCGTGCTCGCGGCCCGCGGGGGCGGTTTGCGGCGGGGGGTAATGTCACCTTGCGGCGGCGGGGCCTGGGGCTCGCGGGCTGGGCTGCCCGGCTCCGCTCGCCTCCGTGGGCACCGGCGCTGCAAAGAGCCTCCGGAGAAACGCGGCTCCCGGCCGGAGGAGCAGCGGCGCCCGGGAGGCGGCAGCCCCGGGAAAGGGTCTCATCCTGCCGGAGTAGCCTGCTGAGGTCAGGATCTACAGCTTTCATTTCTGGAGCTAGAAAAACAAGATGCAAATGCACAGCCTCTGGGCTAATACAAAACCTATTCTTAAAGTTTTTGTCTTGTTAAGCAAGGAAATAGAGTGCCAAATAGGCTTTGTTAAGTGGCAGTCTAATTAATAATTTAAAATCTTGTAGCTGTCTTTCATTAGAATTTATCTGTACATCAACCACAAAATCAGTCAAACACACTCATTTATAAGTTAATGCCGTTGCTGAATAATTCAACAGGCAGTTCGGATCAGGCCTGCGCTCCTGCGAGAGCCTCTCCCGTCCCCGTGTCTCGGGCGCCCGTTCCCGGCCGGAGCACCGTGCGTCCCCGCGGCCCAGCCCGGTGGAGAGGGGGGAGCAGGGGGGCTGTGCCGCCTCCGCCCTCCCTGTCCCACCGGCCGCGGTGGAGGCCCGGGGACGTGGTGGGCAGCAGCGACCGGCAGCGGAAGCTGCTCTCGCGAGGCCGCGTCCCCAGGCCCCGCGGGGACCTCGTGTCCGGGTGACAAACTGGGAGGCTCTTTCCGCTCCCGTCCTTTCGGGGAGGTGACGATGCCCCGGGAGGGGACCGGGGTGCTGCTGGGGCCGCGCGAGGCTGCCGGCAGGGCTGCGGCTGCATCCTGCCAGAGGTGGCAACACGCAGAAGTGCAATGTCGGAGACGCAGGAGAAGGAGCTTTCCAGGTCAAGGAGGACACCAAGGGCACGCGCAGCCCGATCGCCGGCTCCATTTGGCCCGTCGACGGGGCTTTTTAGCTCCGCTCCGGCTCTCCCAAAAAGCTCCCATGCCGGAGGAGCAGCGGAGGGAGGAGCAGCTCCCCGGCGCCGTGCGGCTGCCAGGGGAGGCCCCCGCTCGCCCCTTCGCCGAAGCACCCTGGCGCGGTGGGGGCCGCGGGGGAAGCGCCGAGGCCGGGGGGAGGACGGCAGCTCCGGCAGCGGGAGCGCGGGGCCGCGGAGCCGCAGCCAACGCGGCCGCCGGGGCGGGCAGGGCGCAGCCGCCGCTCTGCTTCCCGCGCCGCGGAGCTGCTGGCCTGGAAACCTGCTGCTTATAAAAGTTTAATTTCCTAAAGAGCCGCGAGGAACGGGCGGATCGCGCCGCCCCGGGGGCAGGCGGTGGGGCCCACGCGCGGCCGCCCAGCCGAACCCCCCTTTCCCGGGAACGAGCCGGGGAGGCGCCTGCTTCCGCGCGCTGGGAAGGGCCGCGGAGGAGCGTGCGGGGAGCCGTGCGGCGGCCCCAAGAGGCGCGGGGCTCCGGGCGGCGGGCGAGCTCGGTGCCCCCACCGCCACCGCGCGGGAGAGGAGCCGGGGCGGCCCTGCCTCTCCCAAACCGCGGGAAGGGAACGGAGTGGTCCCCGCGCTGGCATCGCCATGGCAACGCGCAGCCCGTTGCAATCGAGGGGACACTTTTAGGAATGTGGGTTTTTTATCGCTGCCCAACGCCGGGGATCGCGGTGCTGGCGGAGGATGGCGGGTGCCCGCGGGGACCAGCCTCCCGCTCCAAGTGCCTCCCGCGGCCCGGCCGGCTCAGCGGTCCGGGGCACATCCGTGCGGTGATGCCCGGGGCACCGCCGGGGCGCCCGCGTTAGCCGCTCGGGGCAGCAGATGCCGGCGGGGAGATCCGGGGGCGAATCTTCTTTGCGCAGATTAGGCTCGCGGGGTCATTAAGCGGAAAATACTCCATTTGGTGCCGAAAGCTCCTTTCTCCCGGGGTTTTAGCGGCGCACGTGCCCGCGGGCTGTTGCACCCCGGCGCAGCCAGGGGAGGTTATTTCCCTCCGTCCCGAGCGCGAGCAAGGAGCCGTGGGACGAGCGGATCCCGTTTCCAGGTATCCCGGCGAGTCACGTTTCCCACGCTGCTGCCGCGGGAAAACTCCCAGCGCTCGGTGCCGCGCGCCAGGGCCGGCCGGGAGGGAGCCGGGAGAGGAGACACCGTCCCCAGCCAGCCCTGAATCCGCCTTTCCAGGCGGGCAGAGCCCGCTGCGCTCCCTCGGGGCGAAGCCGGAGAAAAGCCCAGGCCGCCGCCAACGCCCGCCTGTCCCCGAGGCCGTCGCGGGCTTTTCCCCTCCGGCTCCGGCCCCCGTTGCCCGGCCCCGGGGATGCGCCGGGGTGGCTGCGCTAACAAGCCCGGAGTATTACAATTTCAATGGAGCTCAAAAAAACAAAATCGTCCTCACACAAACGGCTCCATGGTGCCTCTGCCAGGGCCTAAGATCTGCCGCTATCTATTTTTTAATAATTGAGGGTAATAAATATGTATTTCTTTCTCCTTTTTCCTCCATGCTCCGCAGCTTGTCAGCTCCCTGTGTCTCTCCTCTGATCAGGCCGCATCTTTGCCGAGCGGGAAGGGGGAAAAAAAAAGAAAAGAAAAAAAGGAAAAAAAAAATCCTTTAAGCGAAAAAGGATTAAAGCCTTGAAAGTAGGTCTGCCCGAGCCCGCGCCGCTCTCCCCTGCTTCCAGGGAGCCTCGTCCGGGGCGGCGCAGGGCTCGGGGGGCGGCGAGGGCTGCCCGGGCGCCGGATGCGGCCCTGAGCCCCGCGGCGGCGGGGTGAAACCGGGTACGGGGAGCCGGGCAGGGGGGTCCCGGCGGGCACCCAGTCGTGCTGCTGGCATCTCCGGGGAAACTCGGGCAAACGCTCGGCTTAGAGACGGCTCAATGTTCCCGAGCATCCAGGCTGCCCCGTTTGCACCGCGGGGGCATCGGGCTGCACGCGGCGCCCGTCCCCGCGGCCTGGGGATGCAGAGGCGAGCTGGTGTGAAGGAGGCGGCTATTTATAGCCTCCCCCAGCTTTTGTTCCTTTTCCAGCCGAGCTCCTCTGGAAATAGAAACAGGGCCGGCAGCGCGGCGCGCTCCCGGGGCCGGCCGGCGGCGGGGGGCCGGCCGCGCATGCCGGCCCCCCTCGCGTGGGGCTCCGGCGGCATCGGCCCCTCGCCGCCGCGCTCCCCTCGGAGCCGCCATCCCCCTTCCACCGATCGATGGAGCTGGGAAAAACAAAACAAAACAGAGTAAATATTTAATACGATCCGGGGAGGCGCGGGGAGCGTCCCCCCCCCCCGTCTGGCTCCTCCGCGCCGGGAGGAGCCTGAGCGCCGCGGGATCGCGGGATCGATGGCCGGGGCCGGCCCGGCCCTGCCGCCGCCACCCGCTTCTCCCCGCTGCTCCTGTCCATCCTCCCCGGCCCGAGCGGTGCCACCGCGGCCCCCGGCCTGGCCCTTGCTCGGCACCGTGACGGGAGCCCACGCGGGCTGGTTCCCTGGACAGGGATCCCGAGTCCGGCACCGCTCCGGAGGGACCGCGGGCGCCAGTGACAGCTTCCCTAGGAGCAGGGTGCCCAAGCGCGGTCCCACTTGCGCTGCAAAGCAACCGGCCTCCTCCTCCTCGCCGAGGAAGGCTCTCGCCGCCTGCTCCCCCGGGGCCGGCTTGCGGCACTCGCCCCGCTCCGTGGCAAACGCCGTCTCGGGGCTCCTGCTTTGCCGCGCGCCCGCTTTGCCCTGCTGCCGGGGCCCCGCGCGGTGCGTGTTGGGTGGCAGCGCTGCCCGCTGAATCCTCCCACGGTTTCGGGCCCCAAGGGTCCCCGCTCGGGTTATCAGCGCCGGGCGGCTCGCGGGGACGCCTGCGTGGCCGGCATGGGTGCAATGGGCCCCGCGGCGCCAGCGGCCTCATCCCACGCCGGGCTCTTCTGCCGTGACACCGTGGCTGTTTTCCTAGCGGGATGCGAGCGTGAGATGCTCGAGGCGAAACTCTCCGGAGGAGCATTTATCTGCGTTTGCGAGCAAACGCTCAGCAAATCACTTTTCCCCAGAAAAGTCAATTGTCCTTCGCGGAGTCTGCGCTGAACCCAGGGCCAAATGCACTCGCCGAGACGCGCGGGAGAGGAGCCGCCGTCCCGCTCGGAGCAGCCCGGCCTCGAGCGCTGCAAGGAGCCGGCACCGCCGTGTGCGGCGGGAGCGACCCGAGACGCCGCGCGATGCCTCGCCGGGGGCGATGATCCAACAAAACCGACGGCCGAGGCTGCAAAGCGAGCTGGCGCGCCCGGCGCGCGGGTTGAAGGTCCTTCCCGGTGGCTTGGTGACCGCTCAGTGTCTCCAAGGTGATGCTCGGCGTCGGCTCGCACCTGGGGAGCTCCGCGCAGCCGGAGGAGCGGCGGCTCCGGGGCCGGATTCCCGGCGGGAACCGCGGCCGGCGCTGGCTGGGGTGGCGCGAGGACGGCGTGCCGGGCCCTGCGTCGCAGATGCAGGCTCATGGCAAGGTGCCGAGGAAGTTTTGCAGCAGCATTAGAAAATGTTGACATGTTTTTTGAAACAATTTCAGATCTGATATCTGCGCCAGATTGAGTTTGTAACCAGCTTTATTGTTTAAGCCTGCTGGGATTTCATCAAAGGCGTCTGCTGTTTACCCAGAACCATTTCATTGGAGAAAATAGCAAACAGACCTGCATTTCGATCTGATTTCACTTTTTCCTTTTCCTCCTGAATTTAAGTGCTTGTGAAAAGCATGGCTGATAAGGCCGAGCGATGTGGATAAATCCCAAGGACGGGCTCGGCAGAGGCTCCACCAGCTGCTCCGCGTTTGTTAAGAGCCTGGAGGCGGTTGGGGGAACTGCTGCGGGGCTCCTGGCGCAGGGCCTCGGCGGGCCCCGGCGTCCCTGGCAGGTTCCTGCTTTCCCACGGTCCCGACGGCCGGGCAGAGAAGCCGCTTGGCCGTTTGGTGTTTTTTCCCACCAGTTTCGATGCAACTTTAGATTTAAGCGCTAAACGGCTGAACATCTGTCCCGCGCCAGGCGCAGCGGTGCCCGGTCCGTAGATGCGCTCGGCGATACAGGGACGAGCCTCGCCGAAGCCAGCGCGGCTGAGGAAGACGAGGAAGACGAAGGAGGGAAAGGGGCCCGGTGTAAACTGCATTAATCCTCCTTACGCCTCACCCTGGGGGCTGCCCTGCTCCGCACTGCGCGGCCACCCGGCACCGTTGCACTGATCCCTGAAAATACTCTGGAAAAAGAGCCTGGAAACGCGTTTTTGTGCGGAGCTGCCCCCCGGGCTGCAGGTCCTGTCCACCGCCCCCGGCAGCAGCGCCGGGCCCCGGTCACAGCTCTGGGGCCTTTTCCCGCGCCCGGACCTGGAGCCGCTCACTCCGGGGGCGCCGGCCTGGCGTGCCGGGGACTCGGCTCCGGCATCCATCACACCTGCGCGGTGACAATGTAATTTTTATCTCCGGCTGTTTATTTCTCCGACAGAACTACTTGTAAATTCCAGGAGGAAAATACATCCCGGCGGGTGACAGAACCAGCACAAGGCGATTAATCTGCCCGCTTCCGCCTGGAATGCAAAAGCGCCCGCGGCCGGCGCCGCATGGGGATGGCACCGCGCGGGGATGGCACCGCTCCGGCTTCGCCCGCGGCCGCGTGCTGTCGGCTCCGCGGCACCTCGGCGAGGCGGGCTCGGGCCGCGGGGCAGCGGGAGCTGCGGCGGTGCCGGGGACCGGTGGTTTTCGCGTAGGAACGGGCCGAGATGCCGAAATCGCGGGTGGCGCGGGAGACCCGGGGCTGTCGCCGGCTCCGCTTTCGCCGGGTTTATGCAGATGCGGATTTTTCTCCTCCGCTCCCTTGCCGCTCCCGGTCTGCGGTGCCCCAGATAGCAAAAGTGCTGAACAGAGGTGTTTGCACCGGGGCTCGCGGCGCACGGCGGGGAGATGCACGGGGCCGACACGGCCGCTGCCGGTACCGGTACCGGTACCAGCGCGGGGCAGCACCTTGAGGACCCCCCGCGACCCGCCGCCACTTATTTACACCCTCCGCCGCCGAGCAGCTGGGAAGTGGAGCGCGCCGCTCTCCAGCGACAGCAAAACGCTGCATATTTCAGCGTCTCCTGAATTTTTTAGGTTTCCCTGAACTGTGCTAATGGGCTGGTTGGCGGCGGTTGGGGGGGGGCGCGGGCCCGGCCCGGCTCCCGGCCTGCTTTGCTGCTCGCGGCGGCCGCCCCGGCGCGCAGCCACCACTGCATTGCTGCTCTTAAAATATTCAGCGCGGCTGGCCGCAATTTCACAGCGGGTCAACGCGCGCCGTGGCGGCGCGAGGAGGCAAAGCGCGGCCGCGGGATTAACCCCGGCAGGCCGAGCGGGAGGCGGCCGTGCCTTTTCAAGGGGGTTTTGGGGGGGTTTGGGGTTCTTTTCCGTGCTGTCGCGAGGTTCCCACGCCCCGGCACGGCCGGCGCCCCGGCACGCCGCGCTGGCTGGCACCCCGGCACGGGAGGGCTCGTATCCCTGATGCGGCTTTATCCCGGCTAATGTAACGGCAGATGTTCTCATTATCCAGTTAAACATATAATCCTCCCCCAAATCCCGCTAAGCCCCCGGCCTCGCCGCTGCCCAGCGGCAGTGCGTTCCGCAGGTTCGTTAGGCGTTTTTAATAAAGCGGCGAGTGAGCCGCGAGGAAGGGACGCGGCTGGGGAGAGCGGGCGAGCTGCTCTCCCTAAATTTTTGCATCCGTAAAAAGCCGCAGCCATCGGCAACCGGGTCCGCGGGCGCTGGAGCAGCCGGCCGGTCCGTCGTCTCCTCCCGAAACGCGGGAGAGCGGCTCTGCCGCGGAGCTGCCTCTGCTCACCTGGAAGAGAGGGAGTGAGCAAAGGCGGGGGGAGGAGGAGCGAGGGGAAATCACATGTTGTTTTTAAGAGGCATTTTTTTGAGCGAACGCTGAATAGGGTTTGGGAAAATTGCCTTAAAGGCCTGTTCTCTGCAGGGACGGTGCTTTTCATGGCGCACAAGTATTTTGAAACTTAATTGCACATTTGCACGGGCTAGTGTTTTTATTTCTCTCGGGTCTCGGAGGTGGGCTTTGAAGATTGCTGTCTCCCTGTAATGGTTTTCTTTATCTCGAATAAATTCCGCACACCTGCGAGGTGGAGCTGCTTGAAAGAAATGATGTCGAAATTGGCTCCCGATTTAATAAATCTGCAAATGGAGCTGCAACGCGGAGAGAGACGATGTGGCGGCTGGGACTGGCTGCTCGTCCGCACTGCTCCCCACCTCTCCGGTGCCTCCCCCCTCGCCTGGGCGGCTCGGCCTGGCCTGGCCCTCGCGGCGGGCAAGGAGGCAGCGGGGCGAGCGGCCCCCCGGGAGCAAGGCTGCAGCTCCGGCCGCGGGAACAACCCGCTCGGGCCGGTCCTTGAGGTCCCAGCTGGAAATGTGGCCCGAGCGGGTGATGTTGGACCGGCCCCGGCTGCTGCGCTCCTGTTTCCCCCAGGTGTCGGCTGCCCGGTGTTATTTTTTCCCTGCTTTCCGTGTTTTTTCCGGGAGAGAGGCCCGGTGAGCCGAGGCGGCAGACGCAGATGTGTGCAGTTGGATTTCCTTAGGAGTTGGTGGCTCGCTCTGCTCTCGCTGGGAAATCTGCAGCGGGGCCAGCCGCGTGGCCAGGGCCGGGACGTTTCGAGGACAGGACCCTTCCCCTTCCCCTTCCCCGCGCCCAGCGGCCCCGGGCAACACGGGTGACGCTCTGAGCATCGGCGTCCTCCAGATGTGCGGCTCCCCTCCGAGGCCGCGCCGTGTCCTGCAGAAAGCCCAGGTGTTTTGGCTCTTTCCGCTTCTGCTCGAGAAGACGCCCCACGTCTCTACGGCGCGGCTGGGTTTCGTTCTGCCGTCGCTTGCGGCAGCCCGGTGGGTGCCGTCGAGGCACAGCCAGCCCCGCCGGAGCTCCTCCCGTCACCTCCTGTGTCGGGATCACGGCACCTTCCTCCGCGGCGGAGCGGAGGAGCATCCCCGTCGCTCTCAGCCGCGCTCGCCGGTTCTCAGCGTTGGCTCGCGCAGAATCACCTCGGCCTGCGTTTTCGAGGTCTAGGTCTTTTTCCTTTTCTAGTTTCTTCTCTACACAACTCAAGCGCCGTAATTTAATAAGCATCAGGCGGCCGGCGCACTCGGATAGCCCCCGGCCGCTGCCTCCCGGCCCCTAGCGACGCGCCGAGTCGGCGCCCGGGCGGCCACGGGGATCCGCCGGTGCCTTGCTTATAGCGCTTCCCCTATAGCACTTCCCCTATAGCACTTCCCCTATAGCGCTTCCCCTATAGCGCTTCCCCTATAGCGACAATTGGGTGTTTCAGACCTAACGCGCCGAGCGAAATGGCCGCGGCAGCGTCTGATCAGGCGCTTGCTCGGCGGAACGAGTGAGAAGTTGCAATTAGCACGGGGCTCGCGGCTCGGCGGCTCGGCGGGGGGAGAGCGGCGCGGGGCGAAGCGCGAAAGGTCGCCGGGATAAGAGGCAGCGCGCTGCCCGGCTGGGACTGCACGGAGGTGCCGAGCACGCGCTGCAGCCCTGCGGAAAATGGGAGGAAGCAAAGGGAAAATGGGAGATAGCAGCAAAACCGGGGGGGTTGCAGGATTGCTCCGGGATGCAAATCCGGTGCCGTCCCGGCGGGGAGGGGAGGGCGGCAGGCTGCGGCCCAAAGCGCGCCAGCGCCCCGCGCCCGGCCTCCCCGCGCCCCCGTTATACGCAGTCGTGTTTAAACGCCTTTTATGTTGTGACTCAAATGATGAAAGGCCTGAAAATGGGTCTAACAAAGACGACTCGTACTTCAGAATAAAACCCCATGAAAGCGGCAGATGCTGTCATGAGAATAAATTGTATCAGCAGCGATCAGACGGGAAGCGAGGAGTCAGGATGGAGCTGCTCCCCCTTCCCTGTTTCCCGCAGAAATGTTTGGGGCCATGAATTGAGCCGGAATGGGCATGAAAGGCTTTTCTGCCGAGGTCTTCAAAGCCGCTGGTAGCCCCTGGAGGAGAGGTGACCGCTCGGACAGGGGAACGGAGCCCCTTGGTTTTAATGAGCATTTCAGTTGTGTTTCTTTTTATGCCAAGGCCCTTCCTTTCTTTAAAAAAAAAAAAACAAAAAAGGAACTATTTCTGCTGTTTGCAATGGCATTTTGACTTTTAGGAGCGGAGGGGCCGCGCGGGAGCGGGAGGCGCTGATTCCCGAGTGAGCGGCAGTGATTTCCCGAGGCCGAGCCGCCCCGGCGCCCGGCTCGCGTGGTCCGACCCGGCCCCGCGTCCTCCTTCTCTGGGGGCAGCTACACGTTTTCCCATTACATTTCTAATACGTCAGCGTCGGATTCGGTCGGTCTGGGGCAAATCGGTTGGCGAGGGGCTGGTGTCCGGCTGCTCACGGCGCTGCGGGGACGGCGGGCGCTGGCGGGCGCGGGTTTGCACCGGTCCCAAGTCTCCGCGTGCCTCGCACTGTTATTACCTAGCAAAGAAGAGATCGTAACGGGATTTCTAATGGCTTACTGAGAACCGGGCGCTGATTAGCTTGGAGGGAAGCGACGGGCGTCACGTGAGCCGCGCTCGCAGCCCGGCAGCGCTGCGGCAGCCGCCCCGAGCCTCCGCAGACGGCAGGGCGATAGTCCAAGGCGCGGAGGGCGAAGGAAGGAGCGCAGCAGCGCTGCGGTCCCCAGCCGCCGCGGCCAGGCCATTAAGCTGCTGAGATGCATTAAACGGGAGCCTGGCCAGTTACAGGAAAAGCCAGAACATTGGTTCTTTTTCTTTTTTTTTTAATTATTATTTTTAAATCTGATCCGAACGCAGGATGAAACCGCCAAGCCCGGCGGTGGGATGGGGCGAGGGGGACAGCACCGTCTCCTCATCCCCCTCCACCCCGCTGCAACGGGCACTTGAGTGCGTTAATGCTTCCCCAACCTCCCACCCCTGGTTCGCAGCAAGCATCCCCGTGCCGGTGCCTGCTTTCCCCCCAAAGCGCCCGAGCAATCCCCCGCTTTGCACCCAGGGCCGCGTCCCCCCGTCCGCAGCAGCCGCCGGTGCCTCGCGCGTGGGGCGGCACCGGCACTTCTCGGCGCCTTTCAGCCGAGCCGCAGCTCCGCTTCCCTCCCAGGCCCCTGCAACGATCCCTGATTGCAGCCAGTCTCCCTTTCCTGGCGTTACTGCATCCCGCGTGGGCTATAATTAATAGAAATTATCCTCCGGAGACCTCGCAGACCCCGTGCCGTAATTGCTTGGCCTTCCCGCGGCGGAGGCGCGGGGCGCGGCGGCAGACAGCTCGCCAGCCGCCAGCGATGCCGCTGCCTCCTGGAGCCTATTAGCAAGCTATTTTTATGGAGCCGTTAAACCTCGCCGTCATGCAGGGCCGGCGGGCGCCGGGGACCGCGCGCTCGCCCCAGCAGCCCTCTCCCGGGACGCGCGCGGGGGGAGGCCGGTGCCGCCGGTGCCGCTGCAGACCGCAGCCAAAGCGCCTCGTCCCGGCGCCCCGGGAAGGGTTTCGCTCCCCGTTTCGGGCCCGGGCGAGGGCCCCAGCTCGAGGCCGGGCCGGCAGCCTGCCGGGCTGCGGCTGACGCAATCGCTTTTTTTGTGGGAAGAAAATGTGCCGGCGCGGCGGCTTTGATGCCCGCCTGTCAGTCTCTTTCCCCCCTGCTGCAGGCAGAATTATACGCTGCTGAACGGCAAAGAAGGTACAGTGCAGGCTCCGGTTTGCCCTCTCATCCACAAAACACAAGGACATCCAGTAAATCTGGAATGCAGAAAGACTGCAACGGGATGAAAGGGAGCGCACGCGGCGCGGCGCGTAATGAGCCGGCGGGACGCGCCGGGGTCGGGGCCGCCGCGGGGTCCTGCCTGGGCAGCGGCAGCGTCCTCCCGATGAGACGCGTTGGCCAAAAACTGTTGCGTCCCGGGCCGCCGGCCGCGTCGAGGGGAGATGCCGCGGGGCATCGCCGGCGCTGCGGATGCGGCCCGGATGCCGGGCTGTCGCTTTGCTCTTAGATCTCACGTTTGCGCCGTCCTGGCTCTATTTCTCATCGCGAAGAAGCCCTTTGTAGGGCCCAGCCAGCAGCTGGCGAGGGAAATGAGCTGGTGAATCTGCTTTCTCGACACATTAGCTTGTTCAGCATGTGATGCGGAGGGGGCTCGCGCTGATCTTGGGTGGGTTTTGTCCTTTCGTCGGCAATTGTCTTGCTGCAAAGCACCTCCCGAGGTTTCGGTGGCCGTGGGTTTCGGAAGAACGCCACCCTCATCCCGGCCGTGAATGAGCTGCTTTGCATTTCTGTGAATGGGAAGAGAAACTTGTCACCTCAGGACAAAAAGGGAGTGGAAGTATCCGCGATCCCCGGAGACGCAGCCGGCAATCCACCGCGCTCAAGTCATCCGCCGACATTTCTCTCTCCTTGGGGGCGGCTGTAATTATCGGCGCCTTCCCCAGCACCGGCGGAGCTCTCTGGCCTCTGCCAATTCCCTCGTTCCCAATTCCCCGCTCGGCTGCCGGCGCCTTTCCCGCGGGACCCCGGTTCCCGCGGGGCCCCGGCCGCGGGGCCGACCCATGCCCGTCGCCTCCGGCGCGCTTTCGTTTCAGGTCCGAGTGGCTTTTGGAAATCAGGGGCCGATTTGCGGGACCGCGGTCAGCAGGGAAAGGAAGAATCGGGAGAGGAACATTTGCCCCCGACCCCACACACACGCAAGCAGCAGTTCGGCCCCCAATTTAAACGTTTTTCTCCAAAATGCTGGCTTTTCGCCCTCCCGCCGAGGCGCTCGGGAATTTGCCCCGTGCCCGGAGGCAGCAGCGGGATGGTCGGGACGGGACTGAGCAGGAGCCGAAGCCGTTTCCCCGCGTGCTCCAAGGTATCGTTACAGCAGAAGGTTTATTCCAAACCGGGGTTAAGTAGAGCGGATTACATGGGGAAAACACACTCTATATTCCCTCTGTTTCCTGCATATATTAGGCCTGAAACAAGCATTTAAATTAAACGAGTTTCCATATCTGAGTTTCCAGTCCCACAGCCGCTTCCACCATTGGCCTTGTTCTTTTTTTTTCTATTTACTTTAGCGCGAACAGAGCGCGGAGGAGATGCAGGCGCCGGGAGAGAGGAGTGCTAATTAAACAGGGACTTCCACATTAGGGTACAAATCCTTTGGACCGGTACCTACCCTGCCAATTTCTCTATTTATTTATTAATTTTCGGCACAATCGTGATTTCCAGCGGTGCCCGCAGCGGGGGGAGCGGGTCCAGGGGCTGCTCGCGGAGGGGATTAGCGTGCTGGCAGCATTATTGCTTTCCTTCGCTGCGGATTCGGGAGCGATTCCCTGATGGCTGCGCTCTATATAGAAGGGAATCGGTGCTAATTTGTTTTTGAGGATCACACATCCACCAACACGCGCAAGACAACCCTGCCTCTCCACGTACACTTGGAGCCGGTGCTGTAGCAAACCATGGAAAACGGGCAGGCAAGCAGAGCCAGACCTCCCGCGCCCGCAAAGCCGGGCCTGGAAAAGAGCAGGTTTTCCCTTTTCCCCCTTTTTCCCCGCTCACGCGGGTCCGCAGAGCCCGTCCCAGCGCGGGCTCGGGCAGCTCTCGCCGTTAAAAGCCTTTCTGCAGGCACGGAAAGCCTGAGGGACCCTGCGCCGGACGGGATGTCGACGAGACGGAGCGTAAAAGGCTCCTTTCTCGGCATCCTCTCTTTTTCATTTTTTAAACCACCCTCAAGTTTAACTGCAGGGGAGGAATTAGCTAATCCGCCCCGGGGGACGGCGGGGCAGCGGTGCCGCTGCCTGCTCCGCTCCGCTGGGGGGGCTCCGAGGGACGCGGCCCGCGGGAGACATCGGACCTGGCTGAAATGGAAGACAGAGCTATTGTTTCAAGCAGAGCTATTGATTTTTGCGTTATTACACTAAGAAATTTATGGTCTGGTTTCCGACTGCAATCGGAGTTAATGACCGAGCTCCAGAAACTTCCAGGTGACCTTGGCCGTGACTTTGGGGGGAAGGTGAACAGCTCCGGCTACAGGGTCAGCAAACCTACAACAAACCTGCGACTTGCTGCAGGACTCGGTTTTGGGGCGGCCCGGGGATGTCGCAGACCCTCGGTGTCTGTCCCGAGCTTCATCTCGCAGCAAAATCCAGGCAACCACCAGGCTGGAGAAAGCTGGACCTCTTCCCAAAGTCTTTCTTCGCTAGCAATATGCTGAATTTCCTTGTGTCCTCCTTCCTCTGGGAGGAGGCTTTCCGCCTGCCGGCGCAGGGACGCGATTTCCAGCTGCTGGTGGAGGAGCCGTTCCTGGTCGCGCTGCTCCCCGGCGGGTCCCCGACCCGCTCCCCAGCTAAGGGCGCGCGAAGCCCCGAGCCTCCGCGCGCAGCTTCTGCCTCGGAGGTCATAATTGCCATTAAATCACAGCTTGCCTAACCAAATTATGCAAAACCGAAATTATCTCCAATGATTTTTATGTTGCTGAAATGTTCCAGAACTGCCGGGGTGACGACTGGGGGATTGGGAGCAGCTGTCACTCCATCGGAAACCGTAACTCCCAACAGCTGGGAGCTGTCAGATATTTATGACGCCGTTTGCAAAAAAGGAAAAAAGCCCGTGATGAAGGTGGATGGGGGTGTGGGGCTCGGGCGGGAAGGCGGCTCGCGGGGCCAGGCCTTGCCTTTGAGCATCCTCCCGCGGGCGGACGAAATCGCCAGCGCCGGAGGCTGCTGCTCCCGGGGCGGCAGGTTCCCCGGCACGGCGCGGACAGCCCGTCCCGCGTTTCGGTGCGTGTTTCCCCTGGGGTCGCAGCCGCCTCTCCGCGCCCCGGTTCGCTCGGGGTCGATTTAGGAGGCGCCGCTTGCTCGAGGCAGGGTGTGAGCGGGGCGGGCAGATCTCTCGCTGCCGCTCGCTGACAGCTTCGCGGCGGTGTTACACCAGGTGCGAACGCGGCCTCGGAAGAGCCGAGTGATGAGTAAGCTCCTGCCTCTCGGAAAATACCGGCTGCGAGCGGGAGCCAGATGCTTCGTCCCCACTTGTAGCTCGCTCCGGTTAAGTATTATTATTTATATTATGTAGTGGCTATACATAGTGTTTTATGGCAGCAAAAATATATAAATCAACAACCAGAAGATGAGGGCCTTGCTCTAAAGAGCTTATAAATCTAGCCAGGCGAGCCGCGAGCCTGCTCTCCGGGGCAGGCGGCGTTTTCGGAGGGACGTGAACGAGCAGCAGCCTGCTCGGTCCCGGCGATGGGCCGCGGCGTTGCACGGGTGGAGAGGAGAAACCGGCAGTCGAAGGAGCGGTACGTGGCGTGGTCCCTGCTGTCCTGACCTGCCCCGTGATCCTGGGTGGAAAAACCAGCTCTTTCCCTGCCTTCCTGTGCTGGCACCGGCGCGGGGAGGAACATGGTCTGGAAGGGGCAGAATGGGAAGATTTGCTGTGTCTGGACGAGGATGCTGTCTCCGGGTGTCTGCATTCTCCCGGCTGTTTCAGCTCTTGCACAAATTGAGGCTTAACGCTAAATGCATTACGCCGTATCACAATTAATCCCGTGCTACATATAGAAAGTCCTTACTCATCAATAATGCATTCAGGAGGAGTGATTTTCACTCTCAATAACAGGGCTAATACAATGGAAACAAGCAGGTAATGAAGAACATTTATAATGATGTTAATCTAATAATGAGGATAACGCTGTTAAAAGTAAGACTGCAAACTGGACACATCCAAAGATAAATTATTTCAAGCATTCATTAACTAATGCCTAATTAATGCCCAATTAGAGAGATGCTGCATGGGAAATGGTTTGGACAGTCCAGCAAATTCATCCCAATCACCGAGACCTCAGTCACAAGCAGGGGGATGCAGAAGGACGCCGAGAGCAGCGCCGGGTTGACCCGGTGCCGCAGCAGCAGAAAGCCGGCAGATAAACAGCTCCTTGCTGGTTGTATCAGTGTCAGCAGTGCTTTGTTTTTATTCACTTTGCTGGCAGGTTCCTGTAGTGTTTTGCTGTCCGGCTTTTGAAGCTCTCCCTCCCCAGCGAGCCCTGACACGCGGGCCGGTGACCCTCCATCTGCCTCGCAACCTCTACAAGATGAAGTCAAAAGGTTTGCGCCGGGAACCGCGCGTCCGACGAGCAGGCGACGAGCATCACCCCTCGGGGCGCCAGGGCCGCTCGTCCCGGCGGAGCTCGGCTGCAGCCGGCACGGCGCCGGGGTTGACGCAGGGGGTTGAGGCGCTGCGAGTGGGGTCTGGTTGTTTCTAGGGGGGTCTCGTATCCGGATCTAAAAATCCCGGCTATCCCGACTCCTCGCTGCGGCAGGCGACCAGCAGATTTTAGGGGCTCGGAGGGAAAGCATCCTCGATGAGAGCGTGTGCCCCGAGCGCCTCTGCGGGCTTCCTCCTCTCAACACGTTCCCTCTTTCCAAGTCCTGCCCACGTATATGTATTCCTTTCCGAAGGACTCAACCTTGCTCTGTTTCCACATTCTCCGTGTCCTCGAGTTGCAGCATGTGGGTGGACAGGCAGTCCCGGCTCTTCTTCCTACCATCTCACTCCGGGAGGGACGCGAGCCGGCACCGCACCCGGAGCGCCCATCACAGCCGCCGCGCGTCGCTGAGAGCCGCCCGCCGCACGCGGACCTCGGCGATCCCGTAGCTCGGCAGCTCCCGCGTCGGGGAACGGCACGTAAAGCCGATGTCTGGAAGCGATACGTAACTGCCGACCTGCTGCTCACAGCGGGGAGATGCTTTATGGGTTCAGGCCGTCGCGACTTGGCATTTGCAATAACGGACTCTGCGCGCGGGGGATCATCGCCGCGCTTGTGCCTGGCAGGACCGCGCTAATAAACGAAAGACCTGCACAAGTCTGCGCGCTTCGGCGTCGCCCAGGTAAAACGGGAGCGTGCAGCCGTCCCGCCCAGCAGAGCAAACCCACGGCTGAAGAGCAGGATCCGTGTTTGCAAACGTAGCTTTGTCATGTACGATCGTTACCTGGGGATCGGATAAGCAGAGCATCCTTGGAACGCCATCCGAGGCGGCTCTCATCCCCGCGGTCGCGGCGAGGGCCCTGCTCCGGCGCGATGCCGCGTGCGGCAGGGCTGCAGAAACGGCCCCCGTGGTGCTGCCGGTGCAGAGCCGCAAAGCCGGAGCGATCCTTGCGTGGTGCCTGCTCCCGACTGCGGCCGGTGCTTCGCCTCTGCAGGGCAAAGCCTGGGAAAAATCCCCCTCCTCCTCGCGCAGGAGGCTTCAGCAAACGCTTTGGCTACTTCAGTACTGGCCACACTATTTTTTAATGATAGTACAGTGAGAGATGACCGCTCCTTACTGGTATTTTATGAGGAGCCTGAGTAACGCAGTTTTTCCTAAAAACTTTGCATGCGAAGAACGGATCCGGATGGACGGGTCTCCTGCTATTAACTGCAGTGATAGATCTGCATACAACGCACAAGGCAGCACTAAGCAGAGAGTTGTATTTTAAACAAAATGAACAAGAAACCAGTGGATTTTTCTGCCTCCCACTTGTATTCAGCTCTAGGTGCTTAGGAGGGGGATTAGGAGAGCCCCAGGGGCCCTGCGTCAGAGTGTCTTGTGATAACGGCACGGGGTGATTAGAGGGGAGCTCCCCTTCCGCTCCCGACTTCCAGATTGCTGCAAGTAAACAGCAACGCGAAGGGCTCCCGGGCAGGACGGCCCCGGAGCTGCGCACTGCTGGCACTCTGCTCCCTTCTTCTGCCGCGGGACATCCATTTAAAAACACACATCTGAGCGCTTCCAAACCAAGTTTTGGCTTTTTCTGCCGGTGACACGTTTCCCTCAAACCGCTTGCTTTGCGGGGTACGCCTTGCTGTGCAGCGGGCGCCGAGCGAAAGGGGGGCAGAGACACGAGCCCGCTGCTGCGAGAGCGGCTGCACGGAGCAAACGCCTCCCGGATGAACCCCCGGGAAGCACCAAATTGCTCTGCGCCTTGACCCGTCCCGTAGGTAAGCGAGGGCTATTGCAGAAATACATTACCGCAGGTGCTGAGGCTGCGCGTCTCCTGGGCATCTCTGGTTTTGCTCCTCTGCACTTTGCACGGCGGTGTTTCTGCTGACGGCTCGACCTACCTGCACACGGAGGCATCTGCCGTTTGCGTCACCGGTGCAAATTCCCCCGGGAAAGTTTCCTTTCCCGGCTCGGGCCGGAGCACGAGCGCGCGACCGAGGGGCTCCGTAGGAAGCGCTCCGTAGACCACATCCAAACCTATTGCATGCGATGACCCCGCTCCTCGCGGTCATGGCCGTTCCCGTGGATAACTCACGAGCCCGAAAGAGGGCTGAGTTAATCGGGGGCGTTTTTCACGGGGAACGACCCTCGCCGCTGCCAGGCGGGTGGGTTTGAGCGAGCCGTGTGGCCCCTTCACCCGGCCTGACCCCGCTCTCGCCTCTCTCCGCACAGGGGGTTTCGTGGAGCTGCTCCTGGTGCTGCTGGGGCTGGAGGTCCAGGTGGCCGGGGGCTGCCCCAGCGACTGCGTGTGCTACCCGTCCCCGATGACCGTCAGCTGCCAGGCCCACAACTTCGTCACCATTCCCGAGGGGATCCCCGAGGACAGCGAGAGGATCTTCCTGCAGAACAACCAGATCACCTTGCTGCTGCGGGGGCACTTCAGCCCCTCCATGGTCACCCTCTGGATCTACTCCAACAACATCACCTTCATCGACCCCAACACCTTCGAGGGGTTCGTGAACCTGGAAGAGCTGGATTTGGGGGACAACCGCTACTTAAGGGCTTTAGCGGCGGACACCTTCCAAGGGCTGGTGAAACTCCACGCCTTGTACCTGTACAAGTGCGGGCTGAGCTCCCTGCCCAGCGGGATTTTCGGCGGCCTCCACAACCTGCAGTACCTCTACCTGCAAGACAACCACATCGAGTTCCTCCAGGACGATATTTTTGTCGACTTGGTTAACCTCAGCCATCTTTTTCTGCACGGGAACAAGCTCTGGAGCCTCCATCAGAACACGTTCAGGGGGCTCGTAAACCTGGACCGGCTGCTCATCCACCAGAACCAGCTGCAGTGGGTTCACAGGCGGGCTTTCCACGACCTCCGGCGACTGACCACCCTCTTCCTCTTCAACAACAGCCTCTCGGAGCTGCAGGGCGACTGCCTGGCGCCGCTGGGGGCCCTGGAGTTCCTGCGGCTGAACGGGAACCCGTGGGGCTGCGACTGCAAGGCGCGCTCGCTCTGGGAGTGGCTGCGCAGGTTCCGGGGCTCCAGCTCCAGCGTCGTCTGCGAGGCGCCCGGGCGCCTGCGCGGCCGGGACCTCAAGGCGCTGCGAGCGGAGGACTTCAGGAACTGTTCGGGCGCCGAGTCCCTGCACCAGATTAAGACACACACGTTCTCCACCGCGGACCGAGGAGCCTCCAAGACGCACCGCCACCCGCACCCCCCCTCCGAGGAGAAGGGCCAGGAGAGCGCGGCCGAGAACGGCTTGCACAGCAGCCAGCCCGCCGCCGCCCCGGGCGCCCGCAAGCCCGGCAAGAACTGCACCGGCCCCCGGAGCCGCCAGCGCCCCGCCAAGCCGGGCACCCTGGGGCCGCGCAAAGGCGCGCACGAGCTCCCGGACTACGTGCCCGACTACCAGCACAAGTTCAGCTTCGGCGCGATGCCGACGGCGCCGCCGCGCCGCAGGGGTAAGTGTCCGCGGCGGCCCCCCGTGCGCCCCCCCAGCGGCGTCCAGCAGGCAGCCGGCTGCGCGGGGGCCAGGGCCTCGCTGCTCGCCTTCGCCGTGGCCTTGGCGGCCGCCCTCCGCTGAGCCCCGCCGCGGCCGCCCCGTCCCTACCGCCGCCCGTCCGCGAAGCACCGCCGTTGCCTTTCGGCGTCTTTTTCTCGCGCGCGGGCGAGGGCAGAGCGCCGCCGCCGCCGCCGCGGCTTTCGGAGCCGCGGGAAGGGGCGGCCGGCCCGGCCGGCGCCGGCGGGAGAGCCGGGCGGCAGGGACGGCACGGCCGGCCGGCCGGACTGGGTGGGTGCTCTCGCCACCGCCTGCCAGCTCGAGCGCGCGCTGCGCCAGCCCTCCAGCGACCGACAGGACGGGACTGCTGTAAAAACCATCACCGATTAAGCCTACACTTTATCCGAGAGCGAGCGCAAGGACACCTCTAACTGTGTAATAAGGACATTGGTTCTCCCACTTTTTAGGCCCTTTTTGGCTCCAAACTCACAGGGCAAAGGTGGCTGGAAATCTCTTTCGAAGACAATCCCAAACCCTGAAAATCTCAGGCCGCGGCGCGGAGCAGGGCTTGCCTGCTGGGCTTGGAGTAGCCGACTACCAAAGGAAAGACTGAGCAGAGGTGGAATTAAAAAACAAACCCTGAAAGAAATGAGGTACCTACAGAAGGTGCGTTTTTTTGTAACCGTGTTCACACATTTAAAAAAAAAAGCAAACAACAAAAAAAAATGCACAGGTCCCCCCCTTCCCCTCAATTATCCATATGTATGTCTTATAATGTTTATAAACTATACGGAAACTATATCTCCAGAACTAAGGATTGTGCGGTTGAGTTTATAGCAGGACAGCAGACGATTTTTTCTCAAGAAAACAAGCGGCAGCAGTGCCTACAGGTGCCGAGAGCCCCGGGCGGGCTCGGCCCCGGCCCCGGCCCCGGCCCCCGCGGTGCGGCTGGGCTCGGCACGCCGGCCCCGGCGGGGGGGACGGGGCGCAGGCGATGCCAGGAGCCGGAGCACCCCGGGACACCCCGGTTTTGCAATGCGCGGGGAGAGGGAGAGGCGTTAGGGTGGCCTGGTGCCGGGGGAGCAGCCGCGGAGCCTGCCCGGAGCAGGTCCCGTCGCGGGAGGAGGCGGAGGGGACCGGCGAGGATCGCGGCATCCCAGTGTGCGGGGGGGGGGGTACGGTGCAAACAGCCATACGGGGGGGTCGGGGTCAGAATAAGGGGAGGGAGCGGAGCCGCTTGCCGCCCCGGTGCCCACCGCCGCCCCGGGAAGGGGTTGCCCAAATCCCGCGGTCGATGCCGATTCCCCATCGGAGCGGAGACGTGAGACCAAGCAGACGCAGAGGTTCACAAAACGAGGGAAATAAAAGCGATTTGGACAAGAGCAAAGGCTGGTTTTCATTTCATGCCGCTATTCCAACGGGAGCGACGCGTTGCTAGCCCGGAGCTCACCTCCGCGGGGCCGGAGGCTCTGGAAAAGGGGCCCTTCCTGGCGCGCGGAGAAAATAGGCTGATGGCTCCAGGAGCAGCTCCGGGCTGGGGGTAGCACAGCATCATCCATCCATCCATCCCACACACCCCCTCCAGGCAAGGCAGGTTAGGAGCCCTGGACGCTCCATTTTTAAATACCATTTTTGGGGACTGGGAGGAGAGACTCTGGGAGGAGAGATGGGAGGTTACTCCATCAAGCCTTCCCCGCTCCTATCCAAACTTTTCCGTCTACAGGGCTTGAAACCTCCACTAAAGGGATGGCCAACGCAGCCAGAACAAATAATCCGTGCTCTGAAATAGCTCCCTCTCGTCCTACTCTCTATAACCAACAGCAACTGAACGAGTCTGGCACTGTCCCTTAGAAGTGGGGAATGTTGTTATGGTGGTTATTTCGTTTCATACCCTGGAAATCAAAGCTCTCAGTGGGAGAATGAAGAAGAGAAGCACTTTATTAATTTTTTTTTAAGCCTCCGTGTAACTCCTGTAATATAGGAGTGAAATGTCAGTGCAGGAGATGCAAATGTTTTATAAATCATGTGGGTGCAGCCAGCACTACGAATAGTCTTTGAGATGAATTATATTAGAACAGACTACACCTGGCTGAAAACCATAATTGTGTTTTTAGTATCTTTTCCTTTCACATGTAAGGAAAATAAAGGCAACTCCATGGTACATTACAAGCCTTGTCAATCAAGTGCTCTAGCTCCCAGCAATGAAGGCTACTGCTTAAAAACCAGAAGGGAGACGTGATACACTGCTAAATAGGAGATGTCACTTGACATGGACTATAGGTTTCTGATGTTCCTCCCGCCTTCCCCTGTGTCGCCATCCCTCCCCGTGCCTGCTCGTCCTCTGCAGCCACGGCTCTTTGAGGATAAGCTAAATTTTTATGGCGTGCTCTGACATTTAGCCTCAACCGCCAGCTCCCCACCCGGGCGGTGCGGCTCCGCCAGGGCCCCGGCTCGCTCCTGTGCCGCTCGCGCTCCCCCCACGCAGCGCGGCTCCGAGGCTGGCGTACGTCCCCCTTCGCCCAAGGGCACCCGCGCTTGTCGTGGCCGTGCCGTCGGCCGCCCGAGCATCGCCGAGCTCGCCCGGCTCGGGCTCGAAGCCCTGCGGCCACTGGGGCAAGTCCTTCACCCGCCTTCCCCTCCTTCCTTGGATTACGCTGGCGAGCTTTAATGCTCCAACTTCGGGCTTGTCATGCAAATCCTTTCCCTGAAATAAATAAATAAATAGATAAACGAACCCAGAGCAGACCCCAGCCTGCACTGCTGGAAATCCACGCACGGCTGCCGAATCCCCTTTCCTGAGCCCAAGCCAATTTTCTATCCTTTGTCCCTCTTTTCCACAGTTTCATCCTGTGATTGTTAATACAGAGCTTTTCATACATGCTTTGAAAACACAAAACATGCGATGCTGCTTCTCTCTTATCCTCCTGGGCAGGAGGAGAGCTGAATACCGCCAGGAAGTTCAGAATAATTTTTTTTTTTTTAAACTTTATCAGTCTGAACTGACATCGCAATTCAGCAGTTTCGAGCACATTCTCCGCTGCTTCCCGGGCAGTGCTCGCCGTCTGTCCCCCTGCATTACCGTTTCCAAATTGCTCCCTTTCCAGGGGAGCTGCTCCGAGGCCTCCCCGAGCCCTGCCTTGCAGGGGGGGCACGGAGCAGAGGCAGCGTGTCCCTGCGGCCAAACGAGCCATTTCGGCAGCACCGAGAGCGCTTTCCATCATCATTTGCCTGTCTCAGTTGCAGCCACAGCCCCGGGAAGGCTTCCCAAGGCTGCATTTTCCATGGCGCTACCGGCAATATTTCCTTTCCCGTAGCTCGCTGTCTCCGGAGAAAGGCCTTCGCCGGGGAGCGGGACCTCTCGTCCCGGTGACCGCCTCCGTGCCCGGCTCAGGAGCGACCAGCTAGTGCCGGGGGACCGCAGCGAGTTTCGTACTGGCGATTTTCAGAGTCATTCAGCAAATCCCGGTTTTTCACCTTGCCAACGTTCCCTGCAGCCGCCGGCTCCGCGAGCCGCTCTGCCTTTCCCCGAACCCTTTCCAGAGCTGCCCTCCATCCTCTTCCTCCTTGGTGAGAGCAGAATCAAAACAACTGTTTAACAAATCAGCCATTACCTTCTCCCATGTCACCAATTCCCCGCTATCATTTCCTAATTGACCAATTTTCGCTGTTACCTTCTCTCCGCTCTGAACGCGGCTTGGGAAGCTCTGATTGTGTGCTAAAATATCCTCTCTAATTCGCTGCTCAACGTCGCTTTCTGCTCTTCTAATTGCCCTTTTAACTCGCTTCTAATTTTTTTTTTATTATTATTATGAATCTAATCCTCTTCCTGCACAGGTTGTTTACATGCAACGGAGAATGTATATGTATTAGCAGCTGTTCTGGGGGAAGTAACGCGCGAAAGAATATCACTGCTTCACACCAGCTGCAATTACTGCCTTCCTCTCAGAATAAGCCCTGGTTAACCCTCCTATGTAGGGCACACGCCCCTGCTCTCAGGCACATCTCCGGGATATTTCATCCCTGCGGCAGAGCATTAATGCCACCAGCTCGAGCAGGGCTCGCTCTATCTCTTCGGGAAAGGGAAAAAAAAATAAAGGATAAAGGCAACTGTACAGTTATGCTCCAACAAATCTTTTTCTCGGGCAAACGCAGCTAGAAGAGATGAAACAAAATAGCTGCATAACTCGAATGCGGAGGCGCAGCCCCGAGTAATAAGCAAATTTGATAGTCTCCCCGCTTTTGATTTATGGAGAGCCTGGCGTGCTCCTCGTCCGCGGCCGGCTGGCTGCCAGAGCCCTCGAAGCGCAGACGGTGCCGGCCCGGCGCTTTGCAGCAGGTCTCCTCGAGTTACTCCGACCTTCCTTCCTCTCCTCCCATTTTTCTCTCCATTTGCTCGCCGTCTCCTTCGCCCCGACTCACAAAACGCTCCCTCCGGCGCCGCCGCTTCCAGTTCCCCGTTTTCCGTCCGAAGCGAGGACCTAAACCAGGGGGCTCGAGCCGGTGCCCCGCGGGGCGGAGGGGCTCACGGGGGGCTGCTGCCCGGGCCTGACGCCGCGATCGAGGTGAGCGGCCAAGGCCACCGTGCCCGAGGGTCCCACGATGCCGGGAGGCCACCGCGCCCGCCCGAGCATCACACCCAGTCCAGCCTTCCCAGCGGACGGGAGTCAACGCAGAAGGTAAAAACCAAGAGAAGGGGAGAAAACAAAACAAAAATCACATAGAAAGAGTAAAAGCTCCCCTCCTGCTTTTCAGATGCTGCTCTGCTACACCGGCTCAAAAGAAAAACACTATTCTATTAAAAAGCCCAAACCGTTCACGTGGCAGACGACAGATTTCCGAGGCCACCAGAGGACTGAAACTCCCTCCCCATTTGCTGCCTTGCCTGCAAAGATTTCCGTTTCCTCCCCAGCTTTGCACCTTTTATTTCCAAGCACGGGGCCCCCTCGCAGCCCCCCGGCAAGGTCTGCCGTGCCGGAGACGCGTCTCTCCAGCCTCCCGCTGCACCAGCTTCGTCCGATCCCCCCAAGCGCTCAGCTTCTGCGGGCAGCTCGAAGCCCAGGACTCGGTGCTCCACCACCACCACCTCTCCGAGAGGGTCCAACGCCTGCACTTCGAGCCCACCAGCATGACTGCTTTTTCCCTACAGCATCAGGCTCAGGGGAAACTTCTCCTGGACCCGATTTCTCACTAGTGTATACAAGCTGCTCTCCTTAAGAGAAGAAGTGTTCCATATATCCCATCAGTCAGCCCTGCTGCAGTGAAAATAGCCAGGAACCAAGAGTTCTTGGCTTCTTATGGGTCTTCCCTAAAGCGGCGCTTCCAGATCTGCTGTCTCATGGACTGGCCGTCACGTCCGAACCCCTACGAGTTCGCAGAGCATCTTCTTTGTTTTCAACTCACGCATGAGCCTCCAAAAAAGAAAGCAGTGCAGAGCGACACGCCACAGTTACCCTCTTGGCATGCAAGTCGCCAAACTGAAGCACCGAGAAGGATCAAGGACCCAGGCAGCCCCCGCGCCACCGCGCACAGCCTGCTCCCCGCGGCTACGGCCCGCCTCGCCTGTCCCCGAGGAGGTTCCTGCTGCCCGAGCTTCACCACAGCGTTTCCATCAGCCTCTCGCTGCTGCCCTGCTCTCGCCAAACGCCCTTTCCAACGCGCCGCTGGGGACAGCCACCCCGCCGAGGAGGGACACGTCCACAGCGGTGCAACCCGCGCCGCTCCGGCGCCTTTGCAGCAGCGCGGCGACTTCTCAGCTCCTTCCTGCATCTACTTAGCACGTATGAAGCGGAGGGAACGAGAAAACACACACCCATATGGAGCCCCCGTTAAAACCGAGCTAAATATAACAGGGCCAGAAGCTCAATGAGCTGCGACGCCCGCCGGCTCCGCGGGACCCGGGCGCCCAGGTTCACCGAAGGGCCAAACGTAGGAAGCACCCAAAATCCCTTCCACGAGCACCATGGTGTGACCAAGGCGCCCGCGGGGACACCGCCAGGTCTGTCGTGGGCAGCACGGTCGGGGCTCCTCGGGGCACGAGCCACCGCTGACCAGCGCGGTGCGGGTGCAGGGGACAGAGGAGCAGTAGGAAAGACATCGTTTGTGCAGGCTGGCATAGACTTATGCAGCCTCAAAGAGAATTACAATAAATAAATAAAATAAAGCAGTCACATTTGAGTTGAGAATGAAGGAAAACCAGCTGAGAAATTATTAGAGGCAATTATAATGTGAGCAATGTACGTGGAAAGTAATCCCAGCTGCCGGGAGCTGGGGGGCGGGAGCAGCGCGGACGCCGTGCCGGGGCCGGGAGGAAGCGCGCGAGGGTAGCGCTGACCTGGTTTGCAGATGGAGCCGTTGCTATTTCTGCTCAGCTGCCGAAGCGGAGCATCGCTCAGCCCGGCCGGCGTGTCAGGCTCTCCGACGGCTTGCGTGACTCGCTCTCCCACCGGTGCGAGTGTGGCAGGCACGTGCGCGTGCTGCACGGCCTCTGGGGACCGCGTTTGCCTTAGCAGTCTGCACAGATACGAGTGCAAACACAAATACAATCACTAACACGAAACGTTCCCTTTTCGGCGTTCCGGTGGAACGGTGTTTTCTAGTCTGCTATAACACCCCGTCCCCTGGTATCACTGTCTGTGACACACTGATTTATCTATTTCTATTTGTTTGCTTTCTTGTTTTTCAAGGCTTTGGAAATAAAAGTTAATTTATTGTCTGTGCTGGTTCTCATCATTTCAAGTCATGCACTAAGCCCAGGAATTCTCAAATAGGTGTTTTTTTCCCAGATATGTAACTTTCCTCGAGTTAAGCTACATGCAGAAAACCAAAGGCAGCTCCAAATAGCAGAAAAAGAAAACAAAAGCAGCTCCCACGTCAAGTCAGTGCCCAGCTCCTCGGGCTGCCCGCGCATCTCGGCGCAGAACTAGAGCAAAAGGGCAGATTATTTAAAGCCGTTGCATGTAGGCCAATTTTCACTGCAGTTCCTTTTGGCTCTGATTTTGCAGGCCCCAGTGGAGTGCTGAAGTCATGAATAAATGCAAGTAAACTGAGCTTATCCACTCTTATTCTGAGCAGCGGAGTTTACCCGCTTCACGCTGCTTCGGCTGGAACACCAGAAGGCAAGTTTAAAAGAAGGAAAAGGAAAAAGGGGGGAGGGAGCTGGGGATAAATCTACCACTGCCGTAAGCTACTGATTCAGCAGCTCCAGCGCCAAGCAAAGGCAGGACCGGGAGCCGATAGACCGGCAGGGTTTCGCGGTCTGGATGTTGGATGTCCCCTGCTATTTCCTAGCGCTGGGGAAGGACTGAGGTGGCTCCCCTTGGGCACACGGGACTCGGTGAAGATGCACGCGAGGAGGAGATGTCCGTGGAAGGTGTTTGGGTGAGAGCCTCCACCCGCACGCCGCGTGCCGTGGAAGAGGGGCAGATGGGGACTGAGCAAAGCACACGGCAGTCTTGCAGACTGAGAACCAACAGAGCGGACATTTGAAAGTTTGAGAGATCAGTCCATCTCCAAACACTTCACCCCGTAATTGGGATCGTTCCCATCGAGATGGCAACTCGGGACCAAGTGCTAAGCGACGCTCGCACGAGGACTTTCCCCAGGGACAAGCTGGGAGCGGCTCTCCGAGCCGGCCTGCTGCTGCTCTGCAGTGGTTGTGCAGCAGATGCGGATGCTAAACGCGCTACTGCACCTGTCAGAGCGGCGACGATAACTGCCCGTTTGCCGGGTTTGGGTACCGGCAAGTTCTGGCAAGCTCTGCCAGAGAGTGGTGCAGCCTGTGGATAGCCACGTGGCCACGATCCGGGGTCTACGGGGAGAAACCCGCTACGATGAGCACGCTAAGGAGAAAAGGAAGGGAAAAAGCCCTGCGGTTCTCTCCCTGCGAGCATCCCTCCCGCTTGGCTTCGGCCATTGCAAAGCAACTGCCGCACTCGGCTCCTCGCGGTCAAAGCGGCGGTGAGAGACGGTTTCTTCAAAGTTAAGAAAAAGAAGAAAATAACAACGGAGTCCCCACCTTCCTGCTGGGTTTATAAAGAGATGGTTTCTTCCCGAGCAGTACAGCAGGGCAGGCTTAATCTGAAATTTTGTTTTAATCACAGCAGGAGCGCCAATTAACACATCGGGTAACCGTGCAAGGGGAGTGGGAGCCTCGCGGCTGCAGCGTGCGGAGGGAACACGCCGGGGCCAGAGCTGCCGCGCACCCTCCCCAAAAAACACCGGCCCCAAGGCAGCTTCCCCGGTGACATCCGCGCCCGGGCCGCTCGCCCGACCCCAGGCACCGCGGAGGGCACCGACGCAGCCGCACACCTCGGTGCAAACCCCACATCGCTTCCTTCCGCGCGCCGGCGCGGGGAGGCTCCGGCACTGACCTACTTTCTTTTGTTGTGGAAGTGCTGATCGCGCTGCAGAGCCGCGGCGAGCGGGGCCTCCGCCTCGTGCCGCTGCTGCGCTCCCGGCTGCAGCCCGCCGCTCCCGCTCAGCCCCGTCCCGGCAGCGGGACGCTCTGACCCGGCCCCTCCGGCCAGCAAAGCAGCTGCCGTCCGTCCCGCAGCCGATTTTGGCCTGGAGCTGCCGGGAAGGGGGCAACCGGCTTTGCTATCAACTAACTGCTGATGCTGCCGCAGTCAGCGCGCCATCGTGCCTTAAAACAAGGCGACACTTAAGGCCTTAGGCTACATTCCTATTTTTCACCCACAAGGAAGCTGGACGGGTCCCGGTTAGGCCCAGCGCTGCCCTGGAAAGCCGGGCTTGTTAATGCCCGCGGGCTGCATCAGCGAGCGGCACCGCAGGCTCCCGCACCCGGCAGAGAGCCGGAGCAGCGCGCGGCCACGGCAGCAGCTCCCGCCCGGATGCGGAGCTGCAGCACTGAGGTTTGGGAGTTGGAGGCTCGCTGCAGTCACTGGGGCTTGTATAAATTGGTCTTCAGAGGGAAAAACAGCTCTGCTGCCGCATGCAAAAACACTCCTTCGTAACCTGCTAAAGAGCCACCCCGGGAGCGCACTCTCTTCCCGGGTACCTGGGTAAAACGCGCTGCCTGGGGTTGCAGATCCGACGATAAAAGCACATTATCTTTAACTCCCCCTCGTCGTACCTGATCGTGCAGTTATTCTAAACAGGACTCTCCTCTTGCAATGGCTTTAAGAAGGGACCGTTTTAATTGATTAGTTTTCCCATTATGGATAAGCAGAATAACATTGTTGGAATTGAACTTAGGTCCTTGAAATGCAGAGAGACATCAGCCTGCGGCACGTTCGCAAGCCTCGGAGGCCAATTTCTGCCCTTTCTGCTGTTTCGCACTCTCGGGCTGGGATTTGCCTAAGCGCGCAGGATGCGTCTGTACACGAATCGGGGCGGGCAGGGGGGAATTGCTCTGCATTGACATTCAGTCAACAGATTCTAACGATAAAACAATTTAAAAATCCACGCTTTGATTAAAATCAAAGCCACGGAAAAATCACGCTAAGGTTCATCTAATGAATTTTCCCTTCCCAGACTTCAGCAGAAGCCTGCTGAGGACTAAATCCAAAGGGGTAAAGCTAAATTTGATAGTCTGATAGTCGTCTTCACCCAATTCCTCGAGCAGGCTTAGCAGTATAAATACATCTGGCATGGCCACCAGGAAAATAATCCTTTCTATTTAGCAACAACAGTCTACTAGGGAGAGGATAAGAGGCATTTGAAGACAAAAAACAAACTGTATATATATACACATGATATTAGAGGGTCTAGGTAATTAATTGTTCAAGAAGATAATAAAATCCGCACTAAGCTAGGGCCATATATGAGTCAGAGAAATAAGAGACAGAAAATACATTCATCACCCAGTCCACCCCTTTCCCAACACACATTTTCTAGCATTTGTCCAGTGTAGGTTTTGTTTTGTTTTTCAGTCAATGAATCAACTTTTTTGATATTCAGCCCAATGCCAGACAGGAGCTATTGGCATTTGCTGAAGATGAATAAACAACTAGCAATGTTGCAGTCTCATGAGACCTTCCAGGGAAAAAAAAAAAGAAGCAGGGAAAGGCTTCCCCAGGACACAGCTGGCACAGTCACACCCCCCTCCACTTTGCATGAGAACATATATACTCTATAGATACCTACACACGGAGAGCTACACCCACCGTTGCAGCTGACTGCACACCCCGCACCTCCCCGCTGCCCACCGCCCCCAAACACCAAACAGCCTGTTTTGGGGAGGCTCGCTTCCCCCAGCACCCTTACCTCACTCTTAGCAACCCGCTATTTAAAGTCACAATCTGTTGCCACAAGCCAGCACAGTGCCACCAAACAGGCTGTTATGACCCCGCTGCAGGAAGAGGAGGAACTGGCCTATGCTTTAAAGTCAGCTGCCTCCAATAATTAAAAGCAAGCAGACAAACATGAAAGCAATGATGCTTAAATGTGCTGTTATTTAAAGGCTATGCCGGCACCCAAGCCCCTCATTACCACCTCGGTACACTGACCCGGTGTGATTAATCAAGCAAAGCACAGCATCACCTGCCAGGGCAGGGGTCACCCGCTTTGTCATCGCCAGTGTCACTGCAAGAAGCACTTGGTGGGGTTTTTTGGGTTTTTTTGAAACTTGGTGGGGGGGTTGTTTTTGAAGCTTTCATTTTCTTAGCGTGCAACATCAGCTGCTTTCCATGTCAAAATCCCCCAAAGGTTCTTGTTAGCCCTAATGCTGCCCGGAAGAATTAAGAGGTGGCAGCGCCCGTGCCCTGCCCTGCCCTGCCCTGCCCCGAGGAGCGCGCGGCAGCGGGGCCCTGGCTGCCGGCAGCAGCACAGCCGAGCGTGTGCCTCGCTTACGCTGGAGACGGCCATGGATAAATTGAACGCATCTCTCCACAAAGCACTCTCTCTGCAAAGGAGCAGCTTCTCCGTTACCGCCCTGAAAGGGAGAAGTCGGGGCCCCATCGGGAGCGATGCGCGCTGCCGGCTCGGAGGAGACCGTCTCCTTGCGCCGGGCAGAGCGGGACCCTGCTTCACGCCGTCTCCCAGGTGGAAAGCGGAGAAAAAGGCAAAATCAGCACGAGCAGCACACCTGGGGAGCTCCCGTGGCTGCAAGGGCGCAGGGCGGATGCATCCCAGCAGGCCGCCTTGACGGTGCCCTTGCAACGACCCTCGAGTGCTTTTGGGGTAGAAGCCCGAAGCCGGTTTGCTGCAGGACTCATTCGCATCAGCCCACCGAACACGGCGCCAACTTTCTCGGAGTATCTTTCTTTTGGGGAAACGCGATGCCAAGGAGAGCAGGCATTCAGCTGTTCCAGGAGAAATTAAAGATGAAAATCAGCAGCGTTATGGCTTATGCACACACCAATAAGAGCAGCCATTTACCACCACTTAAATAATTAAGAAGATTTTTCACTGTGACCCGGCTGACACGTGTTCATCTCGCAGTCACCCACAGGAGCAAACAGCAGTCCGACGGCCAGGTTTTTCTTCTGCAGTGGGGCCCAAGCAATAAGGGGGCTTCCACGACCCCAATAATCTGAATATACTGGATGTGTGGGAAGAGAGCAAGGGTCGCTCTGCCCCTTCGGCTGGAGGAAAAGCTCCCTGCTTTCCCAGGGAAGCTCTGGCTTGATTTCTGCTGGGACAGGACTCGGGCTGGGTTTGTTTAGAGCAATTTTTAGCTAGGCTGTAACACTGACTGCATTAAAATGCTGAGACTTTGGGAGCAATTATCCCCCGAACCAGCATCTCAGGCAGTGCAGCGCAAGTAGCCAATTAGTTAGGCTGCATGTTAAGGGGGAGAACGGAGGCAGGAACACCCCAGCCCGCCAGCGCGGGATGCGCGCCGCAGTCGGTGTATTTACAACGCACGGCCTCGTAGTAAAAGCAATAATTAGCTCCTATTAATACCAGCCAAGAAAATGGAAGGAAAGGGGAGCTGCAGAGCTCACGCAGGGTGTTTCGACAGCGGTGCTGGGTGCAAGCTTGCTCTGCCCGAGCCACTGCAGCAGGGAGCGGGGAGCTGCTCCGCGTCAGCGTTCGGGAACCAGCCTTGCTCCGGAGCAGCCCGGCTCCCTCCGCTTCCCGGGATGCGGCACCCGCCGAGGTTGCGCCTCCCCAGCCCTTTCGGTCGCTGAGACTTTCCCGACTGGATGAAGGCGACTGCACGCCGCGGAGGGACGCCGTCCCCGCTTGCTGCTCCGAGATCCGTGCAGGCATTTGGGGCACGCGAGGAGCAGCAGCACCGGCCTCCTGGAGAAGGGCCGGGCACGCCGGAGCCTTTTGTTCCGGGAAGAGGGAGCTCTCGGAGCACAGGCCTTTGTTCTGCTGCAGGAATTCGGCTGCTATAAATTCATTCCCCGGGTAAATGCTGCAGTTATCAAGCATTTTACCACGGGATTCCTGGTCTCCTAGTGAAGCTAAATGCAGTGCCATTACAGCAGCACTTTAACGCGTAAATATTACGTTCTTGGTTCTTTAGAAGATGTTCATTTAGTGAAATAAAATCCTGCTAGTAAAACACCTGATCAGACCCTTCAGCTGAACTGGCCCAGTAATTGCTCTAGGACTGGAGGGAGTCCAGTGACTGGTTGCAATTTATGACCACTTTAGAAAAAAATCTACCTTGAAGCATCCGCTGAGGGCTGCGTTGCAGATGAGATCATAGGGTCCATTTACATCGCGGCGCTCTGTAGCGTTAAGTGGCCACTAATTCCGGCTGAATTCCATTGTAATTCTGATGGAATCGCATCTGACAATCACACAAATAGCACGATTCCTCGGGAATAATGCTACTACAACACGGAGTAAAAGGCAAAAGAGTGATTCATCTTTCATGGCGAGACATGCCCTTTTCTATCATCTCTGCTCACCCAAAATAATCTGCCCAGCCCAAATTTCGCAGCCTGGGCTGGCAGACTCGGAGTGGTAAGGGGGTCGCTTTCCCGAGCCGCAACCAAACACGGGAGCAGCGTGAGGGAAATACAGTGAAGATATGAAGCTGTGAGAAAGCATAAAGACAATTAAGCAACAAGATAAGCTGCCTGAGGGAGGCTCCAGGAAAACCTTGATGAAGATTTCGCTGCAGGCAGGGGGCTGGATTAAATGACCATCATCTCCACTGCTGCTAAAAACCCAAGGGTCGTGGTCGGAATGGGCCGGAGAGAGCGGATGCAAAACGAGACCGTTTTAACCCTTTGAATTCTGCATGAAGAACCAGGATTAGAAGAGAAAAGCTAAAAAACACACATGCAAAAAGACCGCAAGGCAGGAAATAGCAGAGACTCGTAAACCACGCTGCAATCTGACTGGAGATCTTTATTCCGCAAAATGACAGACCAGAGCTCAGGACAGTTTCAAAGGCGGCTGAGCAGCGAGGTCTGTGCGGATTTTAGGAGGTTTGGCATCTTTTCCTTCCTGCAGCGAGGGTGTCAAGATCCTTTGGCACTTGGATAGTGTCGAAATTAAAACGCCAGGTCAGACCCCCAGTCGAGCCCAAAACCGGACAACTTTGAGGCTGCAGGTTCCCCTCTCTTCTCCGCGTGGTGCCTGGGAGGAGAAACCTCTGGGCGAGCAGCGGCGGCTGAGCTCGTCTTGCTCCGTGGGCCCGAGAAGCCCAGAAGCCACGGAAAAGAAGCCAAGTTTTGACTGCCTCAATTAACCAAATAGATAAAAACTTTGTTATTCGCCTGGCACCAGCAGAAACAGGGTCCATATGCTGAACGAGAACAAGAACTTGTTTGAGGAGCTGCTGCCTCAACTGTGAGATGCCAAAAGCCAGATGGGGGATTTATAACAGTGCAAGGACGGCTCGATGGGCAGGGGCATCCGCAGCACAGCCTGTTCCCAGGGGAAGCGGCAGTCCGGAAAGCTGTGGGAAAGGGTTAAAAACAAAACCCAGCAGCTTTCCTATCACGCGCTCCTTGCCCTCAACTAAATTAACGCCAGAGTCAGAAGTCAGACTGTACTCCAGGCTGCCTGAAAATTGTCTTTACACTCCTAGTACGCCCCTGGCCAAAACCTAGACGACGTATGTTCAGTGTGAGGTGATTATCTAATGAATTAAAGCACCAGATACATCAGGAGGAGCAGCAGCTCTCCTCTGCTGTCTGTCTCCTGAGCAAACACTTCGGGAACAGCTAGGCTCATTAGTCGAATAGCAGTAGTATCACTGGAAAGGCAACTGGCTGTCGCCCCAACTCTTTTGGAGAACAAACATGTCCTTCCTCTCTCGCCGAGGCTGCTGGCGCTGGGCTGACGCACGGCGGTGGGATATACCATCGCGGGCTGTGCTTTTAGATTCCCATCGGGTGCAGTAATTACGGGTACCGAGCAGCAGCGGCATCTCTCCTGACGGCTGTTAATAAAGTTCACCTTCACCGGCTAAGCCCATTCCTCTCTCCTGAAGACTCGAAGAGATTTTATAGCAGATTCATCACCTCCACCCTTTAATTCTATTTTTGGAGTCTATTGAACTTTTGCATATGTTGAAATGAAAAGAGTCTATATTAACACAGCCACTTTTTTGTTACTGTAATGAGAGCCTTGAAACCACCACAAAGAGAAACATGCCTTTTAGCAGCTGAAACAAATTATTACAGCAACTGAGTCTTAAAAGGAATTTCAAGTAAAAATATAGTATTGCATGAAGTTGTTATGGCAACTGATGTTGTAGAGTAACTGCACTGGGGCAAGTTTTCCTCCTTCATCCTGCTCAGCAAAGTCTGGGAAAAACTTTATGATAAAATTATGCCTTAATTAGTCAAATAAGTCATAAATATAGCTTATCCCCAAATCCTTAACATTCCAGCCTCATGCTGTCTGTGTGCAGTTAGTCTACTAATGAGAAAATATATCTACTAAAGCCCCACTTACCATTAAAAATCCTATCCAATATTTTTCTAATACAATTTATCAATTTAAACACATTGCACAATGTAATATTCTGCAACATTCCATTAAAATGATAAATAGCTGTAGAAAAAAACAAGGGATTAAACATACTGTAATGTAATATAAGAGTATTTAAACATAAATAAAAACTTAAAGATGGCAGGGGAAGCATACCGTATTGGAGAGCAAAGAGAGCGCAGGTTCAGCTGCGGATCTCTGAACTGGAGCGCTAATAGGACAGAGGAAGCAGGGCAATGAGAAATGACAGTCAACTTCAGAGCATATAAAATTTCCATTAGGCTTTGTTATAAGATTACATCAAAGCCGTTCATATGTTTTAATCTGGGGAGAGAGAAAGGAGCGACTTGGGGTCCGTGCCTGGGGGCTGCCGCTGTGTACTGAACCAGACAGTTTGCATAATGAACACTCCTGATTCAATCAGGATTTCGGCGCAGATAGCTCCCACTCGACGGTCTCCAGCACAAAAGGGGCTGGAAATTGCTGCTATTCTTCAAGCTCCACCTGCTGGCTCTGCACGAAGTGCCAGGGGCTCGGGGAAGGTGCTTTGGGGGGATTTGGGGGGAGCGAAGGCTGATTAGATAAAATTCTTGCACTAAGTTATTATGATAAAAACCAAGCCCCGTTGCTGGACATCTTGCCTTTCCGAGCTAAAAACCTAAACTCAGGTTTCTATTGAGTTACACCGATAATGTCAGTCTGCTGAGCTGCTCAGGCGGATCTCGAGCAGCAAGAGCGCTCGGGGAGCAAAGGCGCGTGAGCTGCCCGGATTAGCCCGTCTGACCCCGCGCGCTCGCGGGGAGGCTGCGGGGAGGCATCCCCAGCCCCGAGCGCAGCGGGCAGGGAAGGCGCGCCGCTTAGCCAGTGCCTCTCGCACAGCAATCACTTATTTAAATTTCACCCTGCTGGTTGAGCCATCAGAAAATGCACTATAAACAAAGGCGGTTTTATGCAGACAATAGCTGAGGCAATCATTTTCTTAAAGACGGGTGCAAAACGACTTAGCTCCCAGGATGAGCAGCCCTTATGAGCCAGCTGGAACAAGGTTTGCAGCCTAAACCCTGTTTCCCGGGGTTATTCCCGTGGCGGCTCTGCGGGATCGCCTTCGGCTCCGGCAGAGCAGAGCTAACTGGTCCTGCTCGTGCAAACTGGGGCCACCAACGGCTCCAGGGACGCGGGGAGCGCGGGGAACCAACGCTGCACGAAACTTTGCTAAATCCTGGATGGTCATTTAAGTGTTCAAAATATGCACATGGTAATTCTGAGTTAATCACCCTGGGCATATGTGAAACATTTCTGCCACTGGATTTTTGTCTATTGATTAGACACTGCGGCTACGCTCCGGCTCTTAGCAAAGCTGAAGCAGGGAATTGAGCTTCCTGCCCGAATCAGGTCGGCTTTGCTTCTGACTGGCACCAAATCCCTCTTCCTATTTCCAGAAGAAAAATAGCTACATTTTAATCTAGACCTTCCGACCCACTGCCAGGCCTATGGAGTCCTGAATGCAGAATTATCGCTTTCCCTGGTTTTTGCCCATTTGTCTGGAAACCTCTCGATCATTGCATCTCTCTGCCAGTGCTTTTCTGCTCAATCCAGAAATATTCTTTTATCGAATCCTCTGACAGCAATCCAGCAGGAGTGGCATGCTGGAAGATGATGCTAATCCGGAGAGACTGCTCTCCAGTTCGAGCATTCACGGAGTCTAATGAACTATTGGCAGGCAGCGACTTCTGTAGTGCAATCAGACCTGGTGTGCAGCTTTCCGACGACGCCAACATCGCAGCGCGCCGCGAACCGCGCCAAGCCGGGCAGGGGGATTAGCTCGAGGAACATGAGCTGGTGAGAGAAGCCACTTGCTCCCCCCTCTCCAAGCCTTGTGCGTTGAGCAAAGCCAAAATAATGAATATGCATCGCAAGGTGCACGGCGAGGAGGGCCTGCGAGGGGGATTTACGGGCGCAGCCGCGCACAGCTGGTGCGCAGCAAGCTCGGCGAGATTCAATTAGGATGAATGCCCCCCGTAAGCCCTTAATACGCACGATAAACGGAGTTTTGAACAGTTTGCAAGAGGAGGCTGAAGTTGTCCCCCCTCAGCTCCGGCGGATTTGCGGGAACCCCCCGGCAAGGGAAACGCCATGGCCCGGCGCCCGGCTTGGGTGCAAAACCGGGAGCAGGGGCGCCGCGCGGGACGGGATGCCGATCGGGGCTGGGCCCGTCATTAGCACCGGGTGACATCTCATTAATCACAGGCAGGGACACCAACAGGGAGCATTAAAACACGGCGCTCATTCATCAGTTCTGTTAGCGGGAAAAAAAGGAAACAAAGTATCGAAGCTTCAAAACGAAAGCGACATTGTTCGGTGGTTTTTGTCCTTCTTTCCAAACATCGTAATTAAGTGACAGCTCTAAACAAACTATGGGTTGTTCTTCTTTTTAAGTCTTGCTTAGCGAAGAGCACGCTCTCTACGCAATGCGATACAGGGCTGAAGCGCACCAAGAGCGCATGGAGCAGAGCTTCCTACCAGCTCCCATCAGCTCCTGGAGCTCCATCCCCCCGGGTACCCGCTTTTCACTGTGACACCTGGCTGGAGGAGCGGCATCAAAGGTCACCTCCATTGGCAGGGGACACACTGATGCCGTTCCTCTCCCCACGAGTTTGTATCGCTTCACGGGAGCAACTCGAAAATTAAGGGTTTGGGGTTTTTTTTGGTCTTATTAATCTCTTTACAGAAGCTGTACACTTGGAGACAGCACAGAAAATAGGTTAAGGCTCACAATAAGCGGAATGAGTTAAATCAGCAGCAGGCAAGCACAGTGACAGCCAGTTATCGAGGCTCCCGGCTTACGGGCCGAGGCGCGGGAACGAAGGAAACGGCGCTATCAAGTCAGGTGAAATGACTGCGTTGGCTTTGACTAGTCTATAAGGAAGGGTCCAGCATTGGCTTGGTGGGACCTACTGCCAACGTGAAATTACCGGCTGAAGCAAAGAAGGACTGACATTATTTCTCCAAATTATAAATTCTGCTTCCCAATCTATCTGAATGGATTAACCTCAAAACATGAGATCCGGAATTTAAAGATTCAGAATTCAGAAGCTATTATGAGTCAAGAGGAGGAATTAGCATTTGAGTTATAAATATGCTCTAACAAACTGACAGGAGTCGGCTTGCTGCTCCTTCCCTTTTTGAAGATGGTGGCATCAGGCCTGGATATTTAGGGACACAGACCTGCCAGTGATTTCCACATCCCAGCTGGATGTTCACAGCGCTGCTTGGGGGCAGAACGCCCCTCGTCGCCCTCGCCGAAGCCGCCGTGCAGCGAGCCGTTGCAGGGAGGGAGCGCGTTCGTCCTCGGTGCGGAAGATGGGTTCGGTCCGAAGAAGCAGCCAGCTAAGAGCCTCCCAAGCGGGCCGTTACGGGCCGTTACGGGCCCCTGCAGGCTCTCACGTGCCCAAGGGCGGGCGGAGGAGGCGCAGCCAGCAGCTCCCCGAGCAGGCCCTGCATAAACAGGAGCCGCTAATAGCAGAGAGTCCCAAGGCAGTGAGTAATGAAGGCACTAAATAACAGCACCAGCGATTTGGCTTTTCTGCCAAACATTAGCCAATTTAACAGGTAGCGAGAGGCCTTTTAGAGGGAGAGAATTTCTTTGAGTGCCGACTTAAAAGCTCAACTTTGGCAGGAAACTGTCGGAGAAGGATGGGGAAGAGGTAAAAGCCAATTTTACCTGGTGATCTGCTACGCTATTTGAATCCCACCCAGACCACACTGCGTGCATTAAGCATCCGCTGCATCCCCCTCCCCACCGTGGCTCCCGGGTAGCAGGAGCTGAAGGTCCTGCCGTGGGGCGCGGGGGGCGGCCGCGGGATGCACGTCTGCCCGCAGGATGGGCGCCAGCTTCGCAGACCGCCCCAACGCCTCCGCTCCCGAGCAAACGGGGACGGTGCCGGTGCTTTCGGGGCGGCCGCCGCGGGACCGGCAGGGCTCCGCACTCGCAGCCCGCACGTGCTCCCCCTGCAAATGGCGAGGCTTGAAAGCAGCAGCCCCAGCAGCCTGTGTCGCAGCCTCGAGCCCCGTTACTCTAATGAGGATTTCCACACGCGCACACACATGTCCGCACATCCTCGGCGCAGGGGGAAAAACGGCGAAATAAACAGCTGGCGGAGTGAAATACGAGGTTAGAAGCCTCTGCGATGCAAGAGGAGATTATTAAAGCCGCTGTAAAGATGGTGCTGGCATCTCTTGAAATGAGTTTGTTACATTCAGGAGAGGCAGTTACACATGACAAACCATTTTCTGTTTAATTAGAGGGTTCTGCGTGGCACGCTTCCAGGCGGAGGAGGGGAGCAGATTGCTATCCAGCATCTCAATTATGGGACAGCGCCTTAACGATTCGGCATGCAAATGTTTTTAACTGACCGCAAAGGAAAGGAAAAAAGGGAGGAGGGTAGGGGGGATTATTTGTTCAGCAGGGTTAAGGAATAGGAGCTTTTCATAAACCTTTAGCAGGGGAGGAAAAAAAAAAAAAAAGGAGAGTTAGGCTTTCTTGCAACACATATTACTACTTAAGGCTTATTTCTGCAAAAAGAATGGCTTCTGCTTCACATCTGCCTGAAAAAAACTTCTATAGGGGGAAAAGCATGACAGAGATGCCAGGCTGTCCAGTCCTGGCTAAAAGCTTTCCATTCTTGCAACCAGGTAAAATAATACCAGGTTCCTGAACAGAAAAGGACCTTGGTTTTCGCACCAAAGCTCTGAAAGTAAGCAACCGCGGAAAGGAAATTCTAGCTAATACAAGTTAAATATAGGTTATGTTAGCTGCATTTTACAAGCACTATGAATGTTATTGGAGAAAGCTGTCATTTTTAATGACAGCACCAGCTCCAATTACCAGATAGCTGATACACTTGGGATTTGGAAGTTTTTTTTTACATCACTTGAAATCTAAAAAAACCTTCATTATCAGCCTCTGAGCTGGATGTAAATAACTTCACCTGGTGTTAAGGAGTTTAACATTTCACAGGGCACACGAACAACTTAAAGCCATTTATAAATGTAGCTTCAGTTTCCTGGCAAATTATACGATGGCTTAAACAGCGAAGAACACGGGACGACAGAGGGGGGAGCGGGACCGGACGGGGAGGATGAGCGAGGCTGAAGGAGACGTCGGGGGTGAGTTACCACGGGGGGTGAGTACCAAAGGCCGCCTTAGCTCGGGTTCAAGGTGACGCAGTTTTTGCTGAAGCAGGACGTACATCCCATAAGCACGGCTTTCCCGCACAAGGGCTGCTCCAAAACCACAGAAACGGTCGTACCCGTGCAAAGCCCCTGTGCGGTAGCATCCTCCGAGGGCTACCGAGGTGGCAACGCTGGCGAGTGCAGAAGACGAGGGACACCCAGGGGAGAAGAATAAGAGCGAGCCGGAGCTCCTCCTGCAAATTTACTCCCGAAAAGTCGGAAGCTGCCTGGAAAAGTCGGGTTTCCCCGCTGCGAGAAACGGAGCGGCACGCCTTCGCGCCCCGGCTCAGCCCCGCGTTGCAACGCAACACCGGGAGCAAAAGCGAAAGGCTGAAAACGCCGGCTCCCCGCAGGTAAACGAGCGCCTTACAGTCAGCAAGAACAGCAGCAGCTCTCCAGTTTGTGGCAAGCAGAAAGTGGGATTGAATCATTACTTGAAGAAGAACGTGTTTCAATTTCTATAAATAAAGCCCTGCGAGGCACGTCGCCAAAGCAGCACAAGTCAATATAGCTTCTCTATATGCGCTGTCAAACTTTACTTTTAGACAGTATATTAATTACATAGTCAATAATTGTGGGTTTCATTAGTGTATTAAATACCTCAGTCAATAATATTTATACTTCTCAGAGACAGTCCTCACCAAAAAAAAGGGAGGAGTATTTTTTGAGCCTGCAGTTCAAGAAGTCAGCGCAGCGCACCAGCACAGCTTTAATGGAAAACATAAAACACCAGAAACAGACAAAAATTGGATTATTACTCTTATTTTTCAGCCTTTTGTACAATAAGCCACGAGGGAATTCCAAGAGCTGAACTGATGGCAAAAAAATTAGATTTCTTCCTCCTAATTGCACAACAGCGATGTCACGCTGGACATGACAAACGTTCCCATCTTTCATTTCTAAACCTGACGGAGCCGAGCAGCGGTGGAAGACCAGCGGCCGCGGTCGACCCGCAAACTTTCTGACGACAAACTCTCTGAGCAAAGAGCCTATTTCTGGTGTATCCCCGCAGGGGAGCCGAGCGGAGGACGGCTTTAAAGGTGCCTTTCTCATAACCAGGACCATCCCAGCAAAACGCAGCCCTATGAGAAACCTCACGTCATTGCAGACCTCATCGAGTCCATCCAAGATAAGTCCATGCGCTGAATAGATCAAGCACGAGAAAAGGAGATCAGGAGAATTTTTGTTTCAAAGCCGTATCGAAATCCTGCCCACGCCGCCTGTAAAAGGACAAGAGGCTTGGGGCAGGGGGGAGGGAGAGGAAAAATTTCCTTTGGAAATACCCAGTTTGTTTTACGTAACCTCCGTGAGCAGCCATAGACCGGGAAGGAAAAAGCCGAGTACGACAAGCAGCCTGCAAACGCTCCCAAAGGCATGCTCTTGGCGTGGCAGGAAGGCTGCGTTTAACAACAGATCAATGCACTCTAAACAGGAAAAATAAAAACACACACCTTCCCCCCCACCCCAAACACAGACACCTAAGTACTCAAACAAAATACGCAGAAAAATGCTTAACAGCCCTCGCCAAAAACCCATCTGGTGCTGCAGACCACTTTGTGTATATATATATACATACAAATATGTGTGTGTGTGTTTGTGTGTGTATGAAATAAGAATATAAGCATGAAAAACAGACTGAAAGACAGAGACAAGGTCTCCGGGCCTCCTGCACGCTCACAGATGATATATTAAATAGAATTTCCAGTCCCTGTAATAAGATTGGTGGTATTTACTGCAGCACTATAGTATTTATAATGCATAATGCGCTGCAAACCACTCCTTTCCGCAAATACGGGCTTTTAAAGTAGACGGACGATCTGCTCTGTTAGAACTGGGGGAAAGCGCCTGAAGTCCCATCCACGTCACGTTTTCATGAACCTTTTGTATGAAAATATCAAGTTCCAGTCTGAATCACCCTGGCAGCCAAGCAGCGGCCCTGGGCAGGGTCTCTCTGAGAGGTGCCCTCCTCCCCCAGGCAGACGCCCACCACGGTGAGGAAGCAGCAGCCGGGGGGGCTGGTTTTTCTCAAAAGCTGCTAGTTCAGGGGCCAGAAAACAAGCAAGCAAAGAGAAAGGAAAGATGACCAAACAGCACATGGAAGAAAAGTACATCTTCCTCCCCCCCTCAAGATGTTATGCTGTATCTCGGGCAGCAAATGCAAATACCACGGAGTATTAAGAATCAAAACATCAGACTCATCAGCTTACACTCTCACACCCGTTGCACTAAAAGGACAATCCGATCATGCGGGAACAGGGGAGCCCACACACACACACTCATCCAAGCTGCCAGGCAGAGCGCGCACAGCGCAAAGCACGGAGCCACCAAAACCCCGCGCGGCAGCCTCTTCTCAGCACTGCGAGCAGGCCACTTACTTTTCTTTTATTATTATTATTTTTTTTATAAGAGCTCTTAGACTATATTACTGTTCAACACTTTATTTTGGGGAGGAAAAAAAAAAACCAACACACTGATGCATCTTAAAAATGAGATCTGACTCAAGTTCAGTCTCCCCTCCAGAGACTGGGAAAGGTCGCTAACAATTAATTTAAGATTGATGTACAGCTAAAACATAGTTAGACCATAACTGTGGAAATGAACACAAGCAGTGCACTACCTGAACACGGCACAATGTCAGCCCATGCTCCAAATCTTTTCGCAACCACCCAGAACTTGATGTTCTCCTGTAATTGCCCTTGTACCTCACTGCTCAGAATCAGCAGCCTCCCAGTGCTGCCTTCGCTTTGTGAATTTTATTTAAAGCTAAACATGAGCAGCCACAGGAATCTTCACCTCACAAAGATCTAGTTAGGAGGTATTCCAGCAGTCTCTCAATTTAGCAAATACATATCAGTCATCCTGCTCAGATAATAGTCAAAGCCATTCAGCAATAAGCTGGACAGTAGCAAGGGGAGATTTATGATGAAGAGAAGGGAAAAGACAGGCTTGTTTGCCCATAATCCCAATTAGCATTGTGAGCCCACTTATTTGACTCTGCCAATTAAGAGGAAAAAAGCTCAGAGCTTTCCGAAGAGTCCTGTTTTCCAATGCCCCATGTTAGCATCTGCAGCGATGCACCAGGGTTCGTACGACCGCAGCCACCTGGCAATGAAACGGGGAGGACAGAGCGAAGATGCCTCCACAGCCGCTCTGCCCTCGTGACCTAGCGAGCAGGCTGCGCAGCACCGCACCGACATGAAGGATCAGATACTTTCTTTTGCCTGTCAAACTATTTATTAACGGATCATCTTCAACAGTTTGTTCTAAGATCAAGAGAAGGAAGTGAGATATTCACATATTATATATATATATGAATATGAATGAGGGAAATCATATCCCCCTCTCAGGCTTCATTTTGCTAAATTAGCTCTTCTAGGCCCCTCCTAAAAAAGATCTTCAATCTCCTACTCAGCTTTGAGTCCTCCTCTATACTTACCCCAGCTGAGATTTTTTGCCTCTATATGGAGCAGACCAGAATTGTACATAGCATTCGAGATGAGATCTCACCAGAGTCTTATATAATGCTATCATACTTGTATAGCTATACTAGAAATACCTTGCCTTACATAGCTTGTTGTCTTATCACATACTGACTGATTAAAGCATGCTTAAAACCCCTCTATTTTTCAATTGCTAATGAGCATCCACTTTACAGCAGGCTTTTTTTATTAGTTCTCAAGTAAAGGACTTTTCACATCAACTATTTAAGTTCATTTTTTTGCTCCCATCCTCAAGGTCATTCAGCTCTTCCTGTAGAATACCTTAAGCCTCTCGAGCATTGATACCTTCCATCTCTAGTGCTCTGGATGATGGCAGAGCAAACCCAGCGATACGCATGCACAGCGATTTCCTCTGGGAGAAGGAGCTGCCCCAGTAGAGAGCCAGGTGTGCTACTTAGTCTCATAAAGCTGCAGTGCCAGCAAATATATGCTAGCGCAAATGCCTATAAAACTTTCTAGTGTAGACGTGGCCTGAGACTTAAGGAATAGCCTCCAGGAACATTTTGCATTGCCACTTGCTATCAGTCCCCTCAAACTGGGAAGGAGGGACAGAAGGGAGGAGCAGAGCTAAAAAACTGGTTAGCAGAGTGGAAAGATAGATTATCACTGCTAACCTACCATTTGTCAATCCAAAACCATGCTGAAGACTGTAATTTTCTAGTCAATGCTTTATAAGCAAGGTCAGAGGGAACAAATACTTCAATAAAAAATTCTAGGCATCAGCAGAAGAAGCCAGTCATGATCCTCAGAAGCCAGAGAGAGGAAGGGGTTGTTTGTGTGACTAATAGGCCCAGGATAATGTCTTTCATGTCCATCAGTGGAACTGGCCTTTACAGTTCTTCAACATAAAGCCTCAAGATGATAAACAGGAAATCACAGGAAAAAGGGCAGCAAATGAATACATGAAGAAACACAGCTCTACCTACCGTGCAAAATAAACAAACAAACTTCAGTTTTGCTACCAGAGACCAACTGCAGTACTGCCTGGATCCTTGGAGCTGTGCAGCAAATGCCAAGCTGTGAGCTGCAGCCAGGGAACACATAATTAATGTGATTAGGAGCACACAGAGCTAGCATGCTCTGCTGACTGAAAAGCCCAGTAGCATAATTACTGTTTTCTGTACTAGCTCTATGTCTGAACAAATCTCAAAGCCTGGTTAGTTTTAGACTGCTGCGTAAACGTCAATAAAAATCCCAGAAGTGCCAGCTCATCAGCATTCTCGGGCACAGAAATGGTGAAAATATCACTGCATTTCCATGCTGTTAACATCAGGCAAAGAAGCCTCCATTCTTCAGTCTAACCTTAGAGTTTGTAATAAGGTAACATCTCCCCCAAGTGAATGCTTATTATGAAAGCTAATTAATTGCTTTCCAGTAATGAGAAGTCTTTGGTGTTCAAAGAAAGCAAAATTCACTACATAGGAATTAAACACTCTTTATTGAAACAAAGCTCCCCCCACTTAAAGACCTGTTTCTGATTAACATTATTACAAATAAAACCTAAGAAATTGAACATACAAACATACAAAGTATGTATAGGCAGGAAATACGTGCCAAAATCAGTCAAAAACATAGTATTAATTGAAATGAAAACTAAAGCAATGCTTTGTAGTTGCCTAGATTTCCCTGGGGGATGGAGAGTCAATGCTTATCTGCCTTCCTCAGAAGAGACAATTTTGATTAATATCAGACCCATCTGACTCAGTCTATTAAACCCTGAAGGAAGGATATTCTTCAGATATAAGAGATACGTCTTTGATTAATAATTCTACCATATTGCCATTCCAAGCATTAACAACTGCATGGCACCTATGGAAAGAAAAAGCCTTTGAATTCTACGAAAGAGAACTAACTTGCACTAATAGACCTGTTCTCTTTAGTCCACATCTGAAAGCTGTGTGACAGTCTTCCTCCTACCTTTTGCTGAACAAGTCAAAGTGCCAAGGTTGTCACTACTTTCTTGCAATGGTTATAGAATTTAGCTTTACATAGACCAAGAAAGCAAAGTTATTTCAGACATTCTGAATGCTTTGTCTAAAGATACTGCAATCTAGCTGGAAGAGTCCTCTTTAGCACTATCATAGTTTAATTGACCACAATAGTCTACAATATCATGGCCATTTGAGTGCAATCTTACCAGTGGCATATGTTCAGAGAAATGCATTAAATCACTCAGCCCACTACACTGGACTACCATGCACGGTGTAACTAATGCCAAATCGTCTCACACTGGGTGGGGAGAAATCAATTTAACATTATCGCTCGAGTTTTTCCTGGAAGTGGAAGCTTTGGCTTCAGATCAATCAGCACCAGCCCTCTCATCCCAGCTGAGCGTTTTTCCTGATGCTTGTGATCAACCTCTTGCTGTATTCTCTGTAGTTCACAGGTTTGACATCCAGTGCTGTAGCCTTAATGCGAGATTCATCCTTTGAAAGAGAAAAACGGCATGTAAAAGAAGAAAGCTCGGTGCTCCTGGCATTTGGTTCTAACCTTCTTTTGCCCCAGTATCTCATTGCTCTTGGTATCAGGGTTACTGGGGAGCGCAAGTTTTGACTCCTAGAGAACCTACATTGTTTTCATTTGAAAAACAACAGGTTTGATGAACCTGAGAGGGGGCAGTGTTACAGAAGGACAGCGGATCCCTCCTTCGATGCTCCAGTGCTGTGAGCACATATCTTTGGAAACTTCTTCCCACACACATGAGAGGAAGAAGCTATTTCTTACGGAAACAAGTCCAACCGTGCGAGCCACAGGCTGCGCTATTTGGTTTTTGGGGATACTTACATTGTAAGTCTCCAGTTTGACTCGGATCCTGAACTCATACGTGTTGAAGTTTGCATTTTGGAACACTTCCTCAAATGCCTGCTCGTTCTGCAAAAAGGACAAAGACAGACATTAGCTGCTGACACTCCAAGCTTCTGGTAGCACCAAGAACTTTCAGAAAAGTTCATCTTTTGTAGATGGTGACAAAACGTTGCAACTAACTGGATCACTGGCAGAGTTGAATCTTCCGTCAAGTTTTAGATGCCAAAACTGTAACTTACAGTTTAAGATAAAGTTTAATTCAAGTTAAAAAAACAAAAAACAAAAAAAACCCACCCTGTTTTAGTTGGCTGAAAGAAATAGCCCACAGTTGCACTGACTCTGCAACCAAATAAACAGAAGGAAAATAGTACAAGTCTGCATGAGATTCTCTCATACTGCTTAACTGGTTATTTCTGATGTTCTGTTATGACCACAAACACTAACAGAGTTAACCATTTCCCTATTAATTGTTAGACATTCAGCCTCTGTTCCCATCCATCAAAACTGTATGTATCCTTCACATCCTCACACAGACCTATTTATGAGGATGCTTTGTAAGAAAATGGCTGTATGTTTTGAACATGCTTCTATACCCATTAGAAGAGACCATATTAAATCAATAAGGTAAACTACTTCTAATTAGCATATGAATACTAAACATTATCCTATATTTATTATAGGCATCACTTTAGCACATGCCATTTCAAGAACAGCATAAAAAAAGAAAAAAAATCAGACAAGTTGCAGAGACTGAGAGAAAGAAGTCTATTTCTGTATAAATTAGTTGTAAAAACATTTGCTGACACTCCACAGCCCCACGATGATATAACCAAATAAGTATTAATGCATATATCTACCAAATGCACTTGACTTTAGATCAGTCAGTCCAGAAGCAGATAGAATATCTGATCTGGAGTTGAACCCATCTCCATTTCCCTTACATTCCAAGTGCTACATCTGTCATTTTTAATGTACGCAGCACTATCTTACACTATATAGTGATTCTTCTAAGATCTAGAAAGGCACAACAAATGAAGGTGAACAGGAGTAGCTAGTTTTCACAGACTGCAAAATTTAGGCATATCCTTTCTGCATATTAAAAACCCTTTCTTCTGACCATCACATGGATTAGAGGATAAGAAACTTACTTTGCAAAGTATTTGGCTTCTCTTCTCAGCTCTGTCACAAACTATGCTAACCTTCAGTGAGTGGAAAATGCTGTTAGTTTACCAGCCACTGCTATCCTACATTTCCTCCAAGTTCTGGTAATAGATATGATAGAAAAATAGATGAAAAACCTTGCATATGCATCTACGTTTAGTAAGGTCATTGACTGTACATGGGTTCAATACACGCTGTCAACTTCGCGGGACACCACATCAGGTCTTTAGAGAAAAAACACTAAGACAAGTTTACTAAAAATGTACCAAGTATTATTTTTAAAGGCTCATAAAAGTATCAAATAAAAAACAATTTCTTCTGGAAGACAAAGCATTCCTGCTCAAGGTCTCATTCCATGTTGCATTTCATTTTCTACTCCTAGACATTTCCACTACCCAGCTCTTCAAAAGGCACTGCAAGTTTGTATTCTTCCATAGGAACTGCTGTCTCTCCTTCCCCATCCAGTTCCCTTCAGCTTTAAAAATGACTAAGAAATTTTGTTTGAACTCTAGCAGAGATTAAGCGTGTCTGAAGAAAGAAAATATTGACAAATTAAGAATGTCTGAAAATGGAAATTTAATTTAAAAGTGCAAGCACATCTAATTAGAATGCCCTAGCAATACATTTTCCAACAGAGCAGAGGTGTCCAGCCTTCATGACATCACACAAACTTTTAGCAGCCAAGAACCACAAGCTTTATATCATTTACCTCAGAGAGCCAAAGTAGAGGAAATTTCCAAAGTCATTCTTGCCTGTAAATGATAGAAAAACTAACCCTGCTTTGGAGGAGTGGATGAGGTCTACAACTGTGCCTCAGGGCAGCCAGGATTACAGACTCAGCAATCCCTCCTGGTTCATTTCCTCCCACAGCTGAGGAACAGGATTACCAACAACTGGTATATCCACAGAGCCCCGGCATCAGCCATGCCATAGCCTTAGCCTGGAAACACAGCAAGTGCTCTCAACCAATGCTCATACACCATTCAAGAATTTATTATGCTTTCCATATAATTAAAAAACATATACTTTATGTAGCTGACAACTAGAAAGAGGAAAAGATTATTTTGGTGGGAGGAAAGGAAAATGCAGTAGAGAAGCCTATAGACACAGAGGGAACAAAATACTCTCGGTTACTGTTTAATGGCTTACAACTACCTTAAAAACCTCTTCTAATCTGCCAGAAGAAAAGATTAGTTAAGTAACACCACAAATGACCTATTTTAAAAGTCATAATTTTTGGCCCACAAAGTTTCTGATGATATTTAGCGAAATAAAAAAAGGAGCCTGAGAAATGGGCTAATGCACATTAGTTCAAAAAGCTTCCTGCCTACTTAAAAAGATACATACAAAGCGTTCTGGAACTTTCTGGTTTTGTAAACAAGTTTTTGGAACATATTAGAAATAATATTGTTAGCATTCATGGGTAAAACATTTTTGGTAGATTCTTTCAATCTAGGTACAATGATTAAACAGCCTGTCCTTTCTATTGTACACAGCATGTATTAAAGCTGTCAGCCCTCTAAGGGCTGCAGCACTAGCCACAAGTAATCAGCTGTCTCTCAAGGTCCAGGTGATAAGGACAGGCTGATCTTCAGCTTTTAACAGCCAAAAGAGCTCAGAGGTAGACAGACTGACTGTGGGAGCAAACTACGGGGGAAATCTCTCTGTTCTCCAGGCAGATGGCCTGTGGAAAATAATCCTGAGGAGAGTAAACAAGTCCCTGCCAAGAACTTCAGAGTAGGGAGGAGCAATGATTTGTGATCTTGTAAGAGATACTGAAGTCCAACATCTGGAGGAAAATCTTTGACTGAAAGGCCTGAGTTAGCCCATCAGCTCAGAGCACAGGCAAGATCAAATTCTTGCCAAATGCAGCACAATATCCTTTGCACGTGCCCCTTCTGTATTTGTTTCAACAAAGCTGTTAACTCCCACAACAACCACGTGGACATAACCCAATGCCTTTGCCACCTTTGTTGACTCAAGAGTGCTACCCGTACACACAGGGATGAGATCATGCTCCCTGCAGGATCAGCACTAACATACCACACACCTTACATCTTTCTCCAAGTTGCCTTCGAGATTAACACTACAAAAACACCTTCTTAATAGGGGGATCAGAAAAAGCAGGAAATTTGAGGGCAGCCATACAACAAGATAGGTGAAGTATAGTTCAAATTCTAAACATTTGCTAGAAAAAGTAATAAGCTGATGGACTACCTTTTCCTTCAGCTCTCCAAGGAAAGCAGCACTTTGCCCAAGAATGAATTCTGCTGACTCTTGGAAGCAAGTCACCCACTGATACTCCAGACAGTCTGCAATGGTCACCTAAAAGGGAAAGGGGGGAGGGGGGAAAGTGATTTCATCCAGTTGTGTATTACTCAAGAAAGGCAGCGCAAAACAGAAACGCATTTTACAGCTGAAGAGAGTTCTAAATTTCAAGTAACTATCAGAGCCCAATGCTCCGTAGGTACTTTCTTCACTGAGGGTGGAAGGCAACAGCTCTTTTTATAGCTGCATAGAATGTCATAGTAATTTAAAGCAAGTTAATATTGACAGTACATTATAAATTGAGTCACAGAGAAAGGCCAACAAGATGATATTGGTACACACTGTGATGGAGGTTCAGCTCTGTTCTGCTGTCACTGATGAGCTGTGAGCAAGAACAAGCAACCCAGAATGGCAATAACCAAGGGTAACACCAGCAAAACTGCAGCCTGCATTTACTTAGTATGTACACGAGAACTTGAACATAATACTACATGCTTTTTACGATATGAGGAGACTATCAAAACATTCAAGGGCACGAAAGAGCGGTAAAAAGATCAAGTGCTAGCCTCATGCATTCCCTGGCTGCTTTGACAATTAGGAATAGGAAAATAGGAGAAAAGCTGTTCCTATGATTGTACCCTCAGGACCCCTTTATATTCTATGAGAATGATTCTGCTATGTAAAGTAGTTCATGTATTCCTAGAAGTTATCCGCTAGAAATTATTCAGAAGCATTGTGCGTTTCAGTGAGACTGCAGGGATAGCTCCCTTCTCTCTGCATGCCCACCTGGCACAGCATTTCTAAGCAGATACAACTCTAATTTTTAATGTAAAACAGAGAAAGGTTCAATGCTCATGGTGTAAGCAAGCATCACAATAACAATTCTCAGACAGTTTTCTGAAGCAGCTCCATTAATGCATGAGACAGAACAATACCTACAAAAGAATGTACTAAATATAGGTAGCAGCTGTAAAAGTGCAATTACTGCTCTCCAGAAATGCCATTTTACTTCAGTTTATCTTCACTACTGAAGAGGCGTAGGCCATCTGTACTCCGCACTGCATAGTACACTTGGAAACCAGAATCAACTGAGCTAGCATCAACTTTTTGGCAAAGAGCAAAGCTTTTAATTGGAGCACTAGGAAAACAAACTGCTAATCAGCTCAATGAAACATTCCTCACTCAGGTACAGCATACGAGCCTTTTAAATATCCTCTAATCCACAGGCACCGTAGACGGATGAAAAGCACTAACACTCCACTCTCTCAAAAGGTTTTTTTTGAACTGTACGAGGAAAGCAGTCAGTGAGAAACACTCTCTCCTCTAATCCATTTACTTACCAGAAGCATCATGCGGTACTTGAAGTTGGGGAATTCACGATCACACTTTTCACAACGGTACAGTCCATTTTGTTGGTCTATCACTTTCTTATTGCAATCCTGAGAGGGACATGCCTGGTACATGCAGTTCTCTTTGCGCAGATGTACCACTGTGCCCACACAGCTAAAATAATCCGCCTAGGAGGGTGAGTGTGCAACATTAGCCTCAAAATACTCAATGTTTTCTAATTCTGAATTAACTACAAAGCATGGTATCCATATTTGGATGTTTAGGATTAAAAGGCTTAACAGATATGGATTATTGGGAAACTGTAAATCAACCCTTCTGTTGCAATCATTTCCAGGCTTCCATTATGTTAAATAAAGCCCTTATAGCAAGGTTATTTTGTGTTTCCATTGAAGGAAATTCCAATTGCCAGGTTTTCTTCAGATAAAGCATATTTGCTTCTCCATTGTGTCTGTTCAAATCTCCACTTTTTCACAGGATTAAGATTCTGTACTTTCCTATGCTTCTTTTGGGCGTCAGTACAAAAAAAAAAAAAAAAAAAAAAAAAAAAAAAAAAAAAAAAGGGGGGGAAAACCTACTGTGTAGTATTACAGATAAGCATTTGGTTAAATTATACCCACAGAACAAAATACCCATTCACCCTACAAAAGTAATCATCCTAATGGTTTAAAACCACAATCGAGTCTTTCAACTGATAAACAGAGGTTGCTTAAGAAGCATACGCAAGAACGTCACGTAAAATAGCTGAATTACAGGTGAGGTTTCTTCCTTAAATAGAGGTTCTTAAGTATCCTGAATGGCTTAGCTCTTAAGTTTGAAATAAATAAATAAATCAAGAAGCAGCATAAGCCTAGACAGGACACTGGACTGGAATGCCAGAGACCTGGGTCTTATTCCTAGCTTTTCTATTGACCAACAGTGTACCCCTGAAAACCACTTCCTCTTAATGCACCTCTTTCTCCTATCACACTTTGTGCTATTTATATAAACAGCTTTGGGATGGACTATTTACATAAGGCTCAGAATTCTCCTGCAAACTTTAGTTTCATGTTGTGATATATGCAATGAACCTGAATTTAATTTTTTAAACAATTTTAATTGCATAAATTCTGAAAGAATAAGCATGTATTGCTCAGCAACTGGACTACTCCAACGAGCAGAACACCTGCACGAAATCCAGCTCCCCCCTGCCCCCAACTACACAGAACACAGGCTCAGATTCAGTTGCCCTGCTTTACCTTATCTCCTTGTCCCAAGTTCTCAGATTTGGCTTCAAACAGAGTTTTCCAGTTGGTATTTCCCCCAGTTGCAGGTCCACCCCTCACATCAGAGATTGAGGCACACTCCAAAAGCTGCCCCTCAGAGTCAAACCTGCAAGCATAAAGGTGCACTTCTGTTTTTGGATAGCAGACCACACAGCCTTATCAAAAGCTTACATTTAGTTTCATGTACTTAATACAAGAGGGATTTTTTTTAAATCAGTGATTTCAAAGGAAACAGTTACAGTACAAACAAAAATAGCATTTCAGAATAAGTTAATACTCTGGCTTAATTAGCATAGTACATTATAAACTCACAAAAGGAGGACAGCTTTGTTCTATATAACTGCAATTTGTTTGCCAGCTAGTGGTCAAACCATGCACTGCATGCTTCTTAAAGGCAGTCAGATAACAAGATTTAAGGGCATCAAGATATTTCCATAATTAAAATTAAATTACATGGTACCATTATCTTTGCAGCGGCTTTGAAAGAAAAGAAAATAGCATTGAGCAGATTATGTTTCCCATGTTAAAATAAGAAAGCACTGCTTTTCAGCAAAGGTTGCACTAGCATTCCATGCAGGTGGCTTTGTGTTTTTTGAAAACAGGGCTTTTTATTGAAACTTTACAGACACAACTGCCTTTAAAAGAACTGTTTCCACCTGGGTATAGTAACATGACTAGCAGTTGAATCACATCTTGCCCAATTTTGAGCAGAAGCTCTACAGAAAGACTGCTAGTTTTAACCTGCACCATATTATTACATATTTTATATATAGCATTACATTGTTTTCCAGTAAAACTCTGTTTCAGCCTTCATGGCTCAAATATACATCTTCTCATGTCAGTTCTACCGCACACGAAGATCTCTAGGAGCATTAAAATAAAGTAGATGAAACAGAGGCTGAATTATCATGCTCTTTATCCTGCTTACAAGTCAGATTATGCTAGGAGAAGGATGATGAAAAACTCGGTTCACTGACATGTCAAGACTGCTGAACAAGTGGCACCGATAGGCTTGAGAAGCAGCTACGCTCAGCCATCTTCTGGTGCAGAATTATCAGGTATTTGTTCAGGTTTGATGCCCTTTCAGAACAGAGCCAGAAAGCCAGAATCTTAGATTACAGATATTTTCCCCGCAGTCTTACAGAAAACTACAGGGCACTTGAACTTCTTTCTCTTCTCTTTTGCTTCTCATCAAGTAGTTTTCCAGTACTTTGGGAGGACATGCCATTTCGTCCTCACGTACTGCAACATGCGCCCATGTTGCTAACCCACAGACCGCACGCACCAACAGGACTCAAAACCTGAACTTCATGAAAACACCACAGTAATATCCAAGACCCACAATCAATTTTATCTTCAACAACCTTCTTCAGCATGGAAGAACCAACTATCTGACAAACGGAGAATGCCAACACAAGCATTTGATCCATGTTTGGGGGATTTAGGCAGAACCTAAACGCAGGATTCATGAAACCTAATGCTTTAGGCACTGCACCCTATTAGTACATACACCACATTCCACCATATTAGTACTTAGGGCAGACAATTCAGCAATTTCCTACGCTAGAAGCAACAACAAACCACTATAAAGTCACTTTGCTTTGCTGAAATAGATAAAAGTGTTATTTGCTATCTGAAGAATATCAGATAAGGAACAGAGACTGTAAAGTCAATGTAGTCCTCCAGTCCATACCAACAGAGTACATATCAGATTCTCAGATTCCACATAACAGAAAAAGCCTACGAAAAAACATTGTTCTCTCAGCTAACACCTCAGAAAGCAGAGCTAGTCAAAAGCCTGATTTCATGCTGCCTTCCAAGGCTCTGGGTCAGCATACGCTACTCCTACTCCAATTCTTCAAGATCTGTCACGGAATTACAAGTTTGTGAACTGAACAGCTTAAAAAAAAGACAGCCTTTCAGTCCCTAGTGATTTTGAGAAAGAAAAGTTTCTATAACCCTAGAACCCATATCCTCTGCTCCCTTTTTTCAGTACTCTACAGACTGCTCAAGTACAGAAAAACAGAGTACGGCGTAGAGAATAGCAGAGAAACAGAGATTCCACAGCAGGCTGAAATGAATCGACACAAACAGTCATACCATCCTCGGAGCTTAAAAGCCTCTGGGCTATCAGGGTTGATGACAACTGTGCTCGAGGACAGGACAGACAGGCTTCTACCACCGAAATCAGAGACTCTGGCTCCTTTGATGGCTATCACAGGTTGTCTAGAACCATCAAATTTTTCAGCCTGCATGTGTGAAAAGACAGAAAACATTAGTGACACACCACAGTAAAAGGTATTGAACTTGTGGTCATAATTCACAGATCATGACAAAAGAACAAATCTAAACCAAACTACCTTACTTTATTTTATTTAGGAGCTATGGTTTTAAACTATATCATTAAGAGTTTAAGAGAAGACCACAGGAAAAAAAGAATCCTTAAATCTTGATTCAGAGGAGCTGTAGACCACTGGTTTGGAAAGAAAGGATTGGTCCCGTCCATCAGGAGTTTTAGACTAGCATTTTAGAAAGAGGGCTGGGTCTAGACAATGGAGATTTCTCCAAACAGGAGAAATTTAGCTAGAGAAGACTTTTCAGAACATGAAACCACTCACTTAGTTGGCTTAACTGAGCCAAGCATGTCTCTGCTGTTTACGAAGTAAAAAGTCTAGATATGCTGACAAAACTTCTGTTGTTTCTCCATTCTCTGTTTCTAATCTCATAAAGCCACTTTAAAGTTGTTCAGTCGCCATCAGTTTATTATCTGAGTAAAGGCACACAGACACTGCCAAACAAAGAACCTCTTGGTACTAGAAAGTTTTGAAAGGCATAGCTTTTCTGGATTCCGCACCACTTAGGAAGCAATAGAATCATGCACTTAAAAGTCACAAGCGAGTGGGGGTTAGCAGTACTGTTTGCTGCATCCGTAAGATGTATAAAGAACACACAACGTATTTGGGCAACTAAGGCAATAACTGCTATTGGGGAGATATGGATTCTAACCTCAGCTGTACCAGTTGCAAGTCATATGGCCCTAAATAAGTCACTTCCCCTCAATGCTTGTAGAATAGAAGTAATTACAAGTAAGGAAACAGATTTAACCTTCTAAAATGCATATCCCTGATCTCTCTTTGGAGGATTACACCAGAAATCAACTACCCAGTAAACTCTCCTATAACAAGGTGCATCTGCCTCAAAATGTTGTAATACTGAAGTTTAGTTTACTCCATTTATATCAGCAGATAGTTAACAGTGTTTAGCTACCTCTAATATCTGTGTACTTGATGATCACTTAGCCATAAAGCATCACTGTCAAATTGGCAGGGTCACTCCCATTTTATAGACCAGAACATAAATACCTAAGCATCTACAATATATTTGGAAAATAAAGTAGTTTGTTAAAAGGTTAAAGGAGCAGTTTACTGCAACTATTCAACCTCTCAACTCCAAGTCTCTGATGTTTACACTTCTTTTAGTTTGAGATATGGCCTTTCAACCCCGTAGGTAAGCAGCACTTTATGCAGGGCAACAAATACCCCATGCTATGAATAAAATTAATCTAAAATGAGACAGTTGTAGCCATCGGGCTTTTCCATAATCAAACTACAAGTCATATCCTTTTCTAAATCAGAAGCCTGTTATCTTTGGTCTTTGGGCTTGAGACAATGTCTGCAGTTGTTCAGAACACATTAGTCAGATCTTGTCAGCAGTTTGTCAGAGAAAGGTTAAGAATATCGCACCTGAATGAAACCAGACAGTCTTTCACCTTCTCCTCTCTGCCCCTGATTCCTCAAACACCTAGGACTCTGTCTCAGTGCTATGCCCATCTCCGATCATACAGCACATTCATTTCTTCACCCTACATAAGGGAACTTTTGTTTAAAAACAGGTAAGAGTACCTACCTCAACTCCCCATAACGTAGCTGTCACCAGTTTCCCAGACGTATCCATCAGATGCACGTTCCTCTTTGACACCTCCCTATTGTTAGATTTCACTGTAATTTTAGTGACATCTTCATAGCTCTTACAAATTCCAATTACATCTGAAAAACAGATACAATTTAGTTAGAATTGCTCAAGGGTCACAATAGGGGAATATGAGCAGAGACCAAAGAAAAGAATTCATTCAGTGTCAGGTTTTTACCTTGTAAGATCATATCTCCCTATTCATGTCAAAACTGATGTGGAAACTGAATATATTATGGTAGGAATGCTTTTGGTGGAAGAAAGCTCTACTAGAGAACTCATTTTTGCTTTAATTTTGTTGATGAATTCATGAAGATATTCACGAATGCAAGTCTCACCACATTAGAAAAGTCAAGGCATTGTACTACCTTTTCCCATCCCATTCTGCCAAAGGGCTCCCACCCTGACCTTGCAACACCCCCTTTCTGCTCAAGCACAAGTCTCAGGCAAGGGGTTTCAAAATGACTGTAACACAAAGAAGCAACTGGCTGATACCCCCACCAGCCCACATGTTTGAGAAGCGAGAGCTAACACAGTCCACCTTGTGCTCCCTAACAATAAACCACTTTCAACAATACAGATCTACCTTTAAAACTCCTAGCTGAATGCCTCTGAATCACATGCATCTTGTGCCTGTGAAACCTGAGAACTCCCGCCCCCACTCAAGCCTCTGATTTTTCCGGAATACTCTGTCCAACAGATTACAGAAAAACAAACCCCCAATACTTCACAAAGCAAGCCAAAACAGTCATGCAACTTGGACTTGCATGTAATGAATTATGCCAAAATCACTACAGAGATAATTAGATAGTAAAAGAAAGCAAGACCACGGAAGGTATGAAATGCACACGTGCTGAGCAAGGACATTTTTTCCTTCAGCCCTTTACTGTGGAAAACAATGAGCACAGTACAATAAACAAGTATCATTTGCTGTCTTTAGCTTGAAGCACAAATTTGCAGATAAATCAGTATATATTGTTAGCAGAAAAGGACAAAGACATCTTAACAGTAAAATTACCCAAGGCATTTTTAATGGCAACCAGTACTGGATAACTTCATCCAAGAGACCATAAAACATTGTACGCTCACTACCTCCCCAGTGTTCACAACACAAAACAGAATTTCAAGCCTTAGTTTCCCATTTTGATATTTATACTGACCAACAATTGAGTCTTTGGGCGTGTTCTCCAAGTCAGAGATGGATACAAACTCAAACTGAACAGATGGAAGATGCCGGGCATCATCACAGGGCACAACTGAAGTCTCATTAGTGAATGTAATTTCATAGTCATTCTTAACAGCTGTATATTGCTTGTTAGCAGTCTTCAAATTGCCTTTGGTAAAATAATATACCTGCAGGAGAAAACAATGAAACAGAGGATATTATCAGAAGTCAGACAGAGAAAATAGATTGTATTCACCTTTAAAAATCCTTGCTATGCTTAAGCTCCTCTTTTTAGCTCATGTCAGTCTGTGAAAGTACAATGCTACCATACCTTGTTCAATTCAATGAGTGGAAAGAATTTGTCTGCTTGATCATTGAATGCAGTAGCTCTAATCTCACCCTGCAGGAAAACAGGAAAGCTGGTCAGAACTGAAATTCAGCAGGCAAAAAATCTTTGCAATGTTAAAGTGGCACCAGTTCTACAGACAGAGTGGTCTGTCAGGCTAGCTCCACGCATGCGAGAAACAAAAAATATCCCCCTTGCATTTGTAGTTATAGCTAAAATGACATATTCTATACCTGACCATCAATTCTCACATTCAATTTTCATTAATACATCTACAGCTCCAAAATGAAATGCAAAGGAATTATGTATTATACATACACCTCTGAAGAGATACACTTAAAGCTGGCATTAACAGTATTACATTACAGGCAAAAGAAAAAAAAAGTTTCAAATAGATCACTCGGCTCTACAAGTGAGCACACAGACGTATTGTGATATCTCCTGCTTACACAAGATGTCAAGTCCTTAAGTAACAATTAATAACAATTATAAATTCACTAGATATAAACACTACTTTTTAAAAAATGTGAATACTGACAGTATGCAGAGAAAATATATGGCTGATGATAACATGTTGTATTATTAACCTCACATTTTACACTAAATATAATCTTGCAGAATCTTGTTTGTTTTTGCGACTGAAGGCTGTAATTCGATAAGAGGTTTGGGTGACAAACTGCAAGTTTAGTTAGATTAACCAGATACCATTCCCCAAACAAACCACAGGTGAAATTTCTTAGTATTACAATAATTCATAATCTATTTCCTCATAAAAAGTGAAAGCTTATATTTGGGAGGTGATGCTCCTCTCACGCCTTGTTTTATAATGCGATATTTAAACAAAGATGAGACCTCTTTCTCAATCTAAAGGGAACTACAAACCTAATTAGGTTGTCAATTTCCATAAACAAATACATTTTGAAGCTGCAAAAATTTTTAGTCACACACTTTGACGAAAAGTAATCAGTAATGCCATATATTTAAGACTCCCCTCTTTCCGGATAAGAGCTGCTGATGCTCGAGTTAATGAATACAGAAGTACGAATTTCAGCCATAATATAATACCATTTTTTACAATACACTTTATTTCCTCTGCTCTGTCTTTATGAAGGTCCATCAGTATCTGGCATACATTATCTTTTTCTCAACGAAACACTTACACTTTCATCAACCAGCTCTATAGAGAAGAGCTTTCCTTCACCACGGGAGTTGCTCCACGTGCGGATCTGGCCCTTTTGGGTAACACGGGCACAAATGGTCCACCTGCAAATGTGCAAGAAATCACTGTTCTATGTCCTCTTTTTAGAGGAGATTAAATTTACAAACCTTTGGAACTTAAATTTTATAATTTAAAAGCCAGAATTTTTCCACTGCACCTTAGCAATGCTACCTGCCTTTCTGCAGCTTTCTATTTTAATGGCCTAGACCATTAAAAATGAGAAGGGTATATGGAAAGCAGCAACAAAGCCAGCCATAAAATATCCAATAGATATAATAGTGAACAATCCTTCTGCACAGAAGCAGGCCTCAAATATTTTACTCTTCTCAGGTACATTTCCCTATATAGCAGTTTGCCTGTTCTAAAAGGCCGTATCAGAACTCAAGAGCCCAATTATAGGTTTTATATTTAACACGGGTAAGCAAATCAGCTTGCATAACTTAAAAATGTTATTCACAAAAAAATTACATCCTCGTGCTTTTAAACAGAACAGGAGCTGAAGTCAATAGCTTATTTAGCTGTTTGAGCATTAAGTTGCCAAAAAAGTTTGCTTTAGGGAAAAAGAAGAAAAAAAAAAAAGAACATTGATTTTCAAGTAAAAAAATTTAAAACCCATCCAGTTCAACAGAGTAACTTCACCAAAACAATAGAGGCCAATCTCAGACTGTCAAAGTGTTGACAAAATTAAAAACAAACAAACAAACCCTGTACAGCTGTTTTGTTTTGTTTGTTTAGAAGTTTACTGATGTCAAAAAACTTAATAAAGAATGATTTGCCAGAGGTTCATACATGAGAAAACAAAAATAAGTGATTGTTCCTTTATGCTTGTGACACTTTAAATATCTGTAAAAAATTATAACTCACTTAGATTGGTAAGGGTTCAAGCTGGCTATGGGCACTACTTTGGACTGTGATCCACCTGGTGTCTTCATTGAGCTGGGACCACTTGCTTTACCAAATTGCTTTGAGGGAGCATGGTACTTCGGAGCAGCAGGACCTTTCAAAAATACAGCAAAGCACACAGAATTTCAAGGGGGGAGGAAAAAAAAAAAAAACAACAGACAAAATCCAAGTTAAAACCTGGTACTAGGTCAGGCACCACAAATCATCTGTAGAGGTTTTCCTGCTATGCTGCACAGAAGCCAAGGTTATCCTTAAATGTGGGTAGGCACTTAAAGCTCCATTCACTGAGCTATGTGGGCACCACATCGAGTTTCTTTAAACTATTTGCTGAAGCACTTCTATTTTGGGTCACAAGTATTTTCTAGGCTGCAAACTTTTGCAGAAGAGAAAGTACTCAGATTTTTAGAGCACTTGCACTGGAAATGGAGATGTCTCCAGGATCAAGCAGTTAAACGCAATCTAAGTGGCCAACAGTTGGTTAGCTGTGAACTGATCTAGAATACTATACATCAAGCTTTGGATCCACACAGTGTTTGGGGAAACAATTAAGGAATGATATCCCAGAAATCAAACCATTTCTTCACATACGACACTACTGCTAATTCTAAACATTAACCTTATTCGCGTATAGATGTAGAACTTTTATAATCAAATTTAAGAAAAGCTGGTTTTCTGTTGTAGTAAACTTTTATAAAAGTTTTATTATTTCAAAATATTTCTTAAATTGTTTGGGAAAGAATACAGACAGGTTAAAGCCTCACTGAGAGTTAGCACTTGGATAGCATTTAAATTGACTGCCTTTTTCAGTATCTCACCATTGAAAAACTTCATTAAAAATTGTATTTATAGATGTACTCTCAAATTAATTTCTGTCCTGTAACACCTAAACTGTTTGGCCTCAATATCTCAACATTGATAACGAACCTTTTGATCAGCTCCAAACTGTAGCCTACTCGGGTGTCCAAAGAGCAGTGTTTCAAGAATGCAAAATTGCACCAGACGAGATGTTCAGCTTCCATAGCTTTGCAAATGAATCTTTTTACCAAAGTCCCTTCCTATTTCCCTCCCGCTTGGCCGGGGAGGGGACAGTTCTGGGTTTGTTTGGTTTGGGTTTTTTTAATCCTAAAATAACCTCTTAAAACGATTCATCTTTTCAAGCTCTGGGTTAGTCTTTAATATATTGTTTCTCTTCCAACACAGTTATAAAAAGGAACCATTTTTAACTGAAACTGTACTTTTTTCAGTGCACAAAGCAGATTCCAAAAGTCCTGCCCAAAATTACTCTTACCCGCTACTGACAAATTACCATTCTGCTGCTGTGGTTTGTTGGGCGCAGGGTTTGCTGCTGGAGCTGAGGAACGTTGCTGCCCCTGTCCTGATAATCAAATGGAAAGAGACCATTTAGTACAGTAGAGAATACAGTAATTAAAATTACCCTTAGGTCTTTTTTAGGAAATAGCGCTAATGTGAAAACAAAATTTTAACCCTGGGGACACATATTAAAATTCAGGTGTTATAGGACACAGCAGTAGTAAGTTATCCAGTGAACAACATTAACAGGGAAGAATTTCAGTCAGATCCTTCCCCAAGCAACTGCCTTCTACCTTGGAAGGATTTAGGTTTGACAGTTATTTAAAAGGACAGCACTGAAGTAATCTTGACAACTTCTCAGTTTTTACAGGCTTCTATTGCTCTGACAGGTAGTTTTGACTACTACTACCACCTAAAAGCTAAGATAAAAACTGTAGCAGAAGTACCTCTTAAAATTCAGAGAGGACCAAAAAAAGCACTGGATGAAATCAAATATGAAGTTAATACAGGACAAAACGTTTGTAATATTTTATTTCCAATATATGAAAATAGTTAACGCGGGGATGATGGGCTCATCTCAGCATTCACCACAGTGCCTCTCAGGACACGACAGTAAGTCGCATAGGGAGTGAGATAGCGTCACAGTAGGCACACATCTGCATATTTTTGTAGATTCCAAGACTTTTAGTCACCTTACATTAATGATGAGTTATGTGAGAAAGAGCAGTGTGACATCTTTAGATAAATACTACATTGAAAGATGAATCTACGGCCCAAATACTTGGATTATTTTAAAGAAATAATTATTTTCCTTTCATATTTTGCCTCCAGCTCAGTAAGCATCCAACATTTTTGTCTTTCTGGACACAGCTAACTCTTAAGCTATGAATTTGCAGGAAGTCCTAGGCCTGAGCAGGCAAAGCCCCACTGACTTGGCATGAGGGAAGTAAGATAGTCACAGGGCGGGGAAGAAAAGAAGACCAGACCGAACCCCTAAATATCGCAGAAAACAAAAGCATCAAATCCCAGAACAGAATGGCAAGAGAGGATGGCACAGAAGTATGTTAAGGAAACTTAAGCAATGCAAGGTGTCCCTGCTGCATGCATGTTACCTCCAGTAGACTGAGGAGGTAACAGTGACCCTCTAGTTATTTTTAATCCAAAACAAGGTCTTCACACAAAACCAATATGCTCCTCTAACTTGCCGCAGTAAAGTCACAATGGTGAACTGATGACAGCAGTCTCCCTGGCAACAGTGTGACGTCAAACAATAATGTGTATTTACTGCAGAATCCACTAGATGGAGAAGTCAGATTTCACCCTTGCTCATCTGCCTCAAATGCTCAGAAGACCCAGTCAGGGTCACTCATCAATACCCCAAATTTATTTTATATAAGAGAGGAAAGAAAAAAAAAAAAAGATACTTAAGAGAAAATGTCTGGAAAGCGAAAGAATTCACAAGAATGAAAGAACAGGAATGCATGTATGAAACAGTAATAGATTTCCATGCTACTTTTGTCCCAAATATTTTTTCACTAGGATTTTTAAATAGCATAATACACACTTGCCTATTATGAAACACAAAATCACGTTTTAATGGTTGCCTACCCACAGTCTGGCATTTCTAAACATATTAAGAATATATTAACACATCTGTGCATGTGTTTGAGTACAGAAGCAGCAGAAACTCTCCCCAGCTTTCTTGCTTGAGCAGTTTAGATGCTCCTAAATTATGGTTTTTGGTGGCTGGTGGCCCACAGATCACTTACAGTCCTCAGAAAGCTGACTCCTCTGCCTGGTTTTCAGCTGTTAATTATTCATTAAGCTGAAAAAGCACTTGAAATACCTAATAATATTTCTGTTTTATGTGTGCTGAGTTACTCAGTTTCAAACCTTTGGCCAAAGCCAGTCACATAGCCCACTCTAACCTAATAACGGTATAACAGTAGTCTCATGGTTCCAACAGTTTATTACCAACAGGTCCTGCTTCAGTGCTATGGTGACAGAAGACCTGTCCCAGCACTGAGTGGCAGCATGCAAGGAGGAAGAGGAGGAGAGAAAATGCACTCTGAAAGAATGGACACCAAAAGGCGACAGCAGGAAGGGCAGAAAGGAAAAGTTTGAGTGAATGTAAAAGTATACCAAACATTTCAACATTGAAAGATTAATAACAGAAATTAAACATAAACAACAAGTAGTTGTTATAGTAAGAATAAATTCCAACACCAGAGTAATTTGAATGAGATTAATGACAGTAATAACATTATCATCTTATTTTCTACTAAGAACTAAACTGCTCAGTCTTAATTTTCAATACTATTGTGAAATGCTGCCTGAAAAGTTTTTATGGTGTGTATTAAGAAGATTGCGTCTCTAGCTTCCTTGTTAGGCAGATTAACCACCTACTGCTCAACTGTAAAGTAGCCAAAAGCTAACTTCTCACTCCTTGGGTCCTACTGCGGTATTACAGTCTAGAAAAGAATATTCTGTATTCCTAGGTTTAATAATTTGAGATCTGAACTTAAAATAAGACTAGAAGTAGGGCTAATCATTTTAAAAAATATCTCAAGTCCATTCAAGAAAACAGCAAAATGATCTTATGTTATTCATTCAACATTAGCTAAGTTTTCCTCAAAATATCACCTGTCAATATACAGAAAAACTTAAAGAATCTGTAACTTTGTATAACCCTTTGCCATTATATAAAGGCCTTTAGGACAAATGAGGCAGCCCTGCAGAGCAAAAAGGATGGTTTGGGCATACCTAATCTAAACTATTACTGTCTTTTGTACCTGGGACCTTACTTAATACCAAATCAAAGGGTATGAAGCCTACAGAATAATGTCAGTGTTAAAATGCAGTATACAGCACATCAAATTCAAAATCTCTTATTCATCTAATTCAAGAGTGCACTTACTATGATCATGCACCTGTAACAATGTCATCCCCAAATAACATGTAAATTTAAAAACTTCAGTGCTGAGAACTTTTGTGAGTCAAAATGAAGAACTCTGGTAAAATTATGTAAAGATTACGGCCATTTAAGACTTTCATAGTTTCTTTATCACCTATCAAAGCTATAGGCTGAAAAAGTAAAATCTATCCAGAGAATAGCATCAATAATTTACAAAGACATTTTACCAAAGTCATAGTAATTTTTACCAAAATTTATACTCCTTAAGATATATTTTCAAATGAGTTTTGTAAGATCTGAGATTCTCAGTTGTTTCTAAGCAACAGTAAGACAACTGAAAGACACTGTAGATTGCAAAAAACTTGCTATTGTATCATATAAGCAAAGGAATTGGGAGAAAGACACAAAACTGTCTGCTCAATAGCTTTTCTGAAAATCTGGTCTCTACAGCAACTGTGAGATTAAACCATAAAATCAGAGATGTCAACACATTTTTTAAACAGCAATTAGCTAAGTAACTATCACAGGAACAATGGATTCTTTAGGCTCATTTAACAAACGCCCCTCTAATTCCCCAGGAAAAAGAAAAGTTAATGAAGAAAGATGTCTTTGCCTTTGCAACAGTGAAATTTCTACTTCAATTAGTAAAGTAGATTTCTAACCAGAACGGCAGTGTATCCATCATCGTTTGTCCAAAATATCCTACAGAAAACTGTTGACACTGTACAGTTCCTTAGTAATGAAAATGTATTTACTCACTTTGACCAGAAACAGCCATTCCTCCATAAAGAGCTATTTCGCTAAATAGTTTCAGCTATTACTTGTACGTATGTCAATAATGGAGCTGTTCAAGTATCTTAAAGTGCTACTTATCCTCTCTCCTTTTTTAGGAGTAGAACTAGAAAAACAGAACATATTCCACAATTTTGGTTCAGCCTTTGAACATATCTCTGAGGTAAAAATATATACTCATCTGGAAAATGATTGGCCTGGGAATAAGTTTAGCAAATGAAAATAAAGAACATAACTATTTATGCAACATAATAAAAACAAAAGACTCATGGTAGGTTTAGTTAATGCCAACCCAGCTCTGCATCTTTTTCAGATGGCAGAGTAGTAACAGGTGCTTAGGAAAGTCTGTACACTGGACATGTTTTCATACCGGTATCTCATCCACATACTTTGAGCAATCTAGTTTTAGTGCTTCCTGAACTCAACATTCAAGCAGAGGATGTACTGTTATGTTTAACAGCCTTTAATGGATTTTTCCTTCATGTCTAATTGCTTTTTGAACCTATGCCAATTTCTGGCACCCACATCATGTAGCATCAAGTTCCATAATTTAACTATGCACTGTTTGGGGTGTGGGACAGCCTTTGTTTTAAAACCACTGCCTGATAATGTAAGAACTAAAGAGCATCAAATGAACACAGAAGAGAGGGAGAGATTCATCATTCTTTACTCATCCCCTCCATGCCATCTTACAGTTTCATAGATTGCTATTACATTCTCCTGCTGTTGCTTTCTTTCAGTCTCTTTGGTTACTCATTATGAAAAGATAGAGAGCAGCTTTCGCATACTTAACTGGAAGTCTAGGTGGAGACCACTAATGTATGGTAAAAAGCTCCCAATGTTATCACAAAGTATAGATACTTCCCAATATCACATAGAGATTGAAACTTCAACCACGGTGAAGATTTTACAAAAATACAAACAAAGTCTATTTTGTGTTAAACAAACAGAAAGGATGTTCAAGATCTGGACATCGTTGTTGCAGGCATAAGAAAGCTGAACATGTCTGCCTGCTTGTTGTTAGAAGAAAAGAAACAGGCAGCTGAAAGATCATCATAACAGTCTCTTCAGACAAGGTATTTTTCTACAGTAATTACTGACCTTCATTATATGGCACCGGATTGCCAATATTCCCACCAACCATATCAGCAGTTTTCAGAACATCCAAATCCATCAGAATAACCACTCTCCTACAAACACAGAGCAGACAGTGATAAAGATTTTCATTCCCTCTGCATGTCTAACAGACTTTGAATAGCCTTTGCATGCAGATAAGAGAAACAGCCAGTAGGGGCAGATTCTTTGGACAAGAAATCTGGAAATAAAAGCTCTCCACTGTCAGCTTAACCCACTTACAAGGTACAGGTAGGCTTAAAACAATATCACGTTTCATCAAATACCACAGATGACAGCTGAATGGGCACACAGAAATGGCTCGAAAGAACATAGCCAGATTTTACAAGAAAGGATACATTCCCTGACTCAAGAAAAGTTATATTCCCTCCACAGGAACATTGAATAAAAAAAGATGCAGGACCTCAGTTACCATCCTCCAAGACATTTGCAGTTTTTAGATTGTCACTTTACCCAAATTACTTGTTAGTTTACAGTATCCTACCCCTTTCTTCTCTCAAAGTTTCATAAAAGAAAGACCAAAGACTTCTAAGTAATAGGAAAATTTCATCATTTCTTTTCTACGACAGGTGATTTTAAGTGAATTTTAATAAACCTCAGTATAACTGTGTATTACATCTAGTTACCTTCAGTTAAACTACTATATTAGATACATCTGCACTCACTGCAATGGCATCCAGTAATTTTTACTTCTGCTATTGCTTGTGTTGTATACTCTCTCTCCTGCACACTCAAGACCAATTTGATTGCGATTATGGATAATCCCAATCAAAAGCACTTGGCCTCTGCTTAGTCACAGAGGACGGAGTACCCATTAGCGTTATCGCAAATAAAACAACACAAATACCTTCCATCTTTCAGACTGTTGACAATGAATCTGTTAACCTGGCAGATACAGTGAGCTGCTAAGCGCTCCTCTTCCACAAGAGAGTTCAGCTGGGTTGCCAACATGAATGCTGCAAAAAGTAGAAGAAAAACATTGAAACAATTACTATATGCCAGCCTTAAGAGGGACTACCACAGTTGGCCACAACTTTTCCAGTCAGTCTACTGGTGTTACATTAGATCTAGAGCTTGCCCCATTAACTATGGCACAGGAAACAGTGTAACAGCTAACAATTCACCAGCACTCTGAACGTAAAATAAGCATTTGTCCCCCAAACTTAGGGAACGTGATCAGGCAATGGTAGCTAGAACACATTAAAGAAATTAGAGAATAATTTAGCTAAACTACCTCAAAGCCACTATCATGAAAACATTAGCTACAGATTTCTATGTCTTCATTATACCTGTAGTGAATTAACTGCTTACAGTTCACAAGGGAGTACTGAAACGCAGTTGCACAGTTCTGAATACAAGTGGTCCCTATATATGTCACCTGCTCCTTCAATACTCATTTCATCACTACAAACTTAGACGTTAGACCAGAAACTATGGCAACATCTCCACACTTGTAAAAATCTCACTGCAGTTTGTCGTACTTACAGGAGAGGGTGTTAACACCATCACTCATCAGCACTCGGTAACGCGGTGGCCCATTTCCTGTAGCAATAGCCCGTGTATTCTGAAGGAAAACACCAGATTGTTAGTCCTCACTGCCTCATTCAGAAACACTTCAGAAGCGAAGTCACGTCTTCAGTGAATGACTCAGTGTATTTAGCTTTCCTCTCGAGCACTGACACCAACAGCAGAGCTCCAGCCATGCAAAATCTACTTTTCTCAGTCAGGTCAAGGCTACCTCAGCCTGGCTCCGCTCCTCTGCGGAGGCTCGGCTGCAGCCTGGCCCTGCTCGCGACCCCGCGGGGAAGCACGCGCGGTCGCTGCCGACGGGGCCGGGTAAGGAGGAGTACTCACTATGACTTGCAGCACGGGCTTGGAGACGCTCTCCCCCTGCATTATGGCCTAGAGAGGAGGGGGGGAAAAAGAGACGCTCAGAGAGGTGCCACCTCCTCGCTCCGGAGAGCCGCAGCGGAGGGGGAACCGCTGGGAAACAGCCATGGCAGTGCGAACGGCCGACGCCGCTGCGCCCGGCCGGGGCCCTCCCCTCAGGACCGGCCCGGAGCACCGTGCCCGCCCTCCCGCCTTCCCCTCAGGCCGGACCCGACCCCAGGCCTTGTTCCCCACCACCCCCCCGGCCAGGCCCGGCGGCCTCACCGCGATGGCGCCCTCGCTCAGCCGCGCGCTCATGCTGCTGCGCCTCCCGCCGCGCTCCGCCGCTGCCGCCAAATCCTCCCGCCGCCTCGCGCCTGGCCCCGCTCCTTCCGGCGCGCTCGCCTTGCGTCACCGCGCCGCTTGCCTGGGCGGCGCCCGTACGGCGGAAGCGCCTCAGTGGGCGGCGCCATTGGCGGCGGCGCGGGCGCATGGCGCTGCCGGCGGAGGAGTGGCGGGCGGTCGCCGCCCGGTGCTGGGCCGCGCTGCAGCCGGCGCTGCGGGAGCGGCTGGCGGCGGCGCCGCTGCGCGACGCGGTGCGCCTGGGCTGCGGCCTCCTCAGGTGAGCGCCGGGGCGGAGCGAGGCGGGGCGGGGCAGCGGCGCGGCGCTGACGCCCGTGTCCCGCAGGCCTGAGGCGGAGGAGGCGGCGGCCTTGCGGCGGCTTTGCCGGCGGGCGCGCGCGGGCAAGGAGGCGGCGGCCGCGCGCCGCTACCGGGAGGAGGGCAACCGGCGCTTCGGGCGCCGCCAGTACGCCGCCGCCGCGCGCCTCTACTCGCAGGTAGGTGGGCGCCGGCCTCCCCCCCCCCCCCGGTGAAGGGGACCCCGGGTCGGGCCCTGGTGGGGGGGCACAGTCGGAGCCGGTTGTGGGGGGCCCCGGGTCTTTCCCCCGGTGAGGGGGGTCCAGGGTCGCCCCCTGTGAGGGGGGGCCAGGGTCAGGCCCTGGCAAGGGGGTCTCGGTTGTGGGGGGCCCCCAGCTGAGGTGCCGCCGTGGTGGTGGGGTTCCTGTGTCGTCCTCCTGGTGGGAGGTCCAGAGTTGGACCCAGTTGAGGGGGGTCCAGGGTCGCCCCCTTATGAGGGGGGGCCCCAGTTCAGGCCCCAGTGAGGGGGTGCCAGTAAGGGAGGCCTCAGGTCAGCTCCTGGTGCAGGGGCCCCGGTGAGGGGGGGTCCCCGGTGAGGCAGCGTCTCTCTGGTCTGCGCAGGCAGCATCCCATGAGCGTCCTGGCAGCCCCGACGTATCCGTGTGCTTTGCCAACCGCTCCGCGGCCCTCTTCCACCTTGGACACTTTGAGGTAAGCGGCGTGGGCGAGCAGAGGTGCTGAGCCCTGTGGCAGCGAGGCTTCCCGGCTCCTGGCTGCCTGGGAGCAAGCCTGCGTGCCCAGCATGTGGCCTGGGGCCTTCTGCCTAGCTGGGGGGGGGATAGGCCAAAGGAGAGCCCAAGCAGCAGCTGGAGCATTGCCATGTAGTGTTTGCACATAGGGCTTGACGCGAGTGCTTCTAGGAACCCCACGATAACGACTATTTGGGTATTAGCACTACAGAGTATAGATCAGATGTGTTTTTGTAGCTATACTTAAAACTTCTATCATTGTGGAGCTATTTCTGAACACTTTCTGCTTTCTTTCTCCTTGTTCTGCGTTGTGATTCTTTATGTGGCCAACAGATTGGCTATGGACAGGGAATCTGCTGGTCAACGTGATCTTAAGTAAAATGTGTTGAATCTTTGATGTGATAAAAAGAGCACGAGTCTCAGCTGGTTTTCAAGTACATTTTAAAGGCCTCATCTTTTTTTCTAGGTTTGTTTGGAAGATATTGCGAGGGCTCAGGGTCATGGCTATCCAGATAGGCTGCTGCCCAAGGTCTTGCTGCGGAAAGCTGAATGTCTGCTGTGTTTGGGGAGGTTACAGGATGCAGCAGAGGCCCTCAGTGCAGTGGAGAATAAAATTGCTGTGGATCAGACTATGACTAGTGCTGCACACCAGGCCCTGCTAAAAAAGATAAGTCAACTGAAGAATAAAGTACATGAGAAAGAGAACTGTCCAGAGCCTACACTAGAAACACATGGTGCTGTTCAAAGAGAGCTGGAGATCTGGGAAGAGAATGACAGTATTTCAGGTGCATCTTCATCTCTGAGCTTGAATTTTGATTTAGAGAGAGGACGGCATTTGGTGGCCTCTCAGGATATTTTGCCGGGACAGAACCTGTTGAAAGAGGAGGCCTTTGTAAGTGTTCTCTGCCCAGGGGAGAGTCTTCTGTTGCCTGACAGCAATGAAACTGTGTGGGACACTCAGGTCACTAATGCAGATCTTTATTGTCACCGTTGTCTGAAGCAGCTCCTAGCCTCTGTGCCCTGCAGTGGGTGTAGTTATGCAAAGTACTGCAGCCAGAACTGTGCAGATCTGGCATGGGAACAGTACCACAGGACAGAGTGCTCCTTGGGAGCACTGCTTCTCACGTTAGGGGTCTTCTGCCACGTTGCCTTAAGGACTGTTCTGCGGGCAGGATTTGCAGAGGTCAGAAGGCTGGTGGAGCAGTCCCATGATGATGACAAGGACCTTCATAACCCCGAGGCAAGATGTAAGCATCTCAGTGAAGCACCAGATACCAGAGCTGGTATCCCTGGGAAGGCAGAGCCTCTGATCCCTGGCTGTAATGACAGTGGTCAGTACCAGAGTTCTTACCAAGCTGTGTTCAACCTTTTGCCACATACTGAGAAGCATAGCCCTGAACATAAGTTCCTTTGCCTGCTGAGCGTAGTAGCTATATGCAAAAAACTACAAGAAGTTGGTCTAGAGGCTGCTGTCTTGAATCAGGAATCATCTGAGGAGTGGTCCAAACCAGAAACATGTGAAAATAGGTCTGATGAACTGTCTCCAGGGTTGAAGATTATGGCAGAAGCAATGCTGAGGCATGTGTTGCAGCTGCAATGTAATGCACAAGCGATCACTGTAATGCAAGAGTTGGGTAAGATAAACACTTTAAGCCCTTTCCTCTTATCCTTCCTCATTTAGTTTGTGTGAAGTAGAGAGACTGAACTAGCAGTTGTGGAAAGCTCCCAGTGCTGATGGGAACGACTACTTGTTTTTCTTAAAATTTGATGGCTTGTTCCCGCCTGCCTGTCCTTACCTTTGGGGCACATTTAGATGGTATTCAGCTATTTTTCATTATAGCAATATGCCAGGAACTTTCCTACTGATGTCTGTGATTGGAAACAGTGCCCATTGCATTAAGTTTGGTGAGTCACTGAGCCTTCCTTCTGAACACATTTGTTTTTCCTCTGTCTTTAGGGTCCGGAGATGGTGCTGTTGTGAATAAGAGGCCTGTGCGCCTGGCGACAGCCTTCTTTCCTGTCCTCAGCCTTCTGAACCATTCCTGCAGTCCCAATACCAGCGTGTCATTTAGTGGGACAGCTGCCACTGTCAGGGCATCACAGCCAATCCCAAGGGGCCAAGAGATTTTTCATTGCTATGGTGAGTTTTAACTCTGTATTTGTCTCAAGATGCAGGCATCCTTTCACTTCTACTTGTCATGCAGACTGATTGCTAATAGCATAGTAATTTCAAGTGTAATGTTGCTAGAGTTCGTGCATACATATAAGCCTTAATCAGAGATATCAGAACAAGTCCTTATCTTCAGAGCCCACTGTTCTGCTTTCACAGTCTCCAGTTGCATCCTCTCCAAAAGATGGTATATGTAGTCTCGGTCATGATGAGGATAGATTTTAGTCTGTTGTTAGGAACTGTACCTGTTCAGCCCTTTATATCCTTGTCCTCCTTTTGCAGGGCCTCATAGATGTAGAATGATGGTTACTGAGAGACAGCAGCTTCTCAGGCAGTATTTTTTCGAGTGTCGCTGTCAGGCATGCCTTGAAGAGAGAGAGTCTGATGTCAAGAGTGTGGTGTCCTTGAGAAACTCATTCTGCTGCCCTAGCTGCCGGGCTTCAATGCAGGTAATTATTCTTTAATTATAACTGTATAACCATATCAGGGTGTGTAACATTTGGGTCTCTGGGAAAGTCACAGTTAAAGATCTGAGTCCATGACCTCTGCTCTGAAGGCAAAAACCCCTGCAGAATCAAGGCAGTATCTTATTGCTCTCTAGCAGCTTCCTTGGAATGTTCTTGTATGTCAATCTTCCAGCATTATAGGGAAAACACTGCCTTTAACAAGGAGTTAAAATTCCTCTGAACTTGATGAAAGAAACCCTGAGTATCAGGGCTGTGGATTGGGGTAGTGGGGGTGTTTAGGAAACAAAAATGGAGGCCCAGAGTCTAAAACACAGGATGTACCTATAGGGGGCTGTATGCAGTGGGAGTTACGTTATCTGCAGTTCACAGAATGTAAATGAAAACAGCATCTAGCATGAGTTAAATAGGGAAAGTCATTTTTTTGAAGGAAGAAAGCAAGAGTGTGTATTTTATATGAACATTGGTTGTGTACCTCATGACCCTTTTTTGGCCTAATCTTAATGTTATCATAACTGTTCCTGGAAGTTTCTCCTAAAATTCGAACAATCTAATAGCAGTTTATGAACAAGTCTCTTTATTTAACAAATGTATCTAAGGAACGATGTAGCAGCTCTGTAACATAATACAGATATGGAGATGGAAAATAAGCCTTGAGTTGAACTTGAGCAGGAATGATGGCATGGGTGACTTCCACAGGGGGAAGACACACTTTGTTGTTCCAATGGAGCTTGTGCACTCTCGGTCAGCAGAGAGAGCCTGTCACAGTGCTTATGGGACCTTCGGCAACAAATCAAGCAAGCATTAAAACTGCTAAGTGACAACAAGAGTGGTAAGGCTCAATTTTCTGCATTAAGGTCAGCAGCTAATGAGGACATATTGGGAGACCTGGTCCCAGCCATGAGATGGCACTGTTGTCTATGAAATTAAGGTCTTCTGTCATGAAGCCTGCAGTCCCCTGGGAGCTGAGCTTTAGTTTTTTTATACCACTGATCTGGGTGTTAATCTAGGTCACACACTGTTCCATAGTGACTGAAAGAACTCAGGGTAATGTTGGAATAATATGTTCCCAGACCTTGTTTTTCTGGACTGTATCCAGCTGCATTAGAATAAGCAGGGCTGCAGAGGAAGTAGATATGAAATCGTAACTAAGTCCAAATCTAATTGTGTAAGATGCAACGATGAGATTGGATCATGGCAAGCTGGAGAATGGCCAGTAAGATGAATTTATACCTTGTTTTGTAGATCAGGCTATCAAAATGCTCCTGAAGTGTCAGGTAGATGCTCGAAACTTCCTGTCTCCAGAGCATTTGCTGATGGGAGAGATGGAGGATCATCTGGCACAGGTCTACGCTACTCTTGGTATGGTATTATCTTCTCCCTTAAGATTGTCTTTAGTTTTCTGGCCTGTGAATTTAACATGAAGGTTATGGGGCAATGATTCCCTGGCTAGCTTTTTCACTTCTCCTGCTGCCTTTCTCCAGTTTTGACAGCAGGACTCTTGGGAAGACTGCTTTAGCCAAAACTGCCTTCCCAGCAGCCAAGGAACAACAGTGTGATCTCATGTCCTTCTAGTTTCTCTGTCCTTGGTCTGAGGACAGCAGCCTCCCAATAATGCTGTGGACATAGTTCATCATGTTGTAAATAATGCTGTCAAATTCTTTGGGTGGCAGTAGTTCTAGAAAGGATTTATTTATTGCTTTTTTTTTTTGCATTTTGGTTTTTTTTTGTTGTTCTTCCATCAGGGAAGTGGCAGGAAGCAGCCAGGCACCTGCAGAGCAGTATTCGGATAGTGGAAATGCATCATGGGCCATCAAGTGTAGAAATGGGTCACGAACTCTTCAAGCTGGCACAAATTCTCTTCAATGGGTAAATTTGCCTTCATTCTCCGTCTCTTTCCTGCACCACTCCTGTGTGTCTGACACAGTATCGTGGCAGGTGGTCCTTGACACTTTCCAGGGTGTGTCCCAAGCCTCCTGGGCAGTCTGGCACAGGTACAAAAGTTGTCCCTTTGTCAAGTGCAAGTTCATTAAGTGGACCAGTGAGGTTCACTTCTATCTTATGATCTCTCTCTTTGGACCCATTTCTCTGCCTTGTGCCTGTCTGTCCTTTTTACTCTCTGGCGCTGTTTATTCCCTGTCCTATTGTTTTATTCTGGCAGCGAGTCACCCATGGGTGTTTATACCTCAGCTGTACAATATTGATGACATCTTTTTAAAAGAGGAATTAAAAACACCTTGCTCTTCTTTGGCCCCTTTCTGGGCAAGAGAATCTTCCAAGTATTTCTGCAAATCTTCTAACAACATCTTTGTTTCAACTGTCTGAATTTTCAGTGGGAGCTGCAGAGAGGCAGTAGTGATTACTTATACTCGGTGTCTTAAGTTTTGTCCATTTGCTTACCTTTTTTCTCCATCCTCTCTTTGCAACTAAAGTGCATAGTATTTGCCTGGTGCTGAAAGACAGTGGAAGGTAGGATGTATAACCATGAACAGGTTTAGTGTTTTGTTGGGGAGAGGTTGCAGGTTGGGGAAGTTAAGGGAGCTGAATTCAGTACCTCATATATTCTGTTCTTACTCTTTTCCTATTTCAGATTTGCTGTTTCTGAAGCTCTGAGCACAATTCAAAGAGCAGAGGAGATTTTGTCAGTGCACTGTGGTCCTCAGAGTACTCAGATCCAGGAACTAAAAGAGATGAAGACCTGTCTATTAGAACTTCCCAGAAGCATCCTTCAGAGGACTTAGACTTCCCTATCAAAGGAAGCTGCAATGCTGATCTTTCATCAGAGCTAAGCTTCATGTGGTAAGGCAGTCATGTAGTACAAGCTGGAAAATTGTGCATAAGAACAACTTGAGTGAACTCTGAAATGCTCTTTAGTGAGGCTGTTGTAAATAAAATGACCAGTTCTAATATGAGGGGTCTGTGTGTGGTATAGTGGAAATGGATGCTGTTGTAGAATTTCTGTGTGTGCATTAGAAGGAAACATTTGAGATACCTGTATGTGTGTGTTTCTAGACGTGTGAATCTCCCGTGGGTGGCAGCCTGCTGATCTTGAACAAGAAGTTATCCAGACCACGCTGCTTTTTGTTTCTAACACTATGAAGCATTTGCCTACCAGTCAGCGCTTTCATTCTTACCAGCACAAAGGTTGGAATGGATGAGGGTGCAGGCTGGGAAGCACAAACGTACAAGCTGTACAAAGGAGATACTTCAGAACTTGGAGGGCTGCCAGAGCAGACCTGTGAGTGAGGAGGAATTCAGTATGAACAGAACTGGCTTCAGCTTGGAAGACAGGAGAGGGGAAAATACAGTATATACCAGACTAAGGTTTGCATACAGGACATGAGCCTGTGCTATGGCTCAATCTGGGGAAAATGGGGGTGTGAAGGCACATGACATAACCAGGACAATGTTTCAAGGGAGAATACTGGGGCTCACTGAGATTGATGGCAAAAGCTCTTTTATTGCAGCATGAAGGCATAAGATTTGCAAGTTATGTCTTTGTGCAGCAGAGCAGGGAGCCAGTATCCCTTGCAATACCACCCTTTCTGTTTGGGCCCCACCATTGCAGACTACTGTGAAGGGATCTAAATGCTCCTGGGGTCTAGAATCTTGCCAATAAAGAGCAGGGTTCCAGTGGCATCATCTCGCAGCACAAGAAGAAAAGGTCTGTCCACGTGATACTCTATGGGGAAGGTCAGACGAGCAGCATTCACCTCGGGGTTTGGTGTGGTTCTTTCACCATCTTCGTTAAGCTCCAGAATTGCCTTGTGTTGCACATGAGATAGCTTAATCGGCTTGGCAGAAATCTTGGTAAAATCAGGTGATGTGAAAAGTGACTGGAGCCCTGGAGGGAAGAAAGAGAATTCCATTAGCTAAAAACATAGATGTGGGTTGAGGGAGTGGTACTGCCAATGCTGTGATCCAGGAAGGCTCATAGCTGCTCAGGCTGAGCTTATTGCTGGTAACAGGGAGGAGAACCTTACATCTGTTTGTGCTGAGCTTCTCTCTCTTAATCTCAGAAAGATTGTAAAAATTCTGTGGAAAGATCTGATAAAAAGTTAAGGGGTCTTGGAGGAAGGAGGTTTAGTTGCCAGTGAAGTCTCTACACACTGACAGCAGAACCTAACTAATAACCCACCAACTTCATATTTTCTGAGAGCAGGAAGCAGCTTGCCTACTGCTTTGAGCCCTGGTAGTCTGTAGAGGGAGTTGATGTACTTACTTGTCTCCTTTAGAGTGTTGCCAAGTGCCTCTTCGTAGTTCAGCCTTAGTTTGGGCAAGCTCAACACAGCGTGGACTGTCTTCAGCTCCTTGTCTACATCGTGGACAAATTCTGAAGTGAGACTCTCCTCAATCAGAGTCATATTCTGAGTCACCTTCATAGGCAGGAAGAACGTGGCACTGACTCCCCCTGTCAGTGGCAGCTGGGCAATCTGGAAGGCCAGTCATAAATAAGAAAGGATCATACCCATAGTAAACAGGTTTTACCCTCCCAGTACCAGACCCAGGCCTGAAACTTGACTGCCTGGTCAGCCATTCCAGCTGCATATCTTGTCTTCTCCCCTGTTTGCTTTTATTATACATTATGTTTCCCGACCCCTTTGGTGGCCAGCCTTTCATCAACCACTGCTGCACCCTCTCTGCTATTACATGGCAAATGCTATCTCTCACCTGTTGAATCCTGTAGTGAGCTGCAGTATTGCTTTGGGGGATTCTCAGCTGGAACACCTTCTTCTGAGCTCATGCTACAGTGAAAGATTTGTTGAAAGAGGTAGAGATTGAAAAGTTTTGGGGAGTGTGCCCTGCCCTTCTTGCCAGCTTTAGGTAGAGCAGTGCAGGTGAGTAGGACTCTGCTTGTCAAATGGTCATTGAAAAAGTAGAATATTCTAAGAAGAATCAAGACACTGCCTTTCAAAGTCAGGGATCACAAAGCTAGTCTGATGGGAAGAGCAGGGCTTTCTTCTGGAATGGGTTTACAAGTGTAGCTAAGCCTGTTCTCCAGTAGGGTTAGGAGATCTTGTGCAATATTTGCTCTCTGACCTTGCAGTTGAGTTCTGAGTCAAAACCATATCGCAGTATGGCTTTGGGGTCTGACATCATGGACACCTTCACAATTCTGTCCTCATCCAGATGGAAGTCCTTCAGGGCAGTCTTCTTGGCGTCAAACTTGGTTCCCCATGTCCCTGTTTTTTAAAAAATAAAACGGAGGATCTTCTGGAATAATAGCATACGAAAACAGGGAGGTGTCTGTGGTCGAGTAAGCTTGTGCTTTATGTGTGCAGTATTTGTGCTTTAAGAGCTGCGGCATAACTGAATAATGGTAGAGATGGAAATAGACTGATTGGACCTATTGATCTATTGCCACTCTTAGGCCCCTCCTTTCCATCTGAGAATTGGCTAAATGGGAAATAAATCAAGCCAGTGTATGGGTGGAGTAGCAGTTGGGAAGCTGATGTCTACTTATGTAATTACAAAACTATTTTAAAGGGTAACAATTGTGTCAATGCACACTAAGTGCTTCTCTCCCCACCCTCTGTGTTTTGCTTGCTGTCTCTAAGTGATAACTCTCCAGGACACCCACTTGTGTAGATACTAGATTATAGCATGTTCTAGAACAGCTCTCTAGTATCTCCCTCCATTCCCTCTGCAGTGGTACTAAGGCTCAGTACAGTCTTTACAGCTGTGCCTTCCCTAAGTGATAGTATTCTCTCTCTTGCCATTGAGTTTTACAAGCTTGAACTTTCTTCTCTCGTCTTTTACTGCAAACAGCTCAAGACTCAGCTTTCTAACAGTAATAATTCCTTTTTCAAGAACTATTTCATGTTCAGGTAGCATGCATTTCCTGTAGTTTATTGAGCAAATATTTCATACCATGTATTCAAAGACATTCTTCTGATATTTTGTCTCTTTGGCACTCTTTGCACTCTTTTGCTTTGGGGCAGCACAATCACATCTCTTCTAACACATGCTTAATAGACCCTGTCCATAACAAAGTACGCAAGGTTCTTACCCTTGAAGTGAGCAGCCCCAGCAAGGAGGATGCTGACATCTGTGGGCATGTCCTTCATGAACCGCAGAATCCTTCCCTTTGTCTGCTGCCGTACCCAGTTGTTGATCTCTTGGAGATCTAATTGGGAATTGCCACTGAGTGACCTCAGCCGCATTTTGTAGGACTTCTCCAGCTGACTGTGAAAACCAGACTTCACCCTCAGTCCTGGGGAACAAAAAGATCAATATTGCAGCTAGCTCTCATATCAGAATGATCTGAAGGCAGTGGCATGCAATCACAGGCCTAGCAGCAGTTCTCTCATAAAACAGATCTGTGGCTGTGTGTATAGACACTTGCTTTGAAGGAAAATGACTGAAGTGCATGGAGGAAATGGATCCAAATCCTACAGCCAGTGATGTTGGAGTATGGGGAAACCCTCTCCTGAAAAGTAAAGATGGGAGATAAGAGCAGAAGGCTTGGACACAGCTTTTTCTACATTGGTCTTTCTTCCTTCTTCAGCTCTCTGAGTGCAGCTTACTCAACTTCTTGGATTCTTGGAACCAGCAAGTTAACTAGCCAAAATACAGCTCTTAGCTTTCTCAGATACTCAGTGCATGCTGAAAACAGACATTTCGAATAGTTCTGCAAGAATTTAAACAAAGGGATACAGCTGAACATCATCACAAGTAGAAAATGCAGTTTGTGATTCCTGGGAGTTAGCAACACCTGCCAGGAAACCTAGAGCACAAGTAAAATCCTCACAGCAAGCTTTTGTGAGGCCTTCTGCATGCTAGTTGCTCTGTCTCCAGTGTCTTTTGGCACATAAGCCTGATCATTTCATTTATTTATATGCACACAAACTTTCCAGGTTTTATCTGGAGCGGCAACAGCATTCCATGTGCTGTCTGGTTCCAGGCTCAGCGGGATGTCAGAGCCCAAGCTGTTACTGTGATGTTATCTGTCGACTGTGTTCTATCTGCTGCTAGTTATTTAGGTAGATTTTGATAGAGGGGAGGAATGACTTTTACTTTTTTCCAAGATGATACGAGAGGCGCTTTTCAGGCTCTTCTCTGGTGCAGTGACACTGGTCAGTAGGTCCTTGTAGGTGTCGTGGACTTCAGCTTTGTTAAGCAGATCATAGAAGAGAGCACGGGAAATCGTATCTTCTGTTCGCTCTCCAGCGCCTGCCAACAACCAGGATGACAGTATGAGGGAAGGCCTTTCAGGCCAAACAGCATGTGAGGAGAAGGGGCAGGAACTCACCAAGTGAGAGACCAGAAAGTGCAGTGGCCAGGCTGAATGGAGACAGTAGCACATTGGCAGTGGCTGTTCTGCTAGATTGCTGCCGGTACAGGTCGTAGCCAAAGTTGGAGACTGCAGCTGCCAGCTTGTTCACGGGGCTCTTATAGAATGGATCCTCCTCTTCGACTTCGCCTGCGTTGCCTCCATCAGCGGTGGCAGAGTTCTGGCAGGTACAGGGAAGCGCTTTGTTTAGACTGGCTATTTACAAAGGCAGACACAGATGTGATAAACATCTCAAAGGCAAGCAATCTACAGATGTTCTCTTAGGATCCACAGAAACACTCCCTTAATCTTACTGATAGGGAGACAGAATAGGAACAGTGACTTCACTTTAAAGTGTCCCAGTAAAGTTGAAGGCAGTGTTTGGATTGGAATCCATTGTTTCTGCCTCACAGTCATCCCCTCATGTAGCTACTGTGGTTTTATCTAGGTGAAGCAGGAGTTACTCTTGTTACGTTGCTAAATAAAAGCCTGGTAACTTAGGATGGCAGTGCTTAATGTTTCCATAAGACTTATAAAATTATTTTTCCTGCTCCAATGATCTCTCCCTCGCTCTCTGCTGTTATATCCTACTCACCTGCCCAGCAGCCGAGTTCTGGCATCTACCTGCGACAATTAAGAGACCCAGGAAGAGGAGAACCACTGGAATCTGCATGCCTGAACCTAGAGAGCAACATGACAGAGTGAGTTTGAATAACTGAAACAAATATATCTCTGCCACTACTGCTCACTGTAACTAGTTTTGACAGTAACTGCAATGACGCTGCTTCTTGCCCTTCCTGACCATGGCAATGATCTGAAACATGCACCTGATCTGAGCTGGGTTTTCTTCTTGTATAGCGTGATGTATTCAGCCAGCCTGGCCCCAACTACACTGAGAATGGGGCAAGCACCCTGAGCACAAAAGCAGATGTGTGGCCCAGTCCACACTGGTGCTGGCAGGTACTGAGTGCCAAGGTCCAGAAAAGCCCTAAATCATATATTTTGACCTTTACACCTTAAAATTCAAAACTTCAGCATTTATAGAAGGTAGCAAATCCATAGTGTTGAATGGAGCAGAAGACAAAGCTAACTGGCTACTGCTCTGCTATATGAGTTACCTGCTTCAGGCTGTACTTTGCCACGTTTGTTGTGTCTGCATGTACGTGGAAGGCCATACAACCTGTGTGACTCTTTTGCTTCTTATTTAACGAACAATTGGGTAAAGTAACAGTAGAAGAGCTCTTTTTTTAAGAGAGTGAGGAAAGCGGCTAGAGGTAAATACCTAACATTGGGTCAGATCTAGAGAAGACATGGAAGGCAGAGCTTGGCTTGTTCAACATTTCTAAAGGGGGCAAGGGAGAAAAGCACCAAGCTCCCCAAAGCTGATAAGCCTGTTCTTCTGTGAAATCCAGTTTTAATCACTCGTGTACTGGCATATGTGGCCCTTCCAGACAGATCTGTCTGGTGCAAAGGGCAGTGTGTAACCCAGAGTTTCACCCTGGGTAAATGAGAGCTACTGCAGAAGTGTCATGCCCCTGAGAACAGACGCCACTGAGGCTGAGCTGAAGCAATGTTTGTATAGAGTCCCAGAAATTAAAGGAAGAGGTTTGTATTTAACTAACCCCTGTGATTCAGGCATCCAGTGAGGCAGGAGAAAGAACATGTGTTTCAGATTAACTGCAGCTATAAAGAAAACATGCCTGTTGGTAGAAATACAACTTAAAGCCACGTGGCTACAACAGCCACAGCTCTGGAACCAGCCTGTTCAGGGAGAGGTTTTACTTCAGTGAAAGGGAGCCCATTGTTCGCTTTTCTGCTGAGACCCTTTTCTTCTGGAGGTAGTCCCGCTTTAGAGAAAAAGGTGTCACAGTGGAGATTTTAGCAACCTACTGCTACCCTAGCTTCTGAGTAGATGAGTTATTCTGGCAGAGAAGATGCATATCAAGAGATTTTATCGTATTGGAACAAACTGACATGTTTGATACGGTAGTGGATGTGATGTAGAGACTGATCATATCTCATTGCATAGTTTTAAAGTGAATAGCCAGCATGCGGAAACAGAGGTGACAGAAACCCTGCAGGAGCCTAAGTTAAGCAGATCTTTGATAGGGCTTTGTGAGGATGCCTGCATCAAGCAGTGCTCTTGCATGATGAGTGGAAGAAGTTTGGCCTGGTCTAGTTTGGAGATGAAAGTTTTCCATGGAGTGTAGCCTTTCCTCTGAAAAAAAGGCTGAACACTACCTCTGCTTCCAACTACACTGAGCTCCTGGGAGTATCTGAACGGAGATTGCATTTCCAGATTTGTATTGTTTTTGCCAGTACTGTCACCAGCTTCATATTTCTCAGAATTTGCCAAAAAGCAATTTCCATTTTAGAAAGACAAAGCCTTTTGCATTTGAATGGGCCTGAACATCTGGATTCTATTTGTGTGTCTCTGAGCAGGCAGCCAAAACTGCAGAGAGAAAAGAATTTGGTTGGAGTAGAGGTGGGATGGTTTCAGGCATGATATTAAAATCTGTAGCTGCCTTTAAAAAGAAGGGAAGGAACAGTAGCATGCAGCATGTGATGTTACAGTCAGGAAGATATTTAGAGAAATGAGCTGAGAAGAGACTTTCTGCCTTGGAGTTGTCTATTTGTAAAGCCCTGCAGGTACAAGGTGAAATATTTTGCTTTCCATTTGTGGTGGTAAAAGTCTCAGATCATTTATAAATGCTTCTTATTCTAGAGGTCCTATAAAACATCATCCAAAAGTTCAAACTTGCTCTCTGTGATTGCTCCATCCCATAGTGCTAACTACTTTTGAAGCATCTTGCAGCCACTAGATCTAGGAGATTCAACTCAGCTTGACCAAAATTGTTACCATTGCAAAGAAAAAGCCTCCTCCCAGCTGCAGCACAGTTGCTAGGAGGGCAAAACACTGCCCCAGCTCCCAAGCACGCTTCTGCCCTGCCGGCAACAAGGGGCCCTCGGATGCTGGTGGCTCCCAGCCCTTGGGCAAGATCCTTCATTTGGTTCCAGTCTCACCCCTCCACACCTGCAAAAGACCCGTTCTTCCCCTTTCCCAGGTCCTCCGCCAGGTCCCCGTCTTATCCCTGTGCCCTCCTGGTGCTCCCCTTGCCACGGGCTGAGAAAGGTCAGTGGAAGCAGCCGGGGCTGCCTCTTACCTCGGGCTCCTCTCGGTTCCCACCGGAGCGAGTTGGGGACAGTGCGGCTTTGGTGCAGCCACATCTGCTTTTTGCTGCCTGCCCCAGCCCAGCCTTCGGCAGGCTTCAGGTTACAGCTTCCCAGGGCTCTCTTAAAGTGCTCTGCTCCCATTTTCGGGACTGCGGTCCTGTCACTGAATCCGTACTAACTTTTTAACCCCAGTTTCCAAAATAAATGCGCTTGGTGTGATCAGGGCAGTCTAGCAGTTAAAACACAGGACCGAGAGCCAAACGGTCGGTCTGCTGTTCCCTGCCGTGTTTGAGCAAGCCTTGTATCCCCTCGGTTTTGCCGTATGTCCCACGAGGGAATGTCTTCTGTCCCAGAGGTATTGTTAACCGCTATTTATACAGCAGCATTTTAAGATTTAACTGAGACACTTCTACAGTGAAAGCAGGATTCGGTTGTAGTCAAGGGAAAGCTGCTCAGAAGTGGGTCTAGCCGGTGACAAAGAGGTGCTTGACATAAGTGGCCTAAACTCCTCAGTGGAGAAAAAAAGACTAAAAAGACCAGGACTCTTAGTAAAAGAGATGAAGGAAGGGAATGGTATAGGAGTTTATAGAACTATAAATCATCTGGAGAAGGGAAGGGGGCTGTGCTTATGCACTGCTGCTCACAGCAGGAAAGTCTAGGGGAGCACCCATCAGTATCAGCAAATGCAAAACAAAAGTGTGTATTTTTCACAAGTCTTAATTTATAAAACTCATTTCAACAAGATATTGCAGAAGATGAAGGATAAAGGGATTAGAAAAAAAATAGTGGAAGACAGGTCCACTGAAGGCTAACGTACTGGTCGGATGCAGCCTTTGGCTCGGGAGCTGGGAGACGTGACCAGAGATCAGTTGTTTCTCCCTTTCCGTTTCTTGTTTGCTTTGCCTGGTCATTTGTTGCTGGCTCCTGGTGGAGAAAGGATACTGGGCTACAGCGACCTGTAGCTGGCCCGATTCAGGGCGGCTGTCTAGGTTTGTCTGCTTAGAAATGCTGAAAGTAAATTGTAGCCAGTACTGTTGGTGCCCCCAGTCTAGGCTTGTCTTGGGACATCTTCTTTTTTGGGCCGCCAGCCTTGCTGCCAGCGGGTTAGGAGCAGTAACTCATGCATACTTTCCCTTAGCTTATACAGTCCCTCGGCTAAGAGGAAGAGATGGCTTTTGGAGAATCATAAGCCGCTGCTTTTGCAAGCAGGAAAAGCAAATCAGCGAGTCTGCTGTCTGATCAGTCAGCGCTTCAAAGGTGACGCTCTCTAAACAAGAAGAGTAACAGCTCTACCCTCAACTGTTTCTCAGCTTGTTTTGTGAGAAGTCATCTGCAGAAAGATGTTTGTACTTGTTAGTCTTCCACCATGTGCCCAAGAGTGGGGGTGTTAGCTGTGGTGGTATGTTCTTTTGATGTTTTTCTTCTCTTTTTGATATGTTATATTTGGAATTAATGTGCCCTTATGGAAGAGCCATTGGACGGGCTTTTACATCTTATCTGTATCTTCAAATGAAACCTGAAACCTGATCAGTTTAAAAAAAGGTTTGGTTTTAAGCCGTTTAAGTCTTAGTGAAAGTTGTATAGAGCATTATTATAATGTAAAGCAAGCTTTATTCCTGTAGGTAGGGCGCATCCCTCAAACAGCATGCTGTACTATTCTAAATAGATGTAAGGGTTTAAATCACTTCTTTTAAATCAATACCAACATTTTATGGATACTGTTGTTTTGATTTAGGTTCAAGATAGTAGGCCATGTGCTCTCTGAACAGTGCTTGGCTTTTTGCTATGGAAGTTCTGTATGACATCCGTATGAATTTACTTTAATAGGAAAAAAATACTTCTAATCCTAAAGATATTGAGAAATATTTGATATTTTCACCCAGTGATGCAGATTAAGTTACAGAGCAAGGGGCCCTGTCATGTCTTTCCAGAATAGAGCTGAATCAAAATGAAGGTTTAGCAAGGCGAAGTGAAAATGCCCAAGCGGAGATATTAATATTACTTTGCATTTTACAAACTGCCTCTTTTGGAGAGTCACTGGAGTGAAAAGAGTCTTAAGGTTGGTGTAACTGATAATTTGTTGAGCAAAGCACAGTCAGGGAGGGCTGCTGTACTGTCAAATAAGATGAAATTAATAGTTTGACAAGAATAACTTGGAGGAGGAGAGGAGGAGGCAGAAAAAAAGGAAAATAGGAAATAAGAACCAAGCTGTTCAGGGAGTTGAGAATGAGGGGGAAAAAAACTTCATAGAAGAGGGGGAGCTGGAGGGCATAGGCAGAAAAGGAAGATTTGCGTTTCAAATCTGGGACAGGATGCAGCGCAACGAAGTGGAATTCGGGAAGATTACAGCTGAGGTTGCAGTAGCCAAAGCAGGACTTACCTAAAGCGTGGGATGGTATTTTTGAATGTTAGGAGCGACTCTGTATAAATAAATGAACTCAAATGTTCCCTGTGGGCTAGAGCTATGCCCTTGTAGTAGGGTTGCATTTTTGTGGGTTTACTTGTTAAATTACATGGCCCTGTAATTACACCCTCTTTTTGAAGGGTACGTGTCATTGCATCGGTCACTGGGGTAGGTATTATCTTTAGCCATTTTCCCCTTTTAGACTGCAAGAAATGTGTAATTGCAGGTTTGAGCCAGGACTTTTTCTTCTCCAAAGTCTCCTTTGCCCCCGAAATTCGTGGTTAGTGAGTCAGTCCTCCTTATTCCAGCAGATGGTGCAGACTATTCAGGGACGGAGGCTCCCAGAAGCATCCTGCGCCTTCCTTTGAGGGAAGGCAGACTTCCCGAGTCAGGAAAATACTGCCAGAAGGATGGCCCTGGGGCTCTGTAACTGTTATTTCGCAAAAACAGAGCACCGTGGTTTTTTTCCCCAGAAGCTGAGCAAGTTCCAAAGCAGAATCTACTATGGACAGCAGTTGTTTTATACAGACATAGCTGCAGCACGGCAGGCTGCGGTGAGTTAGACTAATGTTTTTAAGTGTATGGATCACTTGGTGGGATGGAAGGTTCCCCAGACTCGTTCACAGTAGCTTATTCCAGATGTGCACATCAGAACAAGGATCCAAGGAGCTGTGCCCATCTCATACAAAACTGAAGCTGTTACCAGACATTGCCATTTGCCAGAGCAGGGCAAGGGCAGCGACGTCCAGCTCGAGGCAGCACAATCTGCCCACGCCTCCCCTGGAAGCTATCACAACTGTCCGCAGCATTGTGCTGCTCACCCAGAGTATCCCAGTAAGAGGACAGGCCACAGACAGCAGATGCCAGATCAGCACCTTTGAATCACCTAGTGCTCCTAGTGTCCGCAAGGGTCGGTTTTTGCCCCACAGAAAGATTACATCCCTATATGCCAATGCACTGATGTTCATAGGCTAAATACCCTCCTAATCCCTATTCCGTGGAGCTCATGTCCTAATTCAAAGAATTCTGCCCTTTTCCCAAGGCCAGCTCTGAAGGGCTTCCTGCCCGTTCTTCAGCTGATGGCCAAAGCTGCCTGGACTTGATCTTTAGAGAGTCTTTACTGATTAGCCTTCTCACCCCACATCGCCTGTTGTCCTCTGTGATCACCAAAGAGCTGATCCTTCTCAAGAGCCCCTCCTATCTTTACATCTTTCAGGTCCAAACTTTTTTTTTCCCCCTAATCTTTGCAGCCAGTCAAGCTGGTTGCCTTTATCCTTTCTCTGCTGGGTCTTTCAATGCAACGCCTAGAACAAATGTGTTCTGCTTCACTCTTTATTATTCTGCCAACATAAAAATTACTAAAAAATACTTTATAAAATATGCCTTGAAAATCTAACATTTCCCAAGACCCTAGAGTTTCCCAGGAAAAGGGCCAGAGATGGGGCTCCAAAGGGGGTCCCCTTACTGCAGACCTTCCCACAACAGATCCCAATAGCCAAGGAGTGGGAGAAAGGAATATTTGGAAAGAGCCTGTGCTTGGAAGTGGCTGTGACTGATCCCAGGGAAGACAACTGGTTACTAGTCCAGTTCATTCAGAGATCATTTTCTGTATAGGTAGAAAGAGACACAGTTTTCAGAGGAACACTTTGAGGAAGGCATGTTCACAGGAACCGCAGAGGGAAGGGCGATAATAATATCTCTGGCTGTTGTCCAAGCTGCCAGATGCTAATGAAGATTCCAGGCTATGGGGGGACTCTAATAAGAGTCTAATAAAGACTCTTATTAGAGTCTGGGGACAAGGAAACCTCCCTTTAGGACTGAGAGCCCTGGAAGGGAAATCCAGGCATGCTTTTCAGGGTCAGCAGGGGGAACCCAGCCGGGAGAAGCTTGTCAAGGCTGGAATGGGATATTCCAGGCTTGGTCTTTAGGGATCTGTAAAGGAAAAAGCAAGGGATCACCTCCTATGGCCTTAGAGGGAGGTCTCCAGCAACAGGATGCCTCTCTTAGCTGGTCCAAAGGGTCAGGTGGGTAGCAGTCCCAGACCTCCTAGGCTCTGCTCCTCTCTTATTTGGGCACAGGATACTCAGTGACCTCTGTTTCATCAGGTGAGTCCTGTGGCTCTTTTCTCTGGGGAGCAGCATTGGGGTTAGGGTTCTGGATGCTGCCTATAAAAAGTGGGATGCCTGTTTCTTCCTCAAAGATAATGAAGAGAAAGGGCCGGTCAAGCCTGAAGGCAGAGAGTGACCGTGACAGCATGGTGCCGGTAGCAGCAGATGCTTCCACCCCATCTTCTTTAAGCTCCAATGTAGATTGGTGCTGTACACTGGATACAAAGAGAGGTCCATCTGTGATCTTCCGGAGATCTGGGTTTGTGAACAACTCCTGGAGGCCTACGGAGAAATCAGGCAAAGTTAACCTTAAGTGCCACCAGCTCTGATTTTCCTCAAAGCTATCTGGAGGAAGCAATTCCCTAACCTGTTGCTACATGTGTTGTCCAACTCGGAGAACTAGAGAACATGCAGGCAACAGAAACAAAAGCTGCAGTCTGGCCAGATTCTCCAGTCCTTCACTGCATGAAAAGCTCGGAGTAGCATAAACAGAACAGCTTTTACATGCTTTGTCCACCTCCTTTAGGGCAGTATTGTAAATACTTGAGCCCTTCCTTAAAAAGGCAACAACAAGTGTGAAGCCCCTTTCTTGCTAGGCTGGGAACACTTTTAGAAGGGAGGTTGTTTCTCAGGATTTCTTTGAAACAAGTATACTGTTAATTTATTTTCATCTGGAAATGCAGAGCACAGTCAGATCTCAGCAGAGTGTTTTTTCAGTAAGCCTCTCTTAATTCCAGGTTTTGTGATCTGCATTCTCTCTCTTGACAATTTATACATCCCGGACACTAAGTTAAATGACAAAGAAAGAGATTAAAGGTTGACACACAGGAGGAAGTTGGTCTTGGCTAGAAATAAAATAGAGAGCCAAGGAAATAGGGCAATAGAAAGAACTCAAAAATCACGAGGAACTGTCAATGCTGCCTTCAATGTACCATCATCTTGTTGCAGCAAGACATTTGGTGCTAAGCAATCAAAGAGTAAGAAGGAGGAGGAGAGGAATAAGGGATGAAAGGTTCTGGATGTTATCTGGAACAAGCTGTGAAGCACAGCTTTAAAAGCATGGATGGCAGTTTCGAGTGTTAGTGAACAGATGCTCTATAGTTTGATCAGATTCACTTATTCTGCACAAGTCCAGGGAGAGGTCTTACCTATTTGACTGAGAACCTTGTTGAGTTCCAGCTGACAGTCCACCTTTAATTTGGGTATCTTCACGGTGGTGGGTACTTCTTTGGGGAAAAGGCTGCGTAGTCGTTCATAAGGGAAGTTCTCCAGCACATGAGAGACATTCCAACTAAACTGGTTTGGTACAATGGCCACAAAACTCATGTTGCCCTTAAAGGCAAACTTGGCCACCTGGAAATAAAACCAGTCAGAATAATTTATAGAAGAAGAAGGATAGAGTCCAGAAAGTGATGCTTTTAATTTTTTTTTTCCTAATTCGATTACAGACCCAGTCTAGCCATAGGAAGAAAACAATCTGGTGGGAAGGAGGTGTCTGATTTCTCCAGAGAAAGAAAGTTTTGCTGGAATAGCAACATCTGATTTTGGTATTTAGTATCATAAAGATGAAACACAGGGAAAAAAATGTGTACAAACATTGTACCCGCTCTTTCAGTAGCCATATTCTGAAGGAATTCAACTGTACATTGGGGGAATTAAGTTTTCCATATTCCTCATTTCTCTTTAACTTGGAGCTTACAAACGGCATTATTTCCCCACTTAGTTCATATCCCTTCATGGTTTTCCCAAAACTGAGAGCAAAGATTCAACATTCTTGCTAGAAATAAAAACAAAGGATGCTTATTAATTTTTTATGTGTACTATCCCTGTGAAAAGTCATTTGGTTTTGGGAGAGAATAGTTGCACTCAGTGAAATGCAATAGCAAGAGGAGCACTCCTACCTACTAGAGCCTTACCTGAACGTCCTGGGACTCCAGTGTAAACCAGCTCAGGGGGTACTCCTGGGCTTTCATCATCTCAACTGGGACCATGAAATCATTGTCAAGGTGGAATGTGTCTGGCCCAGTGAGGCTAGCATTAAACTTATTCCTCCAAAACCCTAGCAACATAAAAGTTGAAAATTCAACAGAGTTAAATGTGGGCAGGAAAACAGAAACAGCCTAGACACCACTCCTCCTATCATGAGTTCTCAGAGAAGGCAGATAGTGATGAGACAAGTAGAAATTACAGCAAAGAGAAGTTAGTACCAAAGCTGGAAAAACCCTAACAGCAGGAAGCTCTTATCTTCCAGAGAGGGACTATGGAATAACAAAGCAAACCAGGATTAATCCTCATGCCTTAGCGTGGGAGATTACTGAAGGCTATGAAGATAAAGTAATGGATGTTTGTGAAGTGCTTTGAAAAATGAAGTGTGTTGCCTTTGTGCTGAGTACTGTGAAACAGTGCTCCAAGAGCAAGCAAAACATTTGCAAATTTACCCAGAAAATAAGTCTCTGAGAGTGTTTGGTCTATGTTTCTCTGCATGACCCTCAGGGGATTAAAAGAGGAAAATGTTCTAGACCACTGGGCTTTAGTCAGAAAGAAACCCACAGAAGCTGCCTCCAGGCTCTGTGGTCGGCATGCAGTGAGTGGGGTGTGACCTGGTTAAGATGAGCAGTGATGTGCTGCTGTCTGGGAGCCTGAACTAGGAAGCAAAAATACGTCCGGATCCACCTGCTACATTCTGGCTCTGCTGTCAAGTAGCATTTTTAGCACATGTGAAACAGTTGGGAGTCAATACTATAAAGAAATCTAAGCAAGAGGAACAGAAGATGTGGAAGAAGAGAACAAGCAGATTGACTAGCAGGAAGCAATGAAAGAAGACACCATTCATCTCTGGTGTCTGTGCAAAGCTAGTAGATTCATAACTATTCCTCGGGATGGTCAGGCTTAAAAAGTAAGACCTGCGGAGCTCACCATGGAAATGGATAGCACTGAGCAAAAGCATCACTGTGTTTCCAGGGAGCTCATGTAGAAAGGTGGGTATTTGCCCATTAGTTGCCTCCTCTACCCACTTGTTTATGGCCATGAGGTCATCCTCACTGTTCCCAGAAAGGGTCACAGGCTTTGCCCCGTAGAATTTCTCTGAATCCTCCAGGAACTTCTCTTTAACCTTAAATCCTGGTAAAGGGGAAGAATTCCACATGAAGTTAGCAGTCCTTGAAAAAAATTGCTCAGTCAGCCAGTGCATGGCAGATGCTGCCAGGGGAAGCACTTTGGGGAAAAAAAATCCACGTCTCCCTGGCGAGAGCTTGATTCTGCTGCGGGGAGGCCACCCCTTTGCCAGCTCTCACCTTTCTGCAGGTACACACGCGAAGCAGCTCTGAGCAAGGATTCGGTGAGCCTTCTGCGCGCGTTGCTCAGTGCATGGTGGAGACAGGGCACTGATGCTAGATGCATCGCCTCCAGCAAATGCTTCTCTGTCTGATTTGCTGCTCCTAAAAAGTGGAGTCAGATTCCTGTTAGTTCATACCTATGTACTGGAAAGCAGGGACATTATTCTGGCTGCCTCCCTTCTGAGACACATTGTGCCTTACAAAAGAGGCTGCAGAAATCTGAGAACAGGAGCCTCAACGTGGGACGCTGAGGGCCGCTTCAATTGTACTAGAATGTAATTAAAGCTACAGGAGGAAAATTAAGGGAAAGGTACTGTGTTTAATCTCTGCATTTTGCACATTAGCTCCTAGTACCTCCAAATGGGGGTGCTGGGAAGGGCAGGAGCTGGTGCTTTTGTAACTAGCAAGTTACCTAGTGCCAGGTGAGACAAGGCGAGGGTGATGCTGAGGGGAGACAAGATCACGTTGGCACTGTTGCTCTCCAGCTGGACCTCTCTGAGGAGATCAGTGCTGAATTTCATCAACCCTTTTGCTAGCCTCTGGCTTTTCTTCCAAGTCACATCACAGTTTTTATCTTCCCCCCCGTCGTCTTCTTCAGAAGAGTCCTCTGGGCTCCAGTCATTCGTACTGGCTGTGGTGGTGAATGGTGATGTGGGTCCATAGATCTCCTCCCAGGTGTCAGAGGTAGGATCCAACACCTTGGCATTCAGCCGGGTTGGAGCACGTTCTGGCAGAGTACAGGGGATATCTGCTGTGTGTATGTCCGGTTGTGCAGTGCCAGCCCCTTCCAGGTCCTGGGAAGAAACAAGAAGGATAACACGGAGAAAGCAGGAGTATGGCACTGCCTTCCCTAATGCTTTTACTGAAGTCACAGACAACTTGCACAGGAAGAGGGCAACTGGGCCTCATTCATGCTGCTGCAAAGGCAGCAGCACAACTCCCCGGCTCTGTCTTTAAATGCTGGGGATTGCTGGGAGGAACCTGGGTCAGCAACCAGAACCCCCTCCCTCCCGGGCGTGAGCTTTGGCTGCTCTGTGGGCTGCAGAGGGAAGCATTCATGCCCTGTCCTTTGATCACAATGGCTCCTAGGTAAGATTTGTGCTTCAGAGGAGGCTGTTAAGCAGCCTGTAGCATCCAGTCTGTCTCCAAACTTTGTATGCCTGTGGATGTGCCTGAATACATCTGTGAAGCATTAGTGTGGAGAGGGCATCCAGGCTTGCATCATATGCCAGGGCACGTTGTGCTGAACCAGTAACTGTACTGGGATTTTCTCAGCTGGCACCTCCTTCCTTTCAGTCATATAATAGAAATAAGCATACTACAAACTGACTTGACAAAATGCTCTAGTTTCTTTACCCCGGTGGTGTATTTGCCTGCTTGCCTTTTAACCCAGAGGTTAAAAACACCTAGGCAAGTTTGGAAAACAGAAGGTCTTTTATCCCAAGATCTCGCAGTGGTTCCTCCTCCACTTGCCCTCAGGGCCTGCCCTAGGCAAGCGAATTCAACAAGTGTGCTTTGGGGGCAAGAACTGGGCCCAAAATCCCTTCTTAGCACATGTCCCATCCCTTCGCTGCTTATGGATCCATGACCCTCAGCCTGGATTTCACCTCCTCCTCTCACATATTTTAGGACTGTAGATCTGCCTCAAGCATTGGTCTCTCTAGTGCTGTCACAGCCTTGATCTGTTTCTGCTCTAATCCTCCTTCAGGCAGCTCTCTTCTCTTTCCGTATCTGTTTTATTCTGTCCCTTTTCTCTCCATACTCCTCATATTCCAGTTTTCTAAGCTGTAGCCTATAACACTACTGCAATTGTCCTCACATACGCATGGTCTCAAGCACAACCATTTTTTCTCAGATCTCTCTGTTCCCACCAGCATCTGGATGCCTTCCTCTGAGCGCTGCGTGGTCAGAGCCAAGCTCTATGGGTAGCCTCAGACACCAGCCTTTCTTCCTCTTTCTCTCATAGCTTGTTGTTTTCCTCATCTTCCCTTATCCACCTGCCAGGCCCTGTGCTCCTCCACCACTGACATTTACTCCATGTGCTGCCCGGTTACTGCAGGCTGAGCAAGGAGCGCAGTGTCGGCAGCAGCGGAGGATGAGGCAGGGACCAACAGCTGTACAAAGATGGATTTTCTCATTCCCCTGGCACTGCTAGATTGCACTGCCTGGGCTCATCCTAGCTCAGGAGGAACTGGAAAACCATTGCCAATCCCACAGCATAACTTCAGTCCCCCTGGACGGGCACCAGTCATTGCTTACCTTGAACTCCACGGCCTGGTCTAAGAAGAGTTGCTGCAGCTCAAGGGCATGTGTCAAAGGAAACTGGAAGGAAAAAGTAAAGTCCCAGATAGTTTCCTCTGAATTTCGTAAGTCACTGTGCTTTCCCCCACTCCGAACACATTTCTGTGGGGCTGGGTCAGAGGCTGGCACCACCCCAGCTGTAGTAGTCTCAAGGTGCTCGCGTCGCAACGGCATGGGCAGGGCTTTGGGACACAGTGACAGAGGCAGTGGGGTCCACCGAGGGGAGGCAGAAATGAAGAGGAGCCTGCAGAGACTGCATATGCTGTGTTTGTTTAAGAAGGGGCCAGGTCAGAAGTGTACAAAATCATGTATCCTCTAGAGAGTAAGCAGTGCAGTTCTGCAAAGTCAGAGCTGAAGGGGATCCAGATTTAAAGTGGAAAAAAGGACGTTATTAAATAATGTCCTGTTAACCCCTGCAGGTCAACAATTGAAGCCAAGTTTGCAGAGGTTCACTATAGAAATCTGCTTGAAAAGCGGGAATACCCACAGTCGTTTTCAGATGGGAAGTGGGAGGCTAGAAACCTTGCTGCCCGGGGGCACAGGCTAACCCCGCAGCAGAGATGCGACGTCAGCCGCTGCGCTGCCTTCCGGGGCTTCTCCCACTGAAGTCGCTCGCAGAGGCTGAACGTGGCCTGGCCCAGCACTGCCACCCCGCTCGCCTGGCCCTTGGCTGGCCGGGGCGAAGGCTGTGCTCCCACCAGAGATGCTCCCGAGATAGCCGTGGAGGGACACGACTTACCCGTAGATGGCTGTGCAGAGCAGACAGGCAGAGCAGCACCAGACCCCAGAGCAGCACCATGTTTCTGGGACAGAAGGACCAGCCGAGGTGACTCCCAGCTGCCTGGCAGCAGCAAGCTGAGCCTGTTCAGGGCTACAGGGAGAAAACAATCAGCCTGGCCAAACAGGTTGGCGCAGGAGCTTGCAGAAAGAAGGAGGGAGGTGAACAATGATGCAAAGAAACAACACAAGACACCTGGGTCCAACGCCAAGGCAGCGAAATCAGAGACGAACAGGGGCGGCACTGAGGAAGAGCTGTGTCCACAGCCTGGCTCCTACATGAAGCTCTCCTGGATTTACTCTGCTTGGAAACCTGCGTCACTGACCCCATCATCCTCATTAATCTGGATTGCGAGCGGTATTTCCCTAATCGATCCCAAACACCCTATATCTCTGGGAGAAGGCAAGAGACTCTGCCCCTTTCCCGTGCAAACCCCTGAGGTATGGGCAGAGTCTTGCCGGAGGTGGGAGAAGCAGCACCTGGTCTCAGCTGTGCCCCTGCCCCGCGGGAGAAGGGATACGAACCTGCCTCCGAGGGGCTGCAGGCACCAGCAAGCGTGGTCTGGGAGGGACTGTGCAGGAGGGAAATGCAATACTGGAGCGGAGTTCCTCAGCAATTAGTCCAGGAATATAGCGAGTCCTCCCATTCCCAGCACTCCCCTTCCCCCTTTGCTGGGAAACCCAGCGTCTCCCACTCTGGTCACGTAGTGGAAGGTGGTTTCCAGATGAAACCCCACCCATTTCCTGGCCATTGCTTCACCGGGCTACTCTTCCTGTTTAAGCAGAAAAAAACCTATCTTCTTAATATAAACCCTCCTTGCCAAGTCCAAAGCCCGGGCCTCAGGATGGCTGCTGTAATGCTTAATCCCTGGGGCCACTTTCTGCTCTCGGAGCAGTCCCTGCTTTGACCTAGAGCAGCTGGGCTGCAGCCCCTTGTCTTCCCGTTGACAGCAGCAAAACTTGAAGCCGCTCCGTTCCCCCTCCCTCACCCTAAATCCTGCAGCTACACACAACCCCGAATGCCCCTTTCCTCCCTGATCATCCCCAGCCTTTAACTCCCTGCCAGATTCACCCCCTCCCAGAGACGCACGCCTTGCTCATTGGAGGAGCCCCCATTTACTGCCAAATCCCAGCGCATTTGCCCCTTACCTGAGCTTGTTAGCGCCCGTGTTGGAGCTGGTACTTGCCTTAGCCCAGCTGATAGCTCTGCATGGGACAAACAGTCTCTTGTCCAGCTCACCGCTCCTACCCGCCAGCGACGACCTTCAGCACCACCTCTTATTTGAGAATTTGCAAGCAAATATTGACTCAGAGCATCCGGTTAAACTGTTGTTGGGGGGAAAGAGTGAATTTGTGGTGTATTTGGAGATGGGGAGGCAGTTTAGGCTGCTGCACCGCCAGGACAAGGGTGACCCTGAAATGACAAGCTCTGAAACTCCCAAGAGCAGAAATAACCTGCGAAGTCTGTTGTCCCTAAGCAGTGGCTCTGCTTGCCTTGCGCTCCCTGTGCTAGGAATGCCCTCTTTTATTCATAGCTTCCGATGAAAACATGGGTTGGCATTTATTGCCACAAGGCTGTTTTGGGAATTTTCTTTGCAGAAAACGCCAGATACTTGCTGTTTATCTCCCAGCTGCTTCTGCGGCAGCGAACGCAAGGCACTGGTTCTTACCAGATGGCAGATGCCCGAGGCCCTGTTGCTGCGCACACGGGCAGGAAGCCGCAATGCTCAGGCTGGGCTGAGCCAAGAGCAGCTGGTCCCTCCTCCGGGGCACCGCGAGCACCAGAGCCTTGCTGGGGGGGCTGGCCCTGCTGCCGGCCCCACGGCACACAGACACCATTCCAGTATAAAAGAAAAGTCTCAGGGAGGCACAGCCCAGCAAGCAGACCTCCAGCAGCTCTGTCCGGGCTCCGTGCAGTTTTGTGCCTCATGCAGAGGCAATAGTGATGCTTCCCAGCGTGGGATATGGCTTTGCCCACATCCTCAGTGCGAGGGGAGCCACTAAAGAGCGATGGAGAACACTAATGGGATTGCACGCTTGCAGTCATCCAGGCTTCCTTGCAATAGCTCTTAGTTCCCAAACTCACTGCAAGCACTGGGAAGGACTGGAGAAGAGACAGGGCTGAGGTTTGCAGCCATGAACTACTTAGGCACATGCCACTGCCACATGGGGAAGCTACTGTGAGTGGAAAAGAAAGCAGATCCATGTCCCCGTTTAGGAGAGTCCTACCTTCTTACATCCAGAGCATCTTCACAGCATCCCTCCTCCAGCTTTCCCGGGAACACAAAGAGGCGGCTGAACACAGAGCCAGGAAAGCCACAGCAAACACCCCCAGCCTGCTGTGTTGCACTGCGCCGCGCTTGGGCCCTTCCAGCACGTCCAGCCCGGCACAGAGCTTCCCCACACACACTTCTCTGCATCTCTTTCAAAGAGTTTATTAGAAGTAAATATTTACATCTATTGCAAATGGTTAATAGGCAACGCAGGACTGAGAGCTCCCTTGGAAGGGAAGGACAGCAAGGGCCAACTGCTCACCTCCCCACCCTCCCTGGAAGCAGAGGGCAGCCTTCCCCTCTGCAGGTGGCTCAGATGAGCTAACAGCTCCATGAAAGCCCTTTCCCCTCCCAGGACAACCCACAGCAGGCTCCTCCTCTGCCAGAGATACAAGCTTCCCAGTCCCTGACACTAGCTCCAACTAGGCTGAAGGATGGATGGGAAGAAGGCTGCAACAGACCTGAGGCAACCGCTCCTATTGCTGGGCCGAAGACAAGACCAGGGAGCAGACAGGCGCATCCCAGTAGGAAAGGTCAGGAGAGGGAGACCATGCTGGACTGTGCCCCTCGGTATTCACTCTTCAGGCAGGTGGGGGCAAAATTGAGCACCTTTTTGCTGTCCTATCCTTCTACTTCGCTACAAGTCTGATCAGCACAGAGGGGAGCAGGGCAGATTAGAAAGAGGATTTATTATTAAGAGACGCTGCCAGCGCAGCCTTGTTCCCCTGCACAAAGAGCACTCCTCACCCCATTGATAAGCATGGGATGCAGTGCTTCTGGGGCAAGAACCAACAAGAAAAGTTCACCCCCATCTCACTACTCCAGGAGCCAAAATCCTCATGGAAGCATCTAGTTCTGTCATCCCTAGAGAGTCATGTTTCCACCCCAAACTATCCCTCTGCAACAGTTCATCCCTAAACAAACCTGCTGCACTGCAGATGGGGTTTGTGCCTTGGCTGGCTTCCGTTCCTGCCTTTGCCCTGGGACCAGTAAGGTAACAAAAGTGCTCTAGTTAACCTCTCCTCCTCCCATACAGGATCTAACTGGGACTGCAGAACCTGAAGTTAATACAGTGCATCCTCCTGGGCCTTGAACCCCCAGACCACACAAGGAGGATATGCCCAGCACCATGCAGCTCCAAAGGTGGCTCCCAGGCCCATGTTATGCTATTCTAATAAGACTGTTCAGTGGTTCAGGAGTGGAGAGTGAAGGGTAAGTGCAGATGGTACTAGCTATACTGTTGTGTTCTTGTCAAGGGCTACCTCTTACCCCTTACTGATGCAGGGGGGAGGATAGCCATGGTCCATATTTCTCTGGAGAGCAGCTCACAGTCCCCTGAGGAGTCAGGCACACATGGTATGGAAAGCTCCAGACCTCTCTGCAAGGGTCACAGTGACCTACAATGCCCAGCATTTCTCCCAGCAGCAGTAGAGGTTCCTTAATTATGGCTTTTTTTTTTTTTTGTTAAGATACAGAAAGAGGTTAGAGATGCTTTACTGAGCGCTCGCTAACGAGTACACCTCCCTCCTGCATCCTGTGTTCAGAAATGTCCAACTCTGCCTCCTCTGTAAGCAAAGCTGCCAGCTTTCAACGCTACCACCAGAGCTGTGGAAGAGGCAGGGGCTGCTGGGCCGGGAGGCGCTATGCCAGCAGGCGTACCACGCCGTTGTCAGAACCCAGCAGGAGGTGGCATTTCGTGGGCAGCACGGCCAGGCTCGTCAGAGTACCCCGGAAGTTCTCCGAGCTCAGCTTGGTCGTGCTCATAGGCAGGGCTGATGACTCCAGCATGGAGTAGACACCAATCTTGTTGGCCACGGTGCCAGCCACCACTTCGTTGCCATAGAGGTCAAATGCATGGATGGGTTCGGAGGCAGATTTGTAGTGGTGCAAAGGCTTCTGCTCCAGTTCTTTCCAGACAGTCAGGGAATGATCCGAAGAGGAGCTGATTAGCATATTGCCCTCTGCAGCCTGCAGGAGAGGAAGTGCCAGTGAACCAACATTGCTGCAGTAAAAACTGCAAATGAGATTAGCAAGTAGCTGCCAAGAGTCCAGTAGTCCCAGTGCAATCACTATGCACAGTGCCAGCCATTTCCAAGCAGCTGGTGGTACTGGGCAGGACTAACAAGGCATCCAGGTGAACACTGCAAGCTACGGGGCTCTCTGGTAGCTCACATCCTCCTCTACCACTGTCCAAGTGTCCAAGAGAAGGGCTGTGTCTCTTCTCGACAGCATCCTGTTTCGCAACATCACTAATTCATCAGCTGCTACTACTGCAGTGGGTAAAGAGATTGTCACATGGCCTCCCTCTTCATTAAACCACCTGCCAAATTATCTTCCTTCTCACGGACATGGAATTGGGGACCCCTTTCACAGTAGGAAACTCTGCTGAGGGCAGCAGAAGGCTGGAGCTGCCAATTAGCAGAGCTAGTGAGAGGGTAAACAACCCACAGCAGTGAACTTTGTTTAATCCACACTGGGTCAAGGACACTGCAGTCCCAACGCTGCTCCCTGAGGGCGGGTAAATATGGACAAGAGTTACTCATTAGAGCAAGGCTCTCCAAGGGCGGCTGGCAGCCCTGAGGAGAAAGCAACACGTTCGCCTCTTCACAGGACACAGGGCTAGTCCCTTGCAGCTGCTGCAGAGCACGCAGACCTGCTCAGCAGGGCCTGACACCTGAGAGGGCTGCTCAGGTTGGACCAAGAACACCCAGGCACAGCAGTAACCGACGGGCTGAAGGGCCTAGGAAGCCTCTTAGGGACACAGTGAGGGGTGGAGAAAAGCCCAGAGGATGGAGCAGATAAGCCCTGCCAAGCAGCAGGTTTCAGAAGGATGCACCACACCTCAGTGGCCTGGTGAGTCTCATGAAGCCGCCCCCAACCCTGATGCCTTGCACTCAATCTTTAACTGCTGTATCTTCAGCGGGGCAACCCGGATCCCAGCTGAACCTCTTACCTTGATCTGCAGGATGTCTCCCTCATGGGCAGGCCACCCCCGCATGATGAGTCCTGTCCTGGTGTCTAGCAGCACGATGAACCCAGAGGAGAAGCCGGCCACGACGCTGCGCCCATTAGGACTGACAGCCAAGCAGCGGATGAGCCCAGCACTCACACCACTGGCCAGGCGAAATTCGTGCTGCAAGAGAGAGAGTCCAGCTACTGGGGGACAAAAGAACTAAGGGGTCCAGCACTGAGGGGACAAGAAACCCTGGGGCCCAGCTGGCATTCACGGAGCCATCACACCTGCCTTTGGACCAGCAGTGGTTATGTCACTAAGCACACAGATGCCATGCGGCAGCCTGAAGGAGGGTGGTTCACAGAGTGACAGACTTCTTACCTGTAGTCCTGGCTTCCTGTGATCGATGAAACGCAGCACAGAGTCTGCGCCAGCCACAGAGATGCTGTGATAGGGAGGTGGCATAGTGGTCACAGCTGTGATGGGGACTTTGCTGTCTAACTCATCAAAAGTCCGGAGAAGTTTGCCTGTGAAAAATAGCAGAGAAGTTACAGCAGTAGATGTACGGAGCAAATCTCTAGTCTCTATTCTGCTTTTTAGCAGGAGCCACCAGGACTCACTATGGAGCTTCTGCCTCTGAAGAGGACTGGGCCAGCACTCCAGCCAGCCATCACCCTTTCCCTTATTACCTGTGAACTGGTCCCAGATGTGCACAGTCCCATCACAGCTCACCACGTGCTGCGATGCCTCCAGCTGGCTCACATAGAAAACAGACTTCTTGTGCTCGGTGTACGTGAACCGTGGCGGCACTTCACTGGTACCATCCCCGTAATTGTACAAGGGCCAGAGGCGGACAGTTTTGTCCTTGCTGCCACTAAGAAAGAAGTCCTCACTGCTGAGCGGTGCCACACACTTGATGGCCCCTGAATGCCCTGAGAAACTCTGTAGCTTGATCTGGTGGAAGTGGAAGCGGGGGTCATGTTGGTTCACCCCAATCTCATACTGCCAGTAGGCCAGCCAGTTCCCACACAACATGTGGGTGCTGCGAGGAAGATCATGCTTCAGGGTATTTTCCTCGTTGGACGAGATGGGAATAAAGCCATCAGCGACAGCACTGAGGCAAAGCAAGCCAAGACCCTCACGCTGTGTGTCCACAGGAACCTGGATGCGATTCCCTACCAGCACGCTCCCAAAGGTGCCAGAGTGACTGTCCTCGTGGTGGCTAGAGAACGGTTCGGCCCCTCGCATATCTTGCTCTGAGCATGCCACGCTCTGTGTTTGTTCTAGGCTAACCACCTGCAAGCTCTTCGGGTTCACGTTCTCCAGGTAGAGGCTGGCCAGCTTCTCAACCAGCGAGTGGTTGGGCACAACCACCCTGATAACATCGCCTGAAAAGAGACAACATGGCTCCAAGGGAAGGAATTTCCCCACCTTCATCCTCTACCATCAGCAACAGACCAAAGACCATCACAGGGCTGTGAACACAACACCCCCCAAGCCAACCACACGTGGTTCACAGCCAAACCAGCCTGAAGTCCCAGTGGGCTCCCTGACCCAGCAAGCAGGCCAAGTCACAGCATGGAAGCTGCAGACTTCTCCTAGCAGCCCTACCTACGCCCTCTGACTTCTCCCAGCAGCCCTCCAACTCGCAGACAGAGTGATACTGCCTGTGAGTTCATATCAAGCACATGTGCGCAGAGCACACAGCAAGGAGCTCTCAAAAAGCTCAGGAAAAGGAAGTAGCCAAGTCGTACCTAGCAAGCAAGAGAAGGGGATGTAGGTGATGTAGGCCATCTCGGGATTAAACACCTTCTGTAACTCCATCAGCACTGCTGGATCCAGGGCCAGCAGCTTCCCGTTCGAGAGAGGCACCTCCATCAAAGGCACCTCACAGCTGCTTAGTGCCTCTGCCGTCAATCCCTAGACAAGAGAAAACAAGGAGATTCCCAAGATCAGACACTCCCACTGTATCATGAATTACACATACACAGCCTGGGCTGGACGTTGCCAACACCAGTACCTGCAGGTATGCCCACCACATTCCTGCGGCTGTGTACTGGAGGATAGCGGGAGCACCTCTCGCATGTCACTGACCTGGTCTTGCAGCTCCTGCAGCAGTGAGAACGCCCCAAAGAAGTTTCTCACAGTGTCACTCAAATGCTGCTGCACCATCTCCTGCCCAATCCGCAGGCAGATCAAGGCAATTAGACTGATTGTCTTAACACACAGGACAATACGGGCCTGGGCACCACTGGGGAAACTGAAGAGGACATCCGTTATCAGTCTGCCCCACACACAGCCCTTTTTCCCTCCTCTGTTTGATGCTTCTTGCCCTCTCTGTGTTTTCAGGCAGAAGCCAGAGAGGCAGTGTTTTCAGCAGGTCTTGGGCGATACAAGCTCTACGTACATGTGCAAGGAGGTGCCTGTCAGGGTAGGAACAGCTCCACAATCCCAGGATTCCTAAGGCCCTCACAGAACTATTCCCAAACCCCCGATTTTGAGTTGTGCCAATTCAGGCTGAAGGCACAGAGCACAGCAAACTGCAGCACTTACCCCACAGTGGGCGAGGTGAGGGAGCCCAGCACCGGGAGCAGCACCTCCTGGCTGATCTTGGGGAGAATGTCCATGAGTGTGGTGTCCGAGAGACACACCACGATCTTCTGAGTCAGCGTCACAGCAGCCAGGAGCCCTGCCTCCTTCCGACTGTTCAGCCGGCCACCACCGGACCCACCGCTGGGAGCAACCTGCAGAAGGAGAAGTCCTCCTGTGCCAGGGCGCTCTCTGTGCTCAGGCCACTATCTCCCCAGCAGGACACATCAAGGGTGATCCCAGGATCACCGGAGCTCAGCCGCAAAACCAGGCACAGCTGTGCTGGCCACAGCCTGCAGGAGGGGAACCAGAGTGCCGCGTCTCAACAGCAACTCCGTCCTGCGCTCAAGGGGTGAGCCCAAAGACGAGGTCTGCTGGGCAGATGTTGATACAAGAGAGAAGCTTGGAGAGAACGGGGCATGACATCCCCAAACTTGCACTCATCCTCCAGAGAGCATCTCCCTGCAGGATGCTCCCACAGTTGGGAATCTCAGAGGGGAGGCAGATAATCCCGAACCGACCCAAAGGATCACCAGCTTGTACTACGACACCACAGAACATCATTTACCAGCACAGGAAGAGGGGAAAGCTGTTACATCCAAGCAACTTATACCAAGAATCAGTGTTTTCACCCTGTGCCCTGTTAAGCCTGGATGCACAGACTGTGGAAGAACTGTCCCTGGATGGAATATCCAAAGCACAAAATATGGGCAAACTTGCTGCTGACTTCTAGAAATCCAACTGCTGATAACATCACAAGGGAGAAGAGTGCATCATTTTTCACTGACAGCGTACCAGTGCTGGTTACAGCAAAACCAAGCAGCTAATAATGCCAGCAGCAACACTAAAAGGTATCTTTCTAGATTGTCCTCTTTCCTAACTAATGCTCCTAGGCAAGTCAAACACCAAAGAAAAGAGAGCCAATAACAAAAACAGCAAACAATTCCCAGTTTCCGCTATATTTCTTGTACACCTGCCATCTTCCAGCTCATCGCAGAGGCTCACAAAATATCCACTCTGCCAAATCCTGCAAGAATGTTTGACTTTTTGTCATCCTATTTGTGATCCCCAAGTTTCATTGCTTTAATATCAGGTTGCCAAATGCTGTTCACAGGAATATTAATCCCCCCATCACCCCTGTGCAATAATTTGAGTTAAAAAAAAAAAAGCAAAGCAGAACAGCTGGAGCTATGATTGCAACTGGGTGGAGAATGATTTTGCTGAAAAATGGGATTTTTTCCCCTGAAAAATCTCCCCTTCAACACTGGAAAAACTGACAATGTTTTTTTTTTCTTTAAATGAACAGCTGTGGCCTCTTTCCCCCCAAGTTTAAATGATCAAAAAGCTATTGAAGTTTTCCGTTTAAACAAGAATCAGTAACCAAAATGTTAATAACCACTGAAAAAAATAATATGAAAAATGAGCCTGTTTAAAACATTCAAAATTTTTTTGATGAAAAATATATTTGTTTTTCAACCAGCTGTATTACACATTTTCTTCTTGCTATTCAGCTAAGAATTTCAAGATGAAAAGTCTGCAAGTCTTGCCAGTATTTTTTTTTAATTCAGTTGAAAAACCTCCTTTAACCTCTCCCCAGCCTACCCCCTATCTACCCATACAGACCTCTGAAAACACTGGCTCCAGCAATCCCACAGCAGCCTAAGTCACTCTAACTGCTGATTATCACGATCCCACCCTTGTGCCAGCTCCGTTTTGGCACGCTCACCCGGCAAAGCAAAAGAGGAGAATATTTTTCTCTGGGTTAGTACACGCCAGCACAGGGTCTCACAAGGAAAGCCCGTTGCTGAAAGAGGGAAGGAGGGCTTGTGGCAACCAGTGATCAGATGCAGATCCACGGTGGCCTAGGTCTGCTATACAGCAAAGCCCACGTATACAGCCACGCGCTGTGCTGGAAGCAGTCGGGAGCTTGCGGCTGGAGGTGAAAGTGCCTCTTCTGGCTGCATCAGCACAGCTCTTCTCAGCCAGTGCTCCAGCACACTCCTACACAGCAAGAGCTGCTCAGCCCACACTGGCCTAGAGAGAGTTCAACTAAGCACAAACTGTTGTGAAGGAGGCTCCGGATGAGGCTGGACCGTATTTTCCATGCATCCTCTCGCCTCCTTGTATGCCCACAGCTCTGTCCTGGACACAGCTCTCAGGTCAACGTGCACAAGGAGAGGAGAAAAAGCAATACTAACCAGGTAGCTGATGTAGGGCAGGTACTGGTAGGTGAGGACAGGCTCTCCGTACAGGTAAGCCACATGCACAAGACAGGCCAGCACTGGCTTGGACACCTGATCTCCCAGCACTGGCCGTTTTTGGTAGATATTTCCTGCGCTCAGGGGCCCATTCTCATCGTTGCTTGGTACAAACTGCTGCCTGGTGGGGCCTGCCGAGAGACAACATCATGAGTTGAAGCAGCAGACTACACCCAAGCCACGAGGCACTCAGCCTGGGCGCTGTGTGCTCGCTGCAGCCGCAGGCACGCAGCAGATGACTTTGGGGTACAGCCCACCCCAGGACCCTGGGGTCAGAGGAGCAGACATTACCGATGTAGCAGGATGTAAGCAGACGGAGCAAGTTCCTGGCGATGAACCGTGACGTTACAGTAGGGCCCAGCTTGGCTGAGAGCCACCTCACCATCTTACAGGTTGTGTCTGCAAAACGAAAATAGTCACAAGCACAGAGGCTGGCACGCTGCAGATTAGCTATCGCCCGGCTGCTTCCCAGACCCTGCCTGCCCAGCAGTTAGCTCCCTGGGCTGGTTTATCGGCAAACTGTGCAGAGCTGTGCTTTCACCCAACACCTCCTACTGCAACAGCCTGGCAGCCATGTCAGGGTGCCCCCCCGCTTCAGTGTGGATCTCACCTTTTACACTGGTTTTATTACTGTTCCCAAGCTGGGACTACAGACACCACCAAATCTGGATCCTCTTTTACTGGACAGGTCTGTCTCTCCCTTTATCCCACACACTGCTTTGCTAGGTGCAACAGAAAGGCTACACACAAGCAGGGCCTTACCCAGGAGTATTGTCTGCTCTTTGTCACCAGAGTGGTCTGGCAGCTCCTCTCCCTCTCCGTCCTCTGGCTCACTGCTGTCATCAGCCAGAGTGACATCCACAGAGGCAGCAGCATCCACGGAGGCACCAGCATCCACAGCCAGAGTCAGCTCTATATCAACTGCAGTGTCATCATGCTCCTCTTCTTCCTGCTCATCCCCCTCCTCCTCCTCCGAGTCCTCACTCTGTTTCAGATCCTGGCTGCTGTCCATCGACTTCAAGCTGCTCTTGTCCTTCTGGGAATCCCCATCCGCAGGTCTGTCCTCCCCCAGCGACACTTCGCTGGCGCTGCTCTTGTCACTCAGCCGCCCAAGACTGAGCGACTCCTGCTCCTGGGGCTGCAGGGACTCCCCAACATAGAGGCCGCTCTGGAAGTCCTCGCTCTCAGGCAGGTAAGCCTGGTCATGGAAGCTGACACCAGAGGTGTAGTCAAGGAGGTCGAGCGCAGCAGAGCTGTGATCCACATCCATTTTGATCTCCTCCCCAAACACGCATGACACCGGGCTGTCCCCTCCACTTTCATCATCTTCAGCCGTGCCAAGAAGGGATTTGCTCTCCTCCCGCGAGCTCTCAATGCCAACGAGAATCTGCAGGATGTGGGGCAGCAGGTTCAAGAGGAAGGACTGCAGCCCCAGGCGCACTATTAGCTGGGCGACAAAGCAGTCGGTGTACAGGTAGAACCTGCCATGGCGATAGCAGGGGGTTTCGTATGCTCCGATCAATGGCTTGAGCAGGTATTTATTGGCATTCTTAGGACCCAGAGATTTAGCTATAGGTTCAAAGAGATACCATGCTGCGTAGACAGCGGTATTCTCCTCGGACATCAGAGATAATATGAAAGGCAGAAGAATCTCCAAGCCCTCAGGAGTGATATCAGAAAGGATACCCTCTAGCTGCTGCCACAGCTGGAAAACGAGTTCCCGGCCCTGACCTTCATCCTCTACCTTCTTTGCCTGGTAGGTGAAAATGAATTTGTGCAGGGTTGGGAAGTACGTGGGGAAGGGAACAATGGAGCTGAAGGGGCTGAGGAGCTGAATGGGACAAGGTGGGGGGAGACCCTGGGAAATGGGTTTGTATTCAAACAACAACACCGTGCCCTTGCCCATCCTGGTTTTTAGCAGCCGCTCCACAGGCACACTCAGCTGCAGCAGGACGTGCAGCACATGCTGGAGTGGGGCTGGGATCTCCTTGGGATAGTAGCGGCACAGATTACGCACCATCAGGAACCGCTCCAACAGGGATGCATCGGGCTTCGAAGGGCGAATCCTTGGTGCAAATATTATCTCAGCTACGAGGATGCCCAAAGCTTGCATATCCCTTTGGAAGAGGTCCGAGAGACCCAAAGGTTGCTCTTTGCATGGCTGCTCCATCAACTGCATTTCGCTGCTTAAGCCTTTAACCAAGAAATTGTCCAATTTCTCCAGTTCTTCCAGGGCCTGGAGTGGATTGAAGCCTTCAGGAAGTGTGATCTTCATGCCATCCCTGTCAGCCTGATCCCCAGCACCTGCCTTGCTCCGACGGAGAGGTCGGACACCTGAGGTTTTGCCTTCTGTGGCATACGCAGGGAGGTTGGAGGGCTGTGCTGAAGGCATAGTGGGACAAGGCTGATCAGCAGCTCTAGTAGGAGCAGAAATCGAATCCAGGGCTTCCGTGCCTTGCTCTAAATCATCCTCTCCAGTGATGGCCTTCTCCCCAGACCAGCTGGTTTCACTAGGAATAGCCTCTAGGACCAGCCCATTAACTGCATCAGTCACCTGGCCCTGGACCTCCTCCAAAAACACAGTCTCCCTGATATTCTGGAGAAGAGGCCGAGCAATGGTTGGAGCTTCAGCAGGTGTGTAGGCAGGTCCCACCATGCGCCTGGGATGCGGCTGGTCAAAGAGCTGCACAACCCCATAGGTTGTCAGATGCGTGTGGTTGTCTACTAGATGGAGGCAAACATTCTTCTCCTTGACAGCATCCTTCCCCAGCAGCTTGTATCCAAAAGTGAGATCAATCCAGTGGTGGAGATCCTGAGAGACTTCCCGACTCTCAAGCAGCATGCGGTGGACTTCAATGAACTCCTCATAGGAGCTGCACCAGGATGGCACATCCAGGTCAGGCATGTCGGGATGGATGGATCGGAAGATTGAGGGGTCTGTATAAAACTCAGGGATGCACTCGTCCGGAGTCCAGCTCTGCATGCGCTCCATGCTGGCTGGATACTCATTGGGCTCCCACTGGGACCTCACATGGCAGCACAGGACTGCCTTGGGTGTTCTCCGAGCCGTGTACACATAGTAGGTGATATCTGAAAGGACATCAGAGATGTGATGGGGGACATGAAGCTGCTCCCCACTTGTTCCACCAGCAACAAACGCCTGCTTGGTCATCTCATAGGTGAAGTCCAGTTGCTTGTCTCCCTTGTTGAGACGGAACTTGGATTTCCTTAGGTCCCTGAACTTGCCATTTTTGGTGGTGAAGTCCACCACCCATGGAAGAACCGGGTGGTAATTGGGGTCTCCCATTCTCCTCCCTGCCAAACTGTTTAAACGCATAAGGTAGTCAAAGTTGCTGACTCGCCCATGTACCCACTGTAATACCAGGTCCCGGAGGTCCTTCTGGCAGGCTGCGCAGCCAGCCTCCTTCACTTGTGCACCAGTGCTGCATTCCTCGCTTGTTCGTTTCAAACCAGCTTCCAGATGCCCTTTTTCCTTCTTTGGTCTCTCATACGCACTGAAGTTCACTCTGAGCTGGCTGCACAGCTTCTCATCCACAACCACATCACGAAGGGAGAAGGCACCACAAGCCAGACCTGCCTGGTGACAGGCCCTCATGGCCTGCAGCACGTGGAAGAGGAGGAAGAGGATTTTGGCATGGCTGTTGGTGAGCTTGGCTGGGCTGAAAGTCACGATGTCATGCAAGCAGTACTGCACGTACGGGAAGATGACATACAGCATGTCAGCTGACTCCAGGAGGGCTTCTGCTTGAAGCACGTTGGGGCAGGAGGGCGTTCCCTTCACAGCCGCAACACCGTCTTTGGCGGGGGATGTGCTGAGCGCGCTCTTGCCCACCTGAAGGACGGGGCAGCCGTACGCTTTCTGGAGGGCGGCCCTGAGCGCGTCCAGGGCCGGCACGGTGGGCGGCGCGTGAGCGTGGCAGTAGGGCCGCACGTACAGGCAGTGAGCTCGGCCCCACAGGTTGCGGTAGTTCTGGGAGGCGACGTTCTGCATGAACCCGTGCAGCGTCTCCCAGCCGCCGGCGCGCGGGTCCGAGGGGCCCTGCTGCACGCTGAGCGGGTAGGTCAGCCCGTCCTTCCGCAGCCCGTGGATCTCCACCCGGGTCCAGCCGGCGGGCAGCTTCTGCACCGAGTGCTGGAGGAGCGTCCTCACCTCCCCGTCGCTCAGCCCCTCGGGCCGCGGGCAGAGGCCGGGCAGCACGCGGCGCTCTTTGAGGGTCGCCAGCCATTTCACGGGGACGAAGGCGGTGACGTGGGTCCCCTCCGCGGCGGCGGCCAGCTGCCGGCGGTCGATGCTCAGGTCCCTCTCGGCTCTCTGGAGGAAGGCCTCCATGCTGGCTCGGCCCCGGCCTCCCTGCAGCACAAACGCGGCCGCGGGTAAGGCAAGCGCGGCTCGTCCCTGCCCTCCTCGCCGACCCCCCTCACGTGCAGAGCCCGGATTCCCCGGGCGGGCAGACACCACGCAGCAAAACCCCACTTCCCTCTTACAGCCCGGGGGGGGGAGAAAGAAGAAAAAAGAAAAAGAAAGAAGGGAAAGGCTGTTGCTAAGAGCCTGGTCAAGGGAGGTTATGTCCAGCTGGCGCTGGCTGAGGGGACACGATGCAGCCCCAGGGCCGGGGGCGCAGCCGGGGCGCAGGCCCGGGGGGGTGAGACAGCGCCGGGGAAGGGGACGGGACGGGGGACAGTCCGGGGCGGGGGGGGGGGGGGGAACACCCCGGCACGGCCCCACCGCGGTGCCCCACACCGGGCCCCCCGCCCCCGGGCCCCCCGCAGAGCCCGGCCCGGGGAGGGGGGGCTCCCCGCACCCCCGCACCCCGCGGAGCGCGGCCGGGCCCCCCCGCGCCGGGCGTTACCTGGCGGCGGCGGCGGCGGGCGCTCAGCCGCGGCGGGCGGCGGCGGCGGCGCGGGCCCCGGCCATGTTGATCAGGTGACGGCGGTCACATGCGGCGGCGCCATGTGGCCGCGCCGGGGCCGGGGCCGGGGCCGGGGCCGCCGCGCCGACTCCCGCGGCCGAGCCGCCCCGAGGCCCGCCGGGCCACCCCCGCGGCGGCGGCGCTGCCTGCCCGGCGCCCCGAGGCCTCCCTCCGCGGGGCCGCGCCACCCGGCCCCGGCCCCGCTCTGGGCTGCGCCGGGAGGTGGCGCGGGAACGGTGCTTCCTTCCCCCGCCCCACGGGTCCCGCTCGCCCCCCGGACGGCCGAGGCCTGGCCCCGGCGGTGCCACCGTGGGCCCTGGCTCTGGGCGCCCTCCTGGCGGCCCTGTGGGCCCCCCCCGCGGCCCTGGGCCCTGCGAGCGATGGGGGGCTGGTGGTGCTGGACTGGGCCATGGCCCCCCCCCCGCCCGTGCCCCTGCTCGTCCCCAGCTCCTTCGGGAAGGTGACGCGCAACCCGAGGCAGGGCAGCAGGGCCCGGCCACCCCGCCGCCCCCACCGGCCTCCGCTGCCCCGTGGCGAAGGCGGCGCCAACGCGGCCTCGCTCGGGGCATCACGGAGGAGCCGCTTGGCACCGAGCTGCCCCTGGCACCGCTCTCCGGCAGGCGGTCGCAGAGGCCAAGCTGCGTTTTAGAGCGGCCGGAGGCTGCAAAGGGCCGGACGCCGCGGCATGGGGAGCCCGCCCTGCTGCAGCGGCAGCTTCCTCCGCGGCTCGGCGGTTGCAGGCCGGCTCGCGGGCCCCTGGGGGGTCGCCCCTCATCTCCAGGCCCCACAGCTGGTGGGGAGCAGCAGAGCCTGGGCGAGGGGAAAGGCTCGGCCTGTCCTCGCCCTCCCCGGCTTTGCCGCCGCCTCGGGAGAAGCGCTGCCCCGGCGGGTTTCTTGGGAGGCCGCTCGCTGAGGGAGGCCCTGTTCGGCCGGGCGCGGGGCAGGGACAGCAATGACCCCTCGCGGGACGTGGGCGAGGTGGTGGTGCCCGTTCTCTGCACGGGCAGCCGGGACGACACCGCGTGCCGGGGCCCCGGGCGGCGGCTGCTGCGGACGGCCCGCGCCGCTCCCGCTGGGGCCACGAGCGGCTCCTGGAGCTCTTCCAGGCCGCCGCCGGCAGCGAGGCGGAGGCGACAGGGGCCTCGAGGCCCGCGGCGACACTCCCACACCCGCTGCCGGCCGGGGGACCGGGGGCTGCCGCGGCCGCGCCCTAACGACCCCGTGTCCCAGCCCTTCCTGGGCCTCGCCGTCCCGGGGGGGGGGCTGATCCCGGGCAGGGGGCCGCAGCAGCCCCCCGCCCCGAGGGGGCTCCCCTGGGGGGGGCGGGTCCGCACCCGGGCGCCGGGCTCCCTCCAGCGGCCGCAGCCCTCGCGGCGGGGGAGGGGGATGCACGGGGGACCCAGGTGTCCGGGGGACCCAGGCGTCCGGGCGGAGGGGGGGCGGGGGGGCGTTACGCAACGCCGGGGCGCGGTGCCTATACATGGGCAGGCGGCGGCGCTGGGGGCCCCCGCGCGGGCATGACGCGGCGCCGCAACCAGCTGGCTGAGGTCACAGTGACGTCAAAGGCGCTCCGGGCTGTCAGCTGGAATCCGGCGAGCCGCGCTGACGAGGCAGCCGGCCTTAAAGGGGTCCCCGCGGCGGGCGCAGGGCAGGTGGACCCCACCGGGGGCAGGTGAGTGCCTGGACCCCCGCCCCCGGCGGGGGCCGCGGGGCTGGGGAGGGCACCGGGGCCACCGACCCAGAGGGGGTTTCCGGAGCCCTGGCCCCACGGGGAGACGTGGGGCTGAGGCCCCCCTGGGCGGCCCCCAGGGAGGCTCTTCCCTGGGGTGGACCCAGGCTCGCTGGTGGCTGGGACACCATCCCTGAGCCTGGTCCTGGCAGGCACAGGAGGGGCCCTGCCGCCCCCCGGCTGCGGGCGTCGGAGCCCCGAGGCCCTCCAGTGCTGCGCCCCACGGCCGGAGTCCGGCTGGAGGCCGAGGCCTCGGACTGCCTCTCGCCATGGCATGCCGCAGCCAAGGCACGCGGAAGGGAGAGGGGCGCCGATCGGCCGAGGGGGCCAGCCGCAACCGGGCCAGTCTCAAAGCAAGCGTTGTCACTCAGAGGCGGGCGAGCCTCCGGCCTGCCTGAGCGGAGCTGGGAGATGGGCTCAGCCAAGGCCTCCAGAGCAGGCCGGGCGGAGAGACCGTGGGCCGGGCTGCCCCGCCATGGTGAGGGCGGCTCCCGCCCGCCAGGCCCTCGCCCAGGCCAGCACAGTGCCTGCCGCCTCGGCGCGGTGAAGGCCTCCAGCCCAGGCTGCGGCGAGGAGGGTGATCACTGGAGCCGCGGGGGGACTGGGGCTCGGCCCCTGCTGGGGGAGAGGCCGGGGCTGTGCTGGGGAGCAGGACGGGCGCCCCGCTGCTGGGGGTCTCCGTCCACAGCGATGGCAGAGGGCGGCGGCCACATGGGCCAACCCAGCCCGGGGTCATCCCTGGCCCTCGGTGCTCCTGCCAGGCCCACGGGGCTCCCGGGCCTCTCCCTGGCGAAGGGTCCCCACGGCCGGGCTCGGGGCTGCCGACACCGCTCCTCCTGCCCGGGCGCGGCGCCGCGGCCCCTTTAAGAGGGCGCGTGGGGCTCCAGGCGGGCAGCGCCGCATGCGGCGGCGGCGGCGCGTGGGAGTCACGTGGACGGGATGTGGAGCCAGCCCATTGGGCCCCCGGCCCCCTCCCCGCTGCAATCAGCTGTTACTGGGGCGAAGGGCAGGAAACGTCCTTAAAGGGGCACCGCCGCCCTCTCCCCCGCTCCCTTCCTCCCTGCCCCCCAGACTCGCCCCGGCCGGAGCGGCAGACCCGAGCTGATCCCCGGGGCAGGCCATGCGCTGCGGCTCCGCTCGCCGTCCCGCGCCGCCCCCCCGACAGCCAGCGCTGGCCGGGCGCGGCCCCTTTAAAGAAGTTGTCCAGTCATCGCACGGCCGGCCGGCACTGCCAAGTCATTGGGTTCAGCTGAGTTCCTCCGGCCCCGCCCCCCGCGCGCGCCGATTGGCGCCCGGTGTGGAACCTCACTTCTGATTGGCCGCCAACTTGGAGCAACTTCTCGGAATCGGTCTGTGTCACTAGCATAAGCTCTTAAAGGCGCCGGCGGCGCCTGCCGGAGGTCAAGAGGTGGCGGCCGACGCGGCCCGGCGTCAGCGCCGCGCCCAGCCCGTGGCCTGCCGGGCTCGGGGCAGTGGGGGCGGCCGCACGCAGGTACCGGGGGGCCGTGCCCGGCCTCGGGTGTCAGGCGGCGAGCGGGCCGCAGCCGGGTCTGCGGGGTCTGGCCCTTTAAGAGCCGCCCACCCCACACCCGCTCCCTCATTTCACCCTCTTGAAAATGCCAACTCACAGCACGCGGGGCACGCCGGGAGCGGTTTCGCGGCGCCGAACTACAGCTCCCGGCATGCTCCGCGGCGGGGCACCGCCCAGCCGTTTCCTAGGCAACCGCCGGGCGCTGGTTGGACGGGGCCACTGCCAGTGCCCTCCCGCGGGGATGGGCGGGGCAGGGCGCGAGCCCTCTCCTCCTATTGGCTAGGCTGCGGGCCGTACTGGGTCCCCACTGGCGGCGCCGAGCGGCAATCAAGGCGGGGGCGGGCGAGGCGCGGGGACGCCGCGCCGCGGGGGGGGCGGGGCACACGCCGCCCGTCCCGGGAGGCGATTGGCTGAGGGCGGAGCCGGTGGGTGGCTGCGTCATGACTCCGCCAGCTGATCCGAGACGGGAGCCGGCGAGTGCGGGGGGAGGCGGCGGCGGGGCCGCAGCGGGGCGGCGGCAGCAGCGGCGGGCGCCCAGGTGGGTCCGTCGGGGCCGCGCCGCGGCGGGGCCGGGTAGGGGGCTGCGGGCTCGGGCGCGCCCCGCACGGTGCCGCCGCCGGTGCCCCGGGAGCCCCGGGCCGGGCGGGCGGGGGGCTGAGCCCCGCCGCGCCCGGGGGCCCCGCCGGGGAAGGTCACCTTCCCCCGGGACGCGCGGTGGTGGCGGGCCGGGCTCGCCCCGGCGCGGCGCTCCCGGGGCTCCGCGGGCGCCGCCCTGGCCGGGCGGCCTCGCCCCCGGTGGCGGCGGGGCGGGGGAGGGGGGGCATGGGCCGGGGCGCGGTCCCGCTCCGGGGGGTCCCGGCGGGGCGGCCGGGGCCGTGGCCGGGGCCGCCCCGCGGCGGGCGGCGGCCGCCCCGGGGGTGACCTTCACTCCGGGGCCGGGCGGGGCAGACTTTGCCCCGGGGCCGCTCCCCGCCGTGGGCACGGACCGGAGCATCCCGGGGGGGCGTCCGCGTGTCCCGCGAGGGAGGGCGGCCCGGTTTCACCATGGCGGGGGGCGGGACTGGCTTTGCGCTGGGGGGAGCCGGCTTTACCGGTGGGGGGGACGCGGGAAGAGGGGGAGGTGGCTGGTTTAACCGGGAGAGGGACCCCTCGCTTGGGGAAGCCTTGGTTTTACTGGGGGGGGGGGGGCGCAGTTGTGCCCCCATCGCTGCCCTCCCGGCAGCAAGATGCTGGGGGGCTTCCCGGTACTGGCCAGGCCCCCCTCCGCCCCCCCGGCAAGCCGCGGGGCCGGCGGCTCGGCGGCGGGTGCTGATTCATGGGCCGGCGGGGGTGGAGCAGCGGCGGGACCCCAGCGGAGCCGCGCGCTGGAATCCGGACCAGATGTACCCGGCACGCCAGGAATGCGCGGCATCCCCGCCAGGCCCGGCGCCGACCCAGCCGCCCGCCGCCGCGCTGCGCCCTGACCTGCCGCTGCCCGCCTGCCCGCGGCCCCGCGCCCCACCGGTGCTGCCTGCAGACCCCTGCAGCTGTGCCCGGCCTGGCCCTCGCGGGGTCCGCGCCTCCCCGCCGCCCCCGGGGCACGAGGCCAAGCGGGAGCCCGGGGCCTGGCAGGGCCCTGAATGCCTCTGGGGTGACGCCGAGGGGAGGATGCTCCGGGGGAGCGGCGTTAGCAGCGCTGCAGCACCCCGGTGAGAGGGGCCCGGCTCTCCCCACGGCGGAGATGGCCGCTTGGGAGGTCTGAGCGGACAGTGATCGCCTGGGAGTTTCCCAGAAATCGGTCCCAGCGGCTGAAGTGCTGACAGGGCCCGGGCTGAGCAGAAAAGGGGTTTTCCTGGGAGGAGGGGGAAGAAGTGGGGTCCCAGGCCGGCCCCTGGGCCGCGTTGCTCGCGCTCTTACAAAACGACATGAAAAAGCTCTGCTCCCTGAATTCCCCTGGTGGTCACTTGGCAGCGGCGGCCTGATGAAGTGTCTTCCTTGGCAGGCGGTGGCTGGCCCCCGGCCAGGTGGGCCCTTGCCAGCCGAGATGCCTGAGGTGAGCAGCTGGGGAATGCCTTAACCTGCGCCCGGTGCCACCGTCCTGCGGCTGCAGCGGGCCCAAAGCGCTGGTGGCCTCCCGCAGCCCCGCTCCTTGCCTCAGCCTTCTTGCTAAGGCCGCTCGTTCCTGCAGGAACAAGTTGTCTTATCTCTGTTTTCCAGCAGAAACGGCCTTGATTTTTCTGCGTGTTGCTGGCATTTGGCGGGTTCTAGGGCTTGCTGTGGGTGTCAGAGCAAAAGCACCACCTGCTTCGGGAAAGGGGAGGGACGGCTGATGTCGAGCCGGGGGAAGAGTCGAGGTCGTCGCTGTCTCCAGATCCCCCGTAACAGCTCTGGGGCGGCTTGCTGCCGTGGCCCGCTTCGTGGCCGCTCTCCTGCGAGCACCAGCACCGAGGAGCTTTCCCGAGCAAAGGAGGAGGCAGCAGATCGGTGCTTGGTGCTGGGGAGGGGATGAGGAGCAGAGTCAGCTCCCCTCGCGTGGGGCGAGTGGTCTGGGGGCTGTTTCGGACTGGCGGGGTTCAATCCTGGCTCTGATGTGTGTGTTTCTTTCGCAGCTGCTGCCCTGGCTGCCGTGCTTCTGGCTAACCAGCACCAGTTCTTCAGTGGCAAGCTTTATGTCCTTCTCTAGTAGCTAAAGCTGCCAGTTGAAGAACTGTTGAATGTAGCCACTCTCTTCTTGTCCCTGGGCTGCTGGACATCAGCTAGATCAGTGCCCTGAACGAGCGGGATGAGCGAGTCTGCAGCAGCCGGTGGATTCACCCCTCTGCGGGCTGAGGATGGGCCCTGCCGGGATGGAGAACTCGCCTTGCAGCCGCCGAGCAGAGCCTCAGCTGTGGGATTGCCAGAAAGTCCTACCGGCAGGGTTGTGAGATGGGGAGTGGGGTCACCGCTGTGGGGTGACACGTAACCAAGAGAACAAGAACTTCACCAAGTGAAGGGGATATTAAACTTTGTTTTGCTGCACAGTACCTTTTAGGGAGTTTGTTACCTGTGGGATCCCCGGGCTCAGGACCTGCCTGGTGGGAGGACATGGTGGAGATGGCAGCTGTGGACTGGGCTCTCCCTGTGGAGCGGTGGGGAGGGGGTTGCAATGTCGGAGCGCTCGAGCCCCTGCCAGCACTGCATCGGGGCGGTGCCTTGATGGTCGGAGGGAAGAGGGTTGGTTTTTTGGGGCCCCTTGGTTTGTCACGGGCAAAAGGGCTGACCCTGGGCGTTGCACTCATCAGCCTGGGGTGCAGCTCGCAGGACCGACCGGCTGCCGTGCCGAAGAGCAGGAGTGGTGCCGCGAGGAGCCCTGGGGACAGCTAACGGGAGCAGACGGAAGCGCAGGTGGAATTGCTGTGGGCTTGGCTTGGGCGCTGATGGGAGGGGGAGAGAGAGAACACCCCTTCCCGGGTGAGCAGGGGCCCGCTGGCCTGCGGCAGGCCCTTGGGAGCCTCCGGCGGGATGGAGCCGGAGGGGAGGAAGGGGGCTGGCTCCCACGGCGGGATGGAGCCGGAGGGGAGGAAGGGGGCTGGCTCCGGAAACGCGAGCTGCCCTTGTGCGGGGTGGGTCGGGGCTGGGTGTGGCGGAGCCGGGCTGCAGCGCGGCTGACTCAGGGCCGAGTCACGCACGGCCCCAGACAGCTCTTCCAGGAACCGCCGCGCTGCGAGGGCTGGGCAGCCCCATCTGCGGCGGCCCCGGGGCAGCGCCGGGCTCGCAGGTATTTGGATGGAGCGGGGAAGGCATCGCCACATCGGCTGTGCTGCTTTGCCTTCCTGCTTGAGCTGTGCGCGGGCCCTGGCCAGCAGTGCTGAGAGGGGTCTGCGTGGAGCTTTCTGGGTGCATCTGTGTTTTGGGCTCCGCTTCCCTTCGCGGGCCCTTTTCCACTTCTGTCCAAGCTGTTGCCTGGGGATGGAGATTCCCCTCTCTGCCTTGCGCTGGGGAAACGGCAGGAGGGGAGCTGTATAACTCACCATGCAGCTGGGCACCGGGCAAGATGTCTGTGTGCAAGTGCTGCAAGGATGGGGAGAACGGCCCCTCCAGCCCTTCCCTGGGCCGCGTTCAGGGGAGGATTTCTCCTTGCTGCATCCTCGCCCTCTCCTCGGGGATGTCTCCCAGGTCAGGCCAGTGGGTGATGCAGCAAAGTCCCCCGTGGCCAGAGCAGTTCCCAGCTCCATGCAGCCAGGAAGGGCCCCCCGGGAGCCCCTGCACTACCGCTGCGGGGGCATAGCAAGGCACTGCCTGTGCCACCGGCTCCCAGGCTCTTTTGGTGGCCGGGAAGGGCCTCCCCAGCTAGCTGGGAAGGAGAGGAACATGTGGATGCTGCTGTTCAATGAAGCTTGCCAGACAGATCGCTGCCTGTCCTGGACCGGAGGGCGGGCAGGGAGCAGTGGTCCTGTGCTGAAATGAGTCTGCACAGCCTCAACTGAACTTGCCTGTCCGGGCTCCAGATGCCCAGGGCAGGATTGCTACCAAATTTTGGCACATGGCAATGCGCAGAAAGCAGCCTGGTGTCCGTGAGCTGTCTGTGGTGTTGGGCTGGCAGAGAGGGAGCACATCTGAACCGGTCCTCGTCTTGGAGCCCTTCATTCCAGCCTGTTCTGATATCAAACTGCTCCGTTTGGCGTGTCGACGGCAACCAGAAGCTGAGTTTCTTCACAGTCGTTGGCACCCAGGGAGAGCAGAGGTGCTGAGCCCACTCGGATCGATTGCTGTTCAGAAACCACCATGGAAAAACACCTCCGGTTTGATCCAGAGCCAGCCTCTTCTACAGCAGCTGCTTCGCTGCTGTACTGCAAGTTCATACAGAGTAGCTGGCGCCTGCTCAGCGCTCAGCATGCCCTGGAGTGCACTGAGGGGCAAAAAATAGTCAGTGTGCGTGCAGGATGGCTGGAGGGCGAGGAGGAGCCGCTCCGGGGCTGTGCTTCCCAGCCCCACCGGTGCACTGCAGCAAGGTGCCGGCAGCGCTTGGGAGGGAGGGGAGCTGCATGCTCCTTCCACCCGTGTCCCTACCCTTGCATGCCTTGGCCATGGGTAAGGCTCGAATCTGCTCCTTCCTCCTGTCGCCACGCAGGACTGATGTGCTCTACTGAAAGCACAGCTCTTCCCCTGGTGAGATGTGGCTATCTCAGGGCAGAGGATTGCCCTGAGCAATTCAACAGCATGAAGCCTGCTGAGGTCAGGAAATGTGAAGCACTGTATTTCAGGTGAACTTTGTGTGTTAGGTACCGGAGTGCAGATGTGTGCGTTCAGAACAAGAACAGCATCACCACAGCTCATTTGCTGAGCAAACAGGCTCTGCTATGCTTAGCCCATGTCTATTGTAAAAGCAGAGGGATTTTAGGCTGACAAAGTCGTTGTCCCTCTGGGAACTTGCCCTGCTTTCGGGGCTTACCCTTCCTCTTGTGAAGGGCCATGTGACCAGTGAGTAAGTGCAGCGTTTGCAGTGTTTCCTGTAGAAAGCACAGGCTCGCTTGCTGTTGCTTTGCAAAAATCTAGTAACTCCTTCCTCTAGCACGGAGACTGTGCTTCCTGCAGCATCCGGCTGTCTCCTCGCAGCGTCCCCCGTGCGCAGACACCGCGGGAGAAGGGATGCCGCGCCGGGCTGGCGTGCGTGCTAGCAAGGCTTGGATCTCTCTGGCTGCTATGAGGCAGTGGGAAGCGCTCTCTGCGGTAACTAATGCAATATTCAAGACCGCTGTAGCGATGCCAGCAGGTGCTGTTCACTCAAAGGTCGGATCCAGCCCTCCCGTTAGGGGTAAGGTATTCAGTGCGAGCTCTTGCACACAGGCTGCGTAGTTCCCAGCTGTGAGAGAGCAGCTTGCCTTGGCTGCGGCTCCCCTCGCTGGGAAAACATGCTTTTGGAAAGCAGAAGGTCAGTGTGACCGGCGTGCTGAATGAAAGCTCCCTGCCAACAGCAAGCTGGGGGCAGGGGGGTAGAGCTGGTGTATTTACGGGCTTACGGCCTTCTCTCCTGCTCAGATCCTCAGCAGGGCAGAGCTCCAGCACTCAGGCATCCTCCCCTTGTCCGGTGCAGCAGATCCCACTCCAGAAGAGAGGGGAAAGCGCTGCTTTGCTTTGCCCCAGCTTTCTTTGGCTGTGGCGTGCAAGTGAGCAGCCCGGAGCCAAGGGCTGACTGCAAACAGAAAACGCAGGAACTGGGATCAGCTTCACTTGGGCCTTTATTCTCCTGTGCCAGGATGGGAGGATGTTGAGCTGCGAAGCGGTAACACCTGGGTGGCTCTGTGCCCTTCGCGGCGGAGCGTGTACTGAGCTTAGGTGTGCGTCAGCCAGGGTATATTGGTGATATCACAGGCCCTGAAAACAAGAGGTATGTTGGGGAGCTGCAGTAACTCCCCTTGACTTCGTGTCTCCCAGGGCTCTCTGCCTGCGTGGGGAACGCAGCGCAGAGTGGGTGGCACTCGAGCCACGACTCGCGGTGGCACTTACTCTGCTTCTTCTTTAGAGATCTGTTTCCCTGAGTATAAAACCTCTGCGATCAGAGACACCATGGGGTCGCAGTTTAGGCTGGCAGCCGCAACCACATAGCCGTCCCTGAAAGAGAAAGCGGAAGAATGTGGATGTCCCCAGAGCAAATGACTCTGCAAGGCAGCAGCCCAGTGCTGCTGTGGCTGTGGGCCAGTTGTATACTGGAGCGGTCGGGGCAGGGCGGCTGGTACTGCAGCAGGCATGGCAACCTGCAGCACATCGCCTGGTGCTGCTGGAGGCAGGGCACTGAGTCTGAGAGCAGGGGGAGAGGCAGATGGGTCCCTGGCTCCCTGCCTGGCTGGTGTCCCTGTCCCCGTGAGTGCTAGCCTTTCCCATTTTGGCTATGGGGCCACGTGGCATCTGTCAGATCTCTCGTGGAAGCTGCTCAAAGCTCGCTCTCTCCTCCTTGCCTGTCCTGCTTCATTTTTCTCTCCATGCTCTGAAATCATTTCACTGCTGGACCCACGGCTGGTGGCCCCTGTGGTGCGCAGCCATGGGAGGGTGACGTGGAGCTGTCCCCCCACCAAAGAGGGCTCTGCAGGCTGTTCCGGAGAGGACCAGGCCCTGCTCCCCAAGTGCTGCTGTGTCAGGGTGCAGACTGGCTGCAGATCCACTCACTTGATGTAGAAGATCAGGAACTTCAGTTGCTCCAGGCTGCCTTTCACGACGGTGTCCGTGTATCCCTCCCCGCAGCCTGCGAGAGATCATTGCAGCCTGCTCGGGGAGCTCCAACACGGCAGCTGCCACCAGTCCTGCCACACTGAGCACAGGCGGGGGAAATAGGACATGCCTCCGGCTGGTGGAGGGCCTGCACTGGGACAGGGACGGGGATGGGGAGTGCATTTGGAGGCCCCAGGCAAGCAGAAGGGACCGGGAGCTGGAGGACTGTGTCATGACCCTGAGTCTCTCGTCAGCTCGGAGAGGGAAGTTCTTCCTCCTTTGTAATTTCTACGCCACTAGAGATCAGCCAAGAACAAGGGCTCTGTGTATCTTGCAGGCCCAAATCTCAGAAATGGAGCTCACAGACCTGCTGTGGCAGCCAGTGCAAAGCTTGAACTGCTTCAGGTCATCTCTGTAGCTGCTCCTGCCCACAGCCTCGACGAGCTCTGTGTGTTTACAAACCCCAGACCCAGCAATAGCCAAGCAGCTCAGCTAGGAGGCAGTTCAGCTGTTATCTCTCTGCTCCCTCCTACCTGCATAGCGGATGCTTTCCCCAAGCATTGTGGTCCAGAAGAAGGGGACGGTGTGCAATTCCTTCTGCTTCTTCAGCATGTTTAAGGCAGCAATGTGACCTGTGATGCCCCAGCAGAGGAAATATTTTTGTTTCTTGTAGGTTTTCAGAGAAGTTGCTGAATGTTAAGCCTGCTCATCTCAACCCCACCTTCTGGCTTCTTGGTGCCCCAAATCACTTGTGCTAAGGGCTGATGTGGATGGAGCAGTTACATGTCTTGGTCTGGACTGAAGACTGGGCCAGAAGGTGCCTGGAGAGGTATATCCCTCTCTTCCTCCCTCACACCAGGGCTATATAAGCTGTTTGTGAGGAGCCAGGCTCCTGCTCTCTGATCAGCACACCTGCAAGGGTGCACAGCTAACTCATGAGGCTTGTGTGAGGGCCATGGACCCTTTCTGCCCAGCTTTGGCCTGGGTAGCCAGCAAGCAGGGCCCCCTGCATCCCGCTGCTGTGCTGTCCCTTGAGCCCTGCTTCCTCGATACCTCTCTCCACGGGGAGCTAGAAGGAGGCAGCTCCCTGTCTCACCGTGGGCCTCAGCCACCTGTTGATGATGGATGCTGAGCTGCTCCCCGTTGAGCAGCGCTACGGGAAAGGAAACCACGTCTCCCGCAGCGAAGACATTTGGGATGTTGGTTTGCATGCGCTGAGGGGACAGAAGGCAGTTAGTGCAGTGACGGGAGGAATGGGACTGGGTGAGGACCCTGGCCGCCCAGCTGGCACTTACCAGATCCACCAGGATGGCACCGCTGCTATTCCTGGCGATGGAGGTGCCCTTCAGAAATGCTGAGCTGGGAGACACACCTGCAGGGAAAGGAGCAAGGGCACATGCAGCAAAGCGCTGCAAAGGCAGGGAGGAAATTTGGCCTAGGCCCCTACAGCAGGCACATGCCTTTGGTGCTTGCTCAGTCTGCCTGGACCAGAGCAGCTAGCAGCAGTGCCCAGTGCTTGGGTTGGTGCTGAGCTGATCCCGGGGCAATAAAACCAGGTCACGAAACAAAGCGTGCTCTGATAATACAGCAGCGACCTACAGAGCTCAGCAAGCATGCCAAAGGCATACCGAGGGTGCTGCTTCCCTCCTGCCAAGTGACTGCTCGTGGGCTGTTGACTTTCTCAGGTGTTTGGGGCCATGAGGAAGGGCTGGACAATACAGTGAGAAAGAGATTGCAAGGAATGGTGTGCACTGGGAATGGACTGGAGTGCTCTGGGATTGCTGGTTGCTTTCCCCATCCCCCAAACTGCCTCTCTCTCCCAGCCGGAGTCTCTTACCTATTCCAGCCACCACCACATCTGCAGGTATTTTCTTTCCACTGTCCAGAACAGCCTCTGTGACCTAGGAAAGAAGCAAGAATTAGTAACAAAGGGCTAAAAACTCTGTCCTAATTCCCACAGCCTCCCAGCTGCCTGGTTCTTTGCTTCCCTAGATTCAGATCTTGACTTTAAACCACTTTGTCCAGCTAACATGTTGCTAGGAATGTAAGAGAAAATGAAGATGTTGCCCCTAAGATATAAACATGTGCTGGTGCCCTTTGAGCCCAGATTTGTGTGCAGTGAGGGTCTGGACATGGGAAGAGAGCGCCTAGGCACAGGCGCATACCTCAGTTTGGGGGTTTTCCCCCTAAAACTACTAGTTCAGGTATCACAGGGCCATGACTGACCTTTCCATCTCTTCCTTTCAGCTCAGAGAGTTTTGTTTTCATGTAAAACTTCACCCCTTTGTTTTGCAGCATCTGAAAAGGAAGAGGAAGCTGGTATGAGCACTCACTAAGAAAGTCTAGGCTGGTAAAACAGCAGTACCCAGGCAAAACCCAGGCAGGCAGCTTAGCTGCAGCTCCAGGCTGCAGAGAGGTTTCAGTTGTTTCCCCACCTCCCAGCTGGTGCAGGGCGCACCGGAAGCCTGGCTTGGCTTTGCTCAGCCCTCCTGGTCAGGACCAGCGCGTGAGGTGGGCTTGGTGATGTAGCTGAGCGGGGGGAGATGGGACACTTGTGTGAGGCAGGTTGGGGCCAGCCTTGTATGCATGGCTCGCTTCGGCGAGCTGTGTGTGGGAGAGCTGGCTGGACACACGAGGTTACGACTTGGAGAGAGCGAGGGCTGGATTTTCTGGGCTGGTGCAGATCACAAGGCTGTTTGGATGGCATGCGTTCCCTGCCCTAGAAATGAACACCAGATTTCCTAACCTTCATGACAACGCCTCCAACCTGAGAACCCAGCACGTTCTGGAAAGGGAACTCCTTCTTCTCCACCACTGAGATGGCAGCAGCCTTGTCTGAGAGGAAGGCAGCTATCTCCATTCCTGCAAGCAAAGGACATGCCCAAGGTAAGCCTGCTGCAGGCATGAACCTGCACCCTCCTTCTTGGAAATCTTTTCCCCTGCTAGCTGAAGAGAACAACTCTGATGTATTGCCGGCATTTAACTGCTCTTCTATGCATTTCTGGGCTGATATATTTAGCCTCTCCCCCCCCCCCCCCCCAATTCTCTGTTCTCATGTACTGTTGACCCAGATATTAGGAACTGCAAAGAAAAGCTCCTGGCTGTGTGCTAAACAGCCCCCTTTCCTTGCCTTACTCCCTTCCCTTTCCAGTGCTTCTGGAGAGTCCAGCTCCTCCAAAGGACGGTAACCTTTTCACAAGCTCCTTTTCGTAAGGACCTTTTCAGATTTCCCTCTGTCCAGGTCCAAGAACTGTTTATAGCTCTCAAAGTTTCTGGTTATCAGAGGAAAGAGTTACTGCACGCTGGGTAACACATACCCCACTAGCTACAGGACTCCAGGGAGGGACCAAGCTAGGTAGCAAATGAACATGGTGTTCCCCCTTCCCTGAGGGCCTCTAGTTAATCTGCACACACAGCAGAAGGGAGTTTCAAGGCTATTGTTAACGACTTGATATCCACCCCAGCCTGACACCTATGAACGAAGCTCCTATGATCACCAGATTCTTGCCAGTTGCTAGTTCTAAGATCTTGTTAGAGTCTTCTGGGGTTTGGAGAAGACATATGTTCTGCAGGTCTGCACCTGGGACTTCAAGGTGGATGGGGCTGAAAGAGAGATAATCCAGATATGTGTCATGATCACAAATGAAACAGGGAGGAAGGGAGGCCATACAAACCCATGCAATCCCTTGGCCATCTCATCCCACCCTATCTTTTCATCTCATCCCCTATTCCCCTCCCTCTCATGCGCCTCTAGAGTGCCTGATGCTACTGAAGAGCTCCAAGCCCCAGTGTCGAGCCATCTTGTCCTGTCAGAAATCTTGTGCATGACAAGTGTTTTGCACACTCACTGGCTGCCCGTGGCAATGAGCAGGTGATTGTACTTCTGGGAGGACCCATTCATGAAGCCGACCTTCTGCCTCTGGAAATCCACTGATACTGCCTGCAGGAGAAGATAGGAGGCAAAGATCAAACAAGCATCTCTGGTCGACACCAGCACTGGTGTCCTGCCACATCAATCTGTTCTGCTTGCCTGTGACTGGGTCTCCTACATTTGAACACCAAGGTACGACAAGGAAATGTTGGGGTCCTGTCCCTCACTTCCCACAGGTGTTAGGCTTTGGGAACACTAAACATCACAGCACTAAATCTGGGCTCTGCTAAGGGGTGCACAGAAAGCTAGTTTCAAAGGTGACCCTTTTTGCATGTGATGGGCACAACTGTCCATGTGTAGTGTAGATAGACGTTACACCCAAAACATGTACACAGTCCTTAGCACTGGCCTCGGAGTGCTGTCCCAGGAGATGTGTGTACCAAAGCAAAGCCCTGCTTTCTGGAAAAGTAATATGCCTGCAGGTGCGAGCATCCCTTCCACACAGCAAGGACAGGACCATGCATCGAGAGCCCATCTGAGCTGCTCTCACACCTCTCTCTCTGTCCAGAGCTCTATGCCACGAGCATCAAGGAATTCAGACGTCCTCAGGTAGATGTCCTCAGCCTTCAAGTTCATTTTCTGGAAACAAAACAGAAATGTAAAGTGAAGCACTTCTTCCTACTGCCAGTGACACTCTCACAGTGTTTACAGGGAAGTATGTTTGCATAAGAGGCAAATTCTGCACTAGTGACTCACAGCTGCTCACACTGCCCTATCCCCATCATCTTCCTGTCGCCCCCTCAAAAAGCCACCAACTCAGCTCTAGCAGGGAGAACTCAGTCGAAGGGGATAAAACTTCTAGCTTATGGTGGTCTTTGATCAAAGACTTTCTGGGAGGAAGCAGTGAGACATTAGCTGGGAAGTATATCCCCCTTCCTCACGGGTATCTCAGAGCTCTGGCTCGGATGGATCATTTTGTCACTCAGCCTGGTCCTGAGCGTGGGCCATGCCCCTGATTCACACGTGATACCCGGCACAGTCCTTCCCTTGCCACACACAAACCTTGCTCAGTTTAGCCTTGTCATATGGGCCATGTTTGTCTTTGGTGGCCATGATGATCCTGCCAGTGAAGCCCTCCTGGCGAAGTGTTTCTGCACAGACCAGGGCAGCCACACCTACGAGAGATGCTCAGCTCAGCCCCCCTGCACATCGCCCTGGGGGAGGAGGAAAGCCCTCCCTGGAGAAGAGCTTGGCAGCTCCCAGCATCTGTGGGGAGGGCAGAGTACAGACCACATCACTGACCTGCCCCCAGGAGCAGCACCGTGTCCGGGTTGAGAAGGCATCGCTTGCTTGTGTCCTTCACTCTCAGGCTGCTTTCGAGATCCTAGAAGAAAGTGAGAAATACTGAAACCATGTCTAGCCCGAGCTGCTGGTTGTGCTTGGTGGCAGCAGGTAAGGTCGGTACCTTCTTTTTTGCTGTAACGAACACCTTTCCGTCTTCCACCGTTACCTGGAGGGGTGGAAGCAGTGCGTTTCGGTGCCGCGCTCTAGGGCTGGTGGCAGGAGCGCTGCTGAGCGGCTCTGCTCGAGCAGGCACGCTGCCCCGTGCTTGCTGTCCCCACAGCGGCTGAGAGCACGGGCAGGGCTCTGGCTTGGCGCTGGGCATCCCGGGAATGGCGAGCTGCCACACCGCTTGGAGCCTGGAGGGAAAGGGGTCTGGGACGCAAAGCCAGAAGCCCCTGGGAAGAAGCAGGGGGATGGAGCCCAGCTGTGAGGATCAGATGCTGCTGGGCGTTCGTGGTGCTCTGCTCAGCGGTCTCGGTCACACCAAGGTGAGCTGCGGCAGCTCCTGGAGGTGCCAACAAGCTCACCGGCTTTTCTCCTCTTCCCGGGGCACTCAGGAAGAGGAACCAAACCTTTTTTTCTTATTTTTCCTTGCCCAAAGGAGCTGTGCTGGCTAGGAGGGGTGCAATACCGCCGGGGGTATTGCATCACCCTCGACAGCCGGGGCGTTAGGACGGGGGGCTACGTGGCCCCGAGAAAGCCCAGGGCCACGCGAGCACGGGGTCACCTTGAAGCGGGGAAGGCAGTCCAGGGCAGGATACTCCTCGATGTCTCCGGTTTTGACGTTAAAGCAGGCGCCGTGCCAGGGACAACGCAGCCTGTCGCCTCTCAAGACGCCTGTGACAAAAGCAACGAAAGCCCGAGCGGCGCGGTCAGCGCGGGCCCCCGCCGGGGGGGCTCGGCCGCGGGCGGTGGGTCACCTTTGCTGAGCGGGGCACCGTAGTGGGGGCACCTGCTGCCCAGGGCGCTGAACCTGGTCCTGTTCCTCACCAGCAGCACCGTGTAGCCGGCCACCACGACCTCCCGGAGCCTGCGGGAGAGGCGGATGGGGAGGTGGGGGGCGGCCGGAGGGGACGCGGCGCCCGGGGTAGGGGGAGCCGGGCCGGACCAACATGGCGGCGTGGTCGCCATGGCGACGCCGCCCGGCCTCGCCGGCACCCCAGGCCTCGTGGCGCGGGGCTGGGGCTCCCCGGGCACTCACTCGCCATCCCCGACGTCGGCCTCGTCGCAGACCTCGACGGTGACGGTGTCTTCGCAGTCCATGCCGGCGGGGCCTGCGGGCGAGCGGAGGGGTGCGGGTGACGGCCGCGTCCCGACAGCTCCTCACCCCAAAAACCGGGGTGACGCCATCCCGCGGCTTCTCCCGGGTGTCCGGCTGGAGCCAGGGTGACGGATAACAGCAAACGCCCAGGGACAACCCGCACCGAAAACGTGCATTTCTCTGCTTTTCCTCCCTTTATCTCCAAATTTGGAGCCCGTCCCGCAGCGCCAGGCTTGTTGCGGGCTGACAGCAATGCAGGTAATCCCTGCCTCGGTCGGCTTCCCGCCCAAAAAGGAGGCAAAACCCTCATTTTTAGTGCTCCTCCGACCCCAGCAGGCAGTGCGTTAGAGAGGAAAGGCTGCTTTCCTCTCAGTTTTGGGGGGAAAAAATGAAAAACCGAGCACAAGAGGTTCTGCTCAGCGGGCCGCGTTGATGCAGCAGGCGAAACCAGCAGAAAGCAGCGCTGCGAGATGCAGAAGCAACGCGTCCGCCCTCCCCGAGGGCCCCGCCGGGCCGCTAACACTCACGCCGTCCCGCCGAGAGCCCGCTGCTGTCCGGGTGCTCCCACCGCGTCTCCAGCGCGCCAGCCCGGCCGCCCTTCCCTCCCGCATCCGGGCTGACGCTCCCGGGAAGCCGGCAACGCCTGGGCGCCGGGCGGGAGCCCCGGGAAGGAGCGCGGTGGCGGGGGCGGCATGGGAAGAACCCGGCCCATGGCGCTTATCTGCTTTCTGCAATTGGTTGGCGCATCAGTATTTGTCTTCTCCTGAGCTTACAAACAGCTTGTGAAAGCTGGGGATGCTCCGGAGCCACGGCACAGGCGTGGTCTGAAGGCTTGGATGCATCATGTGCAACACAGCTTGGGAAACAAAAAGCGGGTGAATGGTTTCACCCTGCTGCACGCCTGTCACCCGCTTTTCTTTCTCAAAACGTGCTGTAGCTGAGCGCACCATGCTTTTGCAGCACTTTGGGGTGGTATTGCTCCTTTTTATGTGTTTCTGTAACATTTAAAATGATTTAACTCAATTTTTGGCCTGGAGCCTCTCTAGCACCTGCTGATTTTAACGAGTCTGAAGCATTCGGCACCTCTGCAAATGACTTGTACACAAATTCCACTTCTGCATGTACAAATTTTGATCCGCCGATGGCCAGGCACGGGGTCCTGGTGCTGTTGTTCGGTGAAGGCGTTAGCGAAGCCTTACAAAAAGCAGTGCACTTCTTACCCTTGGCCACCGTGCTATTTTTGCAACAGTGTGGGAGTTGCAAAAATGGGAGTAACGCCTACACTGTTTGTGTCTACTCCAGTTTTTGTCTATATTTCACAGTCAATATGTCTGAAAACCTTAAAATATGCCTCAAAAGTTAGGGGGGAAAGTTTCTCAGCGTGTTTTCACCATCTCCCTTGCAGCGGCAGAGCTTTGCAGCGACCAGCTCTCCGGATGCCCTGCAAGCGCCAGGCGGAGCCGGTGCCGGGGGTCTGCTCGCGTTCCCGCAGGGCCAGGATGTCACGCGCGAGCGTAGCCCAAGCGCGGTGCCTGCCCGTGATGGGCGCAGGTGCGAGGGTTTTTTCTCTCAGTGCCAACAAGCAGCTTTTGGGCTCTGCCCTCTGGCCAAGAGCCGGAGCGTGAAGCAATTTGGCTGCCGAGCGGCTCTGTTCAAACTCTGTAATTATCCTCCCGGAGCAGGTTCCCACGTGGAGCTGCCGCAGCCGCGCGGAGGCTTTCTCTGACTCAGCAGGATCTGCCGGAAAACGCTGTTTGCCGAAAACGCTTGGGGACGGAAGCTGCCGCGCTCCGGCAGAGCAGCAGGTACAAAGGCCGGGGCCCGGCTTCGAGACCGGCCAGGTGGCACCCGCTTCGGTGCCACGCGGTGACTTTTGCACCGCGGCTGATTTGGATGCTGGCTGCAGCCGAGCCCATCAGCCCCGGCGGCGGGGGACGACTGCTGAACAGCGCAAACGGAGGAAGAGGAGACAAAATCCTCCCCTCTGACTGGGAGAAAGACGACAGCAGCAAAGGCTCCTCTGCCAGGAAAGTTAAAAAAGGCTCTGACTGTAAGAGCAAGGGCTTGAGACTAGGCACCGCTTCCCTGGCAGCTAGCACCTGGGAGCACACACAGATGCAAGGGATTCGGGGAATGGGATGGTGCTGGAGGCAGATTTTCTGGAATATATTTTGCAAGTGTCTTTTGACCCTTTATTAGGTAACCCCGAGCTAGGTATTCAGAGCAGTTCAGAGCTTTGTACGTAAAACAACAGGATTGAAATTAGACAGGAAGGAAGAGCGAGAGGAAGTGGTGCCCCGGAGCCCCGATGGCACACAGGTAAGCACACGCAGTCTCAAGGGACCTGCCGCCCGCCCGCGGGCTGACTCATGCTAGCTGATGAGCCAGCCTCATATTTTACTAGATATCTTCATTTTTCCTGCGTCTCCTCAGCGTTGCCTGCACTCCAGAAAATTTGGTTTTATAGGCAAAGATTTAGCAGGGGTAGCCCTCCCCCGTTCGAGTCCCTATTACCATCAGCCAGCGCAGCACATTTTCCCACGCCAGAATGGAGCCGTGGCATTGCAGATATATAGTTGTCCCTCCTCTGCTTTGCCCCCAGCTTGAACAGGTCACTGTCTACTCCTGCCTTAGAAGACCTGCTGATTTGAACCGAGCATTACATACAGAGTCAAATATTACGGAAAGATGTTTAGGCACAGGAAGAGGAAGCAAGGTAAAACCGTAGCAGAGCTAAAATGATTAATGGGACATTGCTCTCAGAACAGCCTGGGTTGTGATATTAATACTGAGAGGATTCAGAAGGGAATACAGCAGGAGCAGCAGCGATGAAACGCCTGATGCAGGAGCCCCTGAGGGGCTCAGCAACGCGCGGTGCTGCATGCCAGGGGTTGGGTGCCTGAGGCACGCGGCCGCCTTGCCGGGCTCCTTCTGAACCTGCCTGAATTGCAAAATCTGGTGGCGTCATAAATGCCCCATGACTGTGCATACGACCAGAAAGCACATAGATATCTATCAGGAATTACTTAAGCTTCAGAGTGGTAAACTGAACTGGAAAAAAATGTTTATGCCACAGGGGAAGCAGATGGAGAAGGAAATATTTAGTATAAATGGATTTGCTTATAGGGTAAGAATAATTACATGCACTGTTTCACATATTCTTCCTAAGCATTCATGTCTGGCCGTAATAAGAGATGGGATACTGGGGTGGACGGACGCCTGAGCCCACGTTTCCCTGTTCTTCAGTCGCATCAGGAAAGGAGGAACCTAGAACCTTCCTAATAGCAGCAGGTAAAAAATCCATACAGTGGACAAATTTGGGGCACATCAGTCACTAAGACTGTGGGAGGAATACAAGGAATTGAGCATGCTGCCACGCTCACAGGGCTTGTGCCTGTATCACTGCTGTGTGGGACGTCACCGGGCTCTGGAGCTCTGCAGAGGTGTGGGAAAGGTCCCACCTGTGGCCACAGGTCGAAGTCATGCTGTGTGCTTGTTGGCAGTGGAGAAGATGCTTGCGAGACCGAAAGCAGCAGGAAAGCAGAAGCAGTCATGCATCTGTCGGTGGAAATGGTTTTTATCCCATGGTGTAGCTGTGCAGCTGGGGAGAAAAGGAGAGGGCACATTCTTTGCCCGACTAGATCGTAACAGATGGTCCAGCCCAAGCCCTTGAGAGACAGCTGAGCCACCGGCATCCTTAGCTATGCTATGCTGTTACCACAGGTTTCTCATGTAGGTCCCTTGCACCAAATCCTGAGCAAAGAGCCTTCCAGTCCTGCAGGAAGAGCAGAGCCTCCTGACAGACAGAAAAACAAGAGTCTCCAGAACGCCTAGTTCACTTCAACCCAGCAAAGATTTAATCCTGCCAGGGGCTGGTTTAACATGTGGGCCAAGCAGGCTCTGCCAGGGTGGTTCTGGCCTCGGCTGAGCAGGTTGTGCCTGCGCTGCAGGCTGGCAAAGGGACCGTGCCAGCACGCTGCACGTGGCCGGGCAGGGCGGGCGGCTGGCTGCTGGGAGCACGACACCCTGCTTCTGCGAAGCTCGCAGGAGGCACTGCATTATTCAAGGAACAGTGTCCCTACGGGTTGGTAAAGGCATCCCTGTCCGGCCAGCAGAGCACATGCAGGGCTGGTCAAAACGCTGCGGGAAGGAACAGAAGAGTTTTCCCCTTGCAGGGACGAGCTCACAGGCTGGAGCGGAGGGACTGGACAGACTGCAGTGCAAAGCGAAACTATTTCTCCAGCCAGACAAGATCAAGGCCTGAGATCAGTGGTTCTGTGATGCACGCTTTGGTATTTCTTGCATTAAATCCTTCGCCTGGGGCTGTGTGGGGGAAAATGGAGCTACAGACCAGGCAAAAAAAAAAAAGACTCAGCACTGCCAGTTCTGTCAGAAGCCCTTCACCTGCTCACCATGCTCGGGAACTCGTGCGCCTGTCTCCTGTGCCTGAGGCAGGTACATCCACACTTCCACCTGGAATATATCCATGCCCTCACATGGACATGTGAGGGGTGAGCGCTTGGGTATGCAATGATTTCAGCAGTCTTCGCAGCTACCTCTGAACTGCTTCGGCATGCTCTGCCACGTGCAGAGTGCATTTTACACAGTAGATCATCTTATAAGTGTGGGGTTTATAGGCTTTCTGAATAAGAATGTGTACACAGAGAGTAAAACTTCCCTGTATCATCTGACTTCCTACAGCCTGGCAGACAGCAGCGACACAGCTTAGAGAGGGACGAGGAAGACAACTAATCAAAGTTGAAAGCAAAGCTGCTTGATTTGCTTCGAAATCTTGGACTCCTCAAATTATGTTAGGTGTGAGCCTGATCCTGCATTAGATAAGCAGATGGCCTTTGTGCTTTCCCAGCTGGAGGGAGGTGGATTAAGGGAGCGAGCCTTTCCAAAAACAGCCTCATGACTTTTGCCAGAAGGACTTTGCCGCGTCAGAAGTTCCCACGTCTGTTGGCGAAGGTGAACCCCAGCCGAAGTCCAGGAGCAGAGCGGGCTGCTGCTGGCCTAAGGGACGGTGGAGCCGTGAGAGCATATCTCACCGTGGGGCGACCTGCAAGCACCCAAACCTCCGTCCACGAGCAGCGGGGAGCACCTGGGAGAGGGCACGGTTTATCTGGGAGAATTCAGACTGGGGATTATCGATGAACTGCTGGGCCTGGACTGTGGAAAGTGGATCATCGGTCCCAGATGCAGCGTAACTTGCTGCAGAGAAACCCCAACCTGTGAGACAAAAAAGCTGGTGTCTGGCGATTTAAAATAGTGCTGCTGCCTCGATTTACACCGTGGCTGCCACACTGCACAGTCGCCACTGCGGGATCAGCTGTGCTCCCCGCAGTGTTCTGGCATGGACCCAGCATGGCCTTGTTTGACACCTGGAAGGAGCCCCCTGCCCCGCCGGGAGCACAGGTACCGGGAGACGCGTCCCCAGGCCGCCTGCTCTGTGCAGCTGAGCTGCCTCCCTACAAAAAGTGAGGCAATGGCCTTTCGGGGCTGTTGGAAAACTTCTCGAAATTGGGGTGAAAAGGGGAACATCTCCAAAGAAGGCGTGAATGCTGGATCCCTCCGGAGCAGGGCCCTGGTGTGCCCGGCTCTTCAGCGAGGGTGCAGGGACCTCTTGTGGCAGCGGTGCTGGAGAGCTCCTCTTCCCCGTTTCGCCGGAAGGTCTCAGCCGTAAGGGCTCTGGCTCGTACCCGAATGCTTGGCCTGGTCTGTTGGCAAGGGATCCCTTCATAAGGGCGCTTGGGAGTCTCCGTCTCTGAAACCAGCCCCGCTTCATCCATCGCTGCAGAGGAGGGCAGGAAAGCAGGGAAGGCGGAAAACAAGGCTCGTGAGACCGCGCTGCCCTGTGGCATGCCCTGGTAAAGTTAAATGAGGTCTGGGCCAAACGTGTCCAAAGGTAGTCAAATTTTTAGTGTTGCCTGAATTGCTGCCTATGCTAGTGCTGCGGTAGGTGGGCTCAAAGCCCTGAACCACAGGCTCAACTAATCACAGCTTAAATTCCTTCCATTTGGAAGCAGCAGGTAAAAAAATCTCCTGTACCAGAAATGTTTTCACTGTTCCTGTCCCCAGCCCCAGCTTGGCCAGATGTTAAAAACAGAAGAATATCGTTGCTGACGGAGAAGCAACAGGGCTCCCTCCCAACGAGGAAAAACAGCGCTAGCCTCATTGGCTTGTCAGAGACCAGGACTTCTCACGGAGCAACACGGCCTCCAGCTCACCGAGTGCCTCTGGCGTGCAGGAAAAGTGTACGTGCCGCTCCTGCCCTTAGAGCTTTATACAGCATAACCCCAGCTTCGCCGTCCTCCTGACACCAAGGAAAGGGTCTGTAGAGCTTGCTGAGCTGGAAAAACTGCAGAAGGCTTTCCATTAAGAACCAGCTCTCTGCAATTTTATACTGCAATTAATTGTTTAGTGATTTTCCGTATCGGTGCCTTGGGCAGCCTAGAGCATCTCTAGCCCCAGGCGGACGCAGACGGCGCTCCCTTTCCTGTGGATGTCTTACGCTAAGCAGAAATGGCTCTGCATTTGGCCCTCTCAGTATCAGATTAGCCTATGTGATCCTTCAAGTCCTAATACATTGGATTATTTATAATCCTCGAAGCAGTCAGGTGCACCAAATGCTTCAACCAGTGTCTCCCTGCCACTTACCACTGCAAAATTACATTGTCTTTTCCAGCTTTTAAGCAAATTTCTGAAGCATGAACAGACACTTTGCTATCTGTTGGGAATATCTCCCCCCACCTTGTTAGGATCTGATTTAAGCACGCGCCTCCTCAGTAAATCTGAGCCCGTCTCTTCCCCCAGCCTGTCGCTTGCTCATGTTCCAGTGTCAGTTACCCCAGCCAGGGCAGCGACTGCGATTTCCAGCTCCACGCGCTTCTTTTTAAGCAAAGAGTAACTAGAAGATTTCATCTCAAATTAATACCTCAAAGGAGACGCAGACTTTGACATTAATCGGTGTGTACATGATGACTCACTGTCTGCAAAAGAGACGCAGGCACTGTGCAGCATCCCTGCTTCTGGTGGCGACATCAAAAAGCAACAAGGGACTCATCAAATTATGGGAAGCGAAAAAAAGCGTGTAAGAGCGGTATTAAAGGACGGAACAAAAGAAGCTGTGGGTACATGATGCTGAATTCCCGCAAGTCCTTGACAGCAGAGCTGGACTGTCCCAGACACCGTCGAGTTTTCTACTCAAGCCTGCGTGTAGGACAGGGGGACGGAGGTCACTAGTGCTGCAGGTGCAGAACCAGCCTGCTTTTCTCTGCAAGGTGCTGGGCATAGAAAGGAGGTGCATGCCAGGAAGGGCCTTCTTGCTTGCTCAAATTGCAATCGCTTTCACCAGTGAGCGAATGAGGGTCCCCCGGGTCCGTACCCAGGGCCAGGCACGGCTCCCCGGCACGGTGCAGCCCTGACGGTGTGCGAGCCGCACCACCATCGCGCCCTGCGGACGCCTTGGGGCGAAGGACCGCTGCCGGCGCACGGGAAGGGTTTTCACCCTGATGCCACCGACATGGAGGAGGGACATCGGGGGGACAAGGAACACGTCCCCTGCTCCAGGTGGGAGCATGCAGGGCGCAGCTCTGCAGCGGCCCTTGCAGCCGGTTTTTAGCCTAGTCCTTGTGTCTGATGTGCAAATGCCAAGGGAAGAATGACACAAGCCCCAGTAACCCCCCTTTCTCCCCCTTCCCGAGTCACTCGCCAGCACGGGGGTAGCTCCCGCAGCCCACGCAGCTCTTCCTGCTGCGCCAGCTTTGCGTGGTGATGATGTGCCAGGAGGGAAAGCAGATCCCGGGATGGCACCTAGTCATGCACGTGGGTTTTGGTGTTTATGTGACTGAGTGGGTAAGGAAGTGAAACTAAAGTGCTTAATGGGGTAATTGATGGCAAAACACTCTCACCGTGTAATTACTACCTTCGTTAGGATGAAGGTAAGGGAAAGGAGCCAGGGATGAAGGCAGGGTGACGGAGGCGTGCTGATGCACGGCAGCATCGCGTGCAGGTTTAAGTGACAACAAAGTGTCCCCAGACAGCGGCAGCTTCCCCGGAGCCACCTCCCCTCCTGCAGCCCTCGGGCATCGCTCGGGGCCCGGGAGCGCGGGGCGGTGCCGGTGGCCGGGGCGGTGCGGTGCCCGGTGCCGCCGGGGCGGTGCCGGTGGCCGGGGCGGTGCCGGTGGCCGGGGCGGTGCGGTGCCCGGTGCCGCCGGGGCGGGCGCTTGGCGGGCGAGGCGGGGCCGGTGCCCACGGGAGCGCGGCGGGCGGCGCGGAGCCCCCGGCGGCGCCCATGGCTCTCGGCCCGGGGCTGCTGCTCGTCGCCGGCTCCTTCGCCGCTTTCCGCCTGCTGAACCGGGGGCTGGAGCGGCTGGTGCCGCCGCCGCCCTCGGCGCGGCGCAACCGCTGGAAGTGGCGCAACATCTGGACGTCGCTGGCGCACAGCCTGCTCAGCGGCGGCGGCGCGCTGGCCGGGTGAGCGGCACCGGGGGCGCCCGGGGACACCGGGAGGGAGGAGGGGCACGGGGGGACTTGGAGGACCGAGGAGCACCAAGAGGGACCGGGGGGACCGGGGGCTCCGAGGAGGACCGGGGGCACCAGGAGGCAAGGGGGGCACTGAGGAGCACCGGGGGCACTGGCAGGGACCGGGGGCACCAGGAGGGAAGGGGGCACCGAGGAGCACCAGGGAGGACCAGGAGACGGGAATGCACCTGGGGGTACTGCGAGACGGGGGGGGACCAAAGGGACCAGGGGCCTCCAGGTGCCACCGAGGGGCATGAGGGCACTGATGGAGGATGAGGGGACACGGAGGCACCGGGGGGATCAGGGAGGCACCAGGGAACAGGGAGCTGCAGAGTGGGGGGGGAGATCAGGGCCACCAGGGTTAGTGGGGGACTGGGAGGCACCGGGGGGATCACAGGGCACTGGAGGCACCGAGGGAACCGGGGGGGATACCTGGAGAGACCGGGACACTGCCGGGTGCTCATGATGCCTCTCCCACAGGTTCTGCCTCTACCCTGGGCTGCCTGAGGACCTGGTCGGCACGCATCCTCCCGGGGCGCACGGCCTGGTCGCCGTGTCCGTAGGTGAGGGGGGACGGGCTGGCCCCCTGCTCTGTACCCTGGGGGCTTCCCTAGGGACTGTCGGTGCCCGGTACCAGCCCCCCGTGCCACGTCCCCAGTGGCGACGTCTCCGGTGCCCCAGACAATCGCCCTATTCTTGGCAAGGACAGTGGCTCCCTTCTGTCCCACGGTGCCCACGGCCAGGAGGTACCGGGCACCAGGCTGCCCGCTGCCTGCCACAGTCCTCCTGGTGCAGCCAGGGCTTGGGGGCATCCCAACGGTGCCTGTGATGTTGGATCCATGCAGGTCCCACCAAAGCCTCCCCCAAAGTGGGCAGTTCGGACACCCTGCGTATCCCTGCACTCACCCCAACCCGCCGGCGTGGAGGCTGGGAGATCCGAGTCCTTTGGCTGGGCGAAGCTTGCTCCCCTTTGGCACTTCGCAGAGCTGTTGCCAGCCCCGTGGGCAGTGCTAACGGGCTCCCCCCTGTCGCTACGGTTCAGCAGGGAGGGTTGAGTGTCTAAAATGCCTTCACGGGGTTTGCTGCTGGCAGCAAATCCTGCAGCTACCAAGGGCTCCACACTCAGAAGAGCTCCACAACGATCAGTCCCAGACAAGACCCTCCCAAGGGTGAGGGCCCAAGTGCTGGGTGCCCTCACATCTCACCCTCCTCTGGGAACAGCACCCAAGGGATCAGCTCATTCCTCTCTCCAGCAGTGCATCCTACAGCGCAGTTGCAGGAGAGATGCAAAATGCACAGCAGTTCCCCCCCCCCCCCCCCGCCCCCGGTGTGTGTGGTCCCACGTGTGACCTCCAGCTGCACGGCAGAGCCATAGCCATTGCTGCCCCGGGGGGTCCTGCACGGCCCCGCCGGCTGCCGAGGCTGCTGCTGCCGGGCTGAGCCCCCAGCCCGTCCTGGACCCCTGCTCATGGCATCTCTGTTCCCAGGTTATTTCCTCGAAGACTTCGTGGACATGTTGTGCAATCAGAAACTTCAGCAGTCCTGGGAGCTGCTTTTCCATCACTCCGTGGTGAGTCCAGCGGATGCTCTCGGGGGTGCAGCGCTGAAGGGGAGGGGGTCTGAGAACTGCCCCTCTCATCACAAGGGTAGTCAGCGAGGTGGGAACAGACCCCCAGCACTTGCTCCGCCAGGCTGGGGCTGGCAGGACCTGGGAGGGGCTCCTGGTTCTGCTGGACCAAGTGTTTTCTACCTGTTGCAAAAATCTGTGTCTGACATTTCCACCTTTGGAGCGGAGCCGTGCAGCCCAGCTCAGCAGGGTACCGAGGCCTCTTGATCTGGTGGGACCTGCTCTACAGAAAGGCACCCAAAGGTGGGGTTGAACAGCGCCCTCCGACTTCCTGCTCCAGCTCCCATCAGTGCCCCATGTGTTTCCCTGCACGTGCCTTCACTCCCCAGGAGCATCGCGGACGCTGCAGGGCCGGGGCAAGCAGGGGAGCCCACTGGGCCAGCGGTAGCCAGGGGTGTGTTAGCGAGGCAGGACAGCGGGCAGAGCCAGAGACCTGCTGGCAGGACCTGCCGGGGGGAGCCTGGGGTGAGACGGGACATGCGACGGCTGGGTCCACCATCACTGCAGAGCCCAGCTCTGCTGGCTGCTGCTGGCGAGTCCAAAGGTCATTTCCACAACAGATCTAATTCAGGCCAAGACAGTGACTTAGCCAGCAGGGAGCGGATAATCTCATTAAAGAGCCTGTACAGAGAGCAGCATTGCTGGTATAAACTGAAGAAAGGTCCGAGTATGCGGCAAAGCAGCCGCAGGGCTCTCTAGTGCACCAAAGCCACTTAATCCCGTCCGTGTGTCTGTCCCGGGGAGAGTCCCGGAGCCAGCAGCGGCCGTAGCCCTGGGCTATACGTCTCTGAGCCAGCTGTGGCCATAGCCCCGGGCTGTACATCTGCCCTCTTGCTGCATCATCCTGCTGTTTTTCCGCATTCACTGTGGGAGGAAAAACCTGCTGGACCACAAGCAACAGCATTCCCCAGGCCAAAAGAGCAGGGTTAGGTCTGGCTGTTCCTGTCTCCTTTTCCAGCCCGCAGTTTGTAGAAGTGTCTCTATCTCCTCCCTCTGCCTGCCCCTTCCTCCCACCAGAAAAAAACACCCAGGCCTCATGCAAAGGCGGGGAGACTTGATCTGGTGCTGGAGGCGGCAGCACCAGCTGGAGGCTGAGATGCTGCAGAGATGTAAGTGGGGGGGTGGCCAGTGGTTTGGCACTGGCATGACAACGGTTTGCACCTCTGCTCCATGTTGCACCCAAGCACAAAGGGCTTCAGCTTGTGGCAACTGAGAGCTGCTGTTCCTGCAACCACCTACACCCTCGTGAGGAGACACCAGCTCCCCGGCTCAGCCTCTCCTCTTTTCTCCTTCTCAGGTGATCGTCTGCTTTGGTATTGCAGTGGTGCTCCACCAGTACGTCGGGTTCGCTCTCGTGGCCTTGCTGGTGGAGATTAACTCCATCTTCCTCCACCTGCGGCAGATTCTGCTCATGGCCAACCTAGTGCACACCACCTGCTACCGCCTCAACAGCATCATCAACCTGGGCACCTACGTGGTGTTTCGCATTGCCACGCTGGCCTGGATGACGCGGTGGCTCTTTCTCAACCGGGAGAATGTGCCCTTGGCAACGTACGCCGTGGGCACGGTGGGCATGGCAATCATGACACCCATGAACATCATCCTCTTCTACCGCCTGCTGCGTAGTGACTTCTTCAAGTCCAGCCAGGAGGTGCAGCAGGACAAGGAGAAATAGCCCCTTTCCCTGCAGGGTCCAGGGGATGAGCAGCCCCGAGGCCTGTGGAGGAGGACAGTGAGGAAGAAGAGCAGTGGAAAATGAGCATGGGTATTTCAGTGTCTTGCCTGGAGGGTCCACACTAACCAGAGCACCCAGGCTGCTCCAGCAGCTGCAGTTCCTGGGCCCCATGCTGCAGAAAAGGTGCTCCCGGACCAGGTGTTGGGGCCCTGCTTCCCCTGCACTTTTGGATGACGTGGTTGGACACCTGGGAGCTGCCCAAGGAAGCCCCGACAGGTCTCACAGCTCTGTAAGGCCACCACTGAGATGAAAAGGGAGCGGGGAGAGCAGTTTCCCTGCTGCTGTTCTGGACAGCCGAAAGCTGCCATCTGTACCTGACCCCTTTGGTGCTGCCCCCCGTGGCATGCCACCAGCTGGGCACCAGCACTGCCCAAGGGCCAGTGCCATGGGGACCTTGCTGCCAGCCCTGTGTTGTCCATGGCACGTCCCACCAGGCAGGAGAGGCTCCAAGGCTTCACCCTCGAGGCCAGGTCCAGCGAAAGCCAAATCCTGCACGCGTGAGTCCTCCCCGAGGAGATGGTCCCAGGTGGGTGACGGAGGGAGAGCCTGATGCCAGCCCGCGGTGAGTCTGGCCCTGGCAGCAGAGCACTGGGCAGTGGGTGCCATGTCCCTGGGCTCGGGGACGGGCTGTCAGCTCCTCCTGGCACCTGGACGTGTTTCCAGTGTCGCTTCGTTCCCAGGTGCAACAAGTCCCCCTGCGCAAGCGTGGGAGAGAACGAATTGCTGGCCAGGACAGCGGTCACTTCCCACGGAGGAGGGGTTGGCCAGATGGGGACAGGAGATGGGCCAGATTTGGGCATCTCTTAGGAATGAAGAGTCCTGCTCCAGAGCCCCCGTAACGCTCCTGCGTGGCAGCAAGCGCTCATACTAACACGAGCTTTTAATAAACAGTTGCAAACGAAACAGCTTGAGGGGAAGGGGCTCAGAGGGGAAAAGGGACTGTGCATCCCAGGCTGCTCCAGCCGTGTCTCCCCCCTCCAGAGCAAAAATGCACCGTACACATCACAACCTACCTCCGTTAGGGGCTTTTCCCCTCTCCTTTCTATGGAAGATGAAGGTCTGGGCCGGGAGCATAAGGGGCAGCAGGACTGGCCGCAGCTCTCCCCACGTTGCCTTTTTCCTCCCGATTCCCACGCGCTGCCCTGTTCCCGGGGGCCCAGCGCCTCACAGAAAAGCAAGGCCATCCCGCTCAGGGTTACGTGTGCCTGTTTTGAGGAATCCGCTGGGGCTCCATGTTGCTGTCTCTATCTGGCAAATAACCCTTCACGTGTGATTTCTCCGGTGGTTTGAAGCGACGGGGGGACAGTCTGAAATGACCAGCAATGCACTGCTCGGGGTGGGTGGCTTTTGTTTCGAGGAGGAAAATAAGGGCTCAGACACATTTCTGCCCAGATAGAGAAAGACCAGCGAAGCGTGTGGGTAGTGGGAGGCTGGAAACGACTCGTGGCCAAAGCTGCTTATGTTTCTATTTGCAGACAGTGCAAGGAAGCTTGCAGGTGCAGGGTCTGGGCTTGTCACCCCGGGGCCCACGGCAGTTATTGAGCGCCCACATGTCTTGCGCTGCTCCCCACCAGGGCAGAGCGGGCAGCCGGTGCTTTTGGACTTGGCCCGTTTCTGCACAGTTTTGCAGGAGCTGCCCCTTTGGCAGCGCGGCCACGCCGCCTCCACGCCCGTGCAGCAAGGCTTGCTCTGTCCCCTGCTCCTGCCCACGCCGGGCACGTTTCTCAAGGCCCAGATTGTGCTGCCACATTCCTGCCGTCACGTGGATCCCGTGTGCCCCAGGCACACGAGGACAGCTGGGCACCCCCCCACTGAGACCCCTACCTGGCTGGGCACACACTGGTTTTCTGGATATCTCACCTACAGAGCAGCTGCGTATGGAGGGTATCGCAGCAGCGGGTTGAGGCCAGGGAAGCCCTGTTTTAGGGGACTCTCTCAGCAGATGTGATTTTCCCACAGTGCTAACGGGGGCTCTGCAGCTCACTGCTGCCGGATGCTTGGGTACCGGCTGCTCGTCTGTCCTGATGAAAAACGCTGCGGTCTTGATTTTGCGCAGGGAGCCTGCCCCTCCACGCAAGGCCGGGTTAAGGGACGCGGATGCCCCCTCCCGCTGCCCGGAGCAGCAGGGCATCCCTGCCATGCCCAAGCCCCGACGCGAGCGAGCGACCGACTGTTTGGTGGCTGCGGTGCGTTAACCCCGCTCATCTTCCTGCGACGCGCTGTACCTCGTGTTTTCACGATATACCGAGCCCGCTCAGGGGGCTGCGTGATGGCTGCGCTCCCGGGGGGGCCGAGGCAGCGGGGCCCCAGGACGGCAGCTAATTGCTGACGCCGCTGATGGCCCCGGTGCCGGGTGCTGGTGGAAAGGAGGCCCCGTTGCTCCGGCCATGGGATGGGGTGGCCCTGGGGGGACAACTGAGCACCGTGGGGCCACGTGGGCTGGCCAACGCGGGCACTGCCACTGCCCCTGTGGGACCTGTGTGCTCTAGGGCCCCCGCAGCCTGCCCCACAGGGGCCGGGGGGGGGCCTCACCCCACAGCACCCCAAAAGCACCCTATGGAAGTTCCCCCTTGGCCCACGAAGCCCCATGGGGGGGCAGAAGCACCCCACAGAGGGTCCCCCTCAGTGCCCATAGGGCCTTATGGGGGGCTCACCCCACGGCACCCCATGGAGGGCCCGCCGCACCCCACAAGGCCCCGTGGGGGAGGCCCTTGCCCCCCAGCACCCCATGGCGGTGTCCCCCTCGATCCTCACAAGGCCCAATGGGGGTGTTCACCCCACAGCACCCAACGCAGAGTGCCCGAGATCCCATGGGGGGCCCCTCTCCCCCAAAGCCCCCCATGGGGGTCCCCGTCACCCTAGGAGTCCCCCTTGGGGGCTCCCTCGCCCCCCCAGCGCCCCCCAGTGCCCCATGGGCAGGGGGCCCCCTAGAAGGCCCCATGGCACGGGGCCGCACCCCACGGAGGGTCCCCTTCGCCCCACAGGGCCCTAAGGGACCCCTCGCCCCAGCACCCCACAGGGACCCCTGCCGCAAGGCCGCTGACGTAAGTGAAATAGGCCAGGTCTTGTCCAATCAGAGCCGTCACCGCCCTTCCCTCCTCCACCAATCGAAACGCCGGGAGGGCGGGACCGGAGGGGGAAGTTCTCCCAATCGGAAGTATACGCCAGGCACGGCTTCCCTTCCTTTTCCTCCTCTTGTCCCGCCCTCTACCGCGCCTCCGCGTTCTGACGGGCTGGGAGACCTGCCCATGAGGCGACACGGAAGCTGATTGGAGGCGGCTCCTGACCGCGCCCCGCCCACATCCGGGGCTCCGAGGCGCGGTGGCGACGGGCCTGGGTCGCCATTGTGGTGGGGAGACGCGGGGCGTCGCGGGAGCCGGTGAGCGCGGGCGGGGGCGCCGGGACGGCTGTGGGGAGAGGGGGGCGGTCGTGGCGGAGGGGGGGGGAGGGCTAACGGCAGCCCCTCCCCGCCCTAAGCCCGGCTCCGTGCCCGCAGGTGCGTCGCCATGGCCGCCGTGTTTCCGTACCGCGGCGGCTGCGCCCCGGTGCCCAGCCCGCTGGCGCCGCTGCCCGACTACATGTCCGAGGAGAAGCTGCAGGAGAAAGGTGGGTAGGGCCGGTCCCCCCTCCCCCGGCCAGCCCCGGGCCATCGGTGCCCGTCCTGGGGCGGCCCCCCAGCCCGGGCCGCGCCTGACCCCGCCGTGCCTCTGCCCCCGCAGCCCGCAAGTGGCAGCAGCTGCAGGCCAAGCGCTATGCGGAGAAGAGGAAGTTCGGCTTCGTGGACGCGCAGAAGGAGGACATGCCCCCCGAGCATGTCCGCAAGATCATCCGCGACCACGGCGACATGACCAACAGGAAGTTCCGCCACGACAAGCGCGTCTACCTGGGGTAATGCAGCCCCCGCTCTGTCGCGGCGGGCACGGGTGGCACAGGAGAGCTGGGCCGGGTCCTCCTCCACTGCCTCGTCGGAGCGCTTGGTTTGTCGCGGAAGAGAGAGGCCTTTCTCCAAAGGGCTTTCAGTGTAAATTGTTTGTAGAAAACAGCATAGTAGCCTGAGAAAGACGCGATAACCACTTCTGCTGGGTTAGCAATACAGAAGAGTATAAGCAAAGGAAGCAGTTGCTTTAAATTTTTGAGAAAAAACATTACCCTGAATAGCAGATGTGTCTTAAAAGCACTTTGAGGAAATGTATAAGGTGGTCAACACACGTTCTTTGCACAATAGCTTCTTTGCTATTTTGGCTCAGAGAACCATCTTGTGCAAATTGTGATGCTTTGCACTAACTTGCAGTCACCTGTAGAAATTAATTTGAAAATAGTTTTTTTGGCTGGTAGTGTTCTTTGCATGTAACACCCTCTCCAAAGCCAAATCAGCAGAAAAGTTTTTGGTAGTGAGATCCATGAAGCATAAGAATAAACTGGTTAGGAAGATTGTGGATTTGTCACTGGAGACATTTATGAACAGATCAGGTGAACAGTTTTCAGGAGTAAAATATGTATGTTTAGTTAGGCTTACAGCAGATGGATGGCTAATCTCTTGAGATCCCTTCCAACCCTGTTTTTCTTTGATTTCTGTTTGTAGTGCTCTGAAGTACATGCCTCACGCAGTTCTAAAGCTCTTGGAGAACATGCCCATGCCTTGGGAACAAATCAGAGATGTTCCAGTTCTGTACCATATCACAGGCGCCATCTCTTTTGTGAATGAGATTCCCTGGGTCATAGAGCCAGTGTACATCGCGCAGTGGGGGTAAGCACCTTCTTCATTCACCCCTGTGGGGAACTTGTGTGTAAACACTCTTGCACCTGCACTGAGGTAGCACGGTGCGTAACGGTCTTGGTTTCTGCCAGGTCAATGTGGATTATGATGAGGCGAGAGAAGAGGGATAGGCGCCACTTCAAGAGGATGAGATTCCCTCCGTTTGATGATGAAGAACCCCCTCTGGATTATGCTGATAACATCCTGGACGTAGAGCCCCTGGAAGCAATCCAGCTTGAGCTGGATCCAGAGGAAGATGCTCCTGTGTTAGACTGGTTCTACGACCACCAGCCACTGAAGGACAACAGGAAGTATGTACTTCTTTCTGGTAACACAGTTCACTGTAAAAAAACAAAACAAAACAAACAACCTCCCTGAAACATTATATACTACATAAACTGTCTGCATATAGCAGTAAGCTTATATAAGTTTTGGCCTTATTGCGCTGGGCTATGTGTGATGTTAGTGGAGAGAGGAAGCCTTCGCTCAAGGATGGGAGGGAGAATCTGACTGCTTTGAAACTAGCCTTCTATCTTCAGTGTCCGTGGAGAGCAAGCAAGGCCTGTCTGTTCAGGAAGGCTGCTGCACAGTTCGCTGTCTAAAACTCGAGTTTTTCTTTTCATGCCATAAACATGGCATGAAAATATGGCATAAATATGAAAACCTCAATTTTCAAATTTGAATTTAAACTGATATTTGTTAGGAGCGCACTTATGCATCAAAAGCTGTTGAATATGACTTCAGATGTTGGTGTGTCAGTTTGGATTTGGAGGAGAGGAACTGGACCAGTCAGTAACTGCTGGGTGGTTGTGATCCACAGTGGTTTTGAGCAATCCTTCTGCCTTCTCTTTTGGCTGGAGGGGCCCATGTGTTAGATGTCTTTAACTGTTTTCTGCAAATGACAGGCAGTGAGAGGTGTTTGGATAGTTTTGGTTCTTTGGTAAAGTCTTCTGGCTGTGTCGTGAGTGTCCTGTGCTTTGTTCCTTCACAGGTACGTAAATGGTTCTACGTACCAGCGTTGGCAGTTTACTCTCCCTATGATGTCCACGTTGTACCGGCTGGCCAATCAGCTGCTCACTGACCTTGTGGATGACAACTATTTCTATTTGTTTGACCTGAAAGCGTTCTTCACCTCCAAGGCACTGAACATGGCTATTCCTGGAGGTCCCAAGTTCGAGCCTCTTGTTAGAGACATCAATCTGCAGTAAGTGTTGAGTTTAGGAGGAAAAAGAAGTGATTATCTGGGTCAGGGTTGGGAGGGTTCATGTGTTACCGCGTGACTTGCCCTGGATGAGCTATTCCTGGGTGTTCTCTCTGTGTAGCATAAAGTCTGCAGTGTGCTTGCTGCTTAAAAGATTGAATGGTTGTTAGTGTCAAGAGGAGGCTCAGGGAAAAGGGCTGGTATCACACCTTTGGTCAAAGATGTTTGCCTTTCTGTCCTGCTTGAATGCTTGTGTGATAACTTCTTTTTGTCTCATTTGAGGGATGAAGACTGGAATGAATTTAATGACATCAACAAAATTATCATCAGGCAGCCGATCAGAACAGAGTACAAAATTGCTTTCCCATACCTGTACAATAACCTGCCCCACCATGTCCACCTGACTTGGTAAGTGCAGCAGCCTCGAGAGCAGGGAGAGAAGGGGAAAGCTGTCAGGATGCTCTAATACTTGCTGTGTTTTGCAGGTACCATACTCCAAATGTCGTTTTCATTAAAACAGAAGATCCTGATCTCCCAGCTTTTTACTTCGATCCGCTGATCAATCCCATTTCACACAGGCATTCTGTCAAGGTGAGTGGCATCCAAGAGAGCCAATGAGCATAGGAAGTGCACCTATAGGTGCTGGGGGGAGAGCTCCTTTTGGCCTTGATAAACCCTACGTGTTGAGAGGATACAGCCTTAGCAGCCTCTGATGACATTGCTTGTGACAATGGTGCACACACATGGATATTTCAGGAGAAAGCGTAAACCCTTTCACAAATGGCCCATCTTCCTTCGTAGTCCTTGTCTTCTGGAGTTGCACAAAGTTATGTCCTTTGGTCTTTGTGCAATAAGCCCAATACCTAATTTAACAGTATTATTTTAGAGTAGTCAATCAGGTTATTTATATTTTTGAGTTGTCTTGGAGCATTCATGGAGCCGGCATCTTCCCTGAGTTACCTCTGCAACACCTAGATCAGGGTGCAGTAGCCAGACACAGTTCTTGGGGCCCATTGGTGCTTTGTAAAGTTTTTATTGCCCTCTCCAATAATCAGGACTGTTAGTGTTTCTCCATGTCAGCACAGAGAGGTCAGGGTTGTTTTACTTAATTAACTCAAATAACTGAGCTGAAGCAGTCAGGGAACAGATGCTACTTTGCATGTCTGCATTTCAGAGTCAGGAACCATTGCCTGACGATGATGAAGAGTTTGAGTTACCAGAGTTTGTGGAACCCTTCCTGAAGGATACTCCGCTCTACACAGACAATACAGCCAATGGCATTGCCCTGCTATGGGCCCCACGGCCCTTCAACTTGAGGTCTGGCAGGACTCGGAGAGCTCTTGACATCCCGCTGGTCAAGAACTGGTGAGTTCTTCTCTGGAGATGGGGGTGTTCTAGTGATTGTAACATAATAGTGTTGTTAACAACGAAAATAGAATAAAGAGATCCTGCAGTGGGTGAGTGACTGGTTTCTAGAGACTTTAGGAGGTTTTCTAGAGTCTTCTTGTCCTTTTTTAAGGAATGCAAGTTACCTGAAAATCTGAAATATGGCTTATCCCCAGGTATCGTGAGCATTGCCCAGCAGGCCAGCCAGTGAAAGTGCGAGTCTCCTATCAGAAGTTACTGAAATACTATGTTCTGAATGCACTCAAGCACAGACCCCCCAAGGCCCAGAAGAAGAGGTAAGTGAAGGCCTGCTTCGTGGTGAACTTCTGGTCTGTGTAGGGGATACAGCTGATTTTATTTTCTCCTCTCTTCAGGTACCTGTTCCGCTCTTTCAAGGCTACGAAATTTTTCCAGTCAACGAAGCTAGACTGGGTGGAAGTAGGCCTGCAAGTGTGTCGCCAGGGCTACAATATGCTGAACTTGCTGATCCACAGAAAGAACCTGAACTACCTTCACTTGGATTACAACTTCAACCTGAAGCCAGTGAAGACCCTCACCACTAAGGTATCAGTCCATGTGTTATTCCACTCGAGTAAAGTTTACCTGGAGATTTGAACGTTCATATAGTAATATCGGCCCCACTGCCTCAATTCTCACTTGTGCTTTAGGCAAGGTTTTTGCCTTGGGAGTTTCTGAAGCAGAGTTCAAGTTCTGTAACATATGTATATGGTTTCTTTCTTACGGATTGATGAAATGGTATAAAATGAATTCTGAGAACTGTTCTTATAGAAGACTGCCAGATGTCTGTTTTACACACTGACTAACTGGGAGCTGTTTGGCTCTTATATAACATAGTTACGTAAATCCTGGATCTTTGTCTCTACTTTTCCAGGAAAGAAAAAAATCCCGATTCGGTAATGCTTTCCATCTGTGTCGAGAGGTTCTGCGGCTAACTAAGTTGGTAGTGGACAGCCATGTCCAATACAGACTCGGAAACGTAGATGCATTTCAGGTAGGTGCTTTTTTTTTTTTCTTTTCTTTTGGTTACCATTTTCTTTTAAAGGTGGGGAGGGGAAGTGGAGAGAAGGACTGAAGTATCTGGACAGACAGGGGATGCACACAAGTGACTGATTGTTGTGGTGTCCTGGAGAACTAAGCGCAACAATGAAAGCATGCAATGTTTTGGGAAATTCTGCCATTTATACTACTTTAAAAGATTCGGCATTTACATGAAACAGAAACAGCTCAAAACACTGAGTAGTTCAGATGTACTGTAGCCACTACCTGTGCTTTACAGACTTAGCTTCCTGAATTGATCGTTGTGTGGATGACTGGTAGGAGCTTTCCATGGCATAATATGCTCTGCTCCTGGCTGTAAAATAAGCCTGGCTTCTTGAGGCAGCATGTAGCGTTTAGTGTCATCTCTGACCGTGCTCCCTCTGTTTCAGTTGGCAGATGGCTTGCAGTACATCTTTGCCCATGTAGGTCAGCTGACAGGAATGTACAGATACAAGTACAAATTGATGAGGCAGATTCGTATGTGCAAGGACCTGAAACATCTCATCTACTACAGGTTTAACACAGTAAGTTTCACTTTTCCTCATAAACTGAACAACAAGAGAAGGATTCTGGAGTGTCACTAAATAATCTGGTGTTACTGTGTCCCTTTTCTTTCAGGGGCCTGTGGGCAAAGGTCCTGGCTGTGGCTTCTGGGCTCCAGGCTGGAGAGTGTGGCTGTTCTTCATGAGGGGCATCACGCCACTTCTGGAACGCTGGCTAGGAAATCTGCTGGCCAGACAGTTTGAAGGTCAGTGCACTGTGTAAATCTTGGACGCGGGAGGAGCGTGTGGTAAAGATTAATGCTGTTTACTTCTCAGCTTGAACTCCAGTTCTCTTTTCCAAGTAGTGCTCTGTGCCCACGCTCCATGTCAACACCAAGAGTTATTGACTGGTTTACAGCTCTTAAAAGACCAGTGCCCCCAGAACAGATTCCAAATGGAAATGGGATTCCCTGATCCATAGCACTCTGGCATCCACAGCTTCCTAAATCATCTGTTCCAAATTCAGCAGTGCTCTTGTGACAATTCAGTTTCTTCAGGGATCCTGCACCTCTGCAGGAGACTCCCATATTGGGAAGAAGAGGAGCACTGCCCCAGTACTGTCTGGATTCCTGAAGTACTTGTTTTTCTCCAGGCCGTCACTCAAAGGGTGTAGCAAAGACCGTCACGAAGCAGCGTGTGGAGTCTCACTTTGACCTGGAGCTGAGGGCAGCCGTCATGCACGACATTTTGGATATGATGCCAGAAGGGATCAAACAGAACAAAGCCAGAACCATCCTGCAGCATTTGAGTGAAGCTTGGCGGTGCTGGAAGGCCAATATCCCCTGGAAAGTAAGTCCTTTGCTTGGCCTTTCTTTTCAGTTCAATTTTCACGTCTCACAGGAAGAACCGCTCTCGTGAAGGCTCCCCTCCTGCTTCCCTAACATCATTGTCCTTCCCCAGGTGCCTGGGCTGCCAACTCCTATTGAGAACATGATCTTGAGGTACGTGAAGGCGAAAGCTGACTGGTGGACAAATACAGCTCACTACAACAGGGAGCGGATCCGTCGGGGTGCCACAGTGGACAAGACCGTCTGCAAGAAGAATCTGGGCCGGCTGACCAGACTCTACTTGAAAGCTGAGCAGGAACGGCAGCATAATTACTTGAAGGTACTTCTGTCCTGTTGAAATTGCCCAAATTGGTGCTGTTTTCCTAGGGAGGTTTTCACATACTAACAGTGCTGTTGTGGTTGTGCAGGATGGGCCTTACATCACTGCAGAAGAGGCTGTTGCTGTGTACACAACCACAGTGCACTGGCTGGAAAGTAGGAGATTCTCACCCATTCCCTTCCCTCCGCTCTCCTACAAGCATGACACCAAATTGCTCATATTAGCCCTGGAAAGGCTGAAGGAAGCTTACAGGTAAATAGTGGAAAGTGATTGTGTTCTGCTGGGGGGCAGACATCTGCATTGGGAAAGGCTTTTGAAGCTGTTTTGTTAGCAGTTATTCCTGGAATTGAGTATGTCCTAAAACTTACCCAGATGGACTGCTGGAGGCTGTAGGCTGTGACACTGCCAAGGCTGCCTGGGGGGTTCTTCATGGACCCTGCCACCTGGGATGAAGACACAGTACCAGGCCTCTAAGGATCATTGGGCAGCTTGGGGATGTGGATTATAAGGAGTTACAGATCCTGTCTTGATCTGCTTGGTTGGAGAGTTTCCTTTAATGCAGTGGCCATTCGTTCATACTTGGATGTGTGAGTTGTTCTTTTTCATTTTCAGTGTGAAATCTCGCCTGAATCAGTCACAGAGAGAGGAGTTGGGCTTGATTGAACAGGCTTACGATAATCCTCATGAAGCTCTGTCTAGGATCAAACGACACCTTTTAACTCAGAGAGCCTTCAAGGAGGTAAGTGTCCCAGTGAAAGCCAGGGAATACTAAAACTTACTCTGCATTCAGGAGCTAAATGGCACCAAAGCTATCAAAGGGACCTTACCTTCTCTGTCAAGTAGAAGCCTCAGCTTTGCCTCCTCTTCACTAGGTGGGTATTGAGTTCATGGATCTCTACAGCCACTTAGTTCCTGTTTATGATGTTGAGCCCTTGGAAAAAATCACAGATGCTTATCTGGATCAGTACTTGTGGTATGAGGCTGATAAGCGAAGACTCTTCCCTCCTTGGATCAAACCTGCTGACACTGAGCCTCCTCCACTGTTAGTGTACAAGTGGTGCCAAGGTTAGTGGGGGTCCTGTTTTCTGTGTAGAAAAGGGGGAGGGGCAGTTGGTTTGGGGTTTTTTGTTTATTTTAATCAGGGGCTTTCTGCTAGAGTTCTCTTGGGAGTTGAGTTTTCACATTTGCAGCTTGCAGTCAGTAATATGGCCATCGCACTTTGAAGCTGTATTTGGTAGGTTAACGTATGTATATATATATATGTACTGGAGAAGATCTTCCATATCATTTGTGGTTGATTGCATATTTTTGTTCCGAAGATCTTCCATATCATTTGTGGTTGATTGCATATTTTTGTTCCCGTCTCTGGATAGACTGGAAGGACCAGAGGCCAAAAAAGCAGAAAATCAGAGGAAATATTTTGGCTTTCCGTGCCCAGAAAGGTGCTGCTACACTTCAAGAATTGCATTGTTTCAGATAACATGACAGACTTGTTTGTCTCTTCAGGCATTAATAATCTGCAAGATGTTTGGGAAACAAGTGAAGGTGAATGCAATGTGATGCTGGAATCTCGATTTGAGAAGATGTATGAGAAGATTGATCTGACGCTGCTCAACAGGCTCTTGCGTCTCATTGTTGATCATAACATTGCTGACTACATGACAGCCAAGAACAACGTGGTGATCAACTACAAGGTGATGTTTCCTGTCAGGAAAGGGGGAGTGATGGACTGTAAAATGGAGAGATTTGGGACCCATGGGGTAGGAGGGGACCTAAGACTTGCCAGAGAAAGAAGTGATTAGGGAATAAGAAAAACCTATTGGGTCCTGCTGAAGAGCAACTGCTCAGATAAAAGGTATCTGGTGGGATTTTGGCAGTCAGGTTCTCATACTTCCCCTTCACTTCCTCAGGACATGAATCATACCAACTCCTATGGGATTATTCGTGGGCTGCAGTTTGCTTCTTTCATTGTCCAGTATTATGGGCTGGTGATGGACCTGCTGGTGTTGGGTCTGCACCGTGCCAGTGAAATGGCAGGGCCTCCCCAGATGCCAAATGACTTCCTGAGCTTCCAAGATATTGCTACTGAGGTGGCCCATCCCATTCGCCTCTTCTGCAGATATATCGACCGTATTCACATCTTCTTCAGGTGAGAGCTCTCTGGCATCCTTTCTTCCTCTGCTGAACTCTTGCTCTGATCTCTTGCAGCAAATGCTGTGAAAATGGTACCTACTTTGGGGGACATGAATGTGCTTCTACTCCATGCTTTTTTTCCCCTCTCCTAAGAAAGACCAGGAATATCTGAAGTGACAGACTTTCCAGAGCAACTGGGTGTCCAGATGCTGCCTCTTGCTTTCCTAGTTTACTGTATTAAGGGAGGAGAGCTTTTCTCCAGCCACTGGAGCAGTAGAAAAGCAATAACATCAACATTCAGATTGTTACAGATTTTCTGCTGGTAAATAAGCCATTTTTTGCTTCCTAGCAAGCAGATATAGAATTCTATGTCTGTCCGTGATAAGATACCCTAAACAGCCATGGTGTAGTCTGTGCTAATGAAGCCGAAGTCTCCTCCTTTGGGAAGATTCAGGAATTGGACAGTTCTCTTCAAATGTTCTTTGGCTACCAGCTACCTATAACCAGGCTCCTTACCTGTCTGGGCTGACTGGTGTTCTGGGAAATTGGTCATGTAACTCCAGATCTTGTTCTATGAATTTCCAGGTTTACAGCAGATGAGGCAAGAGACTTGATTCAGCGCTACCTGACAGAGCATCCAGATCCCAACAACGAGAACATTGTAGGCTACAATAACAAGAAGTGCTGGCCCCGGGATGCTAGGATGCGCCTCATGAAACATGATGTGAACCTGTAAGTGCTCCGCTCTGAGAAATAAATGATGGGATGGTAAGATTAGTTATGATAAATAGATGCTGGAGACTATGACAGGCAGGTGCTCAGGGAACAGCAATGAGATGAGGTAAGGGGTCCCTGCTGTCATTCTGACAGTGGATGAGTGTGGGAGACTGCATATTGCTAGGAAAACATTGAAAAACTTGCCCATTTTGTGTTTCACTTCAGTGAGAGACAACCTTGCCTGACTGTGTGTGTTTTTCTTTTCAGTGGTCGTGCTGTGTTCTGGGATATCAAGAACCGCTTGCCTCGATCAGTCACCACAGTGCAATGGGAGAACAGCTTCGTATCTGTTTACAGCAAAGATAACCCCAATTTGCTGTTTAACATGTGTGGATTTGAATGCCGCATCTTGCCCAAATGCCGCACCAGCTATGAGGAGTTCACTCACAAGGACGGGGTCTGGAACCTGCAGAATGAGGTAGCGTGAGGTTGGCAGGATGGGAGTACAGTCCCTGCTCTGGCCTGTACCTGGCCTTAAAGCAGGGCTTATAACTGCTTTTGGAGGGGTGTAAAAAGCATGCTTTTGTCAGCTGTGGAACTTGGACTATTGTCAGGTAGAGTGCATATTAACTTAGTTGCTTTTCCCTTCCTGGGAGGGATGGAAACTGCTTGGCTAGGGATGAGGGGTGACCTGAAACTGTAGGGGTGCTGTTCAGCCCCTGCACTCTCCATGTTTCCTGAATGCCTGATGGTGAGAGCTCACCTTCCGGCCTCTGTTGGGGAGAGGGCTCCCAGGAAAGAACCGATTGCCCTGTGCTCTTGTAGGTCACCAAGGAGCGCACAGCTCAGTGCTTCCTGCGTGTGGATGATGAGTCTATGCAGAGGTTTCACAACAGAGTGAGGCAGATCCTCATGGCATCTGGCTCCACAACCTTCACTAAGGTAAGGTGGAAGGAAGATGTGTGACGGAGCTTTTTGCACAGGCGCTTGGAGGACAGGCTGAGGACTGATCCTTTGCTTTCCTTTCTAGATTGTCAATAAATGGAATACAGCCCTGATTGGCTTGATGACATATTTCCGGGAAGCTGTTGTAAATACTCAGGAGTTGCTTGATTTACTGGTGAAGTGTGAGAATAAAATCCAGACTCGAATTAAAATCGGTCTGAATTCCAAAATGCCCAGCCGTTTCCCACCTGTCGTGTTTTACACCCCTAAAGAGCTAGGCGGGCTGGGCATGCTGTCCATGGGCCACGTTCTCATCCCACAGTCTGACCTGAGGTGAGTTGTGCTGTTCTGTGCTGGGTGTCCTGTTTTATATTCTTCCCCATAAAAATACCTAAGAATGCTAGACATCGTGCCTTGTTATAGAGATGTGTTGCCTTTACAGTAGGTCATGGCAGTGTGACTTGTGAAGTCCTGTCACTCCTACTCATTTTTCTGCCTCTCTGCTCCAGGTGGTCCAAGCAGACAGACGTTGGCATCACTCACTTCCGCTCAGGAATGAGTCATGAGGAGGACCAGCTGATCCCAAATTTGTATCGTTACATTCAGCCATGGGAGAGTGAATTCATTGACTCTCAGAGAGTGTGGGCAGAATATGCCCTCAAGCGACAAGAGGCTATAGCCCAGAACAGGTACATTTCCATGTGCAACCAGATCTGTGGTGTGATTGACACACGGGCAGGGACAAGCAGTGGTGTGAAGACTTGCACTGTCTCAGGGTTCTGGAAACCCTGTCGCGCCCATTATATGAAGTGTTACAGGCTGCCTGCAAAGTTGCTTTCTCAACTTTGGAGGAGGTGTGGGCACTGCAAGCAGATATTCCACTCAGTACAAAGTCTGAGGGGGAAATTATATGCCGGGTGGTGCTGGAAAGAGGTAACATCAAACCGATTTGCAGTTAGTTCTGTGGGCTTACAAGGCTAAGCTTTTTCTCTCATCTCTGGGTGCGTGGCATTTTAGAACCTCTCCTGCTAGAGCCCCAAGGGTGATATTATTTCTGTGGTCTGGCCACCTGGAATATTCATTCATGAATGCATTGTTAGGAAACTGAGAGGTAAAGTGCATGTGGGGATTTTTTCTTCAGGCGTCTGACACTGGAGGACCTGGAGGACTCATGGGACAGGGGGATTCCTCGTATCAACACCCTTTTCCAGAAGGACCGGCACACCCTAGCTTACGATAAGGGATGGAGAGTCAGGACTGACTTCAAACAGTACCAGGTATTGACTGGGAGTTTCTCTGGCTGAGTGCAAGGTTCAAACACCTGTTCCAGACAGTGTCCTTTCACCTTGCCTTGTTGCAGGTACACTTTCCTTGCCTGTCTGCTTCAGGAAGAACTTGGGGCCATGTGTTAGGAATAATAGAGGCTGCTGAGAACCAAATGCCCCAGGATGTACAGCTAGCCACTTTCAAAGTGTTGTATAGATTGCAGTGTCTCAGGGAACACCATACTTAGCTGAGAACTTAGTTAAGAAATCAGTTCTGGAGAGGGAAAAAAGACCCCAGAACAAACACTTCAAAGTCTTGGATTTTAATAACTGTGGAGGCTTTTACTTAAGGCCTTTAATGGTGGTTCTGTAGATGGCCAGTGCCTGAAAGATAAAACCTTCATCTTAGACTCTTACCTGGTCTAAATTGCCTAGCAGGACTGATTGAACTCATCTTGTGGATCAGCTGTGTGCTCTGTCCTCCAGGGCAGTGGGCATGAGGCATTTTACTTACTAGCTGACATTATCTTGTTTCCTAAAATTAGTGATTTTTCTTGCCAGTGCAGCCAGGTTAAATGATCTGAATACAAATCTAGTTCGGTCACTAGTAGGCTGTCGTCTGCAGGTCCTGAAACAGAACCCGTTCTGGTGGACGCATCAGCGCCATGACGGGAAGCTCTGGAACCTGAACAACTACCGCACAGATATGATCCAGGCACTTGGTGGAGTGGAGGGGATCCTGGAGCACACGCTCTTCAAGGGCACTTACTTCCCCACATGGGAGGGTCTCTTCTGGTAAGAGAAACCTTGATCTGACTTTGTCGTGTGAACTGGAGCTTGGGGTGGACCAGGAGGAGTCCTTGGCTAAAGCTGTACTGCTTCTGTTGAGCCAGTCTGTTTTCTGTGTTGCTCAGTTGTGAGGGCACATGGAATTGGACTGTATTTGAACTTCTGTGTGCAAATCCTTGGGAATTTCTTCGCCTGAAACAGTCTTTTCTCCTCTTTTACTCTTGCTTTGTGTGCTCCCTGCCTCTCTTATGCATGGCACATGGCATTCAACTGTGAGAAGGGACATCTTGTGCATATGATTGTGTCTGTCCTTGCCAGGGAAAAGGCCAGTGGCTTTGAGGAGTCCATGAAGTGGAAGAAGCTGACAAATGCCCAAAGGTCGGGTTTGAACCAAATTCCAAACAGAAGATTCACACTGTGGTGGTCTCCTACCATTAACAGAGCCAACGTAAGTATCTGGAGTTTGTGCCTGTATGAACTTCCACTGAATCGTGAGCAATAAACTATTTAAGTCTGCAGCAGAACTCTTCATACAGATAAACTATAGTTCTAAACCTCCTTAGCAGTGGCGGTTCTGTTTTCTGAACTTGACCAGTTGTGCTGTGGCATATTCTCATAGCTGCTTTTCCTTTGCAGGTGTATGTTGGGTTTCAGGTGCAACTGGATTTGACAGGCATCTTCATGCATGGCAAGATCCCCACACTGAAGATTTCCCTCATTCAGATTTTCCGAGCTCACTTGTGGCAAAAGATCCATGAGAGCATTGTAATGGACTTGTGTCAGGTGAGCAGCACGTTAATAGGTCTGGTTCTGTGGTGATGGAGGCGTGCTCCTTGTGTAACAATAGCCTTCTGCTAGCAATAGAGATTGTCCCAGAGACTGTACCAAGGCAGCAACTTCTCCAGTGATTCCCTAGGGTAGGGAATGAAACTGAATTTCCCTGGGTCTCTGCTTTAGCTTTTTGTTGAGGATAGATTTCTTTAGCTAGGCTACATGAACACAACTCATCTTTGCCTTCTCCCCAGGTGTTTGATCAAGAGCTGGATGCTCTGGAGATTGAGACAGTGCAGAAGGAGACCATCCATCCCAGGAAGTCATACAAGATGAATTCCTCGTGTGCAGATATCCTTCTCTTCGCTTCCTATAAATGGAACGTGTCACGTCCGTCACTGCTCGCAGATTCCAAGTGAGTGTTTCCCTTTTCTCTGTCCTTGATCTTGCTGCAGCAAAGCTACTGAGCCTGTCGTCCTGAGCCAAAGCCCTCGTCTCTTGGGCACCTGGGATTCGAGGACACAGTAGGACATAATCATGCCTGGTAGATGGCAGAGCTAGCTCAGGTAGATGGTTGCAGCACCACCTAGCACTGCCTTCTGCAAAACACAAAGATAATCTTTCCTGCTGTTGCCTCCTCCAGTTGTCCTTTCTCCTGAGCCACAGCTCGGGAGCTCTAAATGCTTCTTCCGGAAGCCCTGCTGAGTATCTCTGCTGTTCCAAGGCCACTGTGGAGTGGCACAGTGTGCACCCATGCTGTATTCAGTTCAACTGAATTCTCAGCAGACATTTCCCAAGGGACACAACCATCATAGTAGAGAAGCAGCTAGCTTCGTTGTTTAAACCTGCAGCTAAACCCCATAGGCTGAGGGTTTCTCTTTAACAGCTTCTGCATTCGGTTGCTATATGAAGAGGGCAGTGTAGCCCCTTTTCAGGGAGGCATGCAGATGGCTTCAGTGTTCAGGCCTGGCTTTCTGTTGTTGGCTTGTTACTTTCTGTTGAAGTGCAGCAACTGCAGGATGGTTTTGGGCAAGATGGAATTGTTGTGGCTTGCTTTTTCCTTAGGGATGTGATGGACAGCACCACCACTCAGAAGTACTGGATAGATATCCAGCTGCGCTGGGGAGATTATGATTCTCATGACATTGAGCGCTATGCAAGAGCCAAGTTCCTGGACTACACTACAGACAACATGAGTATCTATCCGTCTCCCACTGGTGTGCTCATTGCCATTGATCTGGCCTATAACTTGCACAGGTGAGATCTGCACCATTTGCAGTTTAACTGTAATTGGCTGTTCGTGGCTGTCTTGAGTACATCCCTGAACAGGCAGTTTCTAATGGGGTTCTTATTCCTGGCAGGAGCATGAGGCGAGATGGTAGAAGCTAGAAAGGGATACAGCATCTAGGCAGCTCTTTCTGAATCGGTCGTCAGTTCCCCGATGTCTGCTCATTCAATAACAACGGTTCAGTTCTCCCAGCTCATCAATCATTTTTTTTTCTTAGGACATCTGTCAGACTATATCTGGAGTTGAAGAACGGGCCTTGTTTGAAGGCCTGCTGCACTAAGGGAAAACTGTTCTTCACTGGGGGATTAAGGGAGATGTCCCAGAAAACAGGCCTCTCCTCTAACGTGCTTAGAGAAGATGCAGCTTTTCCGGGACTGTAGCATGTGTATGCTGTGGCCTCCCACTGAGAGGAAGCACAGGGAAAAAAGCAATAGGTGAACAGCTCCCGAGGATGGCACTAGAGAAATCATGTAGCTGTGATATATTCAGTAGGCAGAAAGATACCTGGCTGCTGCATGAAAATGCTTGTGTATAGCTGTTGTCTCTTCATCTCGGAGCTGATGGCAACAACCAGGTCTTCTGTTTGTTTTCCTCTTCAGTGCTTATGGGAACTGGTTCCCTGGGAGCAAACCTCTGATCCAGCAAGCCATGGCCAAAATTATGAAAGCAAACCCTGCGCTGTATGTGTTGAGGGAACGAATCCGCAAGGGCTTGCAGCTGTACTCATCTGAGCCCACAGAACCGTACCTTTCTTCCCAGAACTATGGGGAGCTCTTCTCCAACCAGATCATCTGGTTTGTGGATGACACCAACGTGTACAGAGTGACCATTCACAAGGTGAGTCCAGAGGTGTATCTGTGTCTTGGTGGGGGAGGACAAGGATGTAAATGTCCTGTGTTCAGGGTGATTCTGGAGGCATGAGTGATAGAAAATGAGGAATCAAAGTGGACCAAAATTTGTGCAGTGTATACAGAACAGTTTTTTGCATTTTCAGCACAGGTCCTGCTATAAGTGCAGAGCGAGTTTGCTATTGTGCAAGTGTGTGGCTGGGATATGTTCATCTCATTGTAATTTTCACTTTGGCTTATTTTCTCAGACTTTTGAAGGGAATTTGACCACAAAACCCATCAATGGGGCCATTTTCATCTTCAATCCCAGGACTGGACAGCTCTTCCTGAAGATCATCCATACATCTGTGTGGGCAGGACAAAAGCGTCTAGGGCAGGTGAGAGCTGGGTGCTTGTTCTGCTTCGGGTGGTGAGCTAGGAATGGGTTCTGACTGCTTGGGATGTTTACTTGAGCAGAAGACATCGTGAGGGTCTTTAACACCCTGCCTCAAGAAATTTGGAGCTCAGATATCTAACATGGAACCTGTGCTCAGGCAATATTAGCATAAGATATAAAAGTGAATGAATACAGGCATTGATGTTGCAATGTTTTTGAGGCTCTGACATGTAATAAGCCTATGTTTTCTAGCATGGCTTAAAAAGCAGCGCTGTGCTCACTGTTGCAGCAAATCTCACTGCACTGGGATTTGCATCCAGTGCAACAAGAAGTCTCAGGTAGCAAAGCCAGGGAGGTTCACAGCCAGCCGCCTTCTTCCCCCTAGCCCTGAGCCATGCAGGCATAACTGAACTCCAGGAGCGGGTGCTACTCTCTGTGATCAATAATTGGGAAGCGCTGAGCCTTGTCAGCAATCTGAAACAAACCACAAATTCTTGTGTTTTTAGAATTTGATTTGAGGCTTTCTGGTTCCCAAAGGCATGAACACTCTGCTTTCAAGGTGGAGATATTCTTCTAACCCTGCTGTCTTTTTTTTTTAGCTGGCCAAGTGGAAGACTGCTGAAGAAGTGGCTGCTTTGATTCGTTCACTTCCTGTGGAGGAGCAGCCTAAGCAGATCATAGTGACTCGGAAGGGCATGTTGGACCCACTCGAGGTAACTGTGCAGATACTGTTGTGTCAGGACACTAAAAAATCTTCAGGAGACTGCAGAACAGTTCTGTGTTTCTGTGAAGGAACAGTGTTCTGCAATAGGTGTGCATTAATTCTTCTTCTTGAACTCCAGGTGCACTTGCTGGATTTCCCCAATATTGTCATCAAAGGCTCAGAGTTGCAGCTGCCCTTCCAGGCCTGTCTGAAAGTGGAAAAGTTTGGTGATCTCATCCTGAAGGCTACCGAACCACAGATGGTTCTCTTCAATCTCTATGATGACTGGCTGAAAACCATCTCTTCCTACACGGTGAGGACAGCATGTCTAGTCTGCATTTTACTTTGCCACTGATGCATGAAGCAAGAGCCAAGGCTTCAGAGATCCCTCCCCATTCTTTGCTCAGGAAGCCCTGCTCCTGGCACTTGCTCTGGGTCTGTCCAGACTTTCCGTCCCTTTGCACTGCTCATGCAATGTTGGTGTGCCCAAACAGAAGAGTACTAGGGCATGGTATGTTTAGTTTTCCTTTTTCTAACTAGCTGCCTCTTTCTTCCTCTCCAAGGCATTCTCACGTCTGATTCTGATTCTCCGGGCACTCCACGTGAATAATGATCGAGCCAAAGTTATTTTGAAACCAGACAAGACGACCATAACAGAGCCTCACCATATCTGGCCAACCCTGACAGATGAGGAATGGATCAAGGTGGAGGTGCAGCTGAAGGATCTGATCCTTGCTGACTATGGCAAGAAGAACAAGTAAGTCACTGACCTGCTGCAAAAATCCTGCCAGCCCTTCCTTCCTGCTCTGAAGACTGTTTGGTCAGAGTGCTCCTCAGAGAGAGTGGAAGGCTTTCAGGGGCCTTTGGCAATGAACTGTCAGCTTTGTATGGAAACTGGTTATTATGTTAATCACTTTCTAGCAAGGCAGATAAAAATATCTGCACTGTACATTTTCTACTCAGTGCATCGTGTGATTTTGTCCTTCCTCTGCCTAAAATGCTGTGGTTTCATTTTCTGTACTGCCCTGAGTGTGTTTCTGAGCTTGTGCCTTGGTGAGAAGGGTCCAGAATGTATGTTGAAATGACTGATTTGGGTGAATTTTCTCTTTCAGTGTAAATGTTGCATCCCTGACACAGTCCGAGATCCGAGATATTATCTTGGGCATGGAGATCTCTGCCCCATCCCAGCAGAGACAGCAGATTGCAGAAATCGAGAAGCAAACCAAGGAGCAGTCACAACTGACAGCCACACAGACCCGTACTGTTAACAAACATGGGGACGAAATAATCACCTCTACAACCAGCAACTATGAAACCCAGACTTTCTCCTCCAAGACCGAGTGGCGAGTCAGGTAGGAAGGCAGGCAGGGCTGTTACGCAGTGGAAAAGATCAGAGTGCTCGGGAAGGAAGGAAGAGTGCACCCTTTAATAACTGTCTCCTCTTCACAGAGCAATTTCTGCTGCCAACCTCCACCTGAGAACAAACCACATCTATGTTTCATCAGATGATATAAAGGAAACGGGCTATACTTACATTCTTCCCAAGAACGTTTTGAAGAAATTCATCTGCATCTCAGATCTGCGGGCCCAGGTGAGTCTGTGCAATGAGTCTGCTCCAGTTGTACTCCACGCTGCTGGGGCACACACCAGTCCTGGACAGTCAGCTCCCCAGGGCCTACAGGCGAAAGGCTGAGAGCTTGCTGCTGTCTGTGTGGAGCTTTGTGCTGGAGACAGGCACCAGCGATAGGGCTGAGCACACTTAAATTGTTGCCAGGCCCATGAAGGCTCCCTGTGGCCTGACTTGGGTGGAAACTGCCAGCACTGAGTAAAACTAGGATGTTCTCCTCTAATGAGGACCTGCTGGCTAACACATAACTTGCTTCAGGAACTGAAAGCAAGGGGGGTGCCCACTCCTCATGCCGTCTTACAGGGAGGTCTGTTACGGGCTTGTAAAGTGTGAGTTTGTGTTCCTAGATTGCAGGTTACCTATATGGAGTGAGCCCTCCTGATAATCCCCAAGTGAAGGAGATCCGGTGCATCGTGATGGTACCTCAGTGGGGAACACACCAGACCGTGCACCTCCCAGGACAGCTGCCACAGCACGAGTATCTCAAGGTGAGTCCAGCTGCTGCTCCCAGTGAGGGTGGAAGATCACTGTCTCCAGTAACAGAGACACGAGGTGATGGTGGGGTCTTGCCACCACACTCACAGCTCTAGCGTGCTTGCCTTGGTAACCTGCCTCTTTTTGCTATAGATGTTGGGCTTCAAGGGCTTTGCCTGAAGTCTGCCTGATCTGGAATCAGACCAAAAAGAAGCCTTTAGTCCCTGGACAATTTGTGCCATGCTTGAAGCAGTCCTGTATTAAATGTCTTTCATTTTTCTCTAATACACTGCTTTTTGTCAGGAAATGGAACCTCTGGGATGGATTCACACCCAACCAAATGAGTCCCCTCAGCTCTCGCCACAGGATGTCACCACCCATGCCAAGGTCATGGCTGACAACCCGTCCTGGGACGGGGAGAAGACGATCATCATCACCTGCAGGTAAGAGCTGGCAAGGCTCCTGTGTGTCCCCTCTGCCAGTGCAGGGAGAAGCCAGGCTGGCAAGGGGGCTTGTGGGAGCTGCTCCAGAGAAAACATTGAGGTCTCAGCTAAAAATCTGTGAGAAAGGGAAGTGTCTGCTCATTTCTGACTTCCCTCCTCTGTCCTGGCTTAACCTGATCTACTCTCTCTCTCTGTTCTCCTTTCCTTCAGTTTTACTCCAGGCTCCTGCACGCTGACAGCCTACAAGCTGACTCCAAGCGGCTACGAGTGGGGCAGGCAGAACACGGACAAAGGGAACAACCCCAAGGGCTACCTGCCCTCCCATTACGAGAGGGTGCAGATGCTGCTGTCGGATCGCTTCCTCGGCTTCTTCATGGTTCCAGCGCAAGGGTCCTGGAACTACAACTTCATGGGTGAGCTGGCTGCCCTGGGAGAGGGACAGAGGGGGAGGCAACAGACCCGTTCTGACCATTGCTTGGGGAGGAGAAAGAAATTGCTGTTGAGGGCCGCGTTCCTTACCCAGTTCTGGGGCTTGACCTACCTCTGAGTGATGAGGTAGGGCTAGTAACATTGCAATCATGACCCTTCCTTAATATCAGCACTGGGCTATTGCAATGGCATGTCAAGTCTGAATGTTTTAGGCATCACAGAGCAAACTCTCGTACAGGTGAGAAATTGGATATGAAACCTTCTGATGTTTCTGGATTTTAGTGTCTCATATATTGGCCCTGAACCATTTCTGTCAGGCAAAAGAGATGATAATGGGAGATACAAGAGGGAAGTTGTGTCCAGGAGGGGAGTAACAGCCTTGGTATTGAGTACACATTAGCTGGCGAATTGCAAAAACTGTTTGGCTAAAAGGGCCACAGAGGGATCAGGGAATGAAGAAACTTGTAGACAAAACACTTAGCTGTGTTCTGGTACAGCAAGTCCCAGGGCCGTTGCCCTGTAAATAGCTAGGGAGAGAAAGTCCTGGAACCCAAAGCAGGATGATCTTGTGGATGTAAAATTGTTTCTTTCTGCCTGCTCTCTTTAAAAATTCTCTGGGGAGGGTGGAGGGTTTTGCTGAGCACCTGATAGATGGTGAAGGCGCTGGGCCAAGGCTAGAGGGGCGGTGGAGGGGCTGCGCTCACCACGACTGTCCCTTCCAGGTGTGCGCCACGACCCCAACATGAAGTACGAGCTGCAGCTCGCCAACCCCAAGGAGTTCTACCACGAGGTCCACCGCCCCTCGCACTTCCTCAACTTCGCCCTGCTGCAGGAGGGGGAGGTCTACTCGGCCGACCGCGAGGACCTCTACGCCTAGCCCTGTGCCCCCCTAGTACTGTTGATATTCAACACTCGCCCCCCCGTGTCGCTGTCCGTGCGTGGCCCCTGTGCCTCTTGCTTTGCTGTATCTCGTAGCGTGGCTTTAATAAAGGAGTTTTTTACGAGGGCCCAGCGCGAAGCCGCGGCGGGGGTGGGGAGCCGGGGGCGGGCGGGGCGGCGGCCCGGCCCCGGGGGCGGAGGCGCGGGCGGAGCGGCGGCGGCGGCGGCCCATGGCGGAGCAGGAGCGGGCGCGGGGCGCGGAGGCGGCGCGGGGCGCGGAGCCGCTGTGGCGGACGCCGCCGGGCCGCCTGGCCCCGCCGCACGTGTACCGCATGGCCGGCGCCCTGGGCTCCGAGCTGCGCCGCCTCTCGGGCCGCTTCGGGCCCGACGCCGTGGCCGGGCTGGTGCCGCCCGTCGTGCGGCTCCTGGAGCTGCTGGAGGCGCTGGTGGCCCCGGCGGGCGCCGAGGCCGAGGCGGCGCCGTCCGGGCGGCAGGACGCGGAGGTGAGCGGGGCCCGGGGCGGGGAGGGCGCCGGGGACCGGCCCGGGCCTCTCGCGGGCTGCGGGGTCCCCTCGGCGGAGGCGGGGACCCCTGCCCGCCCCCTCGGGGGAGGCGCCGACCCCTTCTTGTGCCCTCGGGAGGCGCTGGCCTGTCCTTGTCCCCTCGGGGGAGGTGCTGGCCTGTCCTTGGCCCCTCGGGGATGGTGCTGGCCTGTCCTTGGCCCCTTTGGGGGAGGCACTGGCCTGTCCTTGTCCCCTCGGGGGAGGCGCTGGCCTGTCCTTGTCCCCTCGGGGATGGTGCTGGCCTGTCCTTGGCCCTTTGGGGGAGGCACTGGCCCGTCCCTGCACCCTCGGAGGTGGTGCTGACCCCGGCGGCCCTTTCTCCCTCCGAGGAGGCACTGACCCCGCTGCCTTTGTTCCCTCGGGGTGGCAGGTGGCTCAGTTGTCCCCATTCCCCCCCCCCCAGGGTTCCCCTCAAAGGCGGCCGTGACCCCCCTGCTGCCCCTTGCCCCACCGGGGACCCCCGGGGCCGGCGCTCACCCGGCTCCTCCTCGCCCGCAGGAGCTGGAGCAGAGGCTGTGGGCGGCCGAGCGGCGGGCGCGGGCCCAGGCCGAGCGCCTGGCCCGCCTGGAGGAGCAGAACCGGCAGCTCCTGGGGCAGCTCGCGGAGAGCCAGTCCCACGAAGGTGAGCGCCCGGGGGGGCCGCGGGTGCGCGGGGCTGAGCCCTGGCTCTGGGGGGGTGCCCAGCCCCGAGCCCCCAGCTGCCCCGTCCCACGCGGGAGCGGGGTCTTCTGCACGCAGCGGGGACCGCGAGCCACCCGGGGTTCGTGCGTGGTGAAGGGTTGGGGCAGGATACCCCGGTGTCAGCCGGACAGGGGGTGCTGCCGGGGGGACGGAGAGCACCGCGGAGGTGGGGTCCCAGCACCCAGGGGTGCACGGGGACAGGGGTGCGCGACTGGCTGGCGGATGCTCCAGCAAGGAGAGGGGTGGATGGTGGAGGTGCAGGTGTAGCTGTTGAGGGAGGCAGCAGTCGCCGTCTGCCCCCGCAGTCAGTGTCCCCCTACCAGGGGTCCGCCCAGGACCATGCCTGCAGCAAGGCTGGGTTTGGGCCGGGAGGTGCTGCCGGCCCCCTGCACGAGGCTGCCTTGCTGCAAGCTGCTGCTCTTGGCTGTCACCAAGCGCGACTCCCGCTTCCCTCTTCGGCGTTGCTCCCCGCTGTCCTCACTGTCCTCGGCAGCGTGTGCAGCTCCCAGCAGAGCTGCCCCCCCCAGCGCCGCCGTGCCACGGGGTCCGGGGAAGCCCTCGGGGGCTGCTGCCCACGCCGGCTCCCCTCCTGTTCGGGCTTAGACAGCACCGCGCGGAAGGAGCGAGAAGTGATGCTGCGGCTGAAGGAGGTGGTGGACAAGCAGAGGGATGAGATTCGCGCCCAGGCCCACGAGATCGTCTGCAAGAGCCGAGACACGGAGGCGGTGAGCGCGTGGGAGGGAGCCGTGGCACGTCTGCTCGGGGGTGCGGTGCGTGAAGGGCCTGGGGACCTGCTTTCGTGTCACCTCCCTCTGGGGACGTGGTCACAGCTCATGGGCCCTGCCTGGGCAGATGCTTGAGCCTCTGCCATTCCTGTGGCCATGGACACACCGAGGTCCCTGGGCGGAGGACGAGTCTGGAGAGATGCTGCTGTGCCTCACCCTGGGCTGCCGTGGGCTTTACAGCTGCAGGAGCAACTGAATCGCTTCATGTCCATGAACGAGGACCTGCGACACAAGGTGGCCGTGGTGCAGGCTCAGCTCAAGAGCGCCCTGGAGAAGAAGTCAGACCTGGAGGCTGTCGTGCTGCAAACCCAGAGGGAATTGAGCAGGAGGACCAGGATTGCCTCCGAAGCCCAGCCGCCAAAGCCCAGCCTGGTGAGCAAGCCTGAGCCCATGGCCCAGCTGCCATGGGACATTGCTAACGCAGAACAAACCCGCCTGCAGCTGTGTTGGGCTCCTGTAGCTCCCAGATCAGTCAGGGTGTTGTAGACTGCCAGCAAGGGTACAGGAGTTTAAGTCTAGGTGTTTTATCGTTGAAGTCTGAAGAGCGATGTGTCCAGTGATGCCAGCAGCGCCTAGTCCATAAGAACTGGCAGGGTTGGAGGCAGGAGTTGGGAAGGTGAGGTGACGGGATCTCTACTTGCCGTTAGCTCTTCTGGGCCTGCTCACTTCCCTTCCTTCCCGAACCCGCCAGGAAGGAGCACGGTTGCCTGCAGAGCAGGACCCGCCGCACCAAGGGCCGGGCAAGAGCCCTGCTCACTGCTGCTTCTCCAAGGAAGAGCTGCAGCAAATCCTGCAAGAGCGGAACGAGCTCAAGACCAACCTGTTCCTGGTGCAGGAGGAGCTGGCTTACTACCAGCGGTGAGCCCTTCCACGGGGAAAGCGAGCCCAGCTCCTCCCCATCCTCATTGCAGCCTGTGGCCCTTCAAAGGCTGCTCCACGCTCCCGGGAGGTTTCCTCTGCCGGGCCCTCAGTTAACCAGCCGGTTTCTTTTTGCCAGGGAGCTGCTGAACGAGGAGAGAATTCCCAGCTTCTTCCTGGACGCAATGAAATCAACTATCAAAAAACAGAGGAGAAAAATCAGAGCCAAAATGCTGGGAACGGCGGAGGAGCCGGCGAGCAGGTGAGTCCGGCTGGCCCCAGCGGCGGTGCCCGGGGAGGCTCCGTGCGGGGCGGACGCTGGCCGGCGCCGCCGCTTCCGCCTGGTGACACCTCGGAAGGGAACTCCCCCAGGCCACCAGCTGCTTCGTCCCGTCCTGTCCTCCTTCCGGAGATCAAAGGTTTATTGTCTGCGCTTGATGTCTTGCTTTGGCCGAGTCCCGGGAGCGCTGCGGGGCCTGCGCTCTCCTCTGCCGGCGCTGACGTGTCCCTGTCACCAGCCACACGCGGCCGCTCCCTGGCCAGCGCTGCTTGGCCCTGCGTGAAGCATGGCAAGGGGGAGGCGAGGGGGCGGCACCGGGACCACCGCACGAGGCAGGCGGGTCCCTGCACGGTTTGGTTGGAGGCTGTCCCGGCGGAGAGCCGTTGAAGGTGGCAGCACAGATGTTTCCTGGAGGCTCTGCAAGACATTTGTGGGCAGTGTTGGCTCCGACAGACGTCTCACGGTTGGGAGGGGAAGGCCATGCTGAGCGCCAGCCCGGGCACTGCTTATCTGCTTGATAAGGGGCTGAGCCTGCGCCAAAGCTGTGTATGGCACTGGGGGACGTGCGCGGAGCTGTATCTCACTGGCTTTTAGGGTCCTTAATAAAGGTCTGAAGGGGGCTGAGCTCTTCTGTGCTGTGGAAAGCTGCTGTTGCTGCTCGCTTGCGTTGGGGCGTCTCCTGCCAGAAGCAGCGGGGAGAAGCTGTGCCAGCAGTGGGGTTGCGGGTGTTGTGTCAGCCGGAGCGCCCCGGGTGAGGGGAGGTGTCGGCATGCCTGGAGCGGACCGCTCCGGCGCTGGGGGTGAGCACTGCTGTGCCACCGGCTCCCAGTGTGGCCAGTTTCCAGCTCTGGCAGCCCAGATCGGCCCTAGCTCTGCCCCGGCAGGGAGCCATCCCGGTGGGAGGAGGTTCCCGGTGCCCTCCTGGGATCCGGGCGGGCTGGGAAGGGCAGGGGGGTCTGTGCCTGCCCTGTCCTGGCTGCCGCCGGCTGCGCCTGGCCGGCCGGGTAGGGACCGGCCCTCCCACCTGCCCCAGACCTCGACGAGCTGCTGCGGTTCCCGGGGGAGGCAGAGCAGGATTTTCAGGAGAGCGGGGTTCCTCCGCTCCCCCGAGTCGGCACGGCTCGTTCGTTCCCGGCAGGAACGCCGCTGCCTCGCACATGCGGTGAGCAGCATCCGCAGCCTCTGCGCGGTCCCCTGCCGCGGGGTGAGCCAGGGGCTCTTGCCGGTGCAAGCGAGCCGCTGCGGCTTCGACGCTGTGCGGGCGCGTGGAGCTGCGTCTCGCAGGCTGCTGCGGCGCGGGGGAGCTTCCCATCTGCGCCGGCAGCTCGGTGGGGTTGGGACGGGCTGGTGTCAAGTCACCGGCGCGGCGGGTGCAGCTTGGGAGGCAGGGCTGGGCCCTGGGAATATCCTCTCGGGGCTCCTGGGAGCCAGACGGAGCGATTACCGTGGCCGCAGCTGGCCGGTTCCCCTGGGGACGCGTGCTTGCCTCGCTCGGTTAGATGCCTGGAGACTTTAAAGCGGGTCGTGGTTTCTGCTGCTGTGGCAATCGGGGACAAGGCGTCTGCTGACCAGGCGGTGAGGGTTTGCAGCTGGTATCTGAGAAGAGCCTGGTGGACTGAGATCACGGGGCCGGCGGTACTTGCCGTAAAACGGGGCCGTGTCTGGGACGGGAGCTTCGCTGCCGCTGGCGCGGGGCTTGGAGACGAAACCCGGCTGAGCCGCCCCGAGGAGGGGGCTGCTGGTCCTCGGCTGGACACCACCAGCTCTGGGATGTGTGGGGTGAGGAGGAAGGAGCTGGGGGAGTAAGAAAAAGGGACGGGGGTGGGTGAGCAAGGAGAAACTATCCATCGGGAGCGATGGAAAGCCCGTTGCGGGAGGCAGTTGGCTGCACGGAGAAGGACAGGGAGGGATCCCGGGTATCCTGAGCACCGCTGGCTGGTCCTGCCTGCCCGGAGGCACCACAGCCTTCGCCCGGGGTAGGAAGGGGGGACGAAGCAGCGGTGGTCCGGGCGGGCTGGTGGGAGCCGTGGTGGCCTCTCCAGCCCGGCAGCGGCGGCTCTGGCTGCGCGCGTGACTCAGCCCGGGTTTTTTGTGCTGCAGCGACGAGGACGAGGGCTCCTGGCTCACGGCTCACGGCACCGACTGCGTGGATGCTCCGCCGCCCGAGTCCAAAATCAGGAGCTTGTAAGTTCGCCTGGGCTCCGGTGGGGACGGGTGGCTTTGCCACCGCGCGGGGGAGCGGGACCGGGCTCGCAGGGAGGCTGGGATGCAGCTGCTTCCCCGGGAAGGCTCCTCTCCCCCACACCCCTTATCTGCTCTCCCGGCAGCTTCGGGCTGTGGTATCAGGGCAGCAGCGGAGACCCCCCCGCGCCCAGCTGCGCCGGAGCCTGGGAAATCGTCGACTCGCTGGAAACGCACCCGGAGCAGGAGGGCGAGCGCAGGCCGGCGGCCGGCTCTCCGGACACAGCGCCGCCGCCTCTCTGACCCGACCCGACTCGCGTGGGAGGCCGGCTCCGGCCTCGCTTCCCTCCCTCGGCTCCATCCTGGCCGCTTCCCAGCTCTGCTGGCGGCGAAGCTGCTGCGTGGGCAGCCGTGCCCCGCGTCCCCGCTCCTCTGCCCCGTCCCCCTCTGCCGGCAGCTCGCGGCCTCGCCGGATCCTGCCCTGCCCGGGGCTGCTGAGACCGCGGTTATTTTGCTTCCTCCCTTTCCCACCCTTCCTCCCCCCCATCCTTGCAACGTGAAGATGAAGGAGGAGCGTCCGGGCGGGCTGGCCGGGCGCTGCCCTGGGGAAGGCACGTTTCGGGTTCACCGCACGCTTGCACCGCGGCCGAGCACGTCGCGCCGGCGAGGGCTGGGTGCCCGCCCGGGCGGTTCTGCGTCGGGAGCCGCCCAACGCGGCACGGCACCGGCCGCTCCTGCACTTCTCAGACTGGGGGTGAATCGGTTTTGTACTGGGACTTCTTCCTTCTGCTACTGGAAACTGGAAGACTGTAATGTCACCCCCCCCGTCCCCAGCTTCATGGGGACAGCTCGGTCCTCACGGGTCAGGTACTTCCTAGCTCTAGAACCAGAGTCGGAAATAAATCAATCTCTTGCTCGTCCCACAAAGCGGCTGCTGCAGCCTTGCTCCGTCCTCGCTCCTAGGAGGCCGCGGAAGCGTCCGGGCGGCTTCGTGGGGCTGCTGGGGTTTGGGTGTCCTGGCAGCTCCCGAGCAGCCCGCGGACGTGCCCGAGGGCTCTGCGGGGCGCCGGGGGGGCCCGACGGCGTCCAGCCGTCCCCGGGCGCGGAGGAGTTAAAGGCTCGCTCGGGGGGAGCTTCCACCCAAGACCCTCCCGGCCGAGCCGGGCTCGGGGGTAGGAAAAAGGTGTTTCCTGTGCATCTGCTGACACAGAGCTCCTGGGCAGCCGGCGAGGTGGGACGGCGGCCAGCGAAGGCGGCGGGCCCCGGCGTCCGGCCGCTTGGAAGCGCGCGGCGTTCCCGTGGGGGACGAGGGCTCGGCCGCCTCGCCGGCCCCGGGGACGGCGCGGGCAGCGGAGGGTTCGGCGGCTCCCGGAGCAAGGGGTGGAAGCGGCGGACGGTTCCCGGCGCTTGGGGAGGCACCGGCCAAAACAGCATCGCGGGAGGACGGAGCAGGTCCAGGGGCAACGGGAAGCCGTAGGGTGAGACGTCCAGGCGCCCAGGTCCACGACTGCCCGTTTCGGCTGCCGCGGGCTCCGCGAGGGCCAAAAATAGCCCAGAGACGGCATCGCCCGGCTGCTCCTTCCCTCCGTGCTGCTGGACGTGCCGACCTGGGCGCCGCCTCCCGCGTTTCCTCAGGAAGAAGCCCGAGGCCGGAGGGAGGAAGAGGCCGGAGGGAGGAAGAGGCCGAACCCGCGGGAGGGAAGCGGCGGACGGGACGGGACGGGACGGGACGGACGCAGGCGGCCCGCCGCGGGGCTCCTTGCACCCGCCGGGATGGCGCCCGCCCGGCCCATCCTCTGCCTCCAGCTCTGGCTGTGGCTGCAGGGCTCGGCCCAGGAGCTGGACCCGGACGGCAGGAACGTGTGCCGCGCCGGCAGGTAGGTGCCGGGGAGCCGCGGCGGGCGGGAGGCAGCCGGAGCCCTCCGGAGACGGGTGTCCGGCCGCGGCACCGCGCGCCTCGGCTCGTTTTGGCCTGGGCCCTTCCCCAGGCACCGCGGGGCGGTGGGGGGGGATGCGGGATGCGTCATCTCGTTGGCAAAACCATCATTTTTTTCACCAAGTCGGAAACCTAGTCGCGGCCGATCCTTAGCGGTAGCGCCCCTTCCTCCTCGCCGCCGCGTCGCCTCTCCGGCGCGGCTGCTGCCGTCCCGGCGCTGCCCGCGGAGCCTCGAGCGGCTCCCGCGGCCGCAACCGAGCCCGAACTGCGGCGGCGCCGGGCGTCCAGCCCCGCAGCCGCCTTCGGGCCGCAGCGTCTTAAGCTTCCTCCCATTTTGCCGGCTTCCTTCCGGAGCAATGCTGGCGGGGCCCGCGCCTTCCCGGCGCCCGGCCCGCGCTTTGTCTCCGGTCGAGGTCGAAGCCGCAAAGGCGCCGCGGGCCCCTCGCCCCGGCTGACGGCCCCGCTCTCTCGGCAGCCTCCCCGCGGGCCTGGCGTGCTGCCCCGGCTGGAAGCAGCAAGGGCGGGAGTGCACGGAGGGTAAGTGACGGCGCAGGGTCCCCGGTGCAGCCCCCCACGGCAGGGAGGACGGGGCCGGTGGCAGAGCGGTGCTCGTCGAACCGCGACGCCGGACCTCGGCCCCGAGCCCCTCTCCGAGGCGCCCGTTCCCGGGGCCCACGGTGCCGCCCTGCCGCCGGCAGCGCTGTGCGAGGGCGAGGACGCCTGCGGGGCCGACGAGGTGTGCGTGAGACCCGGCGTTTGCCTCTGCAAGCCCGGCTTCTTCGGCGCCGACTGCAGCTCCCGTGAGTATTCTCGGGCGGACGGACGGGCGGGCGGGCGGGCGGACGGACGGGCGGACGCCGGCCCCCCCGGCCGCGGGGGGCCGCGCCGTGACCGCCGCCGTCTCCTGGCCCCCGCAGGCTGCCCCGAGCAGTACTGGGGCCCCGACTGCAAGCGGCGCTGCCCCTGCCACCCCGACGGCACGTGCGAGGCGGCCAGCGGGCGCTGCTCCTGCCTGCCCGGCCGCTGGGGCCCCCGCTGCCAGTTCGCCTGCGCCTGCGGGCCCCGCGGCCGCTGCGAGCCGCTCAGCGGCGCCTGCCGCTGCGAGCCGGGCTGGTGGGGCCCCAGCTGCGCCAGGCAGTGCCAGTGCAACCCCGAGGGCTCCCGGTGCGACCCGCTCGGCGGCCGCTGCCGCTGCCTGCCCGGCTGGTGGGGCAGGAGGTGCAGCTTCAGGTGCTCCTGCAACGGCTCGCCCTGCTCCCAGGAGACGGGCAAGTGCGAGTGCGCGGCGGGGTTTTGGGGCCCGGCGTGCCAGCGGCCCTGCGACTGCCTGCACGGCGCCTGCAACCCGCTCAGCGGCCACTGCAGCTGCGGCGCCGGCTACCACGGCCGGAGCTGCCGCGAGCCCTGCCCGGCCGGGAGGTACGGGCCGCACTGCGTGCACAGGTGAGCCGGCCGCGACGGAGGCAGCTGCTTCGTCCCTCTGTCCGTCCCCTCGACCAGGGAGACCCGGGGGGGGGTCAGGCATCGTTCTGGTTCAGCACCAGCGATGCCTCGAAAGAAGCATCCTGCTGAATCTAGCAGAAAGCTCGTGGGGGACCCAGAAATTTGGGCACCGACTCTCCCCCTCGGTGCCGCCGGGGGGGTCTGGGGTGCCCTGACCGCCCCTCGCGCCTCTGCCCTGCAGCTGCGGGAGCTGCCGGGGCGGCCAGCCCTGTGCAGCAGCCGACGGGGCCTGCGCGGGCTGCCGGCCCGGCTGGAACGGCACCCTGTGCAAGGAGCGCTGCGCCGCCGGCTACCACGGTGCGGGCTGCCACCACCGCTGTCCCCGCTGCCGCGCCGGCGAGGCCTGCGACCCGGAGAGCGGCGCCTGCGCCGGCTGCGAGCCCGGCTGGACGGGACCCAGGTACCGGGCACGGGTGGCGGAGAGGGGCTGCCCCCCGGCGCCACCCGTCCTGACCCCCCCCTCCCCTTGCTCATCAGCTGCAACAGCTCCTGCCCCGCGGGCACCTTCGGGGACGGGTGCCAGCAGCCGTGTCCGGACTGCGTGTCGGGGAGCTGCGACCCGGTGTCGGGAGCCTGCGTCTGCTGGGCCGGCTACTGGGGCGGCAGGTAATGCTGGGCACCGCGGGCGGCCGGGGCCCCGGCGTCCCGGGGGCACATCCCCCCTCCTTCCCTCTCTCCTGCAGCTGCAACGAGACCTGCCCGGAGGGGTATTTCGGTGTGAACTGCTCCTCCGCCTGCCAGTGCTCCCGCGGGACCTGCCACCCCGCAAGGGGCGACTGCGTCTGGCGTAAGAGCGTCCCCCACATCGCCGCGGGCCCCCGGCTCCTCGGCCCGGCAGTGCCGGGGTCCCCGACGCGAGCCCGCTCTCCCCGCAGGCGCTAAGGACCACGGGGCGCTGGCGGCCGCCGTCCTCGTCCCGCTGCTGCTGCTGCTGCTCTGCGGCGCCTGCTGCTGCTGCGGCGCCGGCCAGGCGGACGCCAGGGACAGGTATTTTTGGGAGGAACCGGCCCGTCCCTGCTCCTCTCCTGGGAGCAGGGGGAAAAACCCCCCGCTGATCGCGGCCCGCCGGCGTGCATTTGCAGGGCGGCCGCGGCCGACGACGACGTGGTGTCCCGGATGAAGCACCACGTGCGGCGGGTGCTGGCCAACCTCAGCGCCATGATGCCCTGCTTTTCCCTGGGTGGTTCCAAGCTTCCCAAAGTCACAGGTAAGAGTGGGGCTGTGCCCCCCTGCCCGGTGCCTTTTTTGGGGGGAAACCCCGCATTTCCCTGCAGGGCCGAGCTGGGAGCATGGTGTCTGCTGGGAACGGGGCGCCAGCCCCCGGCGGTGGTCCTTCTTCTCCCCCCGCAGTTTCCCACCACGACGCAGAAATCCCCTTCAACCCCAGCTTCATCGAGCCACCGTCCACCGCGTGGGTTTCCGATAGCTCCTTCTCCTCCTTCGACACGGACAACGAGGGCCCGGAGTACTCCGTGCCCCCCCGAGAAGGTGATGTGGCCGGTTTTGCTCCTCTTCCCCAGCGGCTTTCTCACACGGGCCCCAGCCCCGGACCCGTGCGTGGCCCCGAGCCCCGGGGGGGTCGCTGACGCTGGCCCGTGTCCCGCAGGCGTCCCCGTGCTGGCGGGGGCCGAGCTGCAGGACGGGGCGTCCCCCGCCGGCGAGGCGCTGCCGGACCCCTCGGCCTTCAGCTCGGAGGACGTGTCGCAGCCCTTCGCCATCCCCCGCACCTCCAGCCTCGCCAAGGCCAAGCGGCCCTCCGTGTCCTTCGCCGAAGGGACCAAATTCGGCCCCCAGGGCCGGGGCGCCCTCGCCGCCGAGCCCCTGCCCGACCGGCCGCCCGGCAGCGACAGCCCCGAGCCCCCGGCCGCGGCGGAGGAGAGCCACCGGGCCGCGGGCCGGGCCACCGGCGCGGGGGGCCGCCGGCGCGGGGCCTCGGGCACCAGGCAGGTGGCCCAGAGGGTGGAGGCGCTGGAGGCGGCCGCGAAGGCCGGCGGCCGGGAGGCGAGGGGGAAGGAGCCGAGCGTCACCACCATTTACGTGATGGTGGGCACGGCCGGGCAGGAGGCCGAGGCCGGCGGCGAGGGACCGGTGCAGGCCGTGCTCAAGCGGCTGGGCAGCGCGCAGTGGGCCCGGAGGGCTGCGAAGGAGGAGCCCCCGGTGCGGAGGAGCGCCGAGGGCATCCAGGAGCCGCCCCGGCGGGCGCTGGCCCAGCGGAGAGACTCGGCCCCGGGCTCCAAGCAGAGGGAGAGCGGTGCAAGCCCCGTCCCCGGCGCTGCCACCGAGCCACCCGCCGGCAAACACCTCCCAGGGACGAGGCGGCCGAAAAGCGCGGGGGCGTGGGAGGGGGCCGCCGCCGAGCCGGAGGAGGAAGAGCCGAAATATGAGAACGTGAGGACCAGCCCCGGTCCAGAGCAGCCGCCGGCTGCCCCCGGGAGCGCGGCCGGCACCTGAGCCCGCTGCGAGCCAGAGGCTTGCCGAGCCTCGCCGGTGACTCCCGCCCCGCGGCCGGGGGTCCGAGCTGTGCCAGGGCTCTGCTTGGAGACACACGGGCAAAAAGACATTTCCACCCGCTTTTTTGGGGGTCTTGCGTTCACCTCTCCCCATCCCAGCCCCTTCTCCCTCGCCGAGATGCGGGGTGAAGGCGCTCCTTGCCTGCGGGGATTATGCGTGGCGCTCGGCTGGGGAGGGGTGACGGGCTGCCAAAAGCGGCTTCGGCTGAAATTAATTTGAGCTGCTTATCTAGAGGGCTCGCTGGGTCGGCACGGGTTTATCTGTGCTGCCCTGCTTTTGCGGCAGGCGCTAGCTGCCACCGTTTCTGTGTACCCACCAGCACCGAATGGTTCGCGGGGTTTGTGCACGACTTTAAGCTCCATGTGGGCGCCGAGCTGGGCTGCGGATGTGAGCTCGTGCGTCCAGCACCTGCGCTGGTCCTGACGAGGATGAAGCTGGAGTGGAAAACAGCATTTCTATAGGTCTCCTAAATCCTTGCCGTCTCCCCGCATCTCGGCAGCGGCGTTCCCGCGGTTACGATGCGCAGCCACGGACAACCGAGAGATGCGATGCAGCTCACCGGGTGCAACGTGAGGCCCCGGGGCTGCTGGATGGGCCTGGCCCCACGCGCCTTGCCCAGGCGCCCACCGAGCCGGAGGGGATTTGCAGCATGGACTGGTTTTAGACATATATAAATAAGCTCTGTGTATGGTTTTTCTGTTATTTGAATTTGAAAGCCCCCAAATGAAAATAAAATTTTTACCGAAGCCCGCCAGGAGTTCAGTTTCCGAGCCCCGCTTTGAATCAAAGACGTGCAAGCCAAAGACCAGGAATACGCTCAGAAGCGTGGATACTATCTGCAGCCTTAGGCTTTTTTTTAATTAGCATTATTTCCTGGTTCAGTCGAGGTAATTCCTCACCCTCGCTTACACGTGTGAGCACGCCGTGGCCATCGGGACGCTGGCGCGAGCCTGGAGGAGGCACCGGCGCGACACGTGCACAGTCGCGTATTCACCCTGCTTCTGCTCTGATGCTGCTGGGTTGTGATTAAGGATTAGGGTGTCTCATGAAACAGTCGCTGTGCGGGATGGATCTTACTTTTTCCCTTTTGCTTTTCGCCAGGGCTTTGCCACAAGGCAACATGCCGAACCCGCGCACTCCCCCGGGAGCGAGGCCGCCGGCTTCGCAGCTGCCCGTGCAGCACTCCGGCTTTCGGAGGGATCGCTGGCTGTTGTGATTATAACGCCAAATATTCTGTTACACAAATAAAACGCTAATTCTGGCAGGACTTGCGCAGTGGCCTGGACAGACCTCTTTTCTGCACAGGCTAGTTTTTGCTTTGAAGCTATTTTACTGCAGTGGCAGGAACGTAACCACGTGTTACTTGTAAGCAGCCATGTTTCCTTTCTTTTTCCTAACCAGCCAGATATTTTCAGCCTGCGAGCAGAGCTGCGTTTTGCCAGAGGGCTGTCATGTGAGCTGGTTCACCCCGGTACAGCGTGCAAAGCACTGACAACACTCAGCCTGCCTTCCCTGACACCAAAACACACATCCTGCTTTGAGGCCGTGGCTCTTACACGAGCCCTCGGTGCTCGCAGGCTAAGACATGTCCCCAGCCTGGGGCAGTGGCTTCGTCCGGCCTCGGGGCAGGGAAAACAAGCAGTGTCTTCCCGGATGCCTCCCCGTAGTGCAGTCATGCTGGCAGCTCCTGGCAGGGGATGCTCCATTAATGCTTTGCTTGGTTTTAATCCCGGATGCGGGAGGTCCGTGAGTCGGAGTCGATAGGTCGGGGTGGCGCGTGCACTTCGGTGCCGCATCTCCGGCTTTCCAAAGTCCTCCGGCGGTTTGAAGCAAGCGGTTCCCGCAGGCAGGTCCTGCACCAGGTGTCTGTGCCACCGTCTACTGGGGCAGCAGGAGCCTCCGAGGAAATTCCTGGCCGCGGGAATGGGGGCCGGGGCAGTCCCCATCATCACAGCCGTATCGTCCTCCCCCTTTCGCGACCCCGCGCAAGCCCTGCTTGGGGCAAGGGCCCAGCAGCTCCCACGGGAGTCCTCTGCGGCCCTCCCTGCCGGCCAGCCGGGAGCTTTAACCTCCCACCTCCGCTCCTTCCTGGCCCGTTTATATAAATGTGGTTTTGTGCCAGTGCTGTTCTTTGGCTTCTGTTTTTTTCTCTCCATGATGTTTACTCATTCCCTGGGTGTATTTATAGACGGCAGTAGATCACCTGATAGCTTCCTTTTTTTTTCCTTCTAGGATAGGAAAACCAAGTCCCTCCCGTGCTCTCCCTATGCCACGGGCTTTGCGTTTCCTCAGGTAACCTCAGCGGCCGCCTCGTGCCCATGCCAGGCCGAGGTCGTGTTTCTCCAGTTCAGCCATCAGGATCCCTGCGGGCACAGCTCCAGCCGAGGTCTCCTGGGGTCCCGGGCACTGCAAGGCTCTCTCGCCTCTGCTAACCACCCCGCACCAATACAGGCTGGGGGGCACTTTCCTTGGGATGCTTTTTTGTTTGTTTTGGCTTAAATCCATGTTACTGCTGTTGCAATGTTTGACCCTTCTCCCACATCAGAGGCCGAAGGGTTTCCTTTTTCCCACCCGTCTGAGCCTGCCCCTTTCCCGGTGATGCAAGGGCAGACGTGCACCCGTGCCATCAGCTTTCCCTGAGTGAGTCAGCAACGCCGGCCTGTCGCAATGATCCTCCTGACCTCTTTTGGCTAGTGAAAAATCAGCCGTAACGATTTTACGTGGCCACCTTCCTTCTACCACGCGTGAGGGCCCAGGAGCAATATCGACCCCAACATCAGCACATGCCACCTCGTGCGGCAGTGGGCAATGTTCAGCTTGCAGCGCAGCAGGTCCAGGCACCAGCGGGGAAGAGCCTGGTTTATAATGAAATCACGTGCAAATTTCTACCAGCACAATTCCTTCCCCTCCCCAAGGCCTTCTCCGAACCAGGACCTGGCTAGAAATCCTGCAAAGAAACGCTTCAAGATATTTAACGTAAAAAGAGCGCAGGGCTCTGGTGAGCTCAGATCCAATGCCGCCCTCCTGGCTTAATGGTTTTATTTTATGAAACAGTCTGACTGTATTACTGCTCTCGGGGGTCTCTAGGGATGGTGATTTTTTGTCCAGCCTTGGAGCGACTGCAGTCAGCCCTGGGCGCGCAGCAGCCCGGCCCTGCCAGGGCGACGGCGCAGTGGGGCCGGGCACTCGCCTGTGGGTGCCAGCTGCCAAAGCAGCCTGTTACCGGGGGCTGCTCTCCATCCCCCCTGTGGCGGGGGAGCAGTCTTCCGTGGGGATTTAGGGAACAGGTTTGGTGCCTGTTAACTGAAATTACTCTGCGCTCCTGGCCATATATATACGAGCAAAAAACCAGTCCTTAAATCGCTGTGAACAAGGCACGGCTCCCCTCATCGCGGCAAGAACGGAAGCTATAATTAAGACACGGCTCCTACATGTTTAACGCTTGCAACGCAGCTCTGCTGCAGCGGTGGGCCCGGCCCCCGCTCCCACAGGGCCCCAGCCTGCCGCGGCGGCGCTGGGCCGCAGAGGAGGCGTCAGCGAGGCCTCGGCGGCACCGTGCTGGCCCGGCCCTGGCCTGGAGGCACTGGGACGCTCGGGGCCTCCGCTCGCCTCCCGCGGGAGGCCCCGTTTTGGGCCTGCGTGGGCCAGGAGCGGTGTCGGGGCGGGACGCGCACCCCCCGCCGCGGCCTTGTTTCCGCGATCGGAACGCCTCGGCGGACGGGTTTGTCCTTCCCGCCAGGGACGCGCCAGGCGGCTCGCTCCGCGGCGGACATTTTGTGCGCCGTCCCGCCGGCACCGCTCTGCCCGGGAATCCTGCAGTTAAAATCGGGCGCTTAAGAGCAGAAGGGGGCATGAGGAGCACAGCAGGGAGGCTAATGGGTACGGAGGCACTTTGGGGGCCGCTGCTCGACACCCCCCCGCCCGGCGCTGCCCAGGGGCCGTTGCAAAAACGCGAGTTTCAGTTAAGGGTAAAAAAGGGGGAGTGGGGGGGCGCTTCTGGGGGGCGGGGCCGGGGCGCGAGGGGCGGGGCCGGGGGCGCGAGGCCCGGCACGTGCCCCCCGCCGGCGGCGCGCGTCGCCTGGCGCCCCGCGCGGCGGCCGGGCGCGCCCATTGGCCGGCGCGGCGGCCAATGAGCGGCGGCTCCTGTTTTCTCCGGAGGGGCGGATAAAAACACCGGGTGGGACCGCGGCGCGGAGCGGCGGCGGCGAGCGCGGGCCGGGCGGGGTGAGTCGGCAGGACGCGGAGCGGGGGGAGAGCCGGGTGCTTGGGGGGAGTGGTTGTGGGGAGAGCTGGGAGCTTTGGGGGTCTGTAAGGGGGAGAGCCGGGTGCATCGGGGGATTGATAGTGGGGATTGCAGGGTGCTTTGGGGGGGGTCTGTAAGGGGAAGAGTTGGGTGCATTGAGGGAGAGCTGGGTGCATTGGTGGGGTCTCTAGGGGAGAGAGCAGGGTGCATCGGGGGGAGCAGGGTGCATGGGGGGTGATTGGGGGAGAGCTGGGTGCATAGTGGGAGCAGGGTGCATTGGTGGGGTCTATAGGGGAGAGAGCAGGGTGCATTGGGGGGAGCAGGGTGCATGGGGGGTGATTGGGGGAGAGCTGGGTGCATAGGGGGAGCAGGGTGCATTGGTGGGGTCTCTAGGGGAGAGAGCAGGGTGCTCTGGGGGGCTGGTTGGGGGAGAGCAGGGTGCACTGGGCTTTTTTGTAGGGGACCAAGTAGGGTGCAGGGGGGATTGGCTGGAGGAGAGTGGGGTGTGTGTGGGAGAGCAGGACGTGCTGGGGTTTGTGAGGAGCAGGGTGCCTGGGGGGTTGTAGCTGGGAAGAGCAGGGTGCGTTGAGGGATTGGTTGTGGGGAGAGCAGGGAGTGCTGTGGGGGCCTTCCTGGGGGAAGAGCGGGGTGTGGGGGGCTCTGTGGAGAGGGAGTGGGCTGCATTTAAGGGAGAGTGGGGTGCCCTGGGGGTTTGCAGAGGGAGCAGGGTGCATTGGGGGTTGATTGGGGGAAGAGCAGGGCGTATGATGGAGAGCAGGGTGCATCGGGGCATTGCTTGAGGGAAAGTGGGGTGCACTGGGGGATTGATGGGGACAGCGGGGTGCATGGGGAGGATTTATGGATAGGGAGCAGGATGACTTGGGAGATTGGTTGGGGAGAGGTAGCAGGGTGCATGGGGGGTTATTTGGCTATTTAGGGAGAGCAGGGTGCGTCGAGGGATTGATGGGGGAAGAGCAGCCTGCGTGGGGGGATTCGTGGATGGGGAGTAGGGTGCACTGGAGAAGAGCGGTGTGCTTGGGGGGCGGGGGGGGCAGAGAGCAGGCTGCACAGCACGGAGGAGCCGTGCTGAGGAAGGGCACGTGGGCCTGGGGAGGGGGCCGGGAGGGTGCGGGTGCGGGTGCACAGGATGGGGAAGAGGAGGCGGCGGAGGAAATGCGTCGCGGGCTGCGCTGGGGGCAGCGGGCCTGCGCGGTGGGTGGGCACTGCCGGGGCGGGGGGGGCTGACGACTCGCTTCCTGGGGCTGGTGTCCCCGTGCCAGCATCCCTGTGCCGGCTGCTGTCACTGTGCCTGGCCCCCTTCCAGGGGCTGGACCAGGCCACCCCCAGAGCAGCCCAGCGCCCTGCAGGGAGCCCCCCCGGGGGCCCTGGCATCCAGCCAGCCGATTTCCCCATAGAGCCGGGCATGCTCTGCACCAGGGGGAAAGAAAAATCCCAGCTTGTCCGAAATGGCTACCTGCCCCCGACCCTTCTGCGCATCGCGGAGCTCCCTGGAGCAGCCCCTTGGCAAGCCAGGCCTGCGGCTGCCCGGCTGCTCTCGGCTGCCGGCCCCGGGGACAGGTGGAGCTGGAGACAGTTAATCCAGCTGCAGCGTCCGCGGGGCCCGGGGATGCCAGCGCGCTGAGGGGATGGAGCAGCATGTGTCACCGCATGGGCTGTCCCTGGCTTGTGCAGGCAGCCATCGCATGGGAGGGGAGGGTGTCCGCCTGGTCCCCCGGCCTGGTGACCCTGTGGTTAGCGAAAGGGCTCCTTTCTGGACAGTTTGTGGAATAAATGATGTGCATAGGGCCAGGCCGCTTTCCAGAGCGGGTCCGTGAGCCTCGCGGGGTGGCTCGATGCAGTGGGTCACCGAAATATTGGGTGGGGGGATGTCTCCGTGCAGGCAGACCCCAGGGCTGCCCCTCTCGTCCCGGCCTCTCCTGCCCCTCGCGGAGCTGGCAGGTCGGCTCGCTGGCTGGAGCTGCCGGCTCTGCCGCGTGTTGCCTGGCTGCCTTGCAAACAAACCCCCCTGCCTCGGGCCGGTGGTGGGGAGCGGGCTGCAGGCAGCTGCGATTTGCTGCGTTCTCATACCTGTTGCTCAGGAGGTGGAACGGAGTCCTTGAAGGCTCCTCTGCTGCCCAGCGTGCGGGAGGGAGCCCCAGGGGAGCCGGGACAAGGGCACTGGGCTCCCTGTCCTGCCTGGTAACTTCACACCCTGCGTTAACTGCAAAAATAAGTTTTACACCCGAGTGTGTGTCATTCAGCAGGCAGCCCTGCTTGCTTTCTGGTGGGGAGACCTTTTCAAACCATGGCTTTTGGGCTCTCTGAGCAGCACGTGCTCTATCCGAGACCTTACTGGGTGTTACTGCCGTCCCTGCAGGTCGAGGCTCTCGACGAGGCAGTCTTCCCCCGCAGCCATGGCGCCGACGCTTGCCACCGCTCACCGCCGGCGCTGGTGGATGGCCTTCACGGCCATCATCGAGAACCTGCTCTTCTCCGCTGTCCTGCTGGGCTGGGGGTCGCTGCTCATCATGCTGAAAGCAGAAGGGTTTTACTCCTACCTGTGCTACGTGTCGGGTGAGGATGCTCGGAGGGGCTGGCTGGCTGGAGGCGCGTGTGAATAGGCTGCTGCTGAGGCTTGCCTGGGTGGTTCCCTGCCTTGGGGGGGTTTGAAGGGGGCTAGAGCAGGGCTGAGCCCCTGGTCACTCCCGGGGTGGAGGGAAGGGATATGTGCTCCTTGCCAAAACCGATGGCATCCTTGAGATAAGTAACACCTGTGGTTGCTGCTGCTTGGCAGAGTGAATGGGAAAGAGGCCTTAAAGTTGGGCTAAGCCTTCCTGGACAGCCTTTTCTGCTTGGCAGTGGGTTCTTCCTCTGTGTGGAGGCCTGGCTGGTCTCTGCAAGGGAAGGCAGATGCAGCCTGATGTGCTTGGAAGATGGTGAGTTGGGGGAAGGGTGATGTAGCAGGGAGGGTGTCCTAAGCATGTGGAAGAAACTATGGGCACCCTTTCTGTAGCAGGAAAGAAAAAGAGCATGGATGAAAACAGGATTGGTGGAGTCTACTGTTGCTGTTTGGGAGAGGCTGGAGAAGTGAAAAAACTACTGCAGTTTTGTTCCTCTCCCTCTTCAAACATCCAGGATGTGCACAAACCAGGCTGCTTCTCCATCAGGCTCTCTGAAATCTGTCTTCTTTCCCAGCAAGAGGAAATGGTCATCTATACTGTCTCCTTCCCTGAAATGCTGTGTCTGTAATGTGGGGAGGATAACGCTGGGAATAATGCTGTGTAGGTGGATGTAGATTCCCCAGCCTGGGCATGGGGAGAAATGTGGGCTAGGGATGCCCCGGTGCAATATGATGGGCAGCAAGGTTAAAAGGGAACTTGGAGTAAAGGTGGAGTAAAGCATGGACTCGGAAAGCTGCTTTAGTGATGGGAAGGTTTGTGTGTGCTGCCTGATAAAGAACTGAGCAAAGGCAGGCAAGAGCTGGGTGTTTGGGCTCTGTCCAGAGATTTGAGATGGGAAGGTGGATCAGCCCAGCTGGGGCTGGCGAGTGTTGGTATGGAGGGTAGAGGAAGCAGCGAAGGACAAAAAAGGAGGCTGAAGTGAGTACATGGACCCCAGAGCAGTCAGCGGGTCATGGCCAAGAATGGCTGGGAAGTCTGAGATGTGGGGAGACAAAGTCCAGTCAATAGCTGACTCTGAATAGTTGTGATGATACTTTACTCTGCTTTTTCTGCTAAGCCAGCAGCAGTTTCTCATTTATCTACAGTCCTTTCTTCTCTGTATGCCTGTGGGTGGCTGCCTCAGTCTTGTACACCCAGGGCTGCTGCACCCAGCAAACATGCCTTTTCTTTTTGCTTTTTCTATCAGCTATAGCCTGGCTGCTTAATCACCCTCCTATCTCTGCTTATAGTGTGATTCTTCCAATTGTCCATATCATGTATGTCTCCAATGGGGCTCCAGACTGAGAGCTGTCTTCAGCTGGAGACCATTTAGGACTTCTGGTCAAGGCTGCTCTGCTCTTGTCAAGCCACAGCAACTTTGTCAAGGTGGAGGCTTTCTGCCCCAAGATAAAACATGTGAGAGTTGATAAGCAAATGCTGACTGTCTCTGGAAAGTGGATGCTTTCTTACCTGCTTCCTGAGCTGAACCCTGTGGCTGAGAGCCCTGCTGCACTTTGGCCCACCCCGTACTGCTTGCTCCGATTCCTTTCAGTCCAGGAAGCCTTTACCCAAAAACCAGTGCGATTTGTCTCAGCTTCCTGCTCATGTTTGCCAATCTGTGGTCTGTCTGGATCTCCCTACGGGAGTGCCACATACCGCAGGGGAAGATGTAAATGTTTGGATTGGGATGGAATTACTGCCCTGAGGGTGGTTTCTTCTTGCAGTGACCAACCTGCATGCTGAGGCAGAAGACCTTAAGCACAGAAAAGAAATTTGTCTTGTTAAATGTTCTTATTGCCCTCAAGTATCTGGCCATCAGTGTTGATTTTAGTGATGGCTTGCGATGAGCAGCAGGGACCAGTTATGCTGGTTCCCTTGTTCACCTGTGCTTGCTCACTCTTTCTGTTGTTGTCCTCACAGTAGCAATCCCAGTGACTTGGTAGGGAAGAACCATGGCTCAGTGCGAGGACAGCCAGCTCTCTTGCAACTGCCATGCTGTGGTGGCAGAAACCGCGAATGGCTTGGGTGGCTCTTGGTGCAGAGCTGAGTTTAGCCTTTCCCTGGGATTAGGATGGCCTGGGACTGTCCTTCCCAATGTAACCTGTTGAGTCTTATAACTGTGAGTGGGTGCTTGGCTGAGGTGAAGTTGGTAACAAAGAAATTGTAACCAGTCGCCTTTGGGCACTTGTTGTTCCTGATGCTGCTGTTTGCCTGCAAGTATTGCAAAAAAGACTCTTCCTAATGAGCCAAAGGTTCTTGGCAGGACTTTCCCTTTGTCAGCAAAAGCTCTGCACTTTGTGATGCCCTCTGACAAAAGAGAGAACTAGACCTTGTCCCTTCTGCGGGCTCTTCTCTGAAGGCATCAGTAGCTGTCCCAAAAGTGGCTGCAGTTCATGGAGGGCTCATCTTCCTATTGAACCCCCCCTTTTTCTTGCCTGCCCTCAGCTGCGATGTTGCATTTTACTCAGCCACCCTGCAGACATGTGGGATTTGCTTGACTCTAACTCGGTTACATAAGAGCACCTAAAAAAATCCACATCAAAGTTACAATTTTTTTGAAGCAATTGTGCCCAGGGTTTGAAGGGAGGGCTACACTTGTGCCAGGCTGGACGGCACATTTGGCCACACTCTGGGAGGTACGTTAGCAATTTGCTGACAAGGAGTCTAGTAGTGGCACTTTGTTCCTGTTTTAATTCTACTGCACGTTGCCCTTTAACCAATTTGAAGCAGCATCTTCTGCTTGGTGCAACTGCTGATTCCACAGTCTTTATCAGGATCGCGGCCTTATCGGCTCCTGGGGAGCTCAGTCTGCTCAGGGCCTTGCGCTGCTGCCATGTTGCATGTGTTGGAAAGGCCTAAGCCTTGAGCTTCCCGAGATAGGTTAAAAAGTTCTTGAGCTTGATAATATGTTCACAAAGAGCAGAGATAAGGACCCAGTGAGAGGGCCTTCCTCTAAGACAGAGCTGCAAAAAACCCCAAAAGATAAGTTAACTTGGTTACCACGGGCTAATGTGCCTTAGTGACAGGCAAAGGAGGAAGGTGCTGCCTCACGGCCCTTCTCCCGTGGGGACCCTGGGGTCTGTGGTGGGGACCTTGCAGCCTGAAGGTCCCTTCTGAGCTGGTGAGATGCGATGACAGCTTGTGGGAAGGCTGCACGTGTGACCCTGTAAACAGGAAAAGTGTGAACCTGGTAAATGTTCAATGTCTACAGGAAATGCGCTGCGCTGCCTTGCAGCTGTCACCGGTGTCGGAGCACTGCGGCGTGAGAGCTGCTGCAGAATAAACCTTTGCTGGGGGAGCGAAGGGGGATTTAAACCTATGTGAGATTGCACCTCACTCAGGAGGCTTGTGGCTGGGGCTGCCTTTCTGGGGGCCGTTCAGTGAGGTTGTCCTAGAGGTGCAGGTGGAGGGACAGGCAGACAGAAACCTGAATTAATTGCACTTGCAATGGCATAGAGCAAGAAGGCCTGCACATCTCCTACCGGTTCCCAAAAATATGACACCATCCTGAAAAGAGAAATCACATTCTTGTGCGGCCAGTTATTTCCATGTCCCCTTCACTTTGATTTTCACCAACCCTTCCAGGCTTTTTTAGGAGAGGAAGGTGAGGCCACACAGACTGTCCTCCCCCAGAGAGCTATTGCCAGGGTGGCTGGGGGCACCTTGCTTAGTCTTATCTAAGAAACAAGATGAAAGAGAAATCTCTCTGCTGTCTGAGATGGCGGTCACTGCTGTAAAAAGCCAGACTCATTCCTGTAGTACCATGGTGTGTGCCTGGGACTGCCAGGAGGTCAGCAAAGAGTAGTTAATGATTGACCCTCTTATGAAACCTGCAGCACCTAATTTGGGAGAAAGAATGGCTTTAAATGCTCCAGTAACAGCCGGAACAAATCCCAGTGATGAGCGTGACACAAATGATTAGCGAGGCAGCCTGCCTCTCACCTAGGCTCTGTCATTCTTTAAATAGTAACTTGAACTACTAATTGGGCAGCAGAAATCCTGCTGCCTGTGGTGGGAGCACGGGGAAAATAAGCAGGATGTTCTTGTAATCGCCGAAGAAGGCTCGCGGCTGCTTCTGGCTTGAGGGCGAGATGGCAGCGACCGAGCCGCTCGCCTGTTCGGGCGGCAGTCTCTTGTGTCAGATGGGGCAGGCTGGCACGCGGGTGGACTTGGCAGGAGGATTTGGGGAGGGCACCGGCGTGGGCACGGAGCCGGCCCTTCCCCAGTCGCTGTTGCTGGTGGAGCCGGGGGCGTAGGAGACCTCACGCCGCAAGGATCGGAGGGCGACGCGGTGCCAAGGCCTGCTTGAATCACTTCCATCACGCCTCAGCAAATCTCCTCTTGTTGCTCAGGGGCTGCTGCTATTTTCACAAACTATTTTTATTTCCATGTCGCGCCGTCGCCCGGCCCCCGCTCGGGGCTGGCGATGAGCAGACATAAACAAGGTGGCTGGTAGAGGCAGGGACTGGAGTTTGGCACCTCGTCCCCAGCTTTCCTGGCTGCCGGGTGCAATCTTGGGAGGGGGCTGAGCTTCCGCACGGTCCCAAGGCCGGTCCCTTGGCCTGGCCGTGCTCCTGCCCTAAGCGTTGGCTGCCGGAGGCTCTGCGCTGAGCAGGCATCTGCTCACCGAGCTCCTCGGGGCCCTGGTGCAACTGTACGTGCCCCATACATTAAAAATAATTCATCTGCTCTGGTTTTCAGTGCTGAACGGCTCTGTCTTGATCTCCCCTTTAGGAGGGCTGACAGGCTGTTCAACACGCGCGGGCAGGAGTTGTAAGGTCGTTGCCCTGTCCGTGTCCCTCCACCCCTCTGCCGTGGCCGAGCTGTCTCCGCAGAGTGCTGACACAGGGAATTCACTACTGTTTTGTCACTTTTTTTCCCCTTGTTTTTCTGAGTTTAACCTCTCACCCACATCTGTTTCCTATGAACTTATCTGTGTGGAGAGCCCAGAAAGCCACGGTGCTGTGGGGAAAGCCACGTGGCCGTGGCCCCTGCCTGCCCCACGGAGATGCTGAGCAAACTCGGCATGTGAGACCCTGGGCCAAGGCAGGAGGAGATGGCGATGTGAAGATTGATAAAAGCAGTCAAATCTAATGTGAAAGCTGCAGGGAGAGTCCCACGTCCAGCCAGGACGGCTTTCTGGCTTGGAGCTCGGGCTGGCGCGCTCCCCTCTGCAGAACGGCTGCTGGTGGGACCTGGCCTTTGGGGGGATAATTCTGCCATTTACTATGGCTACCTAGGACTAGCAGAGAAGAGAAGGCTGAGGGGACAAAATGAAGTTGTCAATCGGGTATGAACAGCAAAGGGAAGGAACAAATAGTCATCGCTGACCGCAGAAAGCTTGTGACCCTGTTGGTCAAGGTGTTGGTGAGAGCAAGGCAAAGGGAAGCAGAGAAACGCCTTACGGCCTCCCCAGGATATTGGGAGGGGAGAAGAGGGATGCTTTGCCGGCAGCTTTTAAGCCTCCGATATCGGCGTCTGAATTTCTGCTGATAGCCCGTGTCTGGATGGTGGAGCGTGGCTTGTTTGCGATTGATGCATGGCTGGGAGGGTTATTTTGGCAAGTGGAGCAAAATCACCAGCTTGGAAGACTTGGGTGAAACCATAACTGTAGCAGTGCAGAGGCTTGACTGGAAGGGGAGCAATTGCGAGACTGGGCAGTGTGATCTCCACTGAGATGGGGTGGGCGAGAGGGGATCCTGTCCACAAATTGCACCAACAGCAAATGTCAAGCCACCAGTACATGAGGGATTCCTGCTAACTAGGTCTCACTGAGAGGGAGCCCTGCTCTGGTCTTGCTTCATGCAAACATGGATGTAGATGACTTCTCTCTCTAATCTTCCTTTAATGCTGAACTCTGCCAGATCAGTTATTAAATATGGAGGAGAGTGCTTTATGTCACTGGCTTGCTGCAGCAGTAAAAAAACCTGAGTGCTTTGTCATACCGACAAAGGTTACTCAAACCTCACGTAAGCGCTGGGAGAGGGAGGGGTGGAGCGTGGTACTACTCTGGGTCTATGAAAGTCTGATGGCACACACTTCAGGAGTTATAAGCCTGCTTGGGATAGGTTTGTAATAGAGTTGACATCAGGCAGTGAAACTGCTGCTGCAAAGAAAAGGGAACTTCTTTCTGTTTTTTTTTTTCTGAACTGTCCTGTTTCTGTGCCTGTTACACAACCCGAGCTCTGTTCTGCGTGGGAGTTTGCATGCAGTGTTCCTCGTGTAAAGGCAAGAACAGAAAGCTGGAGATATCATTGATCTGTATGGCCTAAACTAACCTGGAAAGAATAAAAAGTGTTAATTATGGGGCAGAAGTTAAAAAGAGGCATGCATCCATAAACAAGCTGAGAAGGCAGTTAACTGCCCTCCTGGGAGCAGGGTAGTTAAATTTAGGAGGGATCTTCTGAGCCGGTGGAGTCAGGGAGCCGGGCTGGCTGCTGTGAACCTGTCCCTCGTGGCGGTGCCCGGAGCGAGGGCAGGAGGCTTGTCATTTGAGAAAGCCGTCGCTCTACATCAGGCCCCATCAGCCTCGTGTCTGGATCTGAAGCAGATGCTTTGGCTGTAGTTAACGCTTCTAGTTTACTTTGGGGACGGATCTGTGAGAACACGCTGGTCTTGGATTAGGAGTACCTTGTTTTTGTATTAATCCCTTCCAGTCCTACTGGGTTTAGTCCCCTGTAATTGCAGAAGCCTTATTGTGTAGCTGCTTTTATAAATTAGTGAATCTCTGTCCTTCATGTGAGATTGTTGCCTGGCTGCTGCTTCATGGGAGATTTGTTCCTTGGTGCCCGGAACCCTTTCCTGTTCCCAGCTGAACTGACCGTGTTTCCCTGGTCCTCCTGCTATTCTTGTTCTCTGCTTCCTCCAGTTTTCACCGATTGTAATCAAAAGTGGGGGGGCGATGTGTGTGTGCTTGGTGTGTTGTGGCAGCAGGTCTTTTCCCTTTCCTCCTCACCATGTAGCCACAGCCTCCATCCTGCACACTGCAATGATGATCCTCTGTTACCCCGTGTAGGAAACTCCACCGACCACCACGAGCAAGAAAACAGCACGGCTTCGGAGAACAAATGGCCTTCCTGCAATGCCCAAGACGAAATGCTGAACTTGGCCTTCACCATTGGGTCCTTCCTGCTCAGCGCCATCACCCTGCCCCTGGGGATTGTCATGGACAAATACGGCCCTCGCAAGCTGCGGTTGCTTGGCAGGTTGGTGTCCCGGGCGCGCAGGTGGACTTGGGGGGTGAGAGCTGGACTTGGGATCAGCCGAGAGCCGCCAACCACGCGTGGGGCCCTCGAGCAGCTCTTAGATGGCTTCAGCCAGCATCAGGCAGCACAATAAGTCACTCCCTGGGGGACAGGCCTGGGACTCGAAGTCCAAATTTCAGCTCTCCAGCATTGCTGTGTGCTCCCTGGCCAGATGGAGCCTGGAGGAAGAGCAGTGTCGTCGTGAGTCACAGAGGGTAGCTTTTTCCCTTCATCTTGGAACTGTGTCCTAAGGGACGTAAAACCAAGATGTTACATCGCAGTTTGCCAGCGCCGGGGAGTTAACCCTGGGACAAATGCATCCTGCCTGCCTTTTCTAGGTTCCTCCTTTGCCACATCGTGCTGTGTGTTGATTTCTGCCCCAAGCAGCAAAGTTGTCAGCCTCTGTCAGAGCACACAGGGATTAGTGACTTTGGGGGCACACTGGGTCCCAGCTCTGCTCAGTTTTTAATGCCTTGAACTGTACCAGAAACCAAACTGGCCTGCAGGCAGAGCAGGGAGAACAGGGCAAGTCCCTGTGACTCAGACCCTTTCTGAAAGAGGACTGGGAAGGACTGTCAGTGCTATGGCCACAGCTGTGCTTCAGGGCGAAGGCTGCTGTGTCTCTGGTCACCTCCCGGGGAGGGCTGGCGAAGCTCTGCACCAAAACCAGCAGGGAATTTGGGTCCAGCAAGAGCCACGTCAGTGCTGGGAGGAAAGGCTGGCTCTTCAGCCCGTGTGCAAGGTTTGTCTGTAATACCTGGGCATTTCCCTAGATTTTTCTTCCCAGATTGCCAGTGTTCCCACCTTTTATACAAACTGTACAGCGGTTGCTTAGCCCAGTGCTGAGGAGGTAGAGACATGTAATTTCGTGCACATAAGGCTTTCAGTAAAAGACTCACGGCTTCAATCCTGTTTCAGTGCCTGCTTTGCTGCCTCCTGTGTGCTGATTGCATATGGTGCCAGTAACCCAGACTGTAAGTAGGCCTTTCTGTGCTGAATTGGAGAGGTTTTGGGACTGCGGTGCTGCTGAGGGGCTCGGTTCTGGGATGCGGATAAATGTGCATGGAGCTGTGGGCTTTGACCATAACCTTTCCCACGCAGTACCAGGGTCTTGCTGGGGACATGAGTCAAGAGGGATGTTAGCTCAGAGGCTCTGGAGAGGGCTGTTTTTGGCAGCTCTAAGTGGAGAGCACAGCAAGGGCCAAGCACCTGAGATAGCCAGGTCTCAGCTTTGCTTTTGGGCAGGTCCAGGTGCTGTAAATGAGCAATTACAAACAAGTTCATGGCTTCCTCAGAGTTAGGAAATAGGTAATTGCATGCAGTGTGCTCTCTCAGGTCCAGGGATGGATGGAGCTTGCTCCTCAAGACCGGATAGTGAGGTGGCAATTTTAGAACAGTTCTTGAAAGTAAATCTGCCTTTAAGATCCATTCAGACAAGCTGCCTCGGCAAGACCGTTCCTTAGAGAAAAGAAACCCATCCGTCCTGGAGCGAGATGATCCCATCCTGGCTGCTGCCTCCGGGCAGAGCCCGTGCCCTTCCTTGCTGTGTGGCTGGGGCAGTCGGTGGGTGATCGGATGAGCTGGGTCAGGTGCAGTGTGCCACTTTCTGAGGGCGTTGATTGACTGAGGCTTCACATGTCAGGACCAAAACCCTGAGAGCTCTGTGGTCTCCTCTTCTCCCCACCCCAGTAAACATTCTTGGGCTTTTTTTTATTGTTGCAGCTCTGTCTGTGCTGATATTCATTGCGCTGGCTCTGAATGGCTTTGGTGGGATGTGCATGACCTTCACATCACTTACGGTAAGTGAAGAATTATTACATGACTGTTTTATCCCTCACTGTGGCTGTGAGCTGGGCTAGCAGGAAAGAATGAAGTGGATCTTTTGCCTGTAGCTTGAGTAGCATGTTTTTATTTGGGTGCAAATAAAAAATCAGATGCACTCTTATATCTGAAAGGCTGAGTATTAGCTTGTTATTCTAAGTTGTGGATTTTTGTCTGTGCCTTGCTACCTGCATCTCAGGTGAAGGTGAAAAGGAGGTTTTTTTGTGTTAGACTCAAATTGCTGTGTGCCTGTATGCAAAGTGCTCAGCTATCTGGGACAGGGCGAGGGCAGGTTGCACATGTGTTTGCACTGGATTCAGCTTTCACATACTGAAGAAAGAACCAGCAGGGCACAAACCCCTTGCAGCCAGGTAGGACCGGCTTTCTCTAAGTGCTGACTAACTGCTGGGCTGCTGATGAGAACGATAACAACCCCGGGATTGTTTGGGGCAGGGGAGAACTAATACAGCCTGCGCAGGGCTGTATCGCATCTCTCCCCAGGAGAATGGTTGTGCCTGAACACAAAAGCTTCTGCTCTCGTAAGGGTGCGAGTCCCTTCCAGGTTTTCTTGGAAATGCTGAGTTGTTGAATGCACCCAGCTCCATCTGCACAGACAGCTTAGATCTGTTGAGTTAGTCCATTGATTGCAAGCATCAGTCAGCGGCTGTCAGCTGGCTCTGCATTTTGGGGTTCTTATTGCCTGGAGATAGAAGCAATATCGTTCTCAAAGTAGCTGCTTTGTTTTCTACCTCGTTATCCTGATCCTTGTCAATGTGGCTGAAACAGGGCTGAGTGGAAAATCTCCCAGAAGACAGCCTAGGAAGCACTGACGCTTCTTGGGCTGGAGTTGAAAACTTTCTGCATCACCTTGAACTTGCTGCTAAAGTTGAACTTGCTGTTAAAGTTATGCTTTCTGTTAAGGTTGCTTTTGATTTAATGCGAGTTAGACACTGGCTGAACTCCTGAGACCTAAATTTGGCGGAGGCGGGATTTACAGATCACTGTTTACTGTGATGTTACTGCAGCTGTTGCTTTTATACATTTAAAGCTTTCAAAACTCTGTGCAGATGACCTCTCGTTTGTATGTGATGTCCCTTTCTGGAAGCCTTGGCCATAGCCCCAAAGGACTGTGGGGTAAATGTCATCCTGCCATGCTTCAAATAAAAGCAAGGAAGAGAGGAGCACATAGGAACTGCTGTGGGGGAGAGGAGAGGGCTCCCATCCTGCTGCTACCAGTGTTGGTCACTTTGTGTCTGGGTGATTATTAAGGGGAAACGGATTATTTCAAAGCCACCAGAGATAATGGGAGGGAGGGCAAGGAAATACTGGACGTGCAGTATTGTGGCTTTTCAGCAGAAGAAGAAATAAGTAGAGCCACCTATTAGTGTCCTCATTAGTGAGCCAGTTCCAGAGCACTGTGGAAATACGGCTGCTGCAGGAAGGTCAAAATATCTAAGCTTTGAGGAGGTCTGAAGCGAGTAGCGATGCTGTAAGTTTGCACAGGGAGGCGTGGGGTAGAGCCCATCTCCTCCAGGCAGTAGCACCTTTTGTGAAGAGCTGGGATGGCTTCAGGCCTGGCTTCTTGAATCCAGGTACAGATATTGCTTGCTGTGCCTCTGAGCAGAGCCGCACAGAGGCATTTCAGTACCTGAGGCATGTGAATGTGATTAAAAATAGTCTGAAGTGGGAGGGAAGTGCGTCGCCTGAATCACAGTGTAGCTGGGACCAATGACTGTTAGAAGCGCATGTATCTTATCCATTGGCACCTTATGAGTTTGTCCTTGCGTGGTTTTGCCTGCAAGCCGGGGAGGCCACAGTTGGTGTCTCAAGAACCATCTTCCATGATGACGTGGTCCCTTGTGTCCCTTGTGGACTCGGGTCTGCAAGTGCCGTAGGTCCCTCCTGGCTGTCTCCACGGGCCGTGGGGAGGGAGATGGGGATGGCGGGTCCGTGGCTTGCAGGCCCGGGGCCGTGTGGTTTGCACACGCACCGTGCTCTGTACTGTGCCTGGAAGGTGAGGCTGAAATGTGTGCTGGAAGGGGAGGCTTGCAGACCTTTTTAAGGACGCTCACTGCACACAGCCTGTGAATGCTGATCGACGTCTTGTGCCAAGCAAGTTTGTTCTGGCTGACACAGGCGCTGGCTGCAAGCGTGCATGTGTGCACGCAAGTCGGAGCAAGGTGACTTCCCTCCCCGCCAGCTGCAGGCGACCTGCAGCGCTCCAGGAAAGGGATCAAGCCCACTGGTGCGTGAGCCAGTCCCGTGCTGCCTAGGCTGCTTAGAGTGGCTGTTTCTTAGCAGGATGAGCATGGAGGGAGCCTCTGTAACGCGTGGCTTTAGGATGTTGTCCTGTGCTGTGGCTCAAGTATCAAAACCCCCTGGGACACCTGTGTCCAGTGAGCAAAGCCCGTTGCAGGGACCTGCAGCCCCTGTGCCAGGGCCAGGGAAGGAGACGAACGGGATCTCCCAGAGAAGCAGCCTGGCAGCTCCGTGGAGCTTTGCCTCTGGGGTTTGGAGCCTTTTTTAGTGACGAGCCGCAGGATTTAATGGAAGCCAAAGGCTAGCTGCAGAGCCAGAGCAAGCCGCCTTCGCCGGGCGCCTGGTGTCGCGGCTCGGGGAGGCGAGCGAGCAGGCGGTGGTGTTCCCGGCTCTGGGACCAAGGTCAGGCTGTGCCTGTTGTGGAAACGCAGAGGGGCGATTTCTGCCGCGTGACTCGGCCTTAGCCAATATACGTGAGGACTGGGAATGGAAACAGATCTGTGTTGGTGGCTCTGACAGCAGCAGAGGAATCTGGCGCTGGTTCTGCTCCTAAGCTATTTCATGCAAAGAAATAAACATGTGTGATAAATTACCACAAAGAGCCTTTTATAGATTGTTTTCCTCTTCTGTTTTCCTTTCAAAGAATTACAGCTGCTTTGCTCTTATTCTCCACTACAAACAGCGCCCTTTAATTTGGTGGGGGGGAGCGTCTTTGCGTAGGGAACCTTTTCTGCTCGGAAATCTTGGGAGTATTTAGGGCTCTGTGATCTTTTGTTTGTTGGAGAATAAGAACAGGATTTTCCATATGCCTCTGACAAATGGGGCACTTTGAGGTTTTCCTGGAGAACATATTTTTAGTGCCTGTATAATGTCCAAATATACCTCCTGATAGGGAAAACAAAGTTTAGCTTGAATAGAAATACCATTTTCTAGTTGTCTAGTTCTCAGTCCCTTGATTTTTTTTCCACAGTTCTCTCAAGCAGTCCTTGCAAGACAAAGGAAGCTGGATTTGATAATATTACTGTGCTATCGTTTGTTTTAAACAGTTATTTCCTACTGTTTCTAAGCGTCACAGCAATGTAAAAGCAAATAAGACAAAGATGGCTAGTTCGTGCATGGATTTTGCTTTTCTCATTTGGCAGAGTGAGGTTTGTCTCCAGGGAAAGACTGAAAAATTACAAGAATAATCAAAGGTCTTAAACTCACTATAGGGCAGAGGAGAAAATCATCTGCAAGAGACAACTAGGAGATGATTTTATCAGAGTTTTGAATGGCATACCTGCAAAAAAGGACTCCAAGAGGAAACAGTATGGAAAAGTTATATTAGCTGTATCTTCCAGACAAGGTGTGAAGTTAACTATATGTTCAGTATTACTGACCTTTAAGCAGCTAGAAGATCTAGGAGTTTCTCTCATTTTAAGTCTTCTGTAATTGAGAATATCATACTGGCATAGGCAGAAATTACTGGGGGTCCTTTCTGGCCTGTAGGGATAAGACCAGACTGAGGATCAGGCCTCTTTGGTGGCAGAAAAACAAAGAGCCTGCTTGTTCTGCTTGTTTGTCTCCATGGCTCTTATTTTTCCAGTGCTCACTGCTGTAAAGACAGCTTGAAAAATAGGTTAGTAAATATTGTGCATGATTTTAGTAGCTGGTCTCTAGTAGAGACCTGCACAGGCATCACCAGTGCTGGCACTTGCAGTCTGAGAGGTTTTCTTTCTAGATCTGGACTACTTTGCCCTTTGCCTCTCCTCTGCTCCTTTGGGTGTTATCAGGCTGTTGCTCCCCAAGTGCTCAGTGGTTGCAGTTGCCTCTTAAGATCTTATCCAATCCAATGCATCTCCTCTGTTCCATTTTCTTTTTTTAATCTGGCCACTTGCTTGGTGCCTAATAGGATTTTAGGAAATCTTGAGCCTTTCTAGGACTTCTGTCCCGATGCAGGCAGAAGCAGATTTGGGGTTTCTCTGAACATGACTGCTCGGTTTCAGGCCTGCTCTAAGTCTCCAATAGCCCGTGGTGCAAGAGGATCCACCCGGGAGCTGCTCCTCTGCTATATGAAAAAGGCTTTTTGTGATCTCTGTGGCTCTGGAGAAAAACAGCCCGAGACGAGAAGCAGCTGTGTTTGTGGAGGTGTTGCCCTGTGCCAAGCTCCCCAGCAGCAGCTGTTTGTTGTCATTTCTGGGGATAAGTTTAGGGTTTAGGGTGTTTGAGATTAAACAAATGCCCTGCCCGGTAGCAGCGACCAGCCTCTTTGCAACCTGCAGATATTTTGTTCTGCAGATACTGTTTTCTGGGATGCGTATTTAGGCCACTGCCTCCAAGGCGAGATTTTGAGCCTGGTAACAGACCTTTGGATCCTTTGCCGTTTCCTGTCTGCAGCTCCTGAAAGCAGCCCGTTGGCAGCTCTCCCAGCTGCAGGGATCTGGGGATGGGTGTGGGGATCCTCGCCGCAGACAAGCGCAGCGTTTCCTGCCTTAGCCCAGCGTCCGCTCGGGGATCTCCAGCAGCACCGGGCTCTGCACATCGCTGCTGCTGTTCCCCGGCTGGGGTTATCTGAGGACCTGGAGGCTGCACTGCACAGAAAGCTCTGCAGTGAGACGGAGGGATGATAAACAGCCAGATGGATCCCAGAGTGTTCCTGCACAGGAATACTTGTATTGTAAACACGCTGATCCTGCCGTGACACGAGCCAGATTTGCTTGCCTCAGATGCCACTCCTGGGAAAGAGAGATTTGTTTTCCAGCAGTGAAAGGGGACTCTGAAGAGAGCATTTGCTTGCTCAGATTCTGTCTAATATTCTCCAAATCAGTTTGATCAATATCTTTAAGCAGATAAAATGGTGGTTATGCTTTCAGTCCTTCTAGGCACCTGCAGTGTCCTGCTTTGAGGCCCTCTGAGGCTGACGTGCTGCTGATCGCAAAGTGAATTTGGGGAGGGAGTGACCTGGAAAAGGAGAGGGGAGGGAAGTCTGTCTTTCTGAAGCTGCATCTCTGCCCCTTGACCAGCTTCAGCAATATGGGCTGAGGTCTCTGTAGCCTATGACTTAACGCTCTCCCTGTAATTTCCAGCTTGCAGACCCTTAGGCAGTGATGGAAACTTGTTCTCTTCTGGTTATTTAAAAAGCTGCAGACCTGGGGAAGGGAACTAGCAAAGAAAGAACAGGGGCAGGTGTAATGCAGGACAAACACGGCTGTGCTAAAGGTGATGAATGCGGAGTATGTGGTCAGTCTGGAAAGAAGCAGCACACGTTAATCTTGGATCGTAGGCACTGCCCGGCAGCAGAGACACCAATGCAGTCTGCGGCCTGTGTGTCCCAGAGTGCTGTCATGAAGAGCTACATCATTCTTGAATAAAACTGTTTTCTTCAGGCTCTGGTATCCAGAGGTCTCAATCCTAAATGCCAGGTCTTCCCTCCCCTTGGCCGCAGCATGTTTCAACCAATTTTTCTTTCTCCAGTTGCCCAACATGTTTGGTGACCTTCGTTCCACGTTCATTGCTCTGATGATTGGCTCCTATGCTTCTTCTGCTGTTACTTTTCCGGGAATCAAGGTGAGGCTGTGAGATCGTTACTCATGACTGGTACTGGTGTACTGGGGTTTTGCACTGTTTGGCAATAATGTGGAAAGAAAGAGGGACTGTTTGTTAAAGCCCTTGTTAGAGAAGTGTGTTTGCAAGATTCAGTTCCCATCTGTTGCATACTTCCCCCATGACTGTCCCAAGAACTCAACAAATACTGTAAAGAGAATGATCTGTTTGTTAATAGCCCTTTAAATTTTGAAGGCGTTAAGTAAAAAAAACAACTTGCCCCCCCCAAAAAAACTAAAGATTGACATTAGTCTTATGAAAAACTGCCTTTTTTTTTTTCCTTTAACTATACCAAGTTCCCCAAGTTGACTGTAAGACTTCACATTTATATTTAATTTGTGTGATTGCCACGAATGTTTGGCTTTGGTTGCTGTTCAGAGTTAGAAAACAGAGCTGCAGGGACAGACGACAGCCACTACGGCTGCTTCTGTAGATCTCTAGCAGTTCTGGACAAGTGATGTTTCATCATAGTGAGTGTAAGTGGCATATGGTTATGGCAGGCCTTTCTCAAGTGTGCAGGGCAGTTCCTGCTGGCTTTCCAAAGAGTATGTTCTAGATGAAAAATCTTTGGCATTGGTTAGTGACACAGCTGCATGTCACACGCTGCTCTTCCCCACAACTTCACTCCAAACCTCATCCAAAGAATATTGAAACATCTTTCTGCTCTGATAGCAAATAACCTTATACTGTTGTGATTTCCAGGTTATATATGACTTTGGGGTCTCCTTCATCCTTATTCTGCTTGTCTGGGCAAGCTGTGCAGGATTAGTTTTCCTCAACTGTTTCTTCAACTGGCCACTTGAGCCTTTCCCAGGTCCAGAGGACATGGACTATACGTAAGTGTCATCTAGACTGGCCCCAAAGGTTTATCCCATCCTTAATCCTCTAGAAAGTGCCAGCACAGATAGTTTGGAGGAATGGGCAAGGAACTCCCTTCCTTGTTGTTGATTGTTAACATTTCTTTTTGGGTTGGGGATTTAGGTACAACACTAGCTTTATATCTTGACTGGTGAATGTCTGTGGAAGGCTGAGCCATCCAAAGCTTAGGGCTTGTGAAGGAAAATGATCTGCCAGTAGCAGTAAGCATTTCTGTATTGACCTGTGCCAGACTGGCCCAAGGGAAGTGTCTGTGCTGTGGGATCCCAGACTACTTGTGGGTTTGTAGATGAGAACCAGTGCTTGAATCCATCTGTTGCCTTTCTGACTCCTGCAACTCTGCTACCTCTGATTCACCACCCTGTGTTGCAGCTCTCATTCTCTTTGCTGCCCAATAGGGTGAAAATAAAGTTCAGCTGGCTGGGATTTGACCACAAAATCACTGGGAAGCAGTTTTACAAGCAAGTGACGACCGTGGGGCGCCGTCTCAGTGTGGGAAGCTCCATGAAGGGCCCCAAAGAGCTGACAGCCTTGCAAGAGAATAACAAGCTCTGCCTGTCCACGGTGGACCTGGAAGTGAAGTGCCAGCCTGACAACACAGGTGTGGTTCCCTGGGTGTCCGAGGGATGCTTGCACTGGCAGAAGACCAGTGGCATCTTTGCCATGCTCCAGACCTGTTTATACAAGGTGCTATGTGAGATGTGATCCATATATTGCCAGGGCCATGTGCCAGCTGCCATTCTTTAAATACAGGTTTGGTTATATGGAGACTGTTGTGCTTGTACACTTGCCTAAATACACCATGTGTTGCTGCCCATGATGGGGAGTACAGCATGGGTAACTGGTACTGCTATGGGAGGACAGTGAGGTTGGTCATTGCTGTCTTTTAGATAGACTGCTGCCATCATGACCAAGTCTTTCTTAGACAGGAGTATGGCCAAAGCAAATGGCTTGAAATTTCATTTTTCTTCAATCCACAGAATTAAGTGAGACTTCCTTCCTGCTCCCCTGTCCCCAGTTACTAGTAGCCAAACTTTAAGTATTTATAGCGATTGATGGAGGAAGTCTGTAATGCACCAGATGGTTGCTAACTGTGAACTCCCTGGAGCTGCCACTGATGCGCAGTGTTGGTATGACTAGCTAGGAGAAGGCCAGCTAACCCGGGGCCAAAGCTTGTTCTGAAATCATGCCCGTTTATGATGAGATGCTGCCTTCTTCAGAGACTTTATTCCTTCTGCAGCTTCTCCCTCCTTCATGAAGAGTGTCTTCAGTCCTATCTTGTTGCTCAGCCTTATCACCATGTGTGTCACTCAGCTGAGGCTTATCTTCTACATGGGGGCCATGAATACCATTCTTGGGTTTCTGTCTGGAGATGAAGATCAAGGTAGGGTAACCTGAAGACTTTTATCTATTTCCTTGGAACTGGGACCTGACCCAGCCTTAGTCCTTGCAAGAAGCCAGCATGCCTGATTACTCAGCAGATACACAGTGTTTGGCAATTGCTTGTGCCAAAGTGCAGCTGACAGCTGCCGGTGGGGTCTAGCGGAGCTGGAACTGGCGCAGGGCAGAGGGGCAGCTAGGTAGACACTTGAATGTCAAGCTAATTTTAGTGCAGTGCCTATTAAATACTGTTCCATGTTATTTCCCCAGATGAGTTGTTGCAAATAGCCTCTCAGGACAGACTGTGATGATTTTTTTTTTTTTAACTGGAAAACCTATTTCATCAGGTATTTGCTTTGCTTATCCTAAACAAGCACAAAGTACAGAGCAGCTGACTGCCATGACTAATGGTTGGACTAGGTGTCTCGGCCCAGCAGCGGGGGTGGGAAGGGTGAAGTCATTGCTGTTTTGTGCAGCGTGGTGTGTGCCGGGGAGACTCGGGGCAGCCGCTGCGCTGCACTCATCTGTATTTGTAGCTCTGATTCAGTACATGGAGCAAACAGGAAGGAGTACATTAGTTTGCTGTTGTCGAAAATATCCAGGATTGCAAAACAATGCTTAGCCCTTTTTTTGTCTTTTGTAGTAAGATCCAGTTTGAACTTGTTGAATCTGGATTGCATGAAGCTGATAAATCAAGAGGCACTCTGAAAACAGGAGGGAGCTCTGGGGGAGGGAAGGAGGCTCGGGAAACTCCAAGTGCCCTGGCATTCCCTGAATTGCTTTGTTTCTTGAGCCTTTGACAGCCTGCAGCATTCAGCTCTTTATCTGCTGGCTTAAGAGCCAATTTAGACATTAAACAGTAAACAGGACAAACTTCACGCTGCCTACCTTTCCCAGCACAGCTCAGTTTTCTGCTTACCTTGTAACTCTTTCACACTGATTTTTTTTCTTTCTTTTTACCCTGTTTTGCTCTTGTTATTTTTTTTTCTTTTTTCCTCTTATTTTTCTTCCCCTCCCTGGTATTTTAGGCTTAATGTTAAACACATATGCTGCTTATACTGCTTAGATCCAGCCCTGTGTTAAGAAAGGGGTTGTGCCTCTTGGGTATATCATTTTTCTGTGCCACCTTTGAGATTTCTTCCTGTTCTCCCCCCCTTAATGCAGCCTGGGCTTGCGGTGCAGCCCGCTGCCTTGGTGTTTCCATGGCATCAGCAAAACAGTAGTATTGTCTGGCGGCAGCAGCGTCAGGCTGCACGGAGAAGAGTTCCAAGAAGCGCACAGATTTCTGGAAATCTAATCCAGGGGGGTCAGGAGAGGATGGGACACTACTCCCTTGGGTGCCCTAGTTCTTGCTGGTTTTTACATGTACGTGATTTTGGGGAGCTCCACCTGCAGCTGCGCTCAGGAGCGCTGGGCAAGGGAAGAAGAGAATGGAGTCATTCTTGCAAGTAATGTTAGTGTCAAAGAAAACCGGAAAGACATCTAGGAGCAGAACAGGAGAGAAAGATGTGGGGAAAATAACAGAGAGCGTAAAATCTTTGTTTTTGTCAGGCACTGTGTCCTTCTCTAGTCCTGTTTCCTGTACATACTGCAGTGACTTAGACCTGCTGGGAAACCTAGAGGCAGGAAAAGCATTCAGCCCATGGCTGCTTACCTTCTGAAAACCCTCACGAGATGGGGGAGAAGTTAAGGAGTTCAATAACCCTCTACATGACTGCATAATCGTGTTGTCAGCTCCTCTCCTCTGTCTTCCTACTTGTTGCGTTTGGGATTTGAAATTTGGCCAGGTCTCTCATAAATTGACACCTTGCTGCTAAATCTGGCAGTACTTGGAGACCTGGGTGAGTCAGGGTGTGCTGGAAACCTCTGCTGCCTGCGGTCCTTGTTGAGGGCAGTTCTGGCTGCGAGATGATGACATGTGGCCAGGGAGCCTGTAGGGCTGTGACCGTGCGTGCAGCCTTGCTGCTTGTTCTCTCCAGGCCTCTGCTGAACCTGCTGGTATTTACTACATGTTCTTCATCCTGAGGGAGGAAAAAAAATGGCTTCTAAAATGATAGACAAGCCCAGAGACTCTGTTCCTGCAGCAACTACAATCTCTCCTTCCCTTCCCGCATTCTCCCCATAAACTTTATTCCTCACTTCAAGTTGGCTTCTGCTCTCCGTGTTTGGAGCTCACGACTAAGTGTTCAGAGGAGCATGAAGAAGCAAAACTTGACAATGTGGCTAGCTTCTTACCCTCTATTAAAAAATAACCAGACAACAGCAAATCGGCTCCAGGAGTGTTTGCAGAGGGTGATACCACCTGTCTCTCTTGGCTACAGCAGCTGCTATAATGGGATGAGATGTGGGGCCGCTTCAGGGCTCGCCTGCGTGGCGGCGATGGGGGCAGGAATGGGCATTCGGAGGTGGGAGCTGGAAGCTCCTCTTAGCTTTCTGGCCAGCGACTGGAGCCAGGAACAAATGATCCGGTGCCATGCCTGGCACAGCGAGGGAGCCCTGCCGGGGTTTGCTGCAGCCGTGTAGGGAGAGAGGGTTTGTTGGAAACTCTTTGCAGTTACCAGGTTAATTTTGGTATAGCTCAAGATGTGTAGGGAGGGACAAACTAAATTCTTCTTGGTTATGTTTTGCTTACAGTACTGTAACTTGCGAGCGCTTTGTGCTGAGATGGGCAGTTTCAGAATCGCATCTTTTTCTCAGAGCTGTGGTACACTGTGACTCACCAGCCCTTCTGTGTGATGCCTGCAAATCCATCACGGGGGCTGTAGCGAGGAAGTGGAAAAAGCACTGCAGGGTGGGGGAACTGACTAGTAACAGGAGGGGAGAGTTTCTCCCAAGTCTGCACGCATCAGCTGTCCCATAGCGATCCATGTAGGGACTTCTTCCGTCTTTAATATGTGGGGAATCTTCATCAGTTTGAAGTCCTGACGGTTGCTCTCAGATGCTAGGTTTCTTGCTGCTAATCTTCCTTTTCCCCACTCGACCTCCAAATTTGTCTGTTCTGCACAAAGCAGGTTAGCCCTCACCTTCCCGGTGTGGGTCGTCCCTGCTGGGCTAGGGCAGGAGCTTCCCAGCTGGAGCTCCCAGCAAGGGAGGAGAGGAGATGACGAAGGCAGGGGCGGCTGTTCAGGGTTTATTGCTTTGTAAGAATTTTCCTTGTTGCTCCTAGCCGTAAGAAACCTGGCACTGAGCATTTGCCGGGGTGCCGTTCCTGGAGACCTAGCTGCTGCGTTGGACAGGTGAAGCAAGCATCAGCCCTGATGCTGCACTAGCACTTTCAAAGCAGCAAGCCCAGTATGTCCACTGTAATGGTGTGCCTCTGAGAAGCTAACTGATCAAATGGGGTTTTGGTGTCTCAGCTCCTTCAGCCCTTCTGGTTAGCCTGTGAATACAGGGGATCTGGGCTCTTAATGAGAGAGATGATCAGTGGGGAAGCACTGTCTCTTTGCTGCCCTTTGTTCTGTAGCTGCTCGGGTACCCCTTGGACTGATGCGCTTTTTTTTCTCTCTCCTTCTGCAGTGAGTCTTTACACTTCTATTTTTGGGGTGTTGCAACTGCTGTGCTTGCTGACAGCACCTGTGATTGGGTACATCATGGATTGGCGACTGAAAGAGTGTGATGATGCCTCAGAAGAGAACGAGGAGAGCAACGCTGAGCAGTGCGTAGTATGCGCCGCATGGGACATGCAGCCACGTAGCAGGCCCCCTCTGCTCTGCATAATATCAGACATTGTAAAGTGATTTAGGGCAATCTTGATGACGCAAGAAGCAAACAGATACAACATCTTTATTTCCATATCCCAGTATATGACTTGTGACCTAATCCATGCCTCTGTGGCATTGAGGGCTGAATTTGTATTTTGTATCCAGTTTTGAGACCACCATTTCAGAAAGATGCTGACTAACTGGAAGAAGTCCAGAGGAAGGCAGTGAACAGAGGTCTAGAAAACATGATTTGGGAGGAAAGACTGAAACAAATTTTTGTTCTTTAGTATAGAAAAGAAAGCCTGAAGTCTTCACTTCGTAATTGCAAAGAGGAAAGGACCAAACTCTCTTCCATGTCCACTCAGATCAGTCAAGAAGAGCAAATTTAAATTGTACCAGGGGGACTCAGGCTGTGCTCGCCTAACAGTATGAGTAACTGAACTGAAATAATTGCCCGGCCTTTTCTCAACTTCTGTTGATGGAGATTCCGCCATCTCACTAGGCAGATCTCTAGCCTAGCTGGTTTAGATAGGGCTGATGCGGGATGTGGAAAAATCCTGCTGTGAGTTCTGGTAGCTGCTGGAAGTGCTTTTTGTAACCCAGTTTTTGCTATCTTTCCAGAAGCGACAAGAAAAAGAAAAAACGTGATCGTCAGATCCAGAAAATCACCAATGCTACCAACGCCTTTGCGTTCACAAACCTTCTGCTGGTTGGCTTTGGAGTCACCTGTCTTATTCCTAACCTACCGTTGCAGGTGAATAGGTCAGATGGATGGATGTGCTGGAGGGGCAGGCAGCAAGGGTCCTCATGAAATGGCCAGACGGTGCAGGGAGGTCCTGCAAGCCAGCAGAGCCAGCTGATGGCTGGGGGGCTTTTTGGCACTGCTAGGAGAGTTTTGTGCTGCTTTGGGAGCCCCAGCCACCTTAGGGTTAGAACAAATAATACAGTGCAGTTTACATCTCGTGAGAGAACCTAAAGAAGTAGATATAGTTAAGATATCAGAGTTGTCTTGCAATTTTTTTCTCACTTCTAAGTTTCTGCAGCTGAGCTCTGTAGTCACAAATACTTTCCTACTGAGGTCCTCTCAGTAGTGCCTCTGTGTTTAACCTGGGCCTGATTTAAGCTGCTGACTGTCAGAAAATTTGCAGTAAGATGCATGACACCAATATAAGCAGTAAGCTATTTCTGCACCAAATGCTACCTTGAACTATGCTCAATGTTACCCGTGGGATTATAAACCTGTTAAAATATTTGTTCTGTGGCACCACCTGTCTTTGGCAGAGAAATTTAGTGATTTTATTCTATAGTTGAACATACCTTGATGACATAAGCAAACTACAGCTGTTCTCCTATACTTGCATATTGTCTGCAATAACTTGTAGAAAATTAACTGAATTGGCTAAGAGCTCAAAAAAGCACTATGACCCTGGTCATGGTTGCTGGGGGCATGTCTTTGCAACAGTGCCAGCTACAAATCAGATAGGTTTTGTGTGTGGTTAACCTTGGGGGCACTACTAGCTAGCCTTCTCAAAGTAAGGAAATGTGCTGCTTTTAGAAATGAGAACAGTCTGTCTTTCCTTGTGCTGAGCTTTAGGTTTTGGTTCTGGGCTCCTCAAGCCTGCCTTGGTGCTAAAAAGGAGAACAGCTTTTAGGAACGGTTGTGTGTTGTGGTCTGGCACATCTAGATGGTATCTGGCACCTGACATTTTCTGCTTCTCTTTCCAGATTCTTTCCTTCATCTTGCACACAATTGTGAGAGGATTCATCCACTCAGCTGTGGGAGGCCTCTATGCAGCTGTGTAAGTCTCTGCTTATTTATAGTGCACAACTGGCCAAGTGATCCTGTTTGGGTTGCTAGTTTCTTCAGCTGAGGGGGAACTCAGGAAGTTAAATCTTCATGGTCAGAGGGGAAAACTTATGTGACTTGCTTCCTCGGTCAGCGCTGGACATGACAGTAGCTGGACTGAAGTCCTAGCTGATGCTTTTGTTGTTTTGTTTGGGCCTACAGCTAACTCCTTTGGTGTAGCTACTGCAGTAAGACAGGCACAGTTATATGTGAGCCTCAGGGGACAACTAGATTATCAGCACTGAAGTTATGTAGTAGGAACTCGAGGCTTTCTTTTTTTTTTTTTTTTTTTTGGTCCTACAATAAATAGCTATGTGCATAAAACATTAACATTAATTGAATGCATTGCTACTGGTCTGCTCTGAAATTGCATTGGTAAAGCATTGCTCAAGATGCCATTAATGAAGCCTACTCCCTTTCCCAGGATGGATCATCTATCCTGTTTCCAACTTATCAATAGATTAGTCTAAATACTCTCTTCCTTATTAAGCAATGTTTTGGTTTTGAAAACAGATCTGCCCCTCTGCCCTGACTTGTTGGACAGGGGAACAGAAAGAAGCTGTTGACCTTTCTGTTAAAGGTTTTGGTCTTAGGTTTTCTAGCTTGGACTCTCCAGATCCTGTCTAAGACTTGGCTTCAAAAATGCATGAACTTTTTGTTTTGTGGCAGCTAGAAGCAAAAACTTTTGTCCTAGGCAAGGTAAATGCCTGTTGCTGTACTTAACAGCTTGTTGTAAATTAATCCTGTCTGGAACTTTCTGGATTGAGGTATTTTTGGTTTGAATGTGACTTTTCTTTGAATATTCAAACTCTTTGGTCCAATTCTCCTTTTCTAAGCTTAGTTTAACCTGATCCTTTTTAAACACTGCTCAGTCACGAAGAGAAAGATGTTAGACTGTTACTGGGACTTATTTTTCTATCAGTAGTATGTGATACTACTATCAGCGCTTTCCAATCAACAGTATTGTTTAATTTGACATAGGATCAGACTTGTCCTCTAAAAAGGAAAATATGCTAACCTGTTGTGCAGGTTTCACTCACTTCTAAAGGGAGCAAATTGTTATGGCCAGATGAAAATGATTGCTCAGCCGCAAGTGCTGTCATCTGGTTAAAGAGGCCTTGCTTTTAACTAGTAAATATCAATGTCCTTCTCCCTTTGCATTAGGAGCAATGGATATATAAAGTACTTCAGCCTGTCACATGGTATGGCTGCAAAACAAAACTCTGCAATAACAAGTGCTGGATCTGACACTTAAGTTTTAAAGTTCATCACGAGAATAGTCTAGAGATATGAGGCCTCTGGCCCCATCACTGGCTTCACTCTGTTCTAGAGAGCACTGTGCTAAATGCCAGGTATAACTAAAAACTGTAGAGTAAGAGGGAGTTGCACGGAAGGCCAGGAGAGAAGTTCTTCATACTGTGCCTCTCTTGGGACTGTGCTCTGTTGTGTTAATCTGTTGGGAATGTAACCTGATCTGGGTGATGTGAACAGTCAAGGTGACACATAATAATTCTCCTGCTTTGTCTGATGACAGATACCCCTCTACTCAGTTTGGCAGCTTGACAGGGTTGCAGTCTTTGGTCAGTGCCCTTTTTGCCCTTCTGCAGCAGCCTCTGTTTATGGCATTGACGGGACCTTTGAAAGGAGACCCTCTCTGGGTAAGTCTTTCTCAAATTGAATGTGCAGGCTTGGTGGTGAAGATGGTTTTGGCTAATTTCTTTGACAACAAGGGGGCTACTTTGCATGAACCTCAGTTACAAAGAGCAGATTTTACATGCTTGTCAGTCTGCTCTTACCTTGGTGCTGTCAAGAACCCTTTCCGTGTAAGTACTGAGGCTCCGGGAGGGAATGCCGTTAACCCCTATGACTGTATATGGAAAGGGGAGAAGGGAGAAGGCTGCTGGAGTGCTTCCTATGAACAGGTTCTGTGTGGTAGGTATTGTAAAATCTCATTTGAGCTACTAGCTGTACATATCAGTAAATCCTGGTTGTCAGGAATGTTGTCAGGAAAGCCAAGTGGCTATTGAGGGTGGTGTGGTGTCTGGCTGAGAATCTGGGCAGCTCATTACAGTCATGACACAGGTGGTCTTGAGGAGAGCAAGAGTAGGCTACGTGTGCCCACACCTGTGTTCCAGCAGCCTTAGGCTCTTCCCACAATCAGCAGTGCTGGTGTAAAAGAACCACAGCTTAAATTCTACTCCATCTTCTGCTTCTGAGATTGAGATAAGTCAGTCCTGTAGACTAGCTATAGCCTGTCATAGCGAGGGCTGTAACAGCCCTGCTTGTTTTGTCAAACAAGAGATTCCTTCGGCCATGATCCAGAACAACAAACTCTTGCAGCATTTATTTTATACACATGGTGCTCTGGTCACAGGAATATAAATAAAAATACAATGGAGGCTGTTGCCAATACACTGAACAGGGCGTCTCCTGGACGTCAGTCTGTAGCTGAATGATACGGGCAGGGTTCTGACGCTTCAGCATGCATGACTAGGTTGTCGCCTTCCTAGCCTTCCTAATTTCATTTCATCTTTGTTCCTGCAGGTGAATGTTGGCTTGCTTGCTCTGAGCTTCCTGGGCTTCTGCCTTCCCATCTACCTGGTCTGCTACAGACGCAGGCTAGAGAGAGAAAGAAAACAGAAGAATGATGATGCCAAACTCTTCCTCAAAATCAATGGCACTCCTAATGAGGAAGCCTTTGTGTAAACTGGTGCTTCGAATGCAACTTCCCCTGTACAGGTTCCTGCCACATCCGTGGGCTCTACCTGTGGTGTAAGCCAGGCTGTTTCTTTCCTGGCTCTGCCAGTCTTTGCTCATCACTGGAGTGAGGGCCATACAGCGTGACTGAGCTTTCCTCAGATATAGAGCAGGAAGAGACCTCCCACTCCTTACTCCAGAACATGGGACATTTTTCCTTTTTATAAAGGCTACACAGTTATTGTGTCTTAAATTATTCCCTGATCACGCTCTTCAGCAGCAGTGTCTCTGCACTAGGGGGACTGGGGAGAGAAGGAATTGCAGGGATGGGGGAAGAGGGAAGACAGACCATAATTTGAGTTTGCAAATGTAACACACTGAAGTCTGTGGGGTTTTTTTCCCTTCCTTCTTCCCCCAACCCTGGCTGACATTGTCTCAGATGCAGGCTGTGCTCTCCTCCCTTCCCTTAGGTTTGGCAGTGGCCTTTCTGCTTGATGGGTAGCTGGACCCAGTGGTTTTACCGTCTATCCAGACGTATCCCAGACTGTTCCTGAGGCAGGGAAGGGAATTTCTTCCTATGTGTATGAGCAGAACTTCAGTATATTGCTAAATGCTGGCTGCTGGTGTTGACAACTCCCAAATCCTTTATTACTACATGTGGCACAGACTGTGAGCAATGGATCTGCCTTCCACACTGAAATGAAGAGCCTAGTGGACTGCTTGGTCCTATCCCAAGCCTTCGAAGGCCTGGATGCCTCTTCCTCCTGGCCTGTAAATCGTCTGTACATGTAAACTGTCTGCAGTCTTGAACCTTTCAGATAGGAATTGGATCTTGTTTACCGATGAAGTGCTTTGAGACTTGTTGCCTTTTGCCGCCTCCTCTCTCTGAAATGACCCTGGGAGAAGAGCAGCAGCTTGTACTTAGTACAGTGGAGAAGCCTCCTGAAGGTGGGTTCTGGGGCTCCACACACCTCAGTATTCATGTGTCATGAGCTGACTTGCTGTTAAATCAAGAGTGCAGAACACTCCTTGCATCTGGTAACTGGATCCTGTGAACACGTCAGGGCGATGTGGCAACGTAATTCTTCCCTTAGCCATAGCCTATTCACATTGTTCTGATAATAGCCCCCAAGCTGCTGAACACCAGGTTACTGTGACTGACCAAAAAGCTGCTGGTTTGGCTGTATTACGAGCCTTCTACGATGTCTGTGCTCTGTCTGGACGGAGTACGTGGTGGTTGATTGTATTGACTTATAGAGCAATATGTGTGGGTAAAGGTGCCCCAGGGTCTGTTTGCCGTGGAGGGAATACAAAGGGAATTCTTGACCTGCTTATTTTTATATTGGTTTTCCTAGGTCTTGTCTAAGTAGACATTTCTCCCCTTAACCTTCTTGATGAGGTCAGTAGCGCAGCCTGTGTATCCTTGTGACGAGCATTAAGCACTGCACCATTTGGACCTGCTCTAGCAGGACTGTGCCGCACTGAGGATGAACACCAGCAGGTGTGCAGCAGCAGCATGCGTGCTGGGCTGGGCTGAGCTCGTGGCTGCAGGAAGGTTGGAGGAGAGAGGGGAAAAAAAGGCAGTTATGAAGATGTAGTGGTGATGCTTTCTGAACTGCCAACTCCTGCATTTATTGCAGAGTCTGGCAGTGGGTAAGTCATTAAACTTCGTGTCTGGTTGGAAAAGTATAAGACTCAATCGCTGTCCCATGAACTCCAAGCTGGGCATCGGAAACATCAGTGCGCCTGGACCTGCTGGTGAGAAATTACCTGAAAACTGGGTGTTAACTCCTATATCGATGGTTTGAAACATGCAGATGCTCAGCCCAGCCAGGTTTTCACCATTCTAAATCTCAAGCTTGGCAATGTCTTGCCCAGAGCCTCGGGAGGAATCGCTGGGTGTCGGAAACCCTGAGGAGCCGCTTCCTGGTGCCCTTGCCAGGACACAGTGACTAGGCAGCGTTGTGGGACAGCAGCGCCATCTCGAGTCACTGCCTTCAGACAGCTCCCGTGGGCAGTTCAGATGCTACTACACTCCACGGTACCTTTTAGTCTTCAGTCACTTGTTTTAAAATGACTTGCCACTGAGTATTTGACACACTTGTGGATTTTTTTTTTACGTGTTGCCTTTATTAAATGTTTGTTCCAAGACAGCCTTATCGCCTGCTGTCAACATGATGGTGTTCTAAAACTTTCATTTTCTGTTTGCTCTTATAGCTTTAGTGACGATTTACTGCCCTTCCCAGCTTTTTTCCCTTGTGTCAAGCAATAATTAGGGAGGCACCGTTCTGATTTGGTTTCCTGCTCACTTGCAATTGTCTCAAGTACGTGCCTAGAAATCCACCAGTAGTAGTTCAGCTTTCCGTATTTCCAGAGGGCTTTTTGCAGATTTCTGCGTTCTGTATTGCTCTACTTGCCACTTCTAAATGCTTCTAAAAGAAGGTTCCTACTCTTGCTGCAAGATATTTGTGATGTGAGAGTGACTTTTTTTAGCAAGATCTCAGACAGGTGAGTGTGAGCCACAGTCCTCAGATTCACGATATCTGAAAATAGACAGCTGTTTGAGGACTTCAGTGTGCTAACTTCACCTTAATTTCAAACTATTGAGCATGGTATCTTCCACTCTGCCACCTGAATTCCTGATACAAATGTCCCTGCAAAATGGTGGAATACCCTCTGAATGGCATATATTGCTGAAGTCGCAGTGGAGATGCTGCTGCCTTTGAAGTGTGTGCAGCTAAATTAAATGGAGAACACCCTTTTATTCCTGCCATCTACCTTCCTACTGCAATTCCCAAGTCCTGCCCTGTATTGGGAGTATTCTCCAAGCCACTTTCATGTGCTAAAATACTGGATAAATGTGATTAGTGTCTCTGATGTGGCACAGTGCTTAGAAACTGCTAGTCAGCTGTAAGGAGAAGAACATGCCTTTGAGTCAAGGTTTCAGGCTCCCTTTGCAGATTCAGAGTTAAAGCATGCCTTTGGCTTGCAGTCACAAGGACCGATGGATGCACAATGAAGCTTCAGTTGTCAGGGTTTAAAAGGACAAACGGGAGTGCTTTCTCAGGCAGTGCAAAGTCAGGCTGTGGAATTCATTCTGCAGGATGTTGTGGGGAGCAAAGTATAAATGGATTTTTTTTTTTTTTAAAGGGACTAGTTAAACGATGGTTTAATATGTCCACTAATTCAGGGAGATTTAAAGTTGCTGTAAATAGGAAAAGTATGCCAAGGAATGATTACTTTTCCATGTGCTCTGTCTCTTTAAGAACATACTACTATAGAATGGAGGAAATATGCTGGGCTAGGTGGAATGATGGTCTGGTCTTGTAGGGTTCATTTTACTCCACTAGTTGTGGACTAGACTAATTTTAAAGTCAATCTCAAATTTATCTATCAACATAGCTATAGCTGCATGTACAATGTGCATATACTCTGACTGTGGCATAATTACTTAAATGCGGCATCTGCTGCAGAGGTGGGCCCCTAAAAGGACAACCAGAGTATTCTGGCTTCAGCTTCCTCTACATGTTGTCTTGTATGGTGCAGAAAAAAATTGTCAAGACAGTTCTGTTAAATGTGATTGTCCATGGGCAGTTTGCCTTGTTCTCTGATGCTCATGGAAACATAACGATGGATTACTTAAATGTGGAATGGAATGCAGCACTTCTGCCTTCCAGCCAAGTGATGCAGGACAAAGGAAATTCCTGATGTACACTTCTACATGCGTGAGCCACCCAGTGGAAAAAATAAATGGGCTACCAAAGGCTAGAGAGCCACATCAATTAAATCAATAATGCATTTACCTGTATAATTAAAATATAGGTCAGTGTGTTTAACTGGTTTCATAACTTCTAAATTCTGGAACTTGTAAAATTTTTTTTTTAATGCCTCTTCTCTCTCCCCCTTCTCCCCCACCCATGTTAGAAGCGCTAGGAGGCGGTTGTGGAAAAGACCTCATTTCTTCAGTAGAAGCATCCCTAACTGAAAGTAACTAAACAGAAACCTGATCTGTGAGTCCTTGCCATTTGCAGGAGCACTCGGACTCGGTGATGCTACTGTATAAAGGTGATTGCACCTTCTGGAGTAACTGCTCCTGGTTTCTACAGAGAACTCGCATGCATTTTAAAAATGTCTTTATTTGGGGAAAATGGATTGGGGAAGGAACAGAGAGCTTTTTCCTTTTACTGAGATGTCAGTACCTAAAACCCATCAACACAATCTTTATAGCACGAATGTGATGCTATCAAGAGTAGCAGAGAAAATCTGTGCTATTTTGCTTAATAGGAGTCTTGTAACTTTCTTCACTTACTGTCATAGAGTATCTGGATACTTAAGAAATAATTGGACACAGATGTCTGTGGAAAACAAATCTGGCTGAGAGTCCAGCTTAACTGCAATGCTGTTACACTGACTGAAATGTCTAACTCCCACAGCAACACCTGGCCTCTTCATGTTCTGTCTATAAAGGAAAATTGTACGATAGTGAGATTTTAACTAAAACAGTAAATCACTAAAATGTTTTAAAGTAGGAGGTTTCTCTCTTCACAAGCTGATGAATTTGGAAAATATACTACAAAATATAAAGCAGATACTCTAAGGGAAAAGAATGGAATCTTAAAACTACAAATTTTCTGTTACTTTTTTTCCTTTGAGTGTTTTTTTTCTTTATCTGCAAGGCTTTTGGTATTCCCCACTTCCCAGTTTAGAAGTGCAAAGTATTCATAATGCAGGCTAATATTACACTGGTATTCCTGATGGGAAGGGCCTGTAAAACAGACACTTTTGATTATATTTCACAACATTTATCTTCTCTGGAAATAGCTGAAGCAATGATGTATTATGTAGATGCATTCTCACATGTTAATTATAAACTTTAGAGGTCCTTGGGTTTGTTTTTTTTGTTTCTACCTGGGGTGCTCTGCCTGTCTTTGCGCAATCTGCTTTTCTCAGTGTCCCGTGCTCCGCGCTATCATCCTTCCTACTGCTGCACATCACTCCCGTGTGCCCAGCTCCTCTATCACTTGCTCTTTGTTCTTGGAAGAATTCCCGTTTTCAGGATGCACCCTCCTTTCAACCTCCTGGGATTAGCCTCCCCCACTCTCCCTTGTTCCTGAATTTTTTTTGTTTTTTATTGTATCTGTCAAAGTTCAATTGTAAATTCCTTGTGGCAGGGCTCTGTCATTGTGTGTTTGTAAGGTGATGTGCACTCTTACAGTACTATCTAAAAATAAATGTGGTATTAAGTTAATCATTAGTTTTCCTTTTGAGGCTGAACATAATAAAGTTATTGCTTGGTTCGTAAGGAGGATCTGTAAGCATGGAAGTTTTACTTGGTATTGTCAGCTAAATTGCTTGGCTGCACTTTGAACAGTTCCTTGTCCTTTTTCTTCTCCAGGCAGGAGTTAACAGCCAGATTTCAATTAATCTCTCTTTGAGAAAAGGTTAAGCTTTTTTTAATTTTTTTTAATTTTTTTAATTTAGATAGCAGCCTGAGAAAGAAATGAAGCTTAGTTAATACAGGGAAAACATGTCAAACAGTGAAAGGTCAACAACCGCAGCCTTAGGCTGGGATGTCTGTAGCAGGGCTGCACATTGCAGTTAAACATGCTAAATGTATGGGGTTTTACTTTCTTTATTTTTCCAATCAACAGAGGTAGTCTTTGCTTCATATGATTCCAGAGACAAAAGTAGTAAATCAGTCCTGTTTAGCCATTTTCCTGGCCGTGGCCCCAAGTACTTAAATATAGGTCACATAAAAGGATTTTTGTAGTTATCTTCTTTCATTAAATATTTGGTGTTGCGCTTACTGCTAAGTGTAGCCCAGACTGATGCAGCTCTTAAGCAGTGCTGAACCTGAATGAGGGCGAATGCAGTAAGCCACTGCGTGCCCGCAAGGCAGACTCCGTTCTCAGAAAACCGCCTATTTTTGCGAACCAGTCAACTGGAGACGTTTCCATTATCTGACTGCAGGCTCCGGTTATCCCCCTTCCACACACCCCCCCCCCCCAAAAAAAAAAAAAAAAAAAAAAAAAAAAAAGCCGGTAAAGCGGAGAGACTTGGGGAAGTTGGTGGCCAAACAGCTGGAGCTGCGCGTCCGCCGGGCTGCTCGAGGCGCGAGCAGCCGGGCACCGAGCAGCGGGGCGGTCGGGGCCGCGTCGCCCTCAGGGCGGGCTGAGGGGGCGCGAGGAGAGCGCGCGCGCGGAGGGCGGGAAAGGCTCGCGCCCCCCCCCCCCGCCCCGCTAAGCAGCGGCCAACGGCCGCCCGCGTGCTGCTGAGGTAAGGACGCCTGCGTGGCGCCGTGACGCAGCGGTTGCCGCAGAAACGCCCCGCCCCGCCCCCGCCGCCCGCTGCCCCCCCGTGCCGGCGCGGTGCGGGTCCAGCGGAGCGGCCCGGAGGCGCCTGTCACCTTCAGCGGGGCCGGCGCGGGCGGGAGGCGCGCGGGGGCCGCGGCGGCGCCGCCATGGTGCTCATCAAGGAATAGTGAGTGCGGCGAGAGCCTCCCTCCCCTTTCCCAGCCCTGCCCGCCGTGCCCCGGGCACCCCGCCGTCCTCCTCGCGGGCCTGGCGCGGGGGCGGCCCGGCCGTGCCCGGCCCGCGGAGGGGGGGGCTGCGGGAGGCCCGCGGGGGCGGCAGTGAAGGTCACGGCGGCGGCGAGGTTGGGGCGCCCCGCGGCGCTCTCCGCCTGGCGCCCGGCGAGCCCCGGCCTCCCGGCTGCCCCCCGGGGCCCGGCGGAGCCGCTTGCGGAGGTGCTGCCCCCCTCCCGGGCACCGGGTGGCTCCGCACCGGGGGGTTTCGGGTGCTCCCGGGGTGGCCGGTGCCGCCGAGGGCCTTGCCTAGGTCCGCGCGGCGAGGGCCGGCCTCCCGGCCCAGGACGCCGGCTGAGAGCCGCTGGCTTTTACCGTGGTTGGGGTTTTTTTTTTTTTTTTTTCTTTTTTTAAGGTGGTTTCCACGGGGTCGGGAGGCAGCGATGTAAGGGAGCCTAATGACAAGCCAGCTTTTTACCCACCCCCCCCCAGCTATTTAATTTCTACCTAGAAAATGAAAGAGGAACAAATGTGACAGATGTAAAATAGCTCCATAATTTTTTCTCGTGCGGAAGCCTCTCCTTTTAGTTCTTCGCTGCCTCCGGGTCTCCTGTGGTTGTTGTGCCCCATGATGGGGAAGAAGAGGAAGAAAGCAGGGGCCAGACGAACTGTCCCAAGCGCGTGTGTAACTATTAGTCACATCGCTTTATGCGGTCTTTCATTTGGTTCCTTCATCCACTTCAATGTCGTATGCTCTTTTGGACTGGTGCACTTTGGCTAGATGTCTTTGAGCTGCACATACTTACTGCTCGTATTTCCTTCTTGCATTCCTAAGCTTAACTTAAAGATTCAGTTTACGGTTTGTTTTATTAAGTACATTCTGTCCTTTTAAACTTCTTTTGATTGACAGAAGAGGTCTTTTTTCTTTTTTCTTTTTTCTTTTTTCTTTTTTCTTTTTTCTTTTTTCTTTTTTCTTTTTTCTTTTTTCTTTTTTCTTTTTTCTTTTTTCTTTTTTTTCTTTTCCTGATGGAAGATAGCTGTGATCTCAGTGATAAAGTAGGTTTTCAGATCTTTTCTTCAAGCGCATTTACCTAAGTGACAGTGTCCTCCTGTTGGCAGTTACTTTGCCAGATCACAGGGCATGGCATGGATCTAAACATTGGAACTCTGCTGAGGGTTGCACTGGTCCCGGTAGCTACCTTTCATCATGAGTAACTTCCCCCCCCCCGCCCTCCGATCCTTAAACCCTTGCTATTTTTATCCAGCAGTGGGGGTGTAGAATTTAACAGCAGCAGCAGAGCTGGTCTTTGTAACATAGAGACACCCTTACCTTCTGGACTGCTAAGCTGTGTAACAGACAAACACAGGATAAATGCTCAGTTTTAGATGCATGAAAAGCTACCAAACTTGTTCTTCTGTAACCTCTATTTTGTTTATATTTTTCTATGATTATAGTTGGTAGATGTACTTTTTCTCTTATGGCAGCTGTTTTATTTCTATTCAAGTTCAGCTATCTGTTTCATGATTCTAATTACAGTTTCAGTCTTGCCTAGTACTGCAGTAAAGCTCACTTGCCAATGAGTTCTACTACCTACAGCACCTCTCATAAAGGTGGGAACATCATTAACTTTGCATACTTTCTGAAGTCTGAAAATTCAAAGTTCCTTCTTATGAGGATGATTTCCAAAAATCATTTTACTTGGTATTCTCATCACAGCAGCTAATCTAACTGATCTTTCACGCTGCCTGTTCCAGAAATAAAATATAAAGAATAAACATGAAGACTAATGGGCAGAAGACAAAAATTATTACATTTGTTTCTTTTTACTGGCTTCCATTTCCATTTTCAGAAGGCCCAACAAACCTCTCGCTTTGTCATTAGCCCTGTTGCCCCCCCCTTGTGTCTGTTAAAGGATATGTGGCTCTGAGGGCAGTCAAAGTTGCAAGATCAGTCAAAGAATTGCTTTTACTTTTGATTTCTTGGGATTCCAGCTAGTTCTAGCAGTTGCGTATTCTGAGTTGTGTCATTGTATTGGTTCTTGTATAAATCTTCCTCAATGTTGTATGTAAAAATTGCCAGTTTTACATTGCTACTTGAGACTGTTTTTTGACTAAATCTCCTGTTCTAGGAAGCAGTTGTTAAGGCATTTAGAAACTATTTGTTTTGGTGTGACTTGGATAGTGAGACATTCACTATTACTGCTTCACTGGTTGTGGGTGCCTCAACAGTGCATGCAGGTACCTTGCTGCCTATCTAGTGTAAGTAGTAAAAGTATAAATAGGGTGCATGTCATGTGAGGAGATTATTCTTCCATCTCTGTGACCCCTTGTTACATCCTCCCTAGTAAACCAAACAGGTATTATCTCTTGCATTGGTATTTTAGGGGACATTACAGAAACAGAGCAGTATGACAAAAGCCCTATGTCAAGTCTTTCATTGACAGACAGTGTGTATGATCTGTCTTTTCTCTGAAGCTTTTCCCACTGATGGTTTTGCAGCAATAGCTTTTGTTTAATGCTTTCATTTGATGCCCTATCAGTCTTTCAGAATAATCTTTCCTTTCTACCTATCCTTGCTACGGATAAGCCTGTTTTGATTTAAACTGCACTGGGAGACCTTGAGAAGAATCTGAGTATAGAGACTCACTTCCCTTTCCTGTGAAGTGAGGATAATGACACTGACCTCCTCTGCAGCTCTACTTCCCTTTGCTGTCGGTTGAGGCAGATTTTAATCTAGGAGGTATCTTAAGTGTTCTTCAGTATTTTGGGGCCTTTGATATGGCAGGCAACCACATCATAGAACTTGGTTAGATAAGAAATTATGTCCCAAAGTTGAGTCTTCATTCCCATTACTAGTCCTGAGAGACTTTTCCTCTCTACCCTCTTAAGTTGTTTTCTCTCTTCCTTCCTTATCACTTGACTACCTATAAATACTAGTCAACCTCCACATTCTTTGTTTGCTAGGCTAAATGGATTGTAAACTATTTCGCTTCTTTCTGTTTCTGTGAAAACCCAACTGCATGATAATATTTAGATCTGTTGCCTTCTACTTTCTTAATCAGAATTTCATTAGCTTAAATCAATCCTTGTATGCCGTTTTCTAAAGAAAATACTTGCACTCAATTCCAAAGCCACTGTTTCTTCCCTGATACTTTGTCTTGCATCTTTACTTGTCATTCTATCCCTATTTGGTTCTTACTGCAGTTTTATCCTGGACCAGTTAACTAACCTGATGTCACGTTTGATGGCATAGTCTGCCTCTGGTAAACCATTTTTCCATTTTTGTTCTCCCGTATGTAAGGAATACTGCACTGAATTGGACCAAAGGTCCTTTTCCACCTTGCCTTCTAGCAGATTTTTTAGGAAACAATATATAAATAGTAAATAGAATGATCTTCAGTGTATCTTTCCAGTAAGTGGCATATAGACTTCCATGAATTGATCAAATCCCTTTTTAAAATTGCTTATGCTTCTTGTGCTTGGCAAGGAATCCCATAACTTAATTATGCATGGTGTAAAGAAGTACTCTTGACTTGTTTTTTATCTGCTGCCTAATGATTTTTATTATGCCCCAACAGTTGTTCTGTTGTAAGAAATAATCATTGTTCTTTTCCCCATTCACTCTTTCACATCATTCATGACTCTAAAGTGCTACCATATCTTAACCCTTTAGCTGTCTTTTGTTCCAAGCTGAAGAGCCCGGTCTAACTATTTTCTTCTCACAAAGAAGCGCTTTCTTGCCTCTGATCAGTTTGCTACCCATTTCTAACTGTTCTGCATCCTCTTTGAGATGGAGTGACCACAACTGTATGGGGTATTCAAGACATTGATGCACAAGAGATTATACAATGGCATAACTGTTATCTATGTTTTTTGTTTATATTCTGTGCTCTAATTTCTGATGTTGTATTTATTTTTGAACTGCTACTGAACTGATGTTTCCAGATGCTTTTCCGTATGGACACCAAGATGTTTGCTGATGACAGCTACATTTGGGGCTCATTACCCCCATGTTTTTGGGGAAACTGAGTGCCTGTAGTGCATTATTCTGCTTTGCTGACACCGAACTTCATCTGCAGTTCTCAGTAGTTTTTCCTGCAGTATTTTGCAGCCAACATAAAACTTTGCTGTCATAAGTAATCTTGCATAATCTGTAAACTTTTGCCTCTCTTACAGTTTGTCCTTGTGGTGTCTTGCTGATAACATTCCTCTAGTGTAGGAAAAAAATTTTCACCATCGTTATTTGTTTTAACTGATTGTTAATCCTTAATAAAGATGACTTTCCTCTCATCCCCTATTATCTTCATTTCTTTGAGACTTTTTAGTGAAATTCTTCAAAGTCTAAATATACTGTATAAACAGATCATCCTTTTCTGTGTTAGATCTCTCTCTGAGGTGTGAGTTTGTTTTTCAGAGAGCCACCTTGACTGTTTCCATGTATCACGTTTATTCATGTGTCTAGCAGTTCATTATACTTCCTTGCTATAGAAGTCATACTGACTTGTCTGTAGTTTCTTGGTCACCAAAAACTTTCTGAACACAGTTTGGGTTTGTGTGTCCCCCCCCCCCCCCCCCCCCCATTTTGATGGGACTGTTTTGGGAATATTTCTGTCAAGCTTTGTACATCTTTAAAACAATTCTTACAAACCTCCCTTAATAGAAAGAATTGATCTGTGATCTGTAAGTACTGTCTCTCACTTCACAGGATTATTGAAGTCCTTAGTGTTTTTAATATGGTTCTTCATGCCAGTCTAGGTAATTACTACTGCTGAACTATGAAAGGTCTTTTCTCCCCTCAAAAAGCATAAGCACACTGAGCTTTTGGGGCTTGCATCCACAGTAGCTGTATCCATTTCATATCTGTATCTTGCTTTGGTTCCCTGATTTAACATCACCCTTGCTGAAAGGAGAGGTAGAACACATATTTAGTTTTGGGAACATAGGTAATGTTTTTAAAGGCCTTAACAAGCCTGCATCTTTATCACTTCTTAAATTTTTGGAAGGACAAGAATAAAACTAAGTCTCAGTATGACTTCTGGCAGTTTTTGCTCTATAGTCCAATCAGCTGAATCTAGAAGGCAGTAAGGAAACCACAATGTGAAACTAGTGACTCATGTATAGAAATGGCAACTCCTTCTTTCTCAGTTGTGTATAGCTCCTCTATTTAGAGTTGCTTCCGACCGGATAGGACATATAAATACATATTGCTATGGTGTGTGGCTATCACAGATCACTACAAATCTGCTGAAGTACATAGCAGCACTCTACAACAACTCGTCAAGAAATAAGAGGAGATTGAGGAGAATATATTGAGAAAGAACATGCAACTATCTTGATACTGTGTATGTTCATAGCCTGGGAAGATGTTACCAATAAGGTTCTACGATAATATTATAGTTTAAGATTGCAGTTAAGCTATATCACGCATAGATTCTCTTTGAGGCTATTAAACAAATAGTTTTGGGACTGAAGAGCAAGTGCTAGGGATGCTTGCACTACATGGAAAGGAGATTGAGGGGAAAGGAAAGCTGCGTAGCTGTTGCTGTGAGGAATGTGTCATTTAAGTTTTGCAATTACAGGGGTGTTGGTTAACTTTCTGTTCTGTTTCTGTATTCTCTTTCAGTCGTGTTATCCTGCCTGTGTCTGTGGAGGAGGTAAGTCCTTTTCTTGTTGCTTCCTTCTTTTCGGACCGTAAATAAACTTACGATCAAAGCAATTCGTTTGAACAAAAACTGGAAAATGCAAAAGAAGGATATAGCTGTCTTCAGGAACCCTGTGTACTCTCATTCAGTCGCGGTCAGTTTGGCCAAATAATTTAATTTCTGTAAGCCTCAGGATACTGACACACTCCTGTAAAGTGCTTTCAGATGTGTCGATGACAAATCTCGACTTTTCAGACTGTTCTAAAATGCAGTTTCCTTCTGATTAATACTATTGTTCTTTTTTCTTTTTTTATTTTTGAACATGAAGAGGACACTTTAATACAAATTTAAATTTACCCTTTATTGTGTTTTCTTACAGTTCTTTTGTTACTTTTTGTCTAAGAGTTTAAAACAATTTCTTTTGATTTATGAAGCTGGTATAGGAAAGCAAAGATTATGTAGGTACTTCCTAGGACTTTTTGGCAAGAGCTAGAGAAGACAGGTCTTGAAAGAAAACTTTCTTGTTGTTTAGGTGAAGAAGTTTGTAGTGGAGATAGTGATTTTGATTGCTCAGCTGGCCATGGAGTAGCTGTGCAGAGTTTGTAGCTGATGCCTTGCTGTATCCCCTGGGGGTTGCATCTTACCTTTCTTTCCTCCCTCTTTCTTAACAGTCTTCCCTTCTGCACTGAACACCTTCTGCAGAGAATCTGACCATGTAAATGTTTTTCTAATTGCCTGTGTTCATACTAGGAAGGTAGTTGAGAAATTGGAATGACCGAGTCTATAGCACTGCTTTGGTAGCTTGCCTCTTCTGGATGTATTTTTGGTTGTGGTCCTTGACTGTAAGCCTTCAGTTTGAGAGCTCTGGTCAAGGGCTTGTTCTAACTCTTAGAAGGAGCTGTGAGGACAGGACTCTTGTTCATTTTTCTTTCCCCTGAGTATAGCAGCTACTGTGGCATGGGCAATGGTAAGGTGGATCGTGGCAGCACTTTGGAACTTGGTGCGGTATACGCCTGCAGCCATGAGGCTGGCTAGTAAAAGAAAAACAATGCCTAAGCGTTGAGTTCCTCGTTCCTGTGGATCAGCCAGTTGTGACATGCATCACATGCTGACGGCAGGCTTAGGCCTCTTTTCAGATGGTGATTTTAGGCCTCTGTACTATACTGGTGCAGGAACGAGAGCTGTTAATGCCAAAAGGCTGTTGCTTACTCCTTTTCTGTAGCTTTTATGCTTTCTGCATGAAACTGTTTCACGCAGTTCTAACTGAAGTCTGACTGAAGTATTAGAGTAGGTATGCTTAGATCTTTTATTCTGCCTGAGTGCTACCTGTGTGAGGAAGTTCTTGACAAAGAAAGAACTGACAGCATAAGCCTTAGCAAGTAAGTAAAAGATGCAAACTTGCAAGTGGCAGGGGAAGTGTTTGCAAAAGCTATGACTACATGTTAGGGTGCTCCAAAGCACCTAAGAAGAAGCACCTAAGGGAAGACCTTAGCCTGAATAGCAGAAGCCCTACCTCACAGCGAGATGCCTCGAAGTATCAAGCTGTGTTAGGAGAAAGTCAAAGCATCAGTGTACAGATTGTTTCTTTGAGGCGGTTAGACTGGATGGAACCCAGCACAGGGGTTTTCTAAGTTCTCTGATACTAGGATTAACTTTCATCCAGTTAAAGCGAGTCCCTTGCTACGCTCTTTTCCCTCCCTGACTGGCTGTTCGGTGCCAGGCGTGTTTTGAGCCTTGTGCGTAGGCTGCCTGTGTGGAAATTTGAGGTTTCAGGCAATACATAAATCTCTTGCTTTCTAGCAACTTCCTTGTTGGAGGATGCCCTGCAGTCGTCTGTTTAAGAAGGTGTATTTCTTTACTCTGGATCCAGGGAGTTCCAAAGAGTTGAGTAACCTACTGAAAAGTCTATAAAGTGAAGAGCAAATAAACATCACTAGAGAAAACACCTTAAGAATGCACTTATATGGGAAGACTACCCACCTGATCAAACTTAATTCCTCCCCAAACCTGCATATCATCACAGCATCTCTTGAATGATGTCCCTTGTCAAGGGTTGTTGGTTCTCATATGATACATGGGCTACATTTCAGGATACAGTTCCCTAAGCAGGAGGGGTTCTTGCCTTCACCTGGCTTTGCATGTGTACTTATGTATTTGGTAGCTTTAAAGGTATGCTAAAGAGGAGGGGTTGTTGTGCCTCAGTATTGAGCGGAAGGATGACTGCTGCCTTTGGTTTATGCGTTGCTTCATCCTCCTTCCTGTGTGGAGGAATGCTGACCCATCTGTGCATCACTCCACCACTAGTCTATGCTTGTCTGTACTACAGAACAGCTGTTAAAACTTGGTTGCTTTCAGTGATTCCTTCATAGACAAAACTGTAAATAGGGCTGTGGAGACTGATAGTAGCTCTTGACCATGTAGCTGCTTATTAATAATCTGTGACGTAGGGGGGGGGGCTTCTAATTTAACTTTACATGAGGAAATTTTGCTTGAACGACCCGAAATCTTAAGCATCTTAAGCAGGCAATTTGTTGCTAAAAGTCTGGTGCCAACGTATAAAGTATAGAATGAGATTAAATTGTGTCTTTGAAGCGTTGTAGTAGGGCTGAGGGAAATCTTCCATGTCATTGTATGATATGCCAGGGACTCTGTGTTCAGTCTCTTCACCCCTAACAAATGGAGCTTAATCAGTAGTAAGAAATTCAAGAGGCAACAAATGATCGGGAAGGTAGTGGGGAGATGTGACTTAATGTGTAAAGAGCTCAACACTGAATAGCTTAGCCAAGTAACTGCTGAGATGAGAACAAAACAGTGGAGGAGAAGCTGTAGTGATGACTAAAACTTGAAGGCTGGGATGTAGGAGTTAGACTGGAGCAGACTGCCTTCTACAGAGAAACTCTGCCAAAATGTGGTCCTACTTAGGGCATGCTGCAAGCTGCACTCCTGCACTTTTATACATCCTTGCACTGCAAGGAACAACAAAAAAACCCAACTTGGTGTACCTTAGGTGTACTAACCTTTACTCTTGCAGTCTCTGACTATATCACGTTGCACAGTGTCACCTTTGAGAGCATGGACTTGAGCTGCTGTGTGGGTGTCTCACCAGCTGCCACTTTGAAATGCTGGTATGGATTAGAGCTGTGTGTACGCATTCTGTGCTGCCTCTTTGTTCCTCTCACATGGGAAGGAGCTTGCCAAACACAAAGGACGCTTATTTATTAATTGTGTTCAAAGCTGCTTTCAGGAAAATAACTGTTCTTGAAGATGGCTATACTGAAATGAGGCCTTCTGAATGAAATTTTGTGTAGTAAAGGTAGGCTGTCTGCTGTATAAAAGGTGTTGTGGCAGTTGAGAGGGGTAGCTGCCTGCAGAAGAGACGTTTTCAGGAGCTCTCAGGGCTGCAAGGATAGGTCTGCCTGCTCTAGGCTTCATGGGCACAGAATCTGTTTTTCTGTTAACTTTCACAGGCAGACGCTATGAGATCTGTTCATTGGGACAGTTTTATTTGGGCCTTTTCCTCTTTATCAACGCGATTAAAGGATCAGAAATAACAGGGAAGATTAAATGGTGAAGATGCCAAACCAAAGGGCTTATCCTCTTAGTGTCTGAACTTTGACCCACGTATTTAAAAGGGAAAAGGAATGAACGAGAGGTTGTTACTAAGAGGAATTAGTTTGTACCTCTGGAGGCCTGTCCCGCAACTTGCTGCACAGCCATCAAACCATTCAGTCCCCTCCTCTAATGCTGTAGTTGCCAAACTCATGATGTGTGCTTTTCTGTACGAGTGCACGTGTGTGGCTTTTACTCTATTAGATCAACCTGCTTCAAAGATTTCACAGCTCCATGTTTTGCTCTTCTGGAGGGAGATGAGTATTCTGTTTTGTATGGGTCATCTGTAGGTAGTCACGAGGAAAGCAATGGAGTATACGAAATGTCAGGAGGCAGAGAGTTGTATTGCAGCCTAAAATCCAGTCTGAAACCCAATCTGCTGGCGACAGGGCAGGAACTGTCCAGCTACACGAATGCTGCTTGTATAACCTGGGCCAGTACCTTCTGGAGTGATCCAGCAGGGCTGCTGCTCTTCACTAGGAGGTCGTCTATGGGTTACTTTTACTGTAGATTGCTTTTACTGGGTGGGTGCTTTTCTGCAGGGGTAGTCTAATGGGTAGTCAGACTTAATGTGGCTCTGTGGTGAACCTGTGACTGTACAGAGCACTTGTTTAAATCCCTCTGGTATGGCCTTAGCCCTGCCCTAGCGTGAGGCCAGGACATCTAGCCTTGCACCTTTGGCATACCATCTATGCTCTCAATGTCAATAAATGTTTTCTTGAAAATATGGCCATTGTTAGCACCAGATGGTATAAAACACCATAGAACTTGGGTTCTGTTTTTATTTTGGATGCTCTGACAACAAAATTTGACTACTCTAGAAATCTTCCTTCATTGCTGGAGGTGTGCCAGCAGAGTCTTGTATTTCTGGGTTGCCAGCTCCGCTTTACCAGTCTGAATTTCAGTGTAGGGAGTGCTGAGTGCTCCCTATTCCTGATTTTGATGCACAGTCCTGTGCTGGTGAAAGGGAAGAAGGCCTAAGCAATATTCCATTGCTTTGTAGTTTGAGTTATGTTTTGGGGGGTTTCTTTGGTTTTATTTATTATTTTAGTCATTGCACTTCTGATGCCTGACACTTTCCGGATTACCTTGTCAGGCTTTTCAAACAGCCTTTCTCTGTATTGCCTTCAGCAGCAGTTTTTGTTTTCGTCACTTTCACTTCAGAAAACTATTGTACTGTGCCATGCTTTGAACACTTCCTCTTGACCTAGTGCTTTAACTTCGTCCTCAAAGCTCTTCTGGTTCTCTAACTTTGCTTGAAAGAGGCCTGCATTAATTTTCTTCATTTGATCATGTTTCTGTCAAGTTCTGCATCCACTTTTTCGCTTCCAGAGGCAAGAGTGTATTCGTCTTTACATCTTCTGCAGAGAAGAATGTTCTCTTTTGCCCATATACTTGATTTTGCTCTGCTTTTACCTGTGAAATATTTGGGAGAAGCTTCTTATGAAAGAGATTGTATGGCATGCAGTAATGTGGGTGATTCCTGGGGGTTAATGCTGCTAAGTGAGTCTCTGCAAGAGACTGAAAAATGATCTTAAAGGTAAGAATTTTACTGTATGCTGAAATGCTGTGCTTTCCCTGTTAGTGGTTTAATGCTTGTGGCTAAGAGGAGATATGGTATGGCAGTCTGCCCAAAGTCAAACGAAAATGGGTTAGTTGGATAAGCTTAGGTTTGGACTATAAATAATTCTTTTCAGTCAGAGGGTAGGAAAAATCATAGGGATGGGGGGACAGCATGGGCCAACTGGCCCTCTGAGATGATAGTTTATTTGGTTATTTCATTTAACTAAAGTTTTAAGAATGGATTTAGATATGGGGAAGTAAAACATCATTTGGAGTTGGGTAAAGACAGCTGAAGGAAGAAGGGCTCGGTTGGGAAGGGACCTGAGAGAGCAGAGTTTGAACTAGATTCAGAAGGAAAATGGAAGTTCAGTGAAATGGCCTAATATGACTATAGTATTAATTTTGGCAAGAGAGGTTTAAGCGTGTTAGCATACATCATAAAGACTAAGACAGGTAGTTTCACTGCATTCGGCCACTAGAGGTAACAGCATTTAATTGAAAAGCCTACTAGTGCAAATACTCTCTTATCTACAAGATTCTGCCTTAGTTGTTTAGAACTGCTTTGTGGAGATGTTCATCTCTGACTGCACTGGGCTTCTAAACTTTGCCCATCAAACAGATGTGTTTCTCAGACCGCTTAAATTAGGTGGTGTAAGTACCCTCTATCTCCTTCCTCCCTCCTTTGTTTCTTCCTGTGTGCCCCTCTCCCCCCAGTTTATCAAAAAACTTCTTGTGAAACTCTTTGGGATTCTTCTGCATAAAGTACTGTATGCTTATTAATTTAGGACTGGCAGTGCGTTTGACCTGAACAACTGGGCCATCTGTGTGCCAAAAAGAGTGAATAACAAGGAATTTTGCTGCTGCACAGCTGAGGTCTCCTGGATTCTCTCTAAATGTCATCCTAACAATCCTTTCATCTTTTTTTACTTTCTCCTGAATTTGTCTTGGTTTTGAACTTGAGATCTAAGGGTTAAAAATAGCTATGCTGTTGGCTGTGCTTTCCTCCTATCACTCAAGCTTTCTATGTCAAAATGAAATTAAATGAGCTGCTTATCTGGACACAGAAGTGGATGTCATTTTCCCATCTTCTCCCCCAGATAACAAATTTACCCTTGGCTTCTTTTGGTAAAATTATAACTTCTGCTAAATTACAGCTATCACAGTAATGTTTCTTTAACTTCTTTAGTATCAAGTGGGACAGCTGTATTCTGTGGCAGAAGCTAGTAAAAATGAAACTGGTGGAGGTGAAGGAGTGGAGGTCCTGGTGAATGAACCTTACGAAAGAGATGGAGAGCGTGGGCAGTACACACACAAGATCTACCACTTACAGAGGTACGTGAAGCATCCCATTTCCAGAGGCAGACAGGGTTAAAAGGCAAGCAGAGCTGGAGAAAGATGGAATGGGATTGCAGCAACTGTGTAAATCACAGATTATGAAAGGTCTGAAAGACATGGAGATGAGACAAGAACGACAGCAGCTGGTGGACAGTACAGCTTGAAGTGAGCATCACTGGAATGCCCATCTGCCCCCCTCAGTGTAGTTGTTGCCCCAAGAAAATCTGGCTCTGAGCTCTTTTCAAAGCAAATATAATTCTGTTTCACAATATTTCGATACTTGAATTTCACTATAAAGCAAAATGCCTCCTAGATTTCAACCTGTGTTCTCCTATATATTTCTTTTTCTTTTTTCTTTTCCCATTTATAATTATACAAAGAAGGCTTAGCTGAGCCTGTCCACATTCAACAGTCTCTGGAAATGGTAGTTTTGGTGGTGTTGGGAGGAACTCCTCCAATACCATCAACATGTTTGTATCACTACATTTCAGATGCTGTTCTGTCTTTCTCAGAGTGCCTAGGCCATAGCCCTTGCTACATGCAGTTCTCATTGATACTTACGCCTTTCTTCCTTTTCCCAAATTTTGCAGCAAAGTGCCAACATTTGTGAGAATGCTGGCCCCAGAAGGAGCTCTGAATATACACGAAAAAGCATGGAATGCCTATCCCTACTGCAGAACTGGTGAGTGTGTGGGGAAGGGCTGTGGATTGCTGGCTTTTTGGTCTCTCTTTTGGGAAGTAGGAGGGGAGAGGGAAGGAGGCAAGCAGACGGGAAGATGTTTCAACTCTTATCTTACATTTCTATTCTCTATGCCCTTCTTGTGGCTCAGAAAAAGCAAAATCTAGTGCGGTGGAGTTGAAAGAAATTTCCTTGTCTGATATGCTGCTAATGAGTAACAGCTTATGTGCAGTTGGTGGGGACTGGAAAAGAGGATGTCAATCCTGCTGAAGAAAGATATATGCAGTGCTAATAAAATTAATATATGAGGGATGCCCTTAGGTACTCAAGTGCAGCATAGTTTGGTGAAGAAATTCTGAAGAAGCAGGAGGGAAATAGGGAAGATATTGGTTGCTTCTTACTTAGTGTAGTTTGAAGGGAATAGCAGTGTTATGTGATTGATATTTACTCAGTTGTGGGATCCAAAGTTAGTGAAGCTTGAACAGATAATGCTGCTGTGGCTTCTGGGGTGATGGGAAATGGTGGCTTGACGCAAATATCAAAATCTCAGCCAACAAGTGTGAAGTGAATCCACTTGTAAACTCTGGACTGAGGCTCTGAAGGCTGTGCAGAGTGATGAAATAATGTCAAACTCATTTTCTGCTGCTGTAAGGAATTGTTTAACATCTGTTTCTTCACTGAGGTTATCGGCCTCAGTGTTTCACCACCACTGTTTTTCTGGTCTTTGTTGCTGTAGGAACTGCAGCTTTGACTTTACCTCCAAACCTGTGCAGTATTTTTGGCTGCCTTTTATGCTGTTTGTATCTTTGAAGGATACATTTTTTGCTATTTGGCAGAAGCACAATTGCTATGGGAACTATAAACTTAAAAATTCCAACTGTTTTTGAAACTCAATATAGAAAAGCTAAATTTTCAACAGAATTTACTTGAGATAACTTTAAATGGAGTGTTTTAAAAGGAGGGAAAAGCTTTGCAGTGAGGGAGGATAATATTACTTAAGTATATGAAACTGCATGTGTTAATGGTAGTGGCATGGATATTTCAAACGTGCAGAGTTCAGCTACTGCCGTCATCAACTAAAGAATAAGTTTTTAATGTGTCATTAATCACTCAAGATGTTGAAACCAGAACTTATTTACAACCTAGCTTTCTCACTTTTATGTAGTTTTCTTTTTGAGTATCAGTTGCATATCAATTGGGCAGTAGTATCTTGTTTGTTTTCATGCTAGGAACACTCAACTGGTTGAGACACAAACAATCCTTTCTCTAATTCCTTGGATTGTGGAAAGAGATCTAAGCTGACTCCATTAGATTTTGTTAGACAATGCCTAGCAATATCTTCCTCCTCCTTTTTTCCTCTCTGCTAATGTCTGGAACAAAGGCATGGAGTCTTCTCACTTTTAGCTGCTTACTCTTCAATTACACACTCCTAAAATTCCACTTAAGTGGAAAAAATGCAATATCAAAATCAAGTAGACTTTCTGGTGCAATCAATAAAACTTCAGATTTTGGTATGTTAGAAATGGCATAATGAAATAAAATCCTCAACTGTAATAAACCTAATTTAATATGAGATAGAAACTGTATTGTTGTGGGGGTTGGAGCAGAAGGCAGTTTTTATGCGGAGGCTGACAAATCTGTTTACAGAATCTGCCAGCCTGACATGAATCAAGAAGTGCTCAGAAATGTTGCTGAAACCTTCACTTGCTAGTACTGGGCAGGAGGGAAAAACTCATGTATGTGGTAGGTTGCCTTGCTGGATTATCATTTTGCATTGAGACAAGTTCAGGTATTTAGGTCGTAAGTGAAAAGACTTTGATGGCCTCACATGAATCTTCCTGTGCAACACAAAATACCACAGTGGCTTGCAGTAGCTGGCATAGCTTTCAGCCCTCTTACTGGTGTTGAAAATTAGAAGCAGGGGGTGCGGTAAAAACTAAACCTGGTTCAACTGTGCAGGAGTTAATGGTACTCCTGCCAGTGTCTTCCTATATTTAGGTGATATTAGTGTGCTTTCTTGCACAACAGCTATTACGCAGAGCCTTTTAAGTTTGGATAAAACAGTCTTTTTAGTTGTGCAGCACAGCATTTTATTAATGTACAGGATATAGCGATCACCTTTACATTTTCATGTCTCCTCTGAAAAGCTAAATTATTACTTTAATATGCATATTATATACGCCATTATCAAAGAAGTACTGCCAGTAGAGGGAACTGAAATGCCTAGCTTGAAACTGGCTGCAATTACACACACTTATGCTATAGTATGTTGTTTTATGTACTTCAAGTGGAAGCCTTGCTTTGTTCGTTAGAGAGTATGAATTGTAAATGAGGTTGTTGCTTGTATGCATTTACAACTTCTACAGTAAAAATGAAGTGAGGATTGCCTGATAGTTATAACCATGGTCTGGTGCCAAGGAGAACAGCATTCTTAGCTCTTTTCTTTTGCAGTCTGACGTGGATATTAATGTCATTTAAATGCTTTCAAAAAAGCAATTTGTTGTGTGTTCCACTCTTCTGGGTGTCAGCATGAGATGCCTGTGGCCAAATGTCAAGAAATTGAGAAGTTAAAGCTGTAGCTGAAATGTGTAGGAGTTGCTGCTGTAACACCTCAGGTTCAGGCCCCAATTTATAACAAGCTGAGCATCTAACTTTTAATGGACATTTCTAAAGAGATTAGTTTGTTCCCTGTACAATTGAAGAATCTTCCCCATAGGAAGGTGAACAAACCTGTTTTAAGGCAGCTGCTATTATGGTGCATAGTCATGGAAAAGCACTTTGTCATGGGAGGGTGGGAGGGCTCTAGTTTATAATTATTGCTGGCTTACCCAGTATTTCATGTGGACTAGAAGGAAAGAAACTCCTTCTTGCAGAAAAGAATGGAATGTTCTTTGAGATGGAATTCAGCCTTTTAAAAAAAGTAGCCTAGGCTCTGCTTGCTTCCGCTCTCCTCCCTTTCCCCCGCAAACCCATGTCAGTCTAAATAATTAGGTCTCTGTAAAAAGTAATTTTCAAACTGTTAGGGGTTTAGACTAGTCTGAGGCTCAGCAGCAGGCAATTAAAGCAGTTGGTTTTGCATGATAGGTGTTAGGGATGGTTCTGTCCACAGGATGTTGGGTTGGAAGTTCACAAATTTTAATAATACCTTTAAAAAGAAATTGTTCCTTTGTGACACCCTCCTGTTAAATTTTAGGGTTAAACTTTGCTGGTTTGTTCTAGCTCCACAGACATCCTTATTCTTAGACGAGAATTACTAACGTACTCTGAAGGCTCAGGTAGAAGTGATGCCGACTGTTATAGGATCTTTAATTGCTTTTCTGTGTTGAATAATTGAGCCTTACTATCCAGGGAGTTTAGTTACCATGAGCAGCAGAGATGCAGAGGGTCTGGTTACTGCATGCAGGAGTGATGAGGTCTTCACTGGCCTGAAATCCAGCATGTGTTTGCTTCAGAACTATGGAGAGGTTTCTTATCTGCAAGCTGAGAAAGGATTGGTAAAATGCTGCCAGCTGAACAAACTTATTCCATCTTCTCATCCAGCTGGCTGGAGTCCAGAGAGCAGAAGTGGCAGTACATAATTAATTGCTGCTCCTCTGGGTTTCTCCAGTTCTGAGAATTTCCAGAGGAGAATGGGGTGAAGTTAGCTATTTTTAACGGACTTCTAGAGTTTCTTTCTTTGGTAATATCAGCAGCTCCCTGGGAAGCTGAAATTGTCCCTGTTTTGCTGATAGTGGGAGGAGGGTGATGGTTGCTATACCTTCTTTTTTCACTAAAGTACCATATCTCTTTCTTTTCATGTGTCGATTTCTTGGACCAGTTATTACAGTAAGTATTGTTTTTACTGATGATCTGTGGAAGCATGTGTAATGTCTGAAATAAAGCATTCTGGGTATAGGCAGCTCTAGCATGAGCTAAGGGCATTGTAGCTTTTGCTGTTGTAAGATCACATAGATTGAGCTCCAAGTCCCTTATCAGCTGTAGCACCTCCACAAACACCTTATAACGAGGGACAGAGATCTTTTACTGCAGCACACATGTTTACACATGTTGGAATGCACCATTGCCCAGATAAACAGATTAAAAGAAAGTTCATATCATTATGTCCCTCTGAGTAATCTGCCTTCTGAATTTGATATTTCCTTTTTACATGCTGAGTGTTTTACTGGCTTGTGCTTTTGTTTCTACTACCTTGAGGGAGCATAGGGTTACCTTTGGAATCCTTCTTTTACCCACAGTAATAACTGGAAATGGACAGTTTTCTTGCTTACTTGGCAGAACTATGCTTCTTCTCCCTCCTCTTTCCAGTGCAAAAGCTATCAACACATCAGTTTGATACTGTTTTTCATTTGAAGAGTTGCTTCCAAACATGTATGAAGCGCTAGATGAATATTCTCCTTGAAAAGCCAATTTCTGCATATTTACCTTATGTTACCCCTTCTGAATAGTGGCAGACTTTCTTCTTTAGGCTCTCCTCCTCACACATTTCACTAAAACAATGGAACTTAAGTTTTTTCAGTGAACAGCTCATGGTTTATTTGATCTTGTGCACTTAGTGATCAAATAACTTTTCTGAAAGCAACCCTGTGTTTACAGATATAAATGAAGTTCCCTCAAACCCTAATCAAGTTATAATGGTCAGCTTTGAGTTGACCTTCCTGCTGCTTATCTAGCTAATAAGAAGACAAATGTTATTTCCAAAGAATAACAGGAAGCTTTATTTCGATGACAGAATGAGTATATGAAGGATGATTTCCTGATCAAAATTGAAACCTGGCATAAATCAGATCTTGGAATGCAAGAGAATGTAAGTACTTCTGTCACATATTTTGTCTCTCTCTTTAATGCCACAAAACTGCTTTCCTTGCTAGTTTAGAGAACTGCTGTGCAAAACTGTGTCTTTAATCTCAGTGTTCCAGGATTCAAAATGCTTATTTTGCTAACAAGGCAGAGACTCTGCCTGGTAAAAATTCCTTCCATTGCCTCCTCATATATGCTGAATAAAATTGTCCCCGAAACGCTTGTGCTGCTTGAGCACCTTTGCTTCTTTAGAAGATTTCACACTGTGCTTTACTATGATATGTCCTCTCTGTATGTGGAAGGGGAGTAGTGGGTGTCTGCATCTCCATCTGTTTTTTTATTATCGCAGAATAGGAGTGTTCTGTAGCTGAATCGGTTACATTCATCTTGCGTTTTCACTGCAGGTTCATAAACTGGAGCCAGATGTATGGAAGAATGTAGAAGCTATTTATATAGACATTGCTGATCGGAGTCAAGTACTTCCCAAGGTATGGTAGGTGGGTAAGAGCTCCCTGGTGTGGGAAGCGTTGTGCTAAAAATGGGTAATACACAAACTGCGTCCTTGGGAGTGGTCACAGATAGGAGGACAAGAAGGAATGCCTTTCTCCCACTTTCCTTGCTCCTTAAAATGGTTGAAGCCAGATGGAGGGAGAGCTGTTCTAACAGCTTTATCAAGATTGTAAAATGTGTTGCTTAGCCTTAAAGTGCATGTAGACAGTGTATATATGTGGCTTTATAGCACTGCAGCTGATTATAGCACTTGAATAACAAGAAATGCCACTGCCTTTTCCATGCAGAGTTTTAAACGGCATCTCTTCTGAAACTGAGCTATGACTGCGCACTTTTATCTTGTACTTGTGTAGCTAATATTTTGTTCTAAGAAGCACTGCAGTTTCTGTAAGAAACTAAGGGATATTTCTATACTGAGAAAGAAAAACCCTACCGAAAAGTGGCATGTTTGAGTTCCCCCACTTGGTATTTCTGATATAGTTTGAAGTTGCCTAATTTACGTGTTCTCAAACTCAGCCTTGCTATTAAAACAGTAATAGTACTTATTTTGGCTTTTCTTTCCAATAAAGATGAATTTGTAAAATGTGAGTAGCATCTCATTTCTGACAGATTAGGCAGGTAGTAAGATGTATCTGCAAATACCGACTATTCTGAATTAAATGCTCTGAAAGAGCAAGCTGAACTCACCTGGAGATGCCACTGATTGATCACTTCTGACACCAATCTGATAATGATGTGAGTCTGCTTTCATCTTAATTGAAATGGGGGTAGGACTAGACTACACACCCTGGTCTTAATCTAATGTGGAGGAAGAAGATGCTACAAGTTGTATTTGCCATGCAATAAAGGGGCATAATTAATGCCTCTTTATTTTTGGTGGTATTGTGAGTTTGACTATACTTGTCTTGCAGCATGCAGTATGTGAGCATCATACTGATACAGCGCTGTGAAAAATACCTGATGCCCCTGCTCCAGAGAGCATAGATATGTTCACCAGCAGCTGTGTTTAGCCCCTGAAGAATAGGTGGTTACAGAAAACCTGTTCTGGGAGTTTACAGATCTTCTGATAGTGTTATCCCAAAGGATTCCTTACAGAAGTCACATCAGTTTGTTACCACTTCTCCACATAGGTCTAGGATACAGCACAGGGGGGTGAAATATGTTCCTTTGAACAATGCCTGAACTAATGTTGAAGTCTGAGTGAAAACAGTAACTCTTCAGAAGGGAATTAGAGGTTTCTGCCCACCAGAAAAATACCTCCTGTGTGACAGTGGGCAGCTGGGTAACATTGGGATAACTTGTGTTTTAATCTTGTGTGTCCATCCAACAGGATTACAAGGCAGAAGAAGATCCAGCAAAATTTAAATCTGTCAAGACTGGACGTGGACCTCTGGGTCCCAACTGGAAGGTGTGCATTGCGTGATTTCAGGAACCGTATCAGTTTGTGTGACTGAAGTATGTCTGTGGTCCCAAGCCCCATTAGCCATACATGCATGCAAGACATTGGATTTGTTTCTGTAGAAGGAAATGTAGAACTCAGCAGGTGATCTGTTCTGATATTAAAGAAACTGGAAGAGTTTGATACAAATAGATAGAAGGAGTTCTAAGAAACTGCCAGAACTGTCTGGTGTTCAGCCCAAGAGCTCACCCAAGAGAATTCAGTGATGAAATAGCCGAGTTACGAGCAGCAGTGTGTGACCTTTCACTTAAACCTTTGATATCTGAAGACTCTAGATGGGCAAATGTGATACTCTTCTTTAAAAGGGCTCTGGGTGGGATCTGTGGAGCTGCAGGTATGCAAGTCTGATTTCTAGCAGGCAAACCTCGTTGGAGCTGTAATAGGGGATGGAATTAATGAACATCTGGGATTAATGTGATCTGCTTGGGAAAAGTGGGTATGGCTTCTGTAAAAGGATGTAGGAAATCGTGCCTTTCAAACCTTGTGGAGTTCTTGAAAGGCTTGATGATCATGTGGATGACTCAGCTGATAAAATCTACATGGATTTCCAAAATCTTCTGGTTAAGGACCTTGCAAAAGACTTTTAAGTAGCCATGGCATAAGGGTGAAGATCCTGAAAGAGATAGATTTAATGGAGGAAAAATGGAGAACAGAAGATAGGAAGAAATGGTCCATTCTCAAAATGCAGGGAAGGCCACCAGTGGAGGTGACTACAAACTGTTTGCATCATGCTTATAAATTCCCTGGAAAAGAGTGTGAGCAAACAGGTGACAAAACTTGCTGATGACACATATTGAAGGCGTAAGGATGAACGATGATTGCGAGGAACGGTAGAAAGATCTCATGATACTGACAGAAGGAGCTACTTGCCTGGAAAAGTTTGACCTGAGTCCTGATGTGAATATCTTTATATCTTTGCAGAAGGAACTGGGGAAGCAGACAGATTGTCCATACATGTGTGCTTACAAACTGGTAACGGTCAAGTTCAAGTGGTGGGGTCTGCAAAACAAAGTTGAGAACTTTATACAGAAGGTAAGTGAGCTCTTCGGGCAAAGATGACGGAATAAGGCATTACTCATCTCCCATCTGCTTTAGCACCTCAGCTTGTTGTAATGTTGTGCTCTGCTTGGAAGATACTAACTTGAAAGCCAATCGTATCATTTCAGGCAGTATAGTCAAGGCCTCTGCCTTACATACAGCAGTTGATTAAAGTTGTGTTCAGTTTGCTGCTAATCTCAAGGTAGGTCGGGCTGACGTTTCTGTGAGTTGGCTATTGAATTTTTGCAGTTTTCAGTCTAAGGCATTAAGGTAGAACATCTTTGTTTTAGTTTGTTTAATTGATCAGTCTGAGAATTGTGGTCATTCAGCATTTGATTTTTTGAGTGGTGAGATGATGCCTATATACTAGAGATATTTTGACTGGAGGCAAGATGTTTTTGTGGGGAGGTAGCAACAGCTTCCAGTATTTGATTTTAATTATCTGAGGATCTTTCTGGCAAGTCTTATAGCAGTAGTCATGTTTTCCTTTCCCAGTCGTCTGCTGGAGAAAAACTGTGTTTAAACAAGGAGGGGGAAAAAAAAAAGATTGAGGGGAAAATTCATTAAATTAAAAGGTGAAAAATTAGTATCCTGGAAAGAGCTTTTTTCTGTGGATGAGTTCATAACCCATGAGCTGCAGTAGGGTACTAGACTTGGGAATCAGAACATGCAATATTCTAAGCAATGTCATGTTCCTAATTTGCCTATAACTTCAGATTCTAAAGACTCCTCAGTAGTTGATATTGATAAACTACAGTGCTGCTTCTGCAAAAGCATAGGTATGGTGATCTAATTCTCAGAAGAGAACCCTAAGGAGGAATGACCATGCTGCAAGATTTCAAGCACCTATAACAAAAGCCCTGAACAAAGCAGTGTCTTGAATCCCTTTCTGTTTGGGTGTCTCTTCAGCTGCACGTTTACTTCAAAGTAGTTGAGTGGTTTTTTGTGAGACCAAGTTATCAGATGCAAAATCATAATTGGTAGAATTGAAGTGCCCTTCGCTATTGAGAACTTGCCAAGACCAACTGCATACCTTTGTCTAATCTTGCCTAACTTATCTCCTATAAAATGGAAATAAATTGCCTCTAACTTGGAATAGCTGGTGCACATCAGTTACCTCTGCTGAAAGATTTTCAGCTCTGGAAAACAAGTTTAGACTTGTTTCAAATCACTGCAAAAGAGAAAAGCAAGGTAGGTGCATTTCATTCCTTTACATTTGCTGGCCTCCAGTGTTTAGCAAGCCAAGGACTATTTTAAAAATACTTTTATTCTGATCCTCTTTTTCTGTGCTCCTTCAGTCCAATTGTCATGCTTTAAGTAAACCAAGCCTGGAACACTTTATTCGATCAGAACAATAGTGTCAAGTCAAAGGAAATTACTAAAGCATTCACTAATTCTTTCAATGTGCAAGCTGCTGTTTAGGCTTGGAAAAAATGTTTCTTTAGGGATTCAAGGCTCTAGATGTTCTTTTAAAATAATAAAAATGAGCTAGTTTCAGTTTCCAATTGTAGTAGTTCTATAGAAAAGTAGGTCGGGGAGCTGGTTCTTCAGTGTACCGATCTCTGAGAATTGTTATGGTCTAGTTAGATTCATGTTAATTGCTTTCTCAGCAAGTTTACTGTTTCCTCTTCATCTTTTCAGCAAGAAAAGCGTCTCTTCACAAACTTCCATCGGCAGCTCTTTTGCTGGCTTGATAAGTGGGTTGATCTGACTATGGAGGACATTCGTAGGATGGAGGAGGAGACCAAGAGACAACTGGATGAGGTCAGTGGAAAAGCAGGGCAGGTGTGGGTTGTGTAAGAAAATGTTTCTATCCAGTACATTGAAGAGAGGAAAGACTGCTCCATTGTCACAGCATATTGTGTATTGTCCTCCTGCTATTTAGGTCATGCTGCTTGTGGTTTGAATGACTGGCTCTGACTTAGGTGCTCTGGCATCTCCTCCTCATCATTATGGACTTCTTGCATTTGTTTTTGAGTCAATAAATATCTTGACCCATAGGTAGTGTAGAGTATGAGTGTTAATGATTCATCTATCACTTAATATCTTCTTTAACTTTTACGTAAAGCTGGATGGTCATTATTGTCCTACTTAGTTTCCAAAAATCAGTTTACTAAAACCATTTTTAGCTCTAAGTATTATAAGCACATAGCGAAGGTACGTGACAGACTTCTTACTATGAGAAAGTTGAATTTGCTGTTAAGGAGTTAATTGTTCTGTGATTTGGGGGTGTTTTGCCCCCACCTCCACCTGGTGCTTCAAGATATTTGATTACAGTTTCATGTGCATTCTGCTCTTTGACTGATGGTTGCAGATTGCTGAAAGACCTGCAGCTTAACGGAAAATGGTGCCTGGATATGCATATTCACAAAAACTGGTTTGCAGCGCTCAGATATAAACAAGGCCTTACATAAAGAAGGGTTGTTTAACATGTTCCGCACCAGTAGAGTTTGAAATAACATCATGTGAGAATCGGTACTTGACATATGTTTCCTCTTTCAGATGAGAGAAAAAGATCCAGTGAAAGGAATGACGGCTGCAGATGACTAACGTGACTTCTTCCTTGTGCACTGTAGGTACTGAAAATTTGACAAAACTCATTGCTCTGTTTAAGACAAATACGTTTGGGACAAAGGATCCTGTTTGTAGCTTCTGGCAGTCAAACTGTAGTATTAATTGATAATAAACCTGTTTCACTGGTAGGTCGATGAGTGAATTTACTGTCTTGTTTCAGAATTATTCTAAAGCAATGTTTGAGTGAAAAGTTGAAGTAAAATGTGTTAGAACATTTTGTACACTTTAGTGCTATTCTTATTTCATTATAACGCATGTGTCACTTTCCATGACTTATGGAGAAACTTTTGGAAATCCAGAAAGAATAAGTTGGGCCTGCAAATACTATCATTTGGGATGTGTTTCTGGCATATTGTTTGTTAACAGTATTTATGAATGGACCAAAGCCTGGGTCAATGCTTACACATCAGAGGGGAAGGAGGAGGAGAGGACAATTTTAAGGCTTTTAACTTATTTCATGTATTTCATTATGAGTATGCGAGCTTGGGGGAGGAGGGACTGTCCTACTGGAGAGCATATATGAATTTGCCCTTGCTGACTAACCCCCTAGGCTATATTCTAGACAGCGTGCTTGGTGATGACATAAGCAGTGCTGAGAATGTTAAACCATGTTCTGTTAAATCATATAATCAGTTTCGGGTTTGGTGGGAGGGGGCAGGGGCAGGCAGAGTTGTTGGGCTTTTTGTGTTTTTTTGTGTTTTTTTTTCTTTTTAAATGTGGTATAGTACTGGGGAAGTAAGTAGAGGACAAGAAAGAAAAGATTGCTCGTTTACACAGAGATGAGAAGTCCAAGTTACTACCCACAACATTTCTAGGGCAATAAAACACAGTCCTGGCTATCCTTGGAAAGAATGGGGTAGCGCCTAGCCACAGCTTTATCAAGGACTGACTGTTTGTCTCTGTGTGTGCTCTATTATTTACTGGTTATTTGGTGGTAAGAGAGAAACAGGGAGGGGGAGTCTTACCACCTTCTGAAATCAACTACATACATTTTAATCTTTTAATGAAACCTAAACCTATTTAGTTTCCTCTTCATTTATTCTGGTTCTTAAGAGAAGTGAGTTGGTGGTCTTCTCATAATTGTACTGTGGCCTCTGGAATTGTTAGGTTAAGTTGCAATTCATGTTTGTCAGTCTTAGGCTCTGCTGGAAATTCTGCTCTGGATTAGGGGAAATTCTGCTCTGAAATGTGATGCGGTGGTGTATTGTCACTGCACTGGAGGCAGTGTGTCTAAACATTTGCTTTATGAGGGTTCAATCTGACACTTCTGCCACACTTCCAAAGTGGTTCTGAAATGTTTTCCTGTTGTCTCTCTATTTTAGTTTGCAAGACAGTCATCAGGAAGGCCTGGGGAATCCACACTCTTGACTGATGGACCATCTCTGGATCAAGCCTTTCTATATCCAATCGGCAGGCGATTTTAAATCTCCCTTAGCTAATTCTAGATGCCCTTTAATATTGTGAGCAAATAGACCGTCTGGTACTAAGCACTCCAATGTTAGCACGTATATGAAGGAGGTAGCTCCTTGGAGGCGTGTGACTTAGAGATCGCTGTATTTATGACTCCTCCCTCCTTTTTTTTTTTCATTCTGTTCAGACCAATTTCCATGTGGCCCTGTTTGATTTCCAAGTGTCATTTTTAGCTAAAATAGTCTTGTGATGTGGTGACTTAGATTTTTTTTTCGACTGGGATAAACTGCCACCTTTGTTCCTGCCCAGCCCTTCACCATTCTTTGAAAGTCTGTTTGGAGAGGGAAACTGTCAATATTTTAGAGTGCAAAACTATTCCACAAAATTCTGTGCTCTGACCTTGCTCCCAAGGTAACAAATTTAATGGCATATAATCTGAATATGTTATCAGGAGTAGCCAGATACAGTTCTTGGTCTGTGATAGATATATGCTGATATGTGGCTTCTGCACAGCATTATTTTATTCTGTCTTAGCACATGTGAGTTAAAGACTGAGCAGAAGCTGTGTTCGGCACCCCCATGCTAGGTCCTTCAGCACACAACTGTTGAGTTTCAGTTTAGCGATACATGGTCCCTTTGGCTCATGTAGCCATGTTGTCTTTTAGCTTCGTGTGTCAGTCTTATGAAATCATTGTGAAAACTTGCTTGACAGATGTTTACAACTTCCTGGTTCTTTCTTTAGTAAGACTTAGAATAACTTACAAAACTAAAATTATTTTGACTACTAATAATGTGATTCTCCCTGGACAAATTAGAGTGCAGCAAAGCTCGTGTATAAGTAAAGTCTCGGTATCTGATCACACTTAGGTGCCTGGGTCGGTGGTTCTGCTCAGCAATAATATTCTTCCCATTGCAAGACTGACTTGAAACATGTTGTTTCCTTCTATAGAATAGTAACTTACAAAGAGCTGCAGTTGTTTTGTAGGATACCTGTCAGTTCTTATAAGTTGCAAAGGATACTGTTGAATAATGAAAACAGCTCTTGGTATTTAATGAACTGTAATACTTTCTGTAACTATCCTTATGTTGATACCAGCTGTAGACAATCAAATAAGCAGAACAGAATCAGAAAACCAGTGCTTTATTAAATATGTATGAGAAAACCCCAATTTCTTTGCTTATGCATCAGGCCCAATCTTTGACTCCCCCCCAATAGGCATCACTTTATTTTCCACTTCTGTATTTGGCAGCACTAATGGGAAATACTGAATGCCAAACACAGACACGGGTGTATCTGCACTTTCAAGGAGTCTTTTTGGCACTTATTAATACATCTGACTCCTTCAGCCCTTTCCTGCAAGCAGGAAATCCTGAAATGATCCCATGCCATGCTGAACAAATATGTGCTGGGGTCTGAATTGTTTTCAGTGCGAGGGAAGATGATTCATGGTCTGGAGGGAGAGGATGGCTTTTGGTTACTGGGAAGGGGGCAGTTTATCCCTTTTTTTAGTTTGTTATTTTGCCTTACTCATGTCTAAGTGCAATAAGCTCTGAATTGTACCAGTAACTCTGGCAGGCTCTTCTCAGTGACCTCAGACAGTTTTGCGGGGTGGGGGGGATGAGGGATTTTTAGCAAACTCACCAGGCAGAAGTAAAACAAACTTACTGTAAAATAGGTGAAGATACTAAATCTTAATCTGCAAGGCTATTTGGGACCAGGATGTTGTTTCATGGCATCTTCTGTAGGTGTTCAAGAAGTATTTTAGGAGTGTAGGCCCCACTTAATAGTTCTTTCAGTTTAAAATATTTTTAACTAAGAATTTATGCACTGACTTCTGTTTGTGTTTGTCGGTTACGTTTTGAGGGATTCTTACACTTGAGGACAACTTGAGAATACATAGCACATTTGTTCTTTAAATTTGTGTTATCCAAGAGGCTTTCTATCTGATGACACTAATCGCTGTGGAAGCAGATTGTAACATTCCACCGTGCAATCCTTTGCTGATCCGCTGTTTTCAGAGTAAGAGCTTTTACGTAAAGCTTTCCTGATTAGTGGAAAAAACGGGGAAAAAATGCAGCAACTCCATCCTGAACTTTTTTTTTTTTTTTTTTAAATCCTCCTCCTTGCTTTCTTTCCTCCTGATTCAATCCAAAGTGAAAGCATCCCTCAGCCTTGGGATAGACGAATCCCGTAACGGCCTTTCAGTCTCGAGGCTTGGTTCCCGCTAACGAGCGTAGCGAAGATGGTGCAGCGCCCCGGCGCTGCGGCTCTTTCATTGGCTTTGCAAGAGCCCCAAACCCTGCTGGCTCCCGGAGGGGTTACCGCTGGGCTGTTGGTCTGCTCTAGGGCGATGGTTGTGCCGTGACCCTCTCTCCGATTGGCGCCAGGCGGCTCCGAGCGCCGCGGTACCGCTGGGACATGAGTACTGTGCCGTGGGGGCCCACGACCCATGTCGGGCCGGTTCGCCGGCGGGGCCACTTGCCCCCGCCCGTCTCTGGGTTCATCCCCGCTGGGCCTCCCCGCCACGTTCCGATCAGTTCATCGTGCTCTTTCCTTTGGCGACACACACTTTGTAGAATGGGTTAGATTATCTCGTTGTTTCTTTAATGTGAGTTTGTGCCTTTTTTGTCTCCTAATCTTCCAATACAGGCATATTGGAAACGAAATCTAATAAAATACTAGACTGAGCTTTACGCTTCTGCCTCCTTTGTTTCGGGTGCAGCAGTGCGGGGCCTGCAAACGTGGTGCAAAAAGGGGGGGCCGGGGTGTTGCAAAGGGGAGCCCCGGGGCTGCAGCGAGGGCGCGAGAAGCGTCCCCGGGGGCTGCAGTGGAGCTGCAAGGGCGGCCGCGGCGCCGGCGCTGCCCGCGGTCCTCCCGCGCGCCTGGGGGAGCCCCCGCGCGCCACCCCTCCTCACGTGACCGCCCCGCGGGCCAATGAGCGCGCAGCGCCGCCGCGCCCGGGAGCGCAGCTGCTGAGGGGAGCGAGGCGCCGGAGGAGGCTGCGCCGGGCGGGGCGGCGGGGCGAGGCCGGGCCGAGGTCTCCCCTCCCCGCTCGCAGCGCTTCCCGGCTGCGGCCCGGGCCCGGGCGGCGCGATGGAGGCGGCGCGGCGCGGCGGCGCGAGGGAGCTGAGGTGAGCGGCGGCCGGAGCCGGCGGGTCTGCGCGCTGCTTTTCCCGAGGCGCGGGAGAAGAGCGGTGACGGCTTTACGTAACGGCCGGGAATTAGCGAGACCTGTTTCTGCTCGTTAGCGGGGGTTACGCTAATCAGCGATGTTGCGCAGTCACATGAAACGGAGAAGAAAAGCGGCTTTTCTGCTTTGAAAGCGTTGGCAGCGCGCGGAGGCCTCCGAGGGCGGCGGGGCCCGGGGGGTTATCGGGGAGCCGCTCCCGGCGCTTAGCGCGGGCCGGTCACTGGGCTGCAGGGTCCCGGCTTCCCCGCTTGCAGCGAGGAGGGAGGAGTTTGGACACGTCTTTGGCGTCTGCTTTTCCAGTGGTATTGTTTTGTTTTGTTTTGTTTTGATGCCGTTTCTTCCACGCTGATAAATTGCGGTGTCACATATCGCGGGCTCGGTTTGGCTTGAGGAGGCCTCTACGTAGGGAACCTGCAAGCAGCTCTCTGTAACGAGAAAAATAGGAAATAACCTCACCTTTACTTAGATATACCGTAACGGTTATGACATTGTGTTAAGATGACTCTACAGCCCTAAAAAATTCTCTGCTGTTGAACAGTTACAGGAATCAGTGACACTAAATGCTGTCTTTAAAACATTATTTTAATTTAGGAGCTTATATGCAGAAAGCATGCCCGTGACTGCTCTAGTGGTGTTGAAGGCTTCTTCTCCTTGGGGAGGACTCACAGATGTTTTAAGACACCACGGTAGCGAGCATGGAAAGAGAGAGTAGCTTGAACAGCCACAGATCCTTTGGTAAAGGATCTGTTTGTGGCATCAGATGAGAATGATATTGCTGTAGACTTCTTTCCTTGCTGAGTTAGCGCTTGTATGGCCTTGTCAGGTACTAGAGAGCATCCGTAGGCCTTTGGGATTGCATAATGCCATAGGATGTTACCTGCTTTGCAGGTACATATACATCCCTACCTGTTAATTCTTTCCTGCAGACATAGGTCATAGCCTGCAATGAAACTGGATCGTTAAGGATGTTCCTGAAATTTTATAAATATTTTTCTTCTGGTGCAAATTCTAGCACTGTAGTCTTTCCTGTGTTCTTATTAGTAGTGTAGGTATTGGGGGAATTTAATTTCTGTCAGTAATGACTGATAACTTCAGTATTACTTGACTTTTGCCTTCTCGGATAATTGTCCTCAAAAATTACTAATAGGAGAGAATTCCCAAGTGATACATCTCTTTGATGGTAGAATGAGATCTGCAGCCTACATCCTTTTTTCCTCTAGAAATTTATTTTAGGATCAGTTTACTGTACTATAGCTTTTGGCTAACTTCAGTGTACCCTTATCAAGAGAAACTATTGATGAGAGAAATTGTGAATCACTGAACTAGTTGGGATGCAAGGTCACTTTCCAGTTCTTCTATGTACTTTGTGTCACCGTGAACAGACCTTTGATTGTAAGGGGGGGATAAAGGTACTGCCTTACATAATGGGCATATTTAACTGCATAGCAATGTTTATAGGACCGTTACACAAGAAATGTAAAGTGAATCCCTTTTTAGAAACTGTGATATAGAAAATACTGTCTTAAAATGAAACAGTGGAAAAGTTCTGTGGCAAGCATGTGTTTCAGGAAGCACTCGAGAGGAGCGGCAGGTTTGTTTGGCTTTGGCCAGAACTGAGCGTTTGTATGCTTGGAAGCAGGAGATTATATTTCTGCAAACCTACGGATGGAAGCACATGATTGACTCAAATCAACAATAAGTTCTTTTATATCTTAAGCTTATAGAATTAACCAATTTAAATCTATTAGAAAAAATGATTCAGTGTGTGCAGCTTTTGTAACAAGGCATTGAGTGTGGTGGTAGCGCTACAGTTTTTTTCAGCACGGCTGCATCTGCATTTGTCCTTTCGGGTTAGAAGCAATGCTGAATTTCATATGAGTGAAAACTTGATCTTCAGGACCCTCAGGCATCTCGCTCTTTGTTTTATACTTGGGATTTTAATGTGTCAGTCCTTCGGAATATAGTTGTTCTTTTCTTCGGAGCAAATGGCATCCCTCGGTAGTGAAGATGCATTTCAAGATTCATCAGCCATCTCCTTACATGATTTAGAAAGCCTGCACAACTTCCGCAGCCGTTCTGCCAGTTTCAGCAGCACGGGGTCCAGTGGCCGCTTGCACCTCCGTCAGCGAGTAGCCCAGCTTATGGCCTGCGTCGAGGACATCAGCTCAGATGATGAAATTCATGAAGAAGTATCTCGCACTCTAGATGAAGCTTTCCTTATCTGGGGGAAAAAGCTGAAGGACAAGTGGCAAGAAATCAGGTTTTGTTCCCTCGCTAGCTGATTGTTTTTTTTTGGTTTTTTTGGGTTTTTTTTTGTACTAGCTAATAAATAGACTTCTGATTGACAGATAGTGACAGAAGAATTTTTGTTTTCTGTAGACAGAAATTCAGTCAGGGAAGTTGGATGCTCTTCATGTTACTTGTTCACATTTAAATTCTAGTATTGGCTTTGTGTGACTTCTTATTTTTCTTCTTCATTTGTAGACTGCACATAGTTACCTGGAATGTGGGCACAGCTTCTCCACCTCCTGATGTCACTGGTTTACTTCAGCTCAATTCACTGGGCCCAGCTATGGATATGTATGTTATTGGGTAAGTATATGTTAAAGAACTTGCTTTGTAAGTTTATTGCAAAACCTGTAAGTGACAGTAAGCTGTTGAAAGCTTGGGGAGAACTGTGCACTGTGGATCGTCTCCCAGGAAGTGGTTTAATACTGTCGCTAGCAGAAGATGAAGACTAGAGTGAATGACAAAGAACAGAGATGATTTATAGCAAGAGACTCTTCTCCCCTTTCTGGAGTTGTTTCATATGACAAAACACAAAATATCTTTTCTTTGTCTAAGCACAACGAATTAAAAAATATTTTGGCTACTGTTGTCTTTGGCAAGTAGAGAACATACTCATTTTGATGGGAAAGTTGTCTGAAAATCAGTATGTTTTAAAGAAATTGATGCAAACTAATTAGGTAGAATCTGTGCCCTTTTGGGTTTGCATCATCTTTTAGTGAAACCGTCACCTTTTCCAAACTTGATTGAATATGTCAAGACATGTTCTTTGTCATAATTTATCTGGACTTTAGTATTGTCTTGAACTCTCACTTTGGGTGTATATAAGCTCCTTTAACTTAGCTTTTCTCAGTGTTAGACCTGTGGATGGGTTAAACTGCTTGTAACTGAGAAACGGAACAGCATTAAGAAATTTCTCACTTATGTGCAGAGAGGTCTGTTGGGGTGTTGTGGTTTGTGTTCTCGTAAGGTTATATGAATTCTGTCAAAACCTGATGATCCAGTGTGAGTAATTTTCATGTGTTCAGCTTACAGGAGGTGAACTCAAGGATCACGAATTTTCTCTCTGACTTGGCATTTGATGATCCTTGGAGCATTTTTTTCATGACTGTACTGTCACCATTGGGATACGTCAAGGTAACTGTTTACATCTCTGAATGTCACAACAGTGAAGGAAAATTTCTTCCTCAGCTCCATTCAAACTTTTTTTTTTCCCTTCAGACTGATCTTTCTACGTAAAAGCTATGTGTTGATGGTGTTTTTTGCAGGTATCAATCATTTTCATAGGTGCAGGTATGTTAGAAATGACAGACTGGTGTTCTCTTGGTTTGTTGGTAAAGGTATTTTTAGTGGTTTTTTTTTTTTCCTATTAATAGTAGTGTCCTTAATTTTAGCAGTAAAAATTGGACACGCAGAATTTTATTTCTTGTTTGGAATAGTTGGGTAGTTTTGAAGCTTTTGTAGATTGGATGATGAACAGCGAGGAGATGTTTGTTCAGATATACTGGCAGTGGCTAATGCAAGTGGTGCAGAACCATGTGATGAATACAAAAATACTCCTGTTCTAACAAGAATACATTCTCAAGGAACAGAGTTTAGTTAAGATTACTTAAAGTGAAATGTGATGTAAACTTGCACTCTAACAGCATATTTCTTGTGGCCACAATATCTCTATCTTTCTCTTGTTTTTAGAATTTTTTTTTGCTCTGTGCAATATTTGGGAACTGTAATGTGATGCTTCTAATGTAGTCTGCTTAAGTACCTGCTTTCACTATAAGTATCCCAAGCAATGGCAGTGATTTTCATTAAGATTGGTAAGGTTTCTTCTTCTTTTTTATTTATTTTTTTATTAATTTGTTTACAGATGAAAGTAAATTGCTTAAATATAGAACAGGAGTATAGCAGGTATAGATTTTTGAGGACTTTATTGAGGGCTTAGAACATTATGGAAAGTTTAAACAAGATTTTTGGTAGTACGTGGGACACAGGATCAATGAAAATACTAGGTATTTTAGTAATATAAACAGTAAATGTAGATGGATATCCTGAATTTCTCAAATAAATATTAAAAGCCTTTGAATGTTGTAGCAGTTTTCTAAATCATTCTTATTTCAGGGTGATTTTGCTGACATTAATATGTTATCTGCATGCTAATAAGATTCAGCAGCTGTGCCATTCTTTTAACTCTAATTAAGCAAAAATGTAATTAAATAAAATAAAGGACTTGTTGGAAATTTTAAAAAATTAAAGAAAACATAGTTCATTTTAGTGTAAGTTTTTGCTGATAAACATTTAAAATATGGCCCCAGGATGACATTCAGGCCCTGTATACAGTTAAAATGAATTCCCTATGGTATGCATGGCTGACTGAATCCTAATTTATGAATGCAGAGCTTAGGATGTACTAATGAATGGATGCTGCCACCTAATGGTTTTCAGCAGGGTTTAATTAGCTCTAATAAGAGGAGAAACAGGTCATCGACCTGCCGTCCCTTACTGGCAGGCCAGGTCAAAATCAAAATGGGCAACCAGGAGAGGCAGCTTTCCAGATGAGTCCTGGCATAAGCTTGTTTAGATGGAGAAACAGTTACCTATTTTGTGCTGACCTTGGACGAGGTTGGGTGTGGAGGGGTAGTAGTCCTCCTTGGGATGTTCTGTCACTTCACTAACGAGGTCTGTTCTTAGAGCGTTAGGTTATTGGGATCAGTCAGGTTTTTTCACAGTAAGCAGAGTCATGCCTTTTCTGCGAAGGATCTTTGCTCGATTTGGCACTACATATTGGTGGGACTAGTACAAGTCCCAGCAAAGGAGGGATCTGTGGTGTTTTGATATTCAAGGCCTGCAAAGGGAAGTTTTATAGTGGACTGTGGTTCTTGAGTTATGTTTAGGGGCTGGCCTACAGCAGAAAAGAGTGGAATGTAGCAAATAGCCTTTGAGCTTTGGAAAACAGGAAGACTTGAGCCACAGACTGGATCTTCTCTTTACCCATCATGGTCTGTAATGGGACTGAAAGATCTTGGTATCTCCTGAACTTAATTATGGAAAGGAGAGTACAGGTTACACCGCATGTCTGATCAGATACAGATATTTACGCATTATAAAGTAAATTGTGATCCATCATTTAAATACACTCTATGGTATGCATTTTCTTGAGACAATGAAAACAGTAACATATATCCTGCAATCATTTAATTGTTTTGATGTAGAAGCTAAGAATGAAGGAATTTTGTAGTAAATTTTCAAGTGAGATAAGACTTGGGCGTACTGTTCCTGCAGTTATATAGTTAGTGTTGTTCTTAATATCAGTTTTTATGCTAATGTAGTCTTGCTGTAAGTTCATCAAATATAAAATGGAACTATAATGTCTGTTTTAAATAGAATCATTATCATTAAAACAAATACTTAAACTGAATCTTGTCTCATGCTCGCAACATCCTAATAATGATTTTTTTTTAACAAAGATCATCTTTATTAGGCTAATTCCACAGGAAAAAAAAAGACATACCAGTATCTTAAAGCAGAAGCAGTCTTACATGTTCCTTAAGCATCTTTGCTTTGGAAGCATTCAGTAAATCAGCTTTTACAGGCATTGCAGCAAGAATTGCTGCTGTTTACAGCTTGTTATTTCTGCAGATGCCTAGAAGTAGCTGTTGTGCCTTTTAGACATTTTTACTGGTTTTCGGAACAATCAATTATGTGCTGAAGGGTGTTTGAGTTGGAAAAGCTTTTTGTTGGAGGATTTGTAGATTCGCGCTATTAAGATTATGAAAATCAAGGTGAAAAATCAAGGATTTGTCTCTTTATGAAGAGGATGCTTAAGGATAGAAACAATGGGCTGGTGAGGCAGAAAAAAAGGTCTCTAAAGACCTATTGTATGAACAAATATTCATGTGTTGAGGTCAACTTCAGATTTGTAATATAATACAGTAATGTTAATTAGTTGAGAGATTTATCAGAAATTGTTCATAGGCAAGTCTGTCATGAGAACTTACGCTTTATGGCACTGATATGTGTTGTATCATGGTATTGATGTCAGGCTTGCCAAGGGAGTTGCATGACTTCTGGTATGGCATTCTTTACCTAAAAGCTCCTATGGAGTAGATCCAAGGAATTCCAAATACATCCCTGGAAGTGACCCTGTCTTCTGTTTCTGTTCCAGCTCTCCTCTGTTCGCATGCAGGGATTGCTCCTTCTGATCTTTGTGAAGCACGTCCACCTTCCTTTCATACGGGACATTCATACCCAATATACACGCACAGGCCTCTATGGATACTGGGTAAAGAATTATCTGAGACTTGATTGCTTTGGTTACTTAATGCTTATGTTGGTGTGTGCCTCTAAATGGTATTGTGATGGGAGAGAGAATGTATGGCTTATTAAATAATGAATAAATTGACAAGCCATATGAGTCTCACTTAGTTGAACCTTATACACAAGTGCAGTACAGACCATAATGTTTCACCACTTTATTAGCTGAAATAAACTGTTGCTTTCTTGCTGCTTATTTAGATTTAAATGAGCACAATTGCTTCCTAAATAGCAAGATTAAAAATTTTATAGGTGATGTTAATAGTTGCATTTGCAAGTGTTGATCATAGTTTCAGAGAATACTGTTAACCTTCCATACCAGGGGAACAAAGGAGGAGTTACCATTCGCATGTCCCTCTATGGTCATACAGTTTGTTTCATAAACTGCCATTTGCCAGCTCACATGGAGAACACAGAGCAGCGACTGGATGACTTTGAGAAAATTCTGGAAATGCAGTTTGAAGAGGAGGATATTCCAAGTACCCTGGATCATGAGTGAGTTGTTCTGACTTTGTTCTGGCTATATTGTTTTTATCTGTTATTCTCTCTAAACTCGTGAATTTCTGTACTGAAGAGCTTTGGCTTTGGACTTTTCTCACATCACTTTTATGTGTCTGTTCAGTCTGGTCCCTGAATGCTGGGGGACCAGGCTGGAAACGATAACCTGAAAGATTGAGGTCTATTTTGCAGGACTGGTCTCTTCCCATCTCAAATTATACTGAATTTATTAGCACATAAATTGCAGATGTCATGGAGACATGAAGCGTGTTAGAAGCTAAAGCCCATTTATATCAAAAATCTTTCAGATCACTGGGAGATGTTTATCTTCCTCTCTATTTTTGTGTGAAGACTTGTGTTGTGTTTTGACCCATTTTTATTCCTGTTGAAATTTTAGCATCCAGCTGAGGGCTTCTTGGCCTTTAAATACTTAATTGATAATTTCTATAGCTATATGAATCATACCTACCTCAGATGCCTAACCTAAAAAACTATGACACCTTATTCGGGGCCACTAGTAGAGCTCTTGTTCTTTAATTGTGCAGGAATTATTTATATATTCTGTTGCTGCATGTAAGAATTTCCTACATCATGCTGGAGTCTAAAAGTGATAATATAAACATTTTAAAAAGGGTTAAGATAAAACTTTTAAGTTTGGATTAAATAAAAAAAAATATATGAATAAAGCTGTCAGGCCAGATAAATCCAGAATAAATTTGTAATATTACTTTTGTTGTTAATGGGTTCACTAAAATTAGGTAAATATGTATGAAACATGAATTTAAAAATCATTTCTTTTCCTATCTTAGTATAGGTATTTGATATTTCAATTTAATCGTTTTCATTTTCTCGGTAATGTCCATGCCAAATGTGCGAAATCATGTACAATCATCTTAAAAGAAGAAATTATAAACAGCATTGAAATAAAAGTTTTCTTTCCAAAAAAATCAAGTTTGGGGCATGTACCCCTGAACAGTACTTCAAAAGTATGGAAATTAAGAGAGATTCCTTTTCTTTGAAAAGGCAGTTTTCCTATTGCCTAAAATGTTGCTGATACTGTGCTCCAGTGCTTCATAATAACAACTTCCATTTCTGAGAATTACAGAACATGCAGTATGTATCCCTGCCTTCTCAAAGCACTAAACCAATGCTCTAAACTAGTTGATTAACATATCCAACTGGTGTATAGGTCATGAGTCTTGTGAATTATTTTACTGACTGTTACTGGGTCTACTGTTTAATACTAAATCTTTCCCTAATAGAGATGTAAGTCATTAGGGGACTTGGGATGAGATAATACTCAGTAATGTGCAAGTGGCAAGAATGCAAGAGACTCCACTTACAATTTCAGTTCCTTTAAAACTTTTGTTTAGTAGGTTATTCATCTGTAAGCTTATCTATAACTACTTAATGTTTTTATTTGTGCTGTTTAGATTAGGTAATATAAGTGATTAGAGCACCTAATTAGTATGATGGCTTATGTTCTGTTAAATTCTTCCAATTCTTCACTCATATGTTTATGTAATCCTGTAAAGCTTTTTTTTTTTCTTTCTTTCTTTTTTTTCTTTTTGCTCCTTAAGCATTCTCTTCTGGTTTGGGGATCTAAACTTCCGGATAGCAGATTATGGCATACATTTCGTCCGGGAATCGATAAATAACAGACGTTACAATCTACTGTGGGAAAAGGACCAGGTATGTTGTCTTTTTTTAATGCATACAAGCACAACACATTAGTTAACATTGTCTCTTGTAGTTCTCGTTTCTATTTAAGAAACAAATTCAGAGTAGTTTTGAGCTGGAACTGATCTAGCTGTTTGCTCTCACTTCTCAGTCATAAGCAGTACCATAATTAACTGCAAACTTGTTCTGCTTTTTTTAGTTTCATACTCATTTCAAGTGCTCATATATGACTGAAGCTTTCAGTGAGCTTCATGGTTTGTGAATGGTTCCATGCCTTGATCTCATCTCCTTATTCCTTCATCTAATCATTATTTTTAAAAGAGAAGCTGATTCTGGAAATTGTTTTGCATAGAACTGCTACACAACTTCTAAACCGGTCATGTCAACTGTCTGGCAGTAGCAAAGGGACCTTCTGAAGTTTTTTGATATGTTGTACTTACTGAGATGTTGAATTCTATTTGGAATATGCTCTCTCAGATCCTTTCCTGATTATCCTTTTAACTTTGATTTTTAAATATTACTTTTAAAAGCTGTTCTTTGTATAAACATTATTTCTGCAGTTAAATATGGCAAAGAAGAAGGAAGCATTTCTTCAGGACTTCATAGAGGGTCCTCTGCAGTTTAAACCCACCTACAAGTTTGACCTTTATTCCGATGTATATGACACCAGGTAAAAGCACAGTAAGATGTGTTAAGACATGGAATATTAGAGTGAACTTGGTGCTTGAGTAAATATCACTTTGCAAAACAAACCTAAACTTTCCTTAATTTGCAAGTTAACTGAGGCTGCTGAACTCTTATTCGGTGCTCAAATCTGAATAAATGAATGTTTCTGGCTGAAGAAGCCTGGGTCTACTGATTGTGTGAGGAAAGTGGGAGTGGCTGAATCATCACAACTGCTTATTTATTTATTATTTATTTATTTATTTGGAAGGACTAGATTAAAAGAATAAGCTAGCACTTGCTTAAACACAGTAGTTCATTTTTCCAAAGCTTTTTAAAAATATCTGAGTTATGTTTTTCTCTTACTGTAAAGTTTATTGTTAAGTGTTAATCATGTTTCAATGGAAGAATAAGCTCCTGGCCAGAGGTTTTGTACTGATCTTTCTCTTTATTTCCAGAGAGCAGAAGTCCCTGTTTTGGTTTAAGTAAGAAGAGAACTTTCTGGATTTCATAGATTTGTAAATATTTCAGAATCAAAACAATGCTGCTTCTGAGCTTTGGATTTGATTTTTGCGAAATATTTGAAAATCAGATAACAGCTGATTTTCTTCAGGGATTTTTCTGAACCTGTCTGAAAGCTGCAGTGCTGTCTACTCTGCTGTTGCACTTAAGATTAGAAATTTACTCATTTGTATCCAAAGACTCTTTGCTGTCTAACTGAGTGTGAACAGATATAAAGGGACCAGCAGTAAATCCAGTTGACAAATAAACAATCAAAAAGTATGCTTATGCATGCTGTATGCATTCTGCTGTTAAAGCTAGCAGAAGTATTTTGGTTGGTTGGAGGGTGATAAACGGACTTCAAGGCACTTAGGTCTTCTAAGCATCCTTGCAAAGTTTGTTTTATATGAAGCAGACAGGAATTTGTTATCTTTGATACTTTTTTCAATGTGGCTTTGAGATTTTTCTTTCCCATCTTATACGCCATTTTCTCTGAAGTAGCAAGTGTGTTAACTTAAGCTGTTCTTTTGGCATTTTGTTGCACAGCAGAGCAGACATATGGTAGCTCATAAAGATATCTGTCGGTTTATATAATTACTGAAGTAAGTGGGATATGGCCCCTTAGTCATTTAAAATCTGTCCACCTTATTATAGGTGAGTCAGACCTGTATATGGGGAAGGGGTAAAAGAAAAAGCATGTCGACTATTAAACTAAATGGCATTTCCAATTTATGATGATTTTGATATTCAAAGTTATTAAACTGACAGTTTTCCTTACACATCCTGCTCATTAACTTTTATAATTCAATCCAGTCCATTTTAATTCCTCTTCCATAGGGTATGATCTTTTCTCCATTTCAATTTGAAGTGATACATCCATACAGAGGGTTGCTGTTAAGTCTTCCTCCCACTACAGAGAGAACCACGAAAGGCTCATGTCTTCTGTTTTTATTGATATGGTATAAAAGGAAACTCTGAATTATGATTGCAGTTCGATATATAGCACAGTTGCAGGCTACAGGCACACTTTTCTTCATTATGGGATTTAAAGCCTTTTCTTATGAGGCAACAATAGTTTCTAGACTTGAAATACAGGCTAGTACAGATTAGAGGAGTATTGCTGTGTCATCTATGATTAGCATAAGCTACATGTTTGCCCAGCTTTAGTTATTAAAAGCAACTTGTTCTAAAAAAAGTTTTGAATGAGGAAATAAATATCATTCAGACTCTTTCTACATCCTCCTTAAAGTTATGTCCCTTTCCTGAGAATGACTATGCATTTGGAGTTTGGGGCAGTTGCTGTATTATCTCAATGTCCTTGCATGCATTTATAGTGCATTTTAGGAGAAAGTATCATTTCCTGTACAGAACTTGACTAACCCATGGGAATGCCCCTCCTTCCCTTCATTTTACTCCTCTGTCTCAGAAATCTGTGAAATTTATTTCCTATAAATGGAGCTGAGTTCAAATCAAGGAAACCTTGGTTGTAAAGCGTGGTAAAGAGCTGTAAAATGAAGTTTGGATGTGATTGCTTTCTTGTATTAATACATGTACTTGACAGTCTTTCAACTTTGAGTAGATTTTGCACAGTATTTTTAGCTGTTGGCAACTGTTTTTCTGCTCCTTTCACTTTTATCTTGCATTCTTACAGTGAGAAGAAAAGAAAGCCAGCTTGGACTGATAGAATTCTTTGGAGAGTGAAGAGTCTCTGCCAGCGTACGTCAAAAGAAAGCAAATTATCTGAAGAAGAACAAACAATATCTGTTACTCTGAATAACTATATCAGTCACATGAGCTATGGCATCAGCGATCACAAACCTGTTACAGGAACTTTTGGGCTTGAGGTGCTGTCCCGCCTTAACTGTTTAAAGCTAGTTTGTTTTACTAAGCTGGTTTTCTAAACTTTGTAAGTTGTGGTCTCAGTGTTTTGTTGTGATAAAAGTGAAGACGGAAAGTTGCTTTCTAGTTATATCCGTTCTGTTAGGAGTCCCACAGCAGGTGTGGCAGAGAAGTAACTTGTAAGAATAACTGAAAGAATAACAAAGTTGGTTTACTGTAAATTTTGTTTTTTGTTCCAGATGAAGCCTCTCTTATCAATTCCTTCTGTCACATTGAATCCTGAGGGTGAATGGAGTGCTGAACATGATGTTCTAATCAGTTATTCTGCAGTGCCTGAGTTCCCAAGCAGTGCTTGGGACTGGATTGGACTTTTCAAGGTGATGTTACCAGCACATCATGGCTCTTTACTGTAATGAAGACGGTAAATGTGACTGGAAGAAGTAGTTTTCTGTCATAGGACATTGTGATTTTTGCAGACGTCTTGTATTCTTGAGAGCTGATACTTTTGTATGCTGAGAGTTTAGCTCCATACAAAGATGGATGCAGGCTTTTTCACTCTGTGTAAGATGCTCTGCTAAGTATAAGTGGTGATATATTTAAGCAAAATGGTAGGTAGAAGTTATGGAAAGGAATAGTCCTTCCCAAATGCTTGCAGTTCAAAGAGTTCTCAAAAAGAGAACAAAAATGAAGTCAGTGGAAGGATGAAAGAACAGAGCATTCACATCCTCTCAGATACTAAAGGTTCATAGATGCCCCCAGAATGTTTTGATTTTAAAAATGAAGTGTTTTAATTAGACCTTCAGTGAACTAGTAAGCCTGCCTCTCACAGCTTTGAGTTTTCCATGTAGTGTGTGTTTGTCCTTCAGAAGGCTGATGGTGTGCATCTTTCTTTGCAGGTGACATTCAAGCATGTGAATGACTATGTTACTTATGCTTGGGTAAAAGATGATGAAATTTCTTCTAACAATGACAGTAAACAAGTAAGCCAATTATATATGTCTTTCTAGTAGTTTCTTGTGTAGTAGCATTCAAGGAACTATTTGTTCCATTTCCACTTCCTCCTCTGGGTTCTGTTTCCCCCTTTTTCCCCATCCAAAGCTAACTGGGAATGATGTTACTGTTTATAATCCCCCTTGCTATTTCTCCTTTATTTTTGGGTAATACAGCATACTTTCTTAGGTCTGAATGTATTGCGTGAGGGAATTGATGAAATAACAGTTTATTCCTGTAGTGACTCTTCATTGTATAAAGAACTACTGTAGTTTTAATCCATTTTGTATTTTGGTCTAATTTTACCACCAAAGTGAGCAAGTTGACAATCAGATGGAAAATGGCCAAGTTGTTCAATGTATCTTAAATATTTTTGTATGATTTCCATTACAGTTGTAAATACCTAAAGTAACTAACACTTAGTTACAGATACCTGATACAGCTAATGATACAGGTTCCTTAGACTTTTCTTTATTTTGGCTGTTAAGAGTCTTGCCCCCTTTTTAAAGACTGCTGGCTTTCTAGTAGTGATTAACTAAAGTGATTAAAAAACCTCAAATAACTTTTATCCTTGTTTCGAATACAAATAAAATATTTCCAGAGGTATTTATCTGAACAAACAGAAGTTGAAATTAATTAACAGAAGTTAATTTTGGAGACAAAGTCAGCAGAGGAATGGATGAGATTTTCCAGACAATCCTTTAAAAGAAAGCAATTTTCTCTTGTTAGGGATTGTGTAAGTTAACAAGTTTATAACAAGAGTCCCAAATGTCTTTTGTCAGTATTCTTAACCTCAGAATATCTCTGAACTTAAATTTAAACAGTGTGAACGTTGTTTTAGCAGGGTACTGTGGGCAGCAGTTTAGGAACCATGATGGGTCTTCAGGGTAGTACAAAATTGAGGTTGCAGTTTTGTTCCACTCTTTCTTCTAACAGCTTATTGCCACCAGGAGGCAGTTCATCTTCTTCTGTCTTGCTTGTGTGGTCTTGCCATTTCCCTTGAACAACTGTGGCTTTTTTCTCAGTTCTCTCTGAACAAATTCAGCTTGCTAACATGGTAAAAAATATTCACTCTTACATCCCTGGCTTAGTTTTCAGATGGTTTAGTGGGTCGTCTCAGTTGCCCTCTTTTCTGTATAGGTCCATCTGTCTCTTTTTGTCAGCTTCATAGTTAAACAGGAAAAAATAGCATAGAAAAGAAAAGTGGCCAGTATTCTAGAATAATTCTGTCAGGGTAGTTTTCTGTGGAGTCAAATGATCTCCAGTGTGGATGGAAGGAGAACAGAAGAAATACCTCACCCCCTCTCTAAAGTAGCAAGCTGGTAGATTGGCTCAGCTGTACTATGTAGCCTTATCCTAAAGTGTTTAGAGGCATTCCTAGGGATGGGTAATACCCTAAGACATGAATGAAGTAATAACGTTACTTCTGTCCTCTTCCTTTTAAAATTATGTTTAAAAACTGGCTTATTTGTAAATACTGCATTTTATGGTGTCCTGAATGAATGTTTTTTGTAAGTTGCTTTCTCTGTGCAAATAGTCCCTTGCCTATTCTTTTTCTTGTTGACAGGTTTACATCAGTGCTGAAGAAATACCTGCTATGGGAGGAGAATTTGTGCTTTGTTATTATAGCAATAATATGCAGTCAATAGTTGGTATCAGCCAGCCTTTTCAGGTAATATATTTGGAAGCTTTGATTAATGATGATATTTTTATTTCTTTTGCTTTCATATGCATCTGAACATAGGTGTGTGCAACTGTGTTAATACTGGGGGAGGTTGCAGCAGAAATTGCAAAAAAGATATGTGCTGATTAATACCCAGTAAAAAAAAAATTGCTGATATTCTAAAAGACTCTTAAGTAGCTGTTATAGCAACACATTGTTGTAATGAAATAAAGCAAGTTTATCTCTCTCAGCTTTCATTTTTGGAACTTCAGTCTCTGTCAGTTAAGTCCCTAGTTTCTGTAAAGATAGGAACTCAGCTTAATTTAAAAAGCTGCCAACTTTTTGACATAAGTGAACCCTTTGTGCTCCCTTCTGTGGTAGATTGATGCAGAAATGCTTCCTCTATATTTAGATGGTTAAATTTGAGAAGAGGGGACAGTTGAAACTCAAGTTACTTGTTTAACTGGCATTTTTGTTTAATTTTTGAAAGGGTGACTTAACCTGGACAAACTAGATAAAGCAACCAGTCATTGCTTCTTCTACCCAAGCACTTTTTACCAAAATCATTTTGTTTGTGCAGAATTTTCCATGCTGCCATGACTGTGCTAATGTGTTCTGGAATGACTGAAATACAAGTTCTTTGCTGTTCTTGGGTGAAGGGGCTTTAGGAGACTCTCAAACTCCATTACCTTAGGGAGTACAATACTGAAGATTACTGGGCTGGTAAAACTCAGTGATACTGTTCATACTTTTCTTTATGTATTATGAAAAAAATGGCAAAGTCCAATGCTTCAACTGTCTCTAAGCATGAGATACTGCTGACAACTATGCTGCAGAGTTATGTGGGTACAATGCGCTATATGAATATAAGAAATCATGTTAGTCATTTGGAATGCCTTTCTTTTTCCATGACAGTTAATGTTTTGATATCAGTTTAGTGCTTTGTTACTAGAACTTTTTTAAGCATCATAATTGCTGCATAGACATATCACTTAATTTTCTCAGCAAATATGTAGGATATCTTTATATAATGGTATACTGACAGTATAGAGCAACACAGAGTTTCTGAATGTTTGTGCTATATTTAACTCTTTTTCAATTTCTTTTCTTCTAGATTCAGCCAAACAGAATGTTAATAGAAAAGGATCTGGCACAGGAAGAGATCAGTTGGAGGCAAAAACCTGACAATCTGGAATCACATAATGAATTCTGAAGTCAGAAAAGGCATTTAGTGATCCTGATTCAGGAGTCAGAGATGATTACCTTCTTTGTCTTAGTACTTGTAGGCATTTCCTCTTAGAAGATGGAGTGAGGTAGTGCAAGGGTCCCACAGGTAGGGCTGTTCAGAAACTTTATAAGCTCATAGAAGATAATTTATTGTGGAAACAGGTATTTTTTAGAGTTACTCTCATCATAACAATAATGTTGCACTGGATGGGAACCATAAAAGTAGTTCCTAATGAATGCTGTATGGTTTAAGATGACAGACATTTCTAATCCAATGACTTAATGAAAGTAAGTTGCATTCCATAACAGGTTTTGGACTTGCTCCTTTTCTTTTCTCTAAAGGATGTTTTATTAGCGATACAATTCACAGAGCTGTAACCACTTAATCACTGGTTTCCAATGTTTGAGTTTAACTGAAGTTATTTTAAAAATTATTTATTAGATACAGTTATCTAGCTTATTTTAAATTTTTGTTTGACTTTTAAATGTAAACTAATTACCTTTTGGGAAACACATGTGACAACAGGTCACATGAAAGCAAAATGTTTAGAACATGTAAATTCTCCTTTGGTAGTAGAAACCCTTTTCTACTGCCTTACTTCTCACTTATAATTCTTGCAGGATTTTCCATCTTTAATTCTTCCAGATCGTGATATATCAATCAAAATACACTTTTTCTGATTTTTGGATTCTTCTTTTATAAAACAATTTATATAGCAATTTGTCTATTCCCTTTCTCCCTCTAATTAAAAAAGTAAAATAAACACAGTTACGCTAATCACTGACTTGGAGTTAAACCAAGATCACATCTTTCAGAAAGAAATGCCTCATGTAAAGAAATGATTTAGTATGGGTTAGCAAAGTAGTTCAAGAAGCACTTGACGAAGAGCTAAGTGACAATGATACTGTCCTTGTTTTCTGCTGTCACGTTGTATTTAGAAAGCTGTCACGTTGTATTTAGACAGCTAAAGCCATATTTGAGTACTTCTGTGATACCATTCTGCCACATAAATAATTGCTACACTTACTACAGAGATTACATGAATTATAAATAGAGAATTTAAATGGAACAAGCTCTTTCTTATGGCATGATCCATGCTACCAAAAATCATAAAGCTCTTAAGTTTATAGCAATCAGTTTGCAAAATTTCTGCCTTCCAGAGGTGCTTATACTTAAATGTATCTTGCACGTTGGAGAGTGGAGGTAGAATGAGAAAGATCAAGTAATTAAAGAAAGAAAGAAAGAAAGGTAGTTAGCTTTAGAAATGGTTTTGTTTGATGAGGAAATAGAGATCTTTAAAAAGGATTGGAAGTAGCTCTGGACGTTCCACAGAATCTCAGACTGTGGTGCTGAAAAAGAGCACTGCTTGGTCTCCCATGTTCTAGATACATAGCTTTCAGCTGCCTACCACGTATGGTAAGTAGGGTTAGTTACTAATCACTGTCTTGTCGGTTGTGAATGGAAAAGAGAAAATTCGGTTCAAGTGGAAGAGAGAAGCAAAGAATGTTGGTGTGTATATTTTGGAGCGTTGCTTGAGAACTGAATGGATTCCTTTTTGCTCACGTTCTCAAAGTCTTGGTTCTTTTAGTTAGGATTCTTTTGGAAGAGAAAGTGAGCATTCTGTGATACCTGTTTTGTATAGATTTCTGGGGTCTTACCTATGCTGACAGTCTATCTATCTTAGGGTTTCCATAGTATACAAACTGGTTAGTTTTGTTGCAATTTGAAGTTTAAGAGCACCTAGCCTCTGTAAATTTTAGTTGTATATTAGCCTAATGCTTGGTACTGAGAATTGTTTCCAGTTGTCTATAGTGATGGCAGGTTTAGAGGGTACTGTGTTCAGTGCATGGATTAAAACTATCTTGAGGCTTACACCTTGTACAGTCTTATTACATTTTGGAGCAATATTAGAAACCATTTTCATATTTGTACCAATCTCGCAAGATTTTGTTTTGCACTGAAGCTTTCAGCTACTTTACTTTTCATGGCAATTACATCTTCAGACAAATCCTTCCTGAATTGCAAATAACCTGCAGTTTTTGAGTTCTTGCTCTGTTTCCGATATTACTTGTATGATTATATTACCATGTTCCATGCAAGGAGATTCCAGTGGAGAGCTCAAAGATGAAAGAATTGTGGTCTTTGAATTCCAGACTGCAGCTGGTGACTTACTGTGGACCAAGATCCAGTTTCTTCTAATCAGGGTGCATCTGCCATTCGTGAACAGCTCAGAGGGGGAGCGGTACAGCCATGCAGGGGCACTTTACGTGGGCAAGAAACCCAAGCTCCTTAATGTTGCATGGGAACTGATAACCTTCTCGGGCACTGGAGATAGAAGCTGCATTTTGTAAACTAATCCTTTGCACCACAGGACTTTACTGAAAATGCCCACAGCAGCTGTGATTAAATCTGCCTGTGTGTAAGACACTGCACAAAACTGTATACTCCCTTCTTTAGTGTTGTGCACACAGTAGCAGTCTTAAATATTGTTTACTACTGTTACCTATGGTAGCTTTTCAAAGTATTCCGTGACCTGTTACCATGTAATTTCTGATGAAATTTATCTTTCTTAAAACACCTTTAATTAGATGTTATAATCACTGGAAGTGTTTTTATTCCCATGTTTTTTCTTTTCATGTACCACCAAAATAAATCCTGAGAGTGAACTGTTCTACATGCTTCTATTAATCTGAGAAAAATGTACTGGGGAGAAGAGGGGGAATTCAGTCCATGCATGGTAGCAGTTTTCTGTGTAATTTTGATATTTTTAAAATGCAAATATATTTGCATTCTACAATACTGTTGTATTAGTAGTAACATATTTGGTAGGGCTTTGGACTGCAAAAGAAGGGCCAAAGACAAAATTGATTTTCTTTTGGACAAATAAAAATCTTTCATTTAAATGAGTTTAGTATTTAATTAACCTAAATGATGTCATAAGCTTCTCTTTTGGATCTTTTTTTTCCCCCCTGAAAAGATGTTTGAATACACTGAAATAATAGCATATTTAGATTGTTGGGAATAAATAGCTCCTCTTACCCCCTTTGCCCCCCACCCCCCGAGTTACTTTCAGTAATACTGAATTCTGGAGTGCGTGTTATGAACAGAGGAAAAATAGCTTATTTAGTAACATTTTTTTCTGTAGGAAATTTAGATTTTCGAACTAAACAAGTGCTTTATTGCAGGAGATTGAGGCTGTTTCCATGTAAGTTAAATTTGAACTATATTTCTTGTCTTTATTAGTCCAAATGCAACTCTGTTTATACCAGTGGTCTTGCACGTGCTTGCACAGGGACGAGTCTGATTGTATGTAGTGGTTCTCTGTACATTTCTTCCCCTGAGAAACTACCGCAGCGTTTGGAAACTCTTCCCTGTATGAAGTTCTATACAGACTCTCACTTATTATTTATGTTAATGCCCTTCACAGTACTTCACATCGATGACAGAAGAATCTCTTGTGTTATCAGTATTTCTATTTTGAATAAGATATTGGGAACTTCTCTGAATTTGGGACCTGTTTATTTAGTAAGACAAATTTTCTATGGCTTAGGCTTCTTCAGTTCTAATCATTGATTTGGGAAATGAATTTTACTCTGTCAGTAACACCTTAAAAGATAGAATGAAAAAGGCCATTTAATGGGAGGCAGTGAAATACAGGTGATGTTTAATCCTATATTAGGCTCAATCCCATGCTGATACAGCTATTGTTTGTGATTCTTCAGAGAAACAGAATATTTTGCTCAGAATTCTATCTGTTGACGAGAGTAAGTTGAACCTAACTCATGTTTGTTTCCTCATTTCGTTTAGTATACTATCAAATCTCTTCAAAATTAGCTTCAGTATCTACTTCAGCTGGTTTCTAGCTGGAGGTGAGATCAGCGAAAGAGGCTGATGGAGAGGAGCTGGATGAATGATAGCTGACAGTAACACAGTAAAAGAAAAGAATGGAAGTGCTGTTCTTAGGCAGGGGAAATAATAAGAAGGAGGTGCTCACTAGCATTTGCTCTTCCCAAAGCATTCTCTCTTCTCTATTGCACTTCTAATTTCCTTCTCATTTACTGAGGTTTTCATTACATTGAGGAGATTTTGGTATTTTCTTTGTAAAAATGCTTAAACTATCTAAATTACATTCTTTATTTTTAAAACCAGATTCTTCCAAATTCGCTTTTTAACAGGTTGCACGACTTGAAATTTTCTTGTCTTTTTGAAAGAGCTGTTACAGTGTACTTCGTATTTTTGATGTTTTTATTATAAATTTTGTATCAATTCACTTCCATCCAAGTGTAATGCTTCATAATTCCTTGTTGTTGCATGATTTATTTTAAAGTAGGAAAGATGTCTACCAAGGAATGTTAACCAATATAGCCTGATTTAATTTCCATATAGGATATTTCCGATTCCTAGCTAACTGCAGGATATGCAATGTATCATTGCACATAGATAGTGCAGCTCTGTGTAAACAGGAAATATTTCTAAGATGTCTTGCGTGTTTGCTGGACCCTAAAAATACACTTTGATAAAGACTATTGTTTCTACTACCACTACTTCCTCCTCTGCTCTTGGACACTAAGTGACACTCAGATGAACTTGCCTTAATTAATATACTGCAGTGGAAAGGCCAGTCCAACAAAGCTTGCATTAGGTTTTCCTTGAGGGAGGAAACGATACCTTTTTTTTCTTTTGAGAAGTCTGCATTACTACCAGGAATATTTCCGATGGCCCTTTCTATCCTTGGATATAGTAAATTCACTATTGGAATGTGATCACTGAGGGTTCTTTGTACTCACTGCTATGTAAATACCAATATTGTTAACAACTTGATAACTCATGCTTTAAACGTGTAACATTCTTGTTTTCTTGTATCTATCTTTTTTTTTTTTTGCCTTATACCAGTCTTGAAAGAGAATAGAAAAAATATTTTGTGGAAAGATGGAAGTTTCTGAGGCCGGTTGTCTATGTATATAGCTTTCTTTATTTCATCCTCGTATTCTTTAACTCTGTTTCTTCAGAGACAAGCTCAAACGTTAGAGTTATGTAGTGTACAGTCCTGCAGAGTAAGTAGGACTGTGCGGCTGCTTTGTTCATCCATGGTAAAGGCACATTCCACCTGGTGAATCTGTGCAGGACAGGTTGTGAACAGATACTCTGGAAATTGAGCTACTCAGGGGAACTATGCTGAACTTGCCTGTTCAGTAGCTTCAACTTAGGAAAAATCATATACATCTGTGTATGTCTCCATCCCACCTCCCTGTATTGTAGTAGAACTGTTGTCTTTCTGTCACAGGGTCTTTGTGGTTAATAAAAAGAGCATCTCATATATGCAGTCTAGAAAGTAGCAAGAAAACCTGTTTTAGGGGGTATTTAGTGCACAGGTTGGAAGAATCACTGAGGAAAACAATGAAGGCAGAAGTTTGAGATCTGGGAATGTAAACTGACAGATGCAGGAAGAATTCAAAAAATAAGAATTTACTAAAACCGTAAGAAAAATGTAGTAAACATTTTTACCTATTAACCACACTTTGATTGAATCTGAAAGTTGTCAAGTACAGACAAGATGTCAGCCCTGCTCAGGGAATGTTTCAGCATTGTTTAACAAATAAGTGCTTTAACTATAGTTTTGCCTTTCAAGTATAATGCTTGGTCTTTGCAGAGATACCCTGTGTTTCTCTCCTCTCTCTTCTGTTTTGTTTTCCTTTTTGTATTTTTTTGGCCTATTTCTACTTTCTTAATTCTCTTCTTTCTTGTTCTCATTCACTTGTAACCCATTTTGAGATATCTCTTGTGCATAATTCCAGTATCTGCTTCACAGAAGTTATTCCAGTTAAATGGCACTCACATTCTAGAATATTAATATCTGTAATTTTTCTCGATAGGAAGGATAGATATGATAGGCTAGTTGTTGCTCTGTATTACTGACAATAGGACGATTTTGTTTGGAGAAGTGACAGTACTGTTTTGGGGTTTTTTTGTTTTTTTTCAGTATGACAAAATAGCTTTTTCAATGGAACCATATATTTGAAAGCAAATGGCTAGAGAAATTATTACTGGGCTGGACCAATCTTGTATATAACACCTAAGGGCAGTGTGAGGATAACTTCAGATACGAAACACAGAAGAGTAACAGGACATTTCTGTTACGGAACAGAATGCTATTCTCTGTATCTGCTCTTAAAGGTGACATTTAATGGCCAAATAGGGTTAAGATTAACATCCTGGTGGTTTTTTTGACAAGCATTATCTGGAAGTGGTGTGTAGTGACGAGCTGAAAACTTAACTGTTCAGAGTAGATTGAAAGAATTGTCCCTAACAGCAAATCTTGAAATACCTGATATTCAGACTACTTTTTTTTTCATTTGTTTGCAGGGTATCTGCGCCTGTTGGGCGGGAAGGCTGATAGGTCTAGATGCTGCGTTAATGGATGACTTGAATATAGTAAAGCTCCTCAGTTGCACTTAAACCAGCATTTGCTACCTTTTTTTGTCATGTTCGTGGTAGGGAATCTTGTAGAGTGCAAGTTACTTTCCTTTTTCTTAACTGGTTAGCTACTCGAGCGTTTTATCTCTACAGTAATTTGAAGAACTTCCTATAGTTACCATATGAGCAACTGGTATTTTTTTTTATTGCTCTGCCTCTTTAAACCCAGTATATTGGAGTTCAAGATGAAGAACCTTTCCTACATAAAATTTCTGGGTAGATTTGTAGTCTACCATATGGTTCTTTCGTGCTAATACCTATGAAACGGCATCCGCAGCGGCTTGACTTTTCTGAGTCCGCTGGGACTAGAATGGAACATCAACAGAAGTTTGCAGCAATAAACACAAGCATAAATTTAGGTTTCTTGGAACTGTCTTGACACATTGTAACTAGTGGAAACTAGTTCTTGAACTTAATTGTTGGTCCAGCTCACACTTGCACTTAGTATAAATACAGGGGTTCATCTCTTCCTCTCACAACAGGGCTCTGAACCAAGGACTGCACGTAGTCAGAGGGTTCTTCCAGACTATTCTGGGAATTCTGCTGCCGTGCTTTGAAATTGGAACTATCTGTAAAGAACAGAGATTTACTAACCTAAGTCTTGTAAAGATGGAATTGCAGATTGAACTTATTCCTACGGGAGAAATCATCCGTGTGGTCGGTCACAATGGAGAGCGCAAGACCGTAAGCCTGTTTATTGTTCTCTTTTTCTCTCTTGCTGTAGTCTTATTTATACAATAACCAACTTAGTAACCGTTGTTCTGAGTCAAGAAATTTGAGGGGGGAGGCTTCTGTAAGACTAGTCAGTGATGTGATTGTAGTCATGTTTTAAACAATTTTTTCACTATAGTGAAATTAGTAGCAATGAATTTTAATATCAAGTGATTGGGAGCTTAGAAAATGATTAAAGCGTATTTCCTGTAGATTACTTCATTGTACTGCAGTCGCTGTGATCAGCAGTTGGTGTCATGGCCCAGTAGTACTGGCTGTATCAGAATTTTGGAAGACCCTTCAAAGTAAAAAGGCAGGGAGGCAGCTCTGGAAAAAGAGTACCTTGATCCTCTTTAACAGTGATTGTCTGTGTTGTCGTTGGATTCATGCTTTAGATGTTACGTTCTTGTATCAAAAGTTTTGAGATAGAAGAACGTATCAAAGGAACATTATTGCCGTCTTGATGAACTGCCTATACTGTCACTGTTTTGCTGACTTAGGGTCAGGATTTTGTATGTAGGCATATAAATGGAAAATCTGGGTGAACTGTTCATTTCCAGTTTGACATGGCAGAGTTAAGTAGTTCAGAAAGACATAGTGCTTTTCTAAGAATAATTTCAATTTTCAAGACTTGGAATGAATGGTGGTTCTGTGTGTTTTGCTTTAGAATATTTTCTGATGGGATTTGCATACTTTTAATTAAAAGGGTCTAAAGAGAATGAACAGTTTAAAAACATCTTTAAATCCCTCTTACATTTAAAAGTCACAGGTGGTGTTTTTCCTCTTGTTGTCAAGGCTTCATTTTCTGGATATGAAAATGTGATTGTCGATTATGGCTAATAATGCAGCTTATTACGCTGAGAGGTGAATAGCTCACATTAAAGAAAACTGACAGCTCATCCCATTCCATAATTGCTCATCCAATATGTATAAACTAGTACTTAATACACAGCTGAAAAAGATGCGGTAGGTTTTAAAGCTGCTTAAGCAATCATTTTATACCTAAATGCAACTGCGTATTTATGTCTATATCTCTTTGTCATAGGTACTTGAAAAGTGCTTAATATACCTCCTTCTGGTAACAGAATTGCTCTGGGCAGAGCCATCATGTACTAAAGTACGCATCTGTGCATACTGCTCCAGTTTCCTAGCATTGTCTTTCTAGTAAGTAATCTGAAACTCGATCTGAAAATTAGCTAAGACATTTACTATGTGGGTTACACAATTGTTAGGTAGAGCCACTTTATTTCCAAAAAATCCAAGACGATTCTTGTCAGAACATGCGATAGTAGCAACTCTGCTATTCTTTCGTTTCCAGTAAGTGGTCGGGGAATGTTATTGCCTGACTTGTAGTGACAGCATTGGACACTGGCTGGACTGAGTTGTCTTTCCCACAGGGAACTTTCAGACCTTACTCTGAACAGCATGTGCCAGGCTCCTGGGGGAGACATCGGAGAGAAAAGCTCTCTGCTTAAAAGTTTTAAATACTCATTAACAGCATGTCAAACTGTAATTTGCTACTTTGAGAATAGCACGGGGTATTTGTCAAGAGCTGTGGGTGCTGCGGGAATGCCTGGAGAGTAGTTCGTGATGTACTGTGCTTTACTACAAACAGATGCTTATAGCTGAAAATCCTGTGAACTGTTGCAGAAATTGGAAATGCAGTTTTACTGTTTCAACTCCGTAGGGTTCAGTCTGTTAGGCTCAAATGATGAGCAGAATTTCCCGTGGATCTTGGCGAGACTGCCACCAATATTTAACGTGCCTAGGAGAGGAACCAGGATGCTTACTGCTGCGCAGAGCTGAGGGCTGGTAGAGTTCCCTCTGGCTTTGGGGAATCATGCCAGAGCTGAACCTTCGGATAAGGCCAAAGGGCCTTTTCAGAAAGATGCCCTCTTGGGGGTCCCACAAGCGAACATCAGCGGGGAGGGGACGGTGAAGTTATCATCATCTCTGTGTTTTATCCGCTGTGCGGCTGGAGGAGGCAGGTGCCTCCGTCATTTTAAGTGACGAAGGGGAACCGAGGCGGTGGCTGAGCTGATCAGCGGGATGCCGCTGTCCTGAACCGCGTAACCTGCGCGAGCGGGCCGCTGCCTGCCGCGCCGGGGGGAGCCGCAGCCGGGGGCGGCGGGGCAGGTGCGGGGCCGGGCGGGGAGCGGCGCCCCCCCCGCGGCGCTGACGGCAGGTGAGGGCGGAGGCAGGGCCGCGGCCTGGGCGCCCGCACTCCGCATGCCCGGCGCTCGGACATGCTCACTAGCGGCGCGGCGCGGGCTCCCGCGGGCGGTCGGCGCCGAGGCGCTGGCGGAGCCGCCGCAGGGCCGCGGGCGGCGGCGCGGAGCGGGGGCGCGGAGCGCGCAGGTGAGCGGGGCGGCGGGGGGCGCCGCCGCCGCGGAGGGGGCGGGACGGGACGGGACGGGACGGGACGGGGGCCGCGATCCGCCGCCCCGTGCGCGCCCGGCGGCGCCGGCTCGGCCGCATGGCCGCGGGGGGCTGCGGCGGGGAGCCGCGAGCGGCGCCGGACGGAGCCCGGGGAGCTCGGGCAGCGGCACCGCCGCCGGCCCCGGAGCCAGCGGCGTTCCCGGAAACTCCTAAATTTCCACGACAGAAACAAGCGGCCCTTTCAGAGCCGTTTTCCGTAACGCTGCAAAATGCCCTCCGGGAGCTCCTCCCGGCTCCTGTCCCCGAGGCGGCGAGCTGGGGCCGCGGGGCCGCCCGCCGAGGCTGGCAGCGGCCCGGCCCGGGCGTGGCCGGCGGCGGGGCGAGCGCCGGCTGCTCCGGCTGAAACGTGGCCGGGGGGTTGGGGGGGGGCGCGTGTCCTGCCCCGGCCGTGTAAACGCCCGTTTTCCGTGCGCGCCCGGCGCGGTGCAAGCGTGCGGTGCCGGTGCGCGCTGCTGGCGATGCGCCCCGCCATGGGAAGCGCCCCGGCCGGAGGAATTCCCTCCTCTTGCTTTGCTGCCGGTTGTACAGGTGCCTTGAAAGCACTTTCCTCAGAAGGCCGCTGTTACTAGTCGTCTTTTATAGGTGGCTCCGTTGCCTGACACCGTAACTTGTCCAGCTTAGCCCACAGGGTGGGTGTGCACCCAGGGGTCCCCGTGCCTTGTGCTAGCGTCTGTGCCAGTCTTCCCCCTTCCTAACGTACCTGGGATTAACTGCGGCAAGCGGCAGTGGTTTAGGGAAGGAATCCGACTCAATCCGACTGTGCCGAATGGATGGCTTATTCTAGCAACTTGGATCTTCCAAGTCTTAACCCAGTTTTAGCTTCTTTGTATTTTGGGGGGAACTACAGAAGGAAAATAATTCTGCGATACAACACAGAGAGCACTGTGGTGTTCAGTCTTCGTGAGGCTGTTGCCGGAGTCGGAAGGCTTCTCCAGAGCTTCCTGTAGGTGACAGCTGTCTAGTTTCAGCAAGTGACAAATGAGAAAATTTGCTTGGTTGGTGGGACAAGCCGTGAAAGCAGAACCACATCTTAGCGTGGCTTGGAAGGGAAGCGTTTTTCTTTCATCTCCTTTTCGAGCAGTAGGTAATTACCAGCTGTCAACACCTTTTGAAAACTGTTTTAGAAACTGCCTAAGGCACACAGAACTGATGAGTTCTTAGTTTTTACTGTAGGCCCTGGTGTGGCAACTACTGCTCCAACATTTGAGGATTTTCAGTTTTGACGCTGGGTTACAATCATGTGTTTTTGTGGGGGCCTGTGTAAATACAAATCTTGTCTTCTGCTCCATGGCCGATGGAGTGCTAGCCTACAGGTGTCTTATCCTGCTTTATCATGATGTAAAGGGCAGGGTTTTTTTTCTCTAATATCTGAGTCATAATACACTAAGGGGGTGAGAGATCCTGTGTGACTCAGGACTCCAGAGTGTGCAATTTCTGTTCTTAGTTGCATTTTGCATAACGAATAGTGAAGAAACTTTCATGGCTTCAGACTCTTGTGATTTAGGATGGTTTTTTTGAAGAATTAGTAACATATATGCGAGAAATGAGGTAGATCCTAACAAAATTGTTCAAGCGGGGTAGAAGACTCTCCCTTTTTTTTTTTTTTTAATGTGATCTAAGCGCAGGGGAGGATGGACATGCAAAAACTGAGGGCCTAGGAAGCTAGTAACAGATCAAATACAGTGTTTCTTTCCAAGAATAAGCTCAAACTATATGGAGGCCTTTATGCAAAGGTGAAATAATTTTAGTCTTACTCTAGTGGTAATCAAACATCAAGAATTACTTATTATTTGTATTGTGCTATTGCCTTTTTGTGCTGGCAACTGTACGTTTTCTAGGAACTGTACAAATTCCTCTTCCTCTCTCGAAATGGGCAGCCTGTGCCAAAAGACAGGAGAGGAAAACTGCGGTAGCTGGCTGCTGTCACAGAGCAAAATATAAGCTATAGCTCCTGCGTGTTTTCAGTCCAGTGGCCCTTCCCTCACCCATGTGCTCTCACCTGGCAGTTTTGAATAATTTGAGTATGCAAAGTGTGGAGGAGGAATGGGCTAGAGCACTTTGCCCCCAGGTTTGAAAGATGAATGGGTGAGTACTGTTCACAGCGTGCTCCCAAATGCCTAACACCATCTGTAGGACAAATTAATATTTGGGAAAATCCAACGTGTTACTGGTGCTGCAGAAAAGGAGGTGGAGAGAATTTCAGACAAAGCACAGCAGAAGTTCCCGAGGGTAGTGTGTCCTGCTGCCTTTTGTAAGCAACGAAACTGTAAGATTGCAGCCCCTTTCATACAAGCTAAAGAACCATATGTAGAGCTGTATTTGTGCATTGCTGAAATGCAGCTGTCGTGAAACCAGATGGTAACGTGCTTTGGCTTACCTGTATGGATGACAGTCAAACGTGGTTAATTTTTCAGAACTGATCTAAGTTAAGACTGACCTAACAAAATGAGTAGTTAATTTTAGTCTGGAGCAGTTTCCTGGTTCCGTTCACTGTGTGAGCACCTGAACATCTGTGCCAGCACAACACGCATTATGGCACAGGAAGAAGTCCCTGGGATCAAGTGGAACTGCTCTTTTGGTAGCGGCAGTGGCTTACACTGGCATGAAGTGAACATGCAGTTATAGCGTGTGTTTGTCTTCTCTTAAGGTTTTTCCTGTGTTGCAGTTCTCATCCCTTTATAACCAACTCGTGAGTGATGTGGTTGGCTCTGACTAGGATTACTGTCCCTGACTTTGATAGAAACCATACATCTAACCTCCTGTCATCTTTTCTAGTGGATGAGGTTGATATGGGTTGTCTTTATGTGAAGCTGTTAACACTTGTTTCTTTTTCTGCCCAGGGGAGCCGCTTTTATTGTGCTTATTCCTCATAGATGCGTTAGGGAGGCAGACGGCCAGCTCCTCTCAGAAAGCATTAATACAGATGGATGCAAGCGCTATAGGTAAATGTGAAATGCTGAGAAAACCTATTATGACAGAAGGTTCTGAGGGGACAAATCTCAAGTAATTCGTTGCAACTGAGTCACGTTCTGCTGGGAAAAGAAAGCTTTTGTAGCCTTTAGAGCCTTGCCCTGCATTATTTAGATATTCTTTGATACCTGGAACAGTAGGGTCAATACCTTTTCTGTTTAACATATATCTTCAGTATAGTCTGTCCTATATTAAGTTCCTGTATCTAGAACTTCTGTGTCACTCATGCATATGTGGGCATCTTTTTTCTTTAGGAAAGAGCTTGTTCACATGTGAATGACCAGCTAGCTGTTCTTCATTGGGACACTTGCAGCTCTTTAACCGGTACATTGACCTTGGTCCAACTCAATCCTTCCTATAGTTTGGTTCAGCAGCTGACAATAAATGGATACAGAGTTTTAGCACTTGGCAGTGCCCTTTCAGTGCTGTAGTATTTGCCTTCTAGACAGTGAAGTCCTGGAGAGCTGAGAGATGCAGCAGCCTGCAGTCACTGGAAAGTTTTGTTACCAAATGGGCAGTGTAATTGCTGGTGGCGAAGCATGTGGATGTTATGTCAAAATGTGTTCTTATTTTAGCTAGGAAGTGGATGGTCTATGAATCTCACACACACTCACTCACTTCACCCCAGCCCTCCCCCCTGCCACAAACAGATTTTTTTTTTCCCTCCATGAAAGAGCTTTCCGAAATCACTGTTAGGCAAAAAGATGCATCCAGACAAAAACACAGTCATTATGGCATTCAGCCTGCTATTTAGATGCAAACTGCACCTTGGAAGCTATAGCTACTTTAAAAGGCCGCTCCTTTAAAATTATGGTTTCAGTAACTTTTTGGAGGCACTTTTCTGGCAAAAATTCACCGTGGGTATTTGACATTCTGTGTTTAGTTGTAGTATTCTTGTCTCTGACCAGAGGTTTCACTGCTTCTGAGGATAATATAGAGACATTGTCCTGTTCTTTGAAATAGTGCATACTCGTAACTGGAAAACAGCCTTCAGAGAGATTTTGAGACTTTGGGAAGCCTTTGCGTCTTAGAAGGTGAAGCTGCATGTCATTAGCAGAGTGATCTGTGGTGCCTTATGCCAGCTGACAATCGCCAAGTGTGTTTAGCCATTTTGCTAATGAAGAGCAGGATTACTGAAGCAGCTGTAGAGCTGGAGAGCAATGTTTGTCAAAGGGTTTTCATGAGTTTACAGTTGTTTTTTTCTTCATTACCATATACTCAATATTTCATGGTTGTCTTTATCTCTGTTTTCACTACCACCTGCTCTCTAGTCTAACTAGGATATTTGTGTCCAGAAAGTATCATCTTTACTTCAGAATTTTAACAACAAATTGAGAACAGGAAAGAGCAAAAATTCAGCTCTTTTACTTTGGTTATCATACATGGCTGAGGTGTCCAGAAAAGTCCATGTCCAGTTGTATAATACAGAGATAGTGATCTATTTAATTTTTTAAAAAATTAAATTCCACTGAAATAGAATAACTGGAACCACAGAAGTAGGAGGAAAACTATTTTCCATTCTGAAATATGTCTTTGTTTAGTGCTGCATGTTGGGTTCTTAAAACTTGCAAAGAGTAACTAATAACTTCTACATTATACAGTCCACACTGAGTCATTGTTTACTCAGGGAAATGGCTTTCAACAGCCAGACTTGTTTGCCAACTTTAATAACTGAAACATGCAGTTCCACACATTACAAGGCAGCACTCTATAATCAACCTTCTTAAAGAACAAAAACTGATACGTGTTTGCAGTGCTACACAGTGTTGCATTACAAGTAGTATTTCTGCAGTTCCTGTTTTTATCAGTAACTTTTTAGCAAAGGCAGATGCATCCAATGGAGCAGCTTTAACAAGAGAGAAGATTTATTGTACAAAGTTATTGTAATATTTTTAAGAGAAATTTCATTCATCCTTCCAAATTAGAGACCAGAAAGCTTTGTGCCCTGTCCACACATCTCGTTGTTTGCAATAGCAGGTTGTTTTATACTCCCAGGATTTTGGAGGCTGTTCAGAATTGCTGCTTCTGCACCTTGCGAGGGAAAGCCACACCTTTGCACCGGGAAGCCAGGAACTCTGCCTCCGACTTGGAGCTTACATGGCAAAGCATGATTTTTTTGCCTTCGCGAGCACTGACGTTCAGTTGGGAGAGGCTTCTTGCCTTTTTTGACTGCCTACTATTTTGTGTTAGCATGTTATTTTCTCACAGATCTTGTAAGTAGCTTTCCTATCCACTCATTACATCTATGAACATTATTATTATAACCTCGGTTTGTATACCTGATGTTTTTCAGAGTACTGAACAAACAAAGCCGAGTATATCCAGTGCAATATAATAGGCTTGTGCACCAGTTTGTGCGTGTGGGAATAGAAGTGGGGGCAGCTAAGCGTGCCTGACTCGCATGTGAAGGAGCAGTGTGGGAAGAGTGCTTGGACTGTTAAAATGTAGCGTTCTTCTGAAGATATTTTAGATCTTCCTTTTGACTTTATGCATTTCTGAAGTTCACAGTCAGTTCTTTTTCCTTTTCTTCAGATCTGCTAAGTACCACATAACTAAAAAATATTGCAACTTGGCATAGGGGATTTGGAGCTATGGGATGACTGGAAAAGTATAATAATGTATAATGAAGAACTTGTGATCCATTGCACCTTTCAAACAAGTGGAAAAGATATCTATCAGATTTTTCAAGTAAACCAAACACTTAATTCTGAATAGTATGTTCAAAATATATATTTCTAATTTATCCTAAAGCCAGCTTTTTTGGCTGCAGATTTATTTGAACACAGAAAGGAAAAATTAAGGGCTCCTCTGAAAATGAGAGCAAGTGTGAAATATGTAACTTCCAAAGTACCCCATTTTATTGTGCTTGGATTTGTTGCTCTTAAAAGTTGGGTGAGGGGATCAAAAGTGAGTTTTGCAGAGAAGTACAGAGCGTGTTTTTGTGAGCCTGATGGTAGCGCTCTGTGGGAACACAGATGATTTGTAACTTTAATCCTGCGGCTCTTCTGTCCAGAAAGCTGATGGATAGGAACCGGACACAGCAGCTTATGGAGCCTTTAGCAAAGCTGGAACATGCATATTTGATTAAACAAGCATGGTGGTGTTTTGCATCACCCATAAACCCTATGAAAGCTTCTACAGGAATGCCTTTAGGTGACCCCACTGGTTTGACCATGTCAGAATTTCTCACATGTTACTCAATTAACGTAACTAACTGCACAGTGCTGTGAGTCCCAGCCAGGTTTGGAGTTACTGACGGTGCCAGTGTGTTTCCTTGGGCGTAAAGCTGTGCTGTCACAAGTGCAGGATGTCTGGGTGGAAGGTAGCTTGTGTCCGCTCAGCTGGAGGGGGGGCAGAGAAGTCAGAGTATGTCTGCGCCTATCCAGGTTAGGCCCTGCTCCTTGGATAGGGATCTTCATGTATTCGTAACCCTTGGTGGCTTTGCATATTCTGTGCTGACTGAAGCCTGTAACATAGATCAGACCAATCTCATTTTGCCCTCATGTATGTCCCTGCAGCCTCCTGAAGTAGTGGATCCACAGACCATTTAGCAGAGCTGAAGAACATTAAAGCTCTGCTTTATGAAGTCGTTTAGGGACATGTGCATATACCTGACTGTCTCATTATTTCTGATGGTGCTTGGTTTCAGCAGTTATAATTCTGGTTTCCAGCAGGAAATGCGTCTTTAAATTACTTGAAATCTTTGTCTGTACAGAGATGCAGTAGCGCTGTCTTTGTCACTTAGATGTTGGTTATCTTAAAATACTATCCTTTAACGTCACCAAGAAGATGATTCCTGAATTCACTGAAGAAGTAGTGTTCTCAAGATTGCTTATGCAGGGAGTGGAGAAACCAAGCTAAGAGCAATTTGGGATAATGGAGAAGGGATAATTTATGCACTTTTATGAGGTGTTTCTTAGAACAGGTGAGTTAGTCCCTGGAACACTTAAAAACCACATGACTGCATGAGTGATGCAGGCACAATATCTTTTTACATGATATAATTAAAGAATACATGGTTTGGTTATAGGCCATCTGTATATTTGGGCAAAACCTCAGGCATTACTCATCTTAAATACAAACTAATCTGATCTGAGAGAATTGTGTCCTGGTACAACGAGGAAGCATTAAGGAAAGGAGAACAAAACAAAGAAGGAAAAGGACTCGCAGGTGGGTTGCCCTTCCTGGAGATTGTTGTGGAGAGTGGTCACCTTGGGACCTCTTTGCTGTGTTGGCGGGAGTTACTGGAACAGTGAATATATGGTGCTGGGAGCCTGGCAGGTAGTGCTGGGAGTGAAGGCTGGTGTGCTCTTCTGGCAGCTTGGTCATGAGGGCACCATGTGAAGAGGAAATGTTGCAAAAGATGCAAAGTTCTGTGTGTAAAAAAAACTTGCGGAGAGAAAGAGAGTATTTGGTCTTTCTCCCTTGAACTGAAACCTAATCAGCTGCCAAGTGTCTGTGCCTGCTCTAATGGTTCTGTGTCTAGGGGGGGATATAGGGGAGCTCCTTCCAATCTCAGGTCTGGAATAAGTTTACCTGGAAACTACTGTTATCCAAACAACTTTCTTAGCTCAGCTTGCACTGAAAGGAAAATTCCTGAAAGTGGCTAAGTGTAGGATGGGAATGTGAACTATGTCCAGGCTGAAGTCCATGGAACTCAAAAGCCGCGCTCATGCGACCGTTTACTTTTTTTCTAGAGTCTTCAGTTAAGTTGTTTGTTTGTCATCAAATGCATTTTTGCCTGAAATACTAATTGTTTGCCATCAGAAATAGGCAGCTTCTGTGAAAGGATCACATTGCCACTTCAGTTGAAAATGGGGAATGGACAAAGGTGGATGTTGCTGCAGGTTGAGTGCGTATGTCCATAAAGAAATCTTCTCCAAACATTGTACCGGCAGGCCATTACCTTCAGAGGAAACGTTGTGTTGTGACAAATCTTGTGTTTTGTTTTGGATAGGTTGTGAAGGTAAATTCTAGTATAATGATCTAGAAATGGCTGTCAGCTTGGACCTGGTCTTCTGTTTTGAACAGTGAGTTTCGCTGGTTGGCTTTGCTAGCACCGTGCTGGACTTCTGGAGGTGCTCTTTAGGCCATGCTTTCCCTGGCCCCAAACTAAACGTTCTTAATTGCAAACCACTCTCCAAACTGAATAGTTAATCAATGCAAATGTGACGCAGGGCTTGTCAGAGTAAAAAATCAATTAGTCAGTGCTTAGTGTGGGCTGGATTGAGATTTGTAGCTTGATAGGGAATTGGAAGGTCCATTTGGGTCAGTAACTGGCACTGTGACAAGCATGTGAAGTGAGCTCCCCCATCACTGCCTTCCTCTGTGGCTGCAAACCTGCATCTTTAGCCCTCATTTCTGAGGCAAATTCCAAAAAGTACAAGTTCTTCATGGTCCTGTTGTGTAACAGGCCCATGTATTGGCCAGGCGTGCAAATCTGGTGCAACATATATATGCACATGCTTGGGGTTAGGTAATTTATACTGTTGGTTTCCTGATTGTGGAACACTGTGACTGATAGTCCCATAAGCTCTAGCATTATTCCTGGGCTTGACCTGGAGGCCGCCGGTGGCGATAATATATGTGCGTCAGTTCTCAGAGTTTTAATCATTTGGAGGCATGTGTATACGTAAAGGGTAGGGAACTAAGCAAGCAGCCAGAGGATCTTCAGGCTTCCTCTACTTCATTCTCAACTAAATGACCTTTCTTCACTTGTCTGCCCAGAGGATGTATTCTCCCAGTATTTAAGGTACAATTTCATGTCAGTATAAGCTTATTTAAATTGGTGTTGCTGTAGTTCAGCGCTCCCTGCCTTGTAGCAGCACTAGCATCCGTTTGACCATTTGGCGAGCCGGCTGAAACAAAGCTTGGAGAACACTAATCGAGCGGGACGGGGTGGGGGCAGCTTTCTGCTTCTTTAGTTCCCTGAACTGTCTCACCGCAGAGCTAGACAAGCGTCAGTCACAGTACAGAGGAGGGAGCGGGCCAGGACAGGCCCAGCTGGGGCTGAGCTGCAGCGCACAAGGTCAGCTTAGGTGAGCTCGGAGCAGCCTGGGACTGCGCTCTGATGCCTCAAGGACACTTTCTGTGCTCTCCCTTCACCCTGGAGAAGTGTCCGTAATTCCACCCTGTGGGAGTGATGGCTCGTGCAGCCGCTCTCTTGTTATGCTACTGGTTTTGGATCCCTGAAATCAGTGGTGGGGAGGAAAAGTCTGAGGTTGCTAGACGCTTCTCCAGTGGTGCTGAAGGTCTGCTGTGTGGGCTGGCTGGCATTAAAACTTCCCAGTCTGTGGATATGGAGCCAGGCCAGCCGTTTGGAGCAGAAATGATAATTAGTTGTCTTTTAAATGTTGGCTTTATTAAGATATACAAATAGACTATCCCAACTCTGTTTCCTGTAATGGGGACTCCCAAACTGTGATACTACCTAGAGCAGTGCCGTAGCCCTCTGCCCATGGAGGACCTGCCTTGCTGTTAGCGTGGTATCGGGCCAGGAGGAGAGCGCTGATGATGAATGCTGCTGCAGGCAGCCAGGTGTGATTTGCTTGGACACTGAGCCAGGAGAAAATCGTGTTGGCACTGCCACTCGCCTAAGCAGCACCTGGAGTGGCCGGGGTCACAGTGGGGAGCGTGGCCCAAGCAGAGGACACCAGCTGGGCACGGGCATCACTTTGCCCTCTCTGGAGCAGGGAGATCTCTGCCGCTTTCCGGAGCATTGCAGTTTCTGCCAGGAGGTAGATGCCCATCAGCGGGAGGGTCAGTGAAATGGAGATCTAGCATGGAGGGAAGACGGGAACACAGCAACACCCATTTTTGCCTGGCTGTTCCACAGGTCTAAAGGTTCGTGCAGCTTTTGGGCCCCGTGGGCCTCTAGCAGGGTGTAAGTGTGGGGCAGTGGCACAAGGTTACTGTGTTGTGCTATCTGAGCATGACGTTATGATCGACACAGGCAGAAAGGGTAAGGGAGAAGGAATGTGTTTTCCTGCCAAAACCTTTCGTGCGAGAGGTTGGAGCTGGACGTGTGCCCTTTCTGGGCATACGTGCAGGTTTGTGCAGTTCGTGGCTGCCGTTGCTCTCGCCACCAGTAGTGGCACCCGAGTAAACGGAATTGGGAACACCAGCCCACAGCAGAAACTTCCAAGAGGCTGTTTCTAGATGGAATTGAAGGTCCGCCTGATTTAGCAGACTGCAGCCTCATTATAAAGGTAGGAGGCAACCAGAAGTGATTTTAACTGGAATTCTTTAAAGTCCTGTTGTTAACACAGTAGCAGGCAGGTACCATATTAGCGCTCTGGTTAAGGAGACTTCATAACAAGCTAAGGAAGCTTGGCAGTTGCTAGTGCAAGGCCATATTTTTATAGATGCTCTATTGCATTTTTTTTTCCTTCCACTCAGAAAAGAGAGATTCTGGCCGAAGGAAATGAAAGAAACAGCTTGAAAGTGTGCGTGCTACGCACACAGGTTACTGCCCAGCAGGCAAGCGGGAGCAGCCGAGGCAGCAGTGGGTTGGCTTTTGGAGGAGTGGGGCTCAGCTTCATAGGGAAGGGTAATACCTACGTGTAGCTGCTCCTGTGACCCATCAGCTGTCCCAGTAGTTCTCCAGAACATGGAATTTGTAGGCTCGTTGGACAAGCGTGTGCTGCCTTTGTGCTGCCTATCACAGACACCAGGAATCCGGAGAATGTAAAGGACTGTCTCAAATTCCAGCGCTGTGTGCTCCCCCTTCCACTCCCCCTCTAGGGGCTATAGGAAGCAGGAAGGGAGGTCAGGCTGGAAATACAAAGTCAGATCAGAGGAATTTGTGAATATATAGAAGATAATGCCCATCGCTCACTGTATTTTGCCACTCCCACTCCCCTCCCATTGTGGAAAGTATGATTAAAGTCAGCCCCGACTATCTGAGCCATACATACATGCAAGAATGCCAGATTCCCTTCATTCCAGCCTGCTGACTTCAAGCAGGACTTGCTCTGACAAGCTGGAAATGAGGACTGGCAGCTTCGTCTGCAACTCAGAGGCTTTATCTCTCTTAGACACTCTTCCTAACATTTCCCACAAATACCGTTCTGCTGGTAGGAGCTGTTGTATACACAGGATGCCATCAAGCACTTATGCATAAAGCCCTGCATTGTGTAACTCTCCTTAGAACAGGCAAGGAAAAGTTAATAGAGCAGTTGGCGCCAGGCCCCGAAGAGAGGTTGCTCTCCCTGCGTTTCAGCCTCGTTAGCTGGGGAGCGGTAGGGAGAGTCAGCTGTCTCTCGAGTTGCTTCTCCCTCTCCAAGAGCTGTTGTTCTTTCCTGCAGTCCAGCCTTCGTCTCCCACTAATGCATTCCTCTGCAGCCTCCGACTTCCACAGCGTATCCCTGCGGTCCGTCATCTCGGCCTCTCTCTCTGCCCTCTGAACTGAGCTCCCACCTGGGTATCCCTTCGCTCCTTCCCCATTTCGCCATGGCAAGCGCAAGTCCTTTGACTTCTAGGATCATTCTGGCTCCACCAGCAACTTCTGCTTTCCTGTCCTTGCCTCCTAGCGCTATTGCTTCACTGCTGCTTCTGCTCAGTGAGGGATGCCAGCTGTGCACACCTGTTGGGTTTGGGGTGGTTTTTTTCTGTGCACACCCCCACACCCCCCTACCTTGTATCTTTTAAGCTGTTTGCTTATGCTGCCTGTGCAGTCTTTCAGTGGGAGCACTTATACTTTCTGACCTATCTCAATTGATGATCTCGGCCTTCAGTAAATGCTTCTCTGGAGTGAAATTATTTGTGAGCTATAATAGAGTCTCTGTGTCACTAAATGCAAGAAGGCCAAGCTCTTTTTTGGATGCTATTTCAGTTTCAAAATGAGTATGAAAGAGAGTGACTATATTTTTACATATATATAATATTAGCACATGCATTTGGGATAATTTTAAGCTTAACATCATAAGTCATGCACCCTGATATAAAAACTTACCGTAAGTTAATCAAATCTGAGTAGTCATGGTGGTTGTGCTATGACTTCCACTAAAATGGTATCTCTGATGTCATCCTATTTCTCCAGAAGCAGCTTGCCAGTGTTATTTTAGGTTGTGGAGGGTGTATACATGTATATATTTGCTGAAAAACATAAGACTTACCAGTATCAAATGTCTGCCCAGAACTTAACAGACATTTGAATTTCACAATTGCCTGTGAGTCAACAAACTTTTTTTTTGGTCTCCTTTTTTGAGGGAGGGCAGTTTCCACAGAGGCTGTGGCCTTGACTTATGGCCATGTAGCTAATCCTGTTAAGCAGAGAGGCGATCCCACTAGTCCCAACTCCAAATCCTCTCCTGATCATGGGAATGTGCTTTCTGGACATTATGTGAAAAAGATGGGTGAAACAAAGACTCTCACTTTCCTCTTACCAGGCTAAATAATGTGCAAAGAGCATGCTGCTCAGAAGCAGCAATAAAAGAGAATTGGAACCAGGGTTGTAGCTGAGGATTTTGAAAGAGAAGCTGGCATGAAGAAGCAGCCATAGCATTTAACCTCTGTGTTTTATTCATCTCAAAGCAAGTGTAATTTAAAGTGGCACCTCTATAATTGATGAAGTGTCTTTTTACCATTTGTTTAATTACCAGTTTCAATGCCTAGAGAGCAGCGAATCAATAATTTACGGTGATGAACTTCCCTGGTCCTTCTATTTTTCTAGTTCAGCCATACAAATGATTGTTCCTTTTGAAACAAACCCACAAGTTTTCTTGCTTCTCTTTCTCTTCAGTTGCATTTAAAAAAAGTTTAACCCTTTTTTTCCATCACAGAGAGAGTCTACACAACTGAAGCTGATGGCAGAGCTCCCGCAGACCTCAGTGAAGCAGGGTTAATATAGGGCTTCCATGCACACAGTATCAGCTCTCATTTTTTTGCAGTCTCCTGTCATTATTGCAGAGTGGCTAAGGCTGGGTTCGTGTTGTTGCTGCAATAGCAAATGATGCTGTCCTGGCAGTGTCTGGGAGCTGTTGGAATAGAGAATTTGAGCAATGGGACTAAAGCTGCTGCTTGCATTTTGCATACCCAGCTTCCATGAAATCTCTGAATCCCTGTCATTCCACTGATGTAGTCTGCAATTCTAGAAGAATGTGGCCTTATGTGAAAGGGACTTCCATCTACACACTGGTGTCCTCAAAGCAGAAAGTTACCTTTCACTTTTCTGCCTTGCCTTTCCTAATATTCTCATTATCTGCAGCCGCACAACTGGACAGTTCTCCTTTCCCGTCTCTGATTCTTAGAGATGCTGGTCCTCACCTTCTGGTAGAGGCCAGAATGCTGCAGAGCGGTTGGTATTTTTGATAATGGTGTGACCACCACAACTGTCACAACAACTGTTTATACCTGAGTAATAGGAGCTATGGGAATTCCTTCACAATCTCTCATTTGAGTTGAAGATCACAGCCCAGAAGAAAGTTTTCTTTGACATGATAGTTGTAAAGAGGAAGACTGCTCTGCTTGCCTATGGCCGCCTATTTTGTCTGCCTCGGCAAGATTTTTGCAATTTCTCAGCCACCCAATGCAGGACCATACGTAAATCAGAGATAGAGAAAGAAAGAAAGAAAAGGGATTTGGACCTGGCCACAGCTGGGGAGTGAATGTTTCCACTTGCTGCATAGGCCCATGTTTATCCAGATGTGGAATATGCATTCCTGGGAACCACAGAGGAACAGGCCTCTTGGTTATTCTTTAGTGTGTATTTTGTCTTTGTTTGGATTAAATCTATGTCCCCGATAATGCAGAAAATCTTGAAAGTGCTGTGAACAGGAAAGCATAGTCCTCCTGAGTGTGCAGAGAGCTGAAAACATGTCTTGGAGATGTTATTTCTTGTACTTCAGGGGATACTGCCTTGCAAGCCAATGACTTTTTTCTTTTTTTAACGTCAATGTGATTACCTCTTCTTTTGCTATAAAAATGTTGATTTAATGGAGTTTTGATCCAATAGGAGAATTAATTCCTTAGAATGTTGGAAAGCAACAGTTCCGATCATTTGGTGAGCACAAGCTGATGCTAAAGGGTGCTACGGTGCCAGTGGATGTGGGATGTTGTTCTGAAATGATGTCTGTATTTTCCAGGTATCCTGGCATACTTTTGCCAAGACGATGGGAAATCCTTATTCCCCATTTGTTGTTAACTGAGGTTATACCAATTTAAGGGTAAAAATGGTTGCAATTCACACAAAATGAAGGATTTTGGATTCACTATGGGATCTCTGGGGTACTTTTGAACTGGTCAGAAGGAGATTACCTCAGACAATACCCTTCATCTGGTGGCTTTTACTCTCCTTTTCAGAAGCAAGAGAACAGACAGGGTAAAGGGAAGCAGTTCAGACACAAGCCAGCTGCAATATCATCTGCCCACGTGCTCCCCTTGGCTGCCAGGCCTCAAAGCTGACACGCTGCCAGATAGCCAGTCTGTACTGTGTGTCTACTTTTCTCTCCTCTGCTTTTGGAAACTGCTTACGCCATTCCTTTTAGCATGATTTGGAATTTCTGTAGATCATCGGATATTCTTATTTGGGGTTTATGATCTAGTTTTGGTTTTATGACCCCAGTTTTACTTCAGATTAGTGTTGACTCTTTTTTCTTAAACTTTTCGTAGAGAGCTTTTTGCCATCACAGTAATGAAGAATGCTTTTTGTGGCCTTACAGAGAAGAGCTTGAAAGAAACTCAGTACTGTGTGTGTTCCTGATAGCTTTAATAGAACTTACTTCTGACTTTTCACTGTGGCAAGATAGCTGCCTTTCTTAGGCCAGCAATGTTAGTTTGGGACGTGGGGGGGAAAGTGGTGGAAGTACAAATTGTGCCTGTAAACTCTACGCTCACAAGTCATCAAATGAAGAACTACTCAGTTTGTTAGAACATCTAAAGAGTTGAACATGCCCTTTTTCTGGGCTCCCGGAACTTGGCTCCGCTTGCTAGTTTGTAGTTTGCTTATGGCACTGCTAAATTTGCATCAAAAAAGAGTCACACCCAGAAGGATAATAGGAATGTTGTTTCTCCCAGATATCGCCCACTTCTGGTATCAGAACAAAGTGTCCCAAGAATACTTGCAGATTGGTGGCTTTTTTTTTTCCTTAAGGAATCCATAGACTTTATGTGGAACAAATCTATGCCTTTATACCAACATAAAAGTGCTTGTATCACTGTTTGCCTAAGCTTGGGTACAAATTACACTGATATATACATCTTTATACTATTTTAAACATTCCATACTAAAAAATTTGGTGCTATGCTAACAGGACTGGGGAGCAGGAATAATGGTTGGGGCATCATTCATCTACAAGCTATTTTATCAAAAAAAAAGCAGAATTTCAGGAAATGTATTCCATATGGGATCCCCTCACTCATGCTTTTCAGGAAAAGTTTATCTATTTGGCCTTTACTTTTCATGCTTCCTATGAGCTTGGGTGTGCCTAGTATCATCTAGGTGTGTTCAAGTGGCTGGGTAGCAGAGAAGTTCATGGATTTGATCACAAACTAGAAATTCAATAATAGCTTTATTCAGACTTTACCAAAAGGAAATGCTTCAGATAAAAGAAACAAGTTAGCTTGGATATTTTGGAGGGAGGGATTTCCTTTTTTTAAGCTATTTTTCAGTGTCAGATGGTCAGGTTTGGGGTGTGGTCTGTTTTGATGCACAACTGCATTAATGAAAGCTGACAACTAAAAAAAGGGGGGAGACTGGGGATATGACAGTTAGGTAGAGTTTAGTTGTTTTCTGTAAAGTAATCTGAGATTGTAGCTAAATCTGTTATTTGGATGTCTCTAAAATGATATGCAGTGACATAGTTAACAATGCTGTTATTCAGATAATCTTCCCTGGACTTCAGATTTTAGCTGCTAAAGTAAATGAGGCAGCTTAAACTTATTGTTCCGATATAAGCAGTTTTAGTCAGACAATTTCTGTATTTGGAGAAGACTTGCAACTGCATCAGTGGCCAATTCCCCAAGAAACTGGGGTAAGACTTTGTATCTTATATAACACTAGTAGAGACTGTTGATCTCTGCTTCCAGACTCCTGGTCTCATACCTATGATTCTTCTCACTATAGGGCCAGGACAAACACCTTATTTCTCTTGGAGCAGATTTTCTGAAAGTGAGCAAGCAACTTTTTGATTGCTTCCTAAGACATAAATAGAGAAGACAGCAGCATTAGGGTCAAGACTTAGAACTGAGACTTTGTACTGACATGTCATTAGATGCACAAGGAGCTATGTTCCCAAAATGTTGTTTTTCTGAAATTAATTAGCTTTGAGATACTACTGGCCACGAGCAATTCCAGCGCCTGCCATCTCTCTGAACTGCTTTATAATTGTTATGCAGTGGTTGTTAAATAAGGCAAAGGGCATAAAGGTGTTTAGTCTAAAATAGCTAGTTGTAGTAGGTTTTATCTAAGAATCATAACTTTTGTTTTCTGTTTCTGGGAAAGAAAAGCCCTGCTTTTGCCTCCTCTTGTCTTCCCCTTCTGTATGCATGCAAGAATGTGAAATATTTAATTGGACAAAAATTGAAGGCTAGTTTAAAAGTCTTGAGAAATTAAGACATCCCTAAAGATAAGTCAAATGCCTAACATCCTCTTGGGACAGAATTGCTAGGTGCACTGAAAAGCTGCACACACCCTTGGTTGCACACCCTCTTCTAGCTGCGTAGCTTGGGGACAAAGCCAAGGTATGAGCAAGTGGAGGTGAGTGTACCTGAGAGCCTGGCTGCGCTGGAGCAGTCTTCAGGAGCAGCGTAGGGAATTGTAAATCTCCGCCACCTTCCCGTCGGGACTGCAGAGCTGCTGACGCTGTGATGCAGGATCGCGCTTCTGCTGTCAAAGCTGTCTTTGCGTCTCATCAATGAGCCTTCCATAAGGGAAGCTTAGCTTCCTTTTTTAAGGCTCTTGGCCTAACTTTGCTTTGGCAAGCTGAGCGCTTCAGATCAAGGAGGCCTTACCAGCCAATACTTTGACAGTCTTGGGTGGGATTTGGCCTCGAAGCCCCTCAGAAGCTGTGGAGCTCTCCAGGAGCTGCAGTTATAGGCAGAAGACAGGAAGCTGCAGGGATGCAGATACAAAATTATTTGTACGTTCTGTCTCAAAGATCTGTTCCTCTCAAGAAAAGAAGTCTGGGCGATAAACCTGCCTAGGAACATATAGTGAACTCATTTCCATGGCAGTTGTGGGACTGTGTCAGTTTGGGCTTGTTCAGCAAGCTTCGCTGCGCTGGGAGCTGAGAGCTTCTGGCTTTATCCAAAGACAAAGCAGAGATGCAAAGATACCCCTTCCTGGGAAGCACAGGGAGACGTTCCCTTGCTTTATCACTGTCTCCAAACCAGGCCTTTGTGAGGCTTGCTGTGGGAACTCCCTTTCATTTGTATAAGATGAAGGAAAATCTGTCTTTAACTGGACTCGAAGGTTTTGCATCTATTCAACTGATAGCTCTTATGTACATGTTTTACTAAACTTATAACTCTAAACAGGAGCAAGTAGGACAGCTCTGGTGAAACTTAGCTTGTTGTATTTACATGCAACTGTTTGCCGCTGAAACTGTTGACCTATAAGTCATTAATACATAAAATTATTTGGGAACGCTTTGAAAATTAGCTGTCACCCTTCACATGTGTGCAGCATCTTTAGAGTTTAAAACAAAATGAAGGGGAGAGAGCTGTCCAGTTCACAAAATGCAGCAGTAAGCCGTTGTGCTCTGCAGATCTGCAGCGCAGGGAAGGTAGGCAGGGGAGCTGTGAGCCTTCCCTTCGGCATCGTGCCTTCGGGCACGGCTGTGTCTCCTGCGGCCCTTGCTGCATCGGCGGCGTGCTCAGCCCTGCTTTGCAGGCGTTATTTTGTAGCTTTGGGAGTCTATTCTGTCTTTTTCCTCCCTTGAAGAAAAGCGGGGGCGTGATAGAAAGAGGACATAGCAGCTCTAATTTGTACATTTAGTTTTCTATTTCGGGCTGCGGGAAAGGCCCCTCTGTGCTCGGGAGGGAAGAGTCGCAGGTTAAATACTGCCCGGCTCTGCGCAGGGGCACGTTCGGGTACTGGAGAGACCTGATGGGTCGAGAGCCCTGTCCTGCCAGCTGCGTCCCTCCTCAGCACTCTTGTATATTCTTCTTTTCCAGACTGCAAACAGTTTAGTGCTGATCTGGCCTTATATAGTAATTTCCTATTATTAGAAACATTTCCTTGGGATCTTGTTCAGGGAGTAGCAGGGGGAAATCCTGTTTCCTTCATCTAGCATGCAGGGAAAGCAGCACTGCTCACTCTTTCTTATCTAGCATCTGTGGAACAAGAAGTTTTTGTTATAATATGCTTTCCAATCTCAATCCCTTTCTAATATTAAGCCTCTTTTCAGAAATGTAGAGAGAAATTTGAAGGAATAGGAGCTGTCAGTCGCCAGCGTGAGCTGTAAGGCACTGTCTGCAGCCTGCGAGGTCTGCCTGCTCTCTCTCAGCCGTGTTCCTCTGAAAATTATCTTTCCTGATGCTTTGGAAAACTGATTCTCCCTTTCATGTTGCCCTATGTGGAAAAATTCTACAACAGTGCATTTTCCCGGTATTTGATTTCCCTGTTCTGCCGGTATTTGATTATTGGTAGAAAGCTAATGACTATATAAACAATTTTCTCTTAAGGAGGGAGAAGTTTTGGTTTTGTGCGCAACAAGAACATGTGTTTAGAGGAGAGATCGGTCACTGCAAGCGCTGAGATACGCACAGGCTTTGGACACTTAATTTTTCCTGTGAAAACATTTTTTCCCCTTAAAAGGAAGATGTAGGTCCTGCCACTGGGAGTGACTGTTTAGAAAGTCAGTTGTGAGGAATGCACATCAGCTGAACTGAGTCAGGCCGCTCGTATTAACAGCGCCTCTTGTTCTCGCCACGGCCTCGGCAGGGGAGCTGCTTAAAATGATTATATCAAAGCAAGGGCAAAACAATCAGGCTGAATCGGCTGTTGTTTTTCGACTCCTTCGTGTTGAAGTTAGTTCAGCAGTTACTGCCGGATTCAGAGCGAGTGTTTGGACGATCCTCTGGAGTGCCGCCTGCCTCGCAGTCCCGTAAAACGGCCGACGGAGCCGTGCCCGCGGCCGCGGGGGAGCGAGGCTGAGTGCGAACAGCCACGCGCGTGAGGCTGCCTGCCGTCGTGTTAAGGGCATCTGGTAATTATAAAGTGGGACTTTGTTCCGATGGTCACTGTCAAAGCCAGTCATCCATTCCTGTTTCATCAAAGCAGCAGAGAGCAACAACAAGGGAAAATTATTTTAATTTGTTAGATTAACCCAGTTTCTGTTTTCACTCGCGTCATAGACGCAGAATTATTGTGTTTGTGCGGGAGCCATAACTAAATACGAGTGCTGCATATGTGGTTTTTAATCTGTGGTCTTTCAAACATCTATCGGAAATATCAAAATAGGGAATGGCACTTGTGAGGATATTGTAGGAAGTCCAAGGAGAGGTGTGCATCTCCTGGAATTTTTTGTAGTATTCCATTTTTTTGGTAATATTCTCACTTACTTGTGAAAGACTGAGCTTGAGAAGAAGAGAGGTTTAGTCTTCTCACTGGTAAAGGCTTTCTTGAAACAAACAAAACCAGTATTGATGGTTAGATAAATTAAATTAGAATCTGAAATAATAATTTAAATATTTCTTGTGTGTTTTCTGGGTTTTGAACCCTTTTGGCCACAGCTATCATATTTTCAAGCTTTTCTCCATAATCTTGAAAACACTTTCACAAGGAATCGGAGGATTCCGAGAACTAGTGATGTCATGAAGTTTGCAATAAAATTAAGGAATTTTACAACCTTGAAACACCTTTTTGGTGAATATAATGGGCTTTTGATTTAATCCTTTCAGGTCTGCAGTTTCATAACTGAACAGCAATGCTGTGTCCTCTGGGACTGATGCCCTAAGCGCAGGCTCCCCTTGCTAGCTCCTCGTTGGGGAACAGCTGGCTACTCTCTGCATGGGTGAATGGGAGATGCGCCAATAAAAACAAAGAGGGGATAGAAACTAGACAATCATTAACAAAGGTGATGGCACGGGGAAGAGATTTGGCCTGGTTTCTGAGCCTGTTCCAATATGTAATGTTGCTGCTTTGGCAAGGCATTGATTTATTCAGTTATCAAGCAGTCAAATGTTTGCTGGAATGTTGTTCTGCTCAGTAGAGTATTTTGACTCTATGTCAAACAGTATGGAGAGCAAGATGCATTTGGTAGGCTGAAGAAATGTGTATTTTTTGGTTAAGACTTTCCTCTGACCTGTAAGAGGGAGTCTCTCAAATTCCTAGCCTGTTTAGGGTGGTTTGTTTCCCATGGTATCTTTGCCAAGTGCTTTCTAATTATGGAAAGTATGTTATTTTGCAGTTCTTTTGCAAGGCAGACGTAATGAATATTTTAAAAATCCAGCAAAAATATATGCATTGTTAGAAGAACTTAACATCTTTTGCTTTTGGAATAATGTATCAGTGAACCACGGTGGCTTTGGCATATGCTATTCACAAAGCAGCACCTTTTACCTCCAGATATATGTTGTGCAGTGCAGTGCAGGAGAAGACAGTGGTTTGCAGATGCTATCTTCACGGGGCTGGGCTCTCTTCTCAGCCGAGCCAGTGCTTGCGGTAGCTTGGCGACTCGCACGCAGCTCCGTGAGCCTGTCGGAGCAGGGCTGGCAGGAAAGGTTTCCAGTCCTTTTGCTTTGAATGAGAAATTGTATGCAGGGAATCAGCTGCTTATCAGCACTGAGCAGAGCAGTCCCAGTGCTCTAATCCAAGGCTTATATGAGTCACTTCTGACTGGTGAGACCTGGAAAACCTGATTCATACCTCTGCCTGTGGTTGCCGGTAGTAGTGATACAGACCTAGCCTGCCACCCTTAGCACTGGACTCTGTATTGCTGGAAAGGAAGAACATGGGTTTATCACCTTAACAGTGCAAGATCAAAATCTTTTAAATTAAAATGCTGTCATCTATCTCTGCTTTCTGATTCTTCTTCCCTGCCAGAGATTCTCCTAATCTGGCTAACCCACAGGCAGGAATGTTTTCCTCGCCAACGAGAGTTTGGCTATGTAAAAAATGTTTTTGAGTAAAGGTTCCGATTAAATAAATAAATGAAAGGATTGTCCTGCCTGAAAGAGCCGCGGGAAATGTGTAAAAATACACTCCTGAAAATTGGACTCTTGTATGTTCTCTTAGTGCAGCATTTTCAGCAGTGAGATGTGCTCTGAGGTTGTCGGGAAGCAGAGACTGCGGGAAAGCTGAAGTTGTTAATGCAAAAATAAACTCTATGCTGATACATAATTTAAAATGTAACCTGAATTACTGCGTTGACCTCTGTGTTGTTTGGCTGCAACTAGAGTGATATGAGGGATGATAATGGAGAGCTGAAGTTTTCCTTCTGAAGAACTGGAGCGGACGGGCTGCGGTTCTCCTCGCTCCTGGAAAGTCCTGGCCCAGGGCTCGCTGCTGAGATTCAGTAATGGCTGGCATGGCTCTGTTTTGGAAATGCAACTTAGACTACCTATGATCTTACCTGTGCTCCTGCACTCAGCAGGGCCTTGGAGTATCATTTATTTGTTTCAAAGCTGTAGAACAGACTTGTGTTAAACCCACCTCTGAAATGTGTCCTCAGGCTGCTTCCGTTGATAATTCACATAACTCCTCAGTCGGCTGATGCTAAGCGAATAAAAATCTCGCCCATTGAAGCTGTACAGGAACTGAGAGGTACTATGAATAATTTCTCCGACTGGAGTCTAATTAGGGCAGAGGAGCAAGCGGCACCATGGCTCTTCAGAAGTGTTATACAAGCTTCAGCACAAATCCTTGTGACCATTGGCACCTCCTTCCTCTGACAAACGACATCTTCCACAGCGCGGTGTGTCTAAGATCGGTGCTGGGGCCTAGGGTCAGGACTAATTAGAGAAGAGTGCTACACGTTTCTTGGGTTTTAAATAGTCTGCTATCTGAGTAGTTGCTGTGCACAGTCCTGTTTTATTTTACTTGCTTTACTTTAAAGCTTTTTGCTTTAAATCTATTTTATTTATTTTGCTTTTAATCTATTTAAATCTGTTTACTGTAAAGCTTGACTTTAGCCTTGCTACAATAGAATTTTAAAAGTGTGTGTATTGATGAGGAGAATAAAAAACCCGCTTCAAGCGGAGCTGACTCCAGATGGTGCTAGTAGTCATGAAAGACTTGGGAATGCTTTCCTGGCATGGCTTGGTTAGAGAACTCGCCTGTTGGTGCTGGAAAAATTGGGTGATGACTGCCACATGTGACCGCTTTAAATGGACTCCAACAACTGAGACGGTTGTAATGTTGGTTTGGAGTAGATATGTGTAGAGTAGACCTTACCCAGGAAGGCCAGAGTGCTACCTGGGGTCCTACAGTGATATCTGGGACTAATACACCTAAGGGCCAAAGAGCCTTTTAGAGAAAGGGAGCTGGTTTATTTCTGCTTTCTTTGTCTATCCTATGATCATGATAGAAGCCTTTGGGGGGAGAAAAAAGAAAAGAGAGAGAGAAAAGAAAAAGGAAGCAGCAGCCTCCAAAAGTCTTATGCTAACTGGTGAGGAAAGGGTGTTATTCAGTTTGCCACCTCTGTTCACCTGCATGTGGCAATGAACCAGTGATGTTAGTTAACATTCGGTGTGATAGTGACTTGAGTGTGATACCTAAATTTCAGAAGTGTTTGAGCAAATGCAAAAGTCTGCAGTAGTCTCTTTTCAGAAGACGACGCACCGAAGGAAAGATTATATTCCCATTAATTTTGGTAAAGCTCCCATGGAAAATTAGGGGTTGAGGCTGGATCAGGTTCTAGTTTGCTCAGTGCCATATGCAGCTGCAGGCATTTAGAGCAAGTGGGCTCTAAAATTCAGGTAGTGAGCTTACACTCGGTGTGACACCACGCTTGTAACCTCCTCGCTGCAGGTGCAGGTTAGGTGTTCTGTCTCGTGGGGGGCAGCGCCTTGGGTGCGGAGGATCAACCTGCATCTGGTTGTAGCCAATTGCCCTGGTCCTGGCTAATTGTAGAGTCCCACGTTACAGATCATGTGAAGAGAGGGGTCTGTTAAGAGGGTGGTATACAGGAGAAATGGGTAGCAGTATGCTTTGTGCAGATTGTGTTCATCTACGTGAGACTTGCAGAGAGAAACCCATCTTCTTCACTAGCTGCTACGTGTCATTTCAGATGGATGACTAACTTTTTAGTCACCATTGCTTGGAAATGGAAGGTCGCGTGGTTCAGGGCTCATCTCCTTCCAGGGTCTGTCCGACCGCCAGCGCCCTTGACAGTGCTTTGCGTGCTGGGGTGTGAACTGCTCGTGCCCTGAAATACCTGAAAGGTGGTGCACATTGACTAGGCCCTGGCCAGGGTCATGTGCTATCTGTAACGTGTCCATGGCTTCATTGGCTACGCCTGCAAGTCCTCTTATGATGCATATATAGCTTAGACCATTGAGGAGCAAAATAATTAAGAGAATCACAGAATAATTTAGGTTGGAAGGGATCTCTGGAGGTCTCCCGTTCAACCCAACTTCAAAGCAGGGCCAACTTAGATCAGGTAGCTCAGGCCTTGTCTGGTCCAGTTTTGACTGTCTCCAAGGATGAAGTTTCACAATGCCTGGGGCCCCTGTTCCAGTATTTGACTGCCCTCCTTGTGAAAAAAGAATTTCCTAATATCCCATTGGAATTTCCCTCGTTTCAGCTTGGGTCCATTACCATTCATCCTTTCACTTTCCACCTAATGCTAGCAAAAGCTACATACGCATTTTGATTTTTCTCAAAATGCCCCTGTCTCTGGGGACTGATGGTTTTTCACATTCTTAATGTAGCTATGGCCATTTATTTTTTTAAGTGAGACCAAATCCCTCCTTGCCTCTGGGAGAGCTAAATTTTCCAAGGCCTGGAGGCTAGGACAACAGTTTCTTGACTCTGTCCTGTAAGGAAGGGTCTTGCATGCCCAGCATTGGAGTGCAGATCATTTTGTGATAATGACCCCAGGGACCTCTGTATAGAGTGGGTGTCTTGAGAGTGGACATCTCAAAATGTTTCTGGTATGCAATATGCTGAGCAAATATGCTAACTCCTTGCAAAGACAGACAAGACAAGCTACTTCCTACCCCTGGAGACTCTTTGTGGTCCTTGTATTTGCCAAGAGAATGGTTACAAGCATAATTGTAGGCATGGGAGATTTTGCTGTGGTTGGGGTGAGTTTGGAGTGGCTTAGGGGAGCCCGCTTGATACTGCTGTTTGCAGTGGGCTGTTTCAGTGCAAAAAATTGCCATAATGGAGCATATGGCTTCCGTCTTTTTTGCTGTGGTTTTGCGTGTTAGGCGCTGCACCAGGCTTTCCAGCGTCTTTCATTGCTTTTCTTTCCGTTTTTCCCCGTCATTGGGCAGCGGGGACTCCGCTGCCGGCAAAGGACAGCTGACGACTTTTCTCTGGGCCTGCCTCCCTGCTCTGCGTCTGGCTCTCCTCTTTGGGAGGGGAGGAGAGCTGCGCTCCCTCCCTTGTAAACCGCCCTCCCCGGGATGCTCCAGTAGGAGCTGGCTAGGAGGGAGGGAGTTCTGACTGCACTGAAAATGTCATAAAAAAAAAAAAAAGGGAGGAAAAAAAAAAGCAAACTGACAGAAGAGAGAAGTTGTCCTCAGACTCCTGCTTTATGCAGCAGCCTAAACTGAGTCTCTGAAAGTGCTGGGGGAGCTGGAAGGAGGCAGAAATGAAGTTCAGAGCTGCGGTAAGACTTATTTAGCACTCTTGGTATTTTTGCAATTTTCAGATGTGTATCTAGCGTAAGAGGAAGGAGAGAAATTTCCACGGTTTCAGCAGGAAGTTGAGATGTTTGAGCTTGTTTTGTGAAAGACCCCTTCATTGGAAAGTTATGTGAAAGTGCTTGAAATAGGGGAGAAAAGAAAACGGGGGGGGGGGGATATGTTTTGAGGAGGAAGCCAAGGTGGGAGTTGAGAAAGTGGGAAGAGAGGGGGGGTAGCCGTGCGCTGCTGCGTTGGGGTAGAAGAAAGGGTGGAGCTTTTGCTTGGGCATGAGCATGCAAATGTGTCATACTGGTGCGGGTACTGGTTGTGCTTCCCAGGGACACAGGGCTGCTTTCTCGGTGACTACCGGCCTGGGGAATGGCAGGAAATACCTGCTTAAGGACTCACTGCCACTCTGTTCCCTCAGGGTGTATTTACTTTAGCAAAACTTTGTCCGCGTTTTAGCAGCAGCCAGAAAGCCTGGGTCTATGTCCAGCATTGCAGGAGAATGACTGCGAGCTTAGAAAAATGAGTATGTGGTGAAAGATTGAGAAGACCAGGATTGTTATCTGAGAAAAAGAGATGAATAAGAGGGGAGACAAAAGAATATATACAGTAGTGCGACAGAGAAAGCAGACCGTGAGCTCCTGTTTTCGTGTTGTAACATAAGAAGAGAGAGATTCAATTAAGTTAAAAGTTGTCTAATAGATGCAAAGATTCTTTTTGTACAATGCATAATTGGGCCACAGGATTCACTGGCACTGGAAGTTGTCGAGGTCGGGTTGAAGGAACTTCGTAAAAAGGTTGTTTGTGGACCTTGATCTGGGTAAGAATGTCCAAGGCTTTACCTAGTAAAGTTACCAAATTTAGGAAGAGAAAGATTGAAAACGTCATGTCCCTAGGCTTCAGCAATTCTCCAGCTTTTGAAGAAGAGTCAGCACGGGGCCGGAGCATCCCATACCTGCTTAATCTGGAGTTCCTTGCACTTTTTTTCTGAACAGTCTAGTGTTGGCCACTGTCTGAGGCACATTCTTGGTCAACTTGGGCCCAAGTGAAGGGGGGAAGCACGGAGCTTTTGGAGGACCTGCCTGATTCCTCTTTACAGCTGGGCATTTGGAGCTGGAGTGCATGTACTCCAGAGGGTTATGTTTGAATTCTTCTTGGCTTGGAGGGCTGCAGAAGGCAGCAAACCTATGTCCAGCGGTAGATATGGAGAAAGGTGCCTTTAGGTGCGATACATGTGAGTGGGATAGGCAGCGATGCTGGCCAGGGTGGTGTTTGATATTCTCCGAGAGAAAACGTGGGCGTGGAAGTGCCCTTCACGTGCACCGCGAACGTAGTATAATGCACGCTCTGTTTGGAAAGTTTTATTATCTTGGAAAGACCTGCTGGGCTGAAATGGTTGTGTGGGGCGTGTAGCATCCAGTGCAGAAGGTGGGAATGTCTGGGACAGGGAAGGGCAGAGCGCAACAGCAGCAACAGCATGAGGCACGCGGTATTTGCGGTGAGAGATGAAGGGACGTATGCACTGAGAGGGGAATACGACAGCAGTTACCAAAGGTAGCTGGGGCAGTTACCAAAGGACGTCAGATAAGGCTGTGGGGTCAGCGCCCCATGGCTGCAGGCTGGGAGGCTGCCGGGGATGCAAGTGGGTGCCGCGATGTTTATCTGTAGGTCCGTGTTTGACTTTCTGCTCCCATCTCACCTGCTCTATCTGACCTGGAGATCGATGGCAAAACTTACTAGAAAGTGCTGTTTCGGGGCGGTGAGCTGAGCTTTTGATGTTTTTGCTGTTTGTCTTCTGAAGTTGCTGTGGGACGCGCGGGCCCGTGGCCAGCGGTCGTAGGTGATGCTCCCGTGTATGCTGTAATCAGCAGCATCTTTCAACTAGCAACACAGCTTGTGCCACCTGGTCGGGAACTGAATCACCAGCTCCCTAAATACAGAAATTCAGTGTGTTCGCTTCTCCGGCCTTGTTGATCTGTCTGGTTTGTCCGGTTCATTTTTCTTACTGCTATTTTATATTTAGCTTATTGATTGAAATATCAACATCCCCTCTTAGCAGTAAACAGTTTTGCTGTCTTTCAAGTCACTTCTTAAAACTGTTTTTTTCTTTTTGCTACTAATTGCTTCTTTTGTTTTCCTAACTTAAAAAGCAAACACTAAAGTTAAGAAAATAAAATTAGTTCTAAACATTGAACAAATAGTGTTATCGGCTTCCCATGTAAGTCACTGTGGCCTTCCCTTGGTTTCTGATCTGTCCTTATTTGCGTTTCTAACTTACATTTGACCTCCTTAGATAGGATTCTTATTATTCTAAAAACTGTAAGTGTCAAAAGCCATTGATTAATATATTAAGAGTAATAATTAACTGCAGCATCATCCATATCCTGCATTATTATTTTTCAAAAGATGAAATTTTTGTTTCCATAGCTCTAACTCCTCATGACCTACATACATTTAATAGATACTTAAAATATATGCACAGCATGATTACACTGCTCGCATTTCCCAGTCTACCTTGCATTTTTGGGAGGGAGATTAAATGATTCTGTAGCTTGGAAAGTAAGGAGGCAGAATTTCAACTTAGAGGCAATTTGCTATTAGAGACATAAACCTTTGTGAGGGCAAAATAAGCTTGTTTGCCCTAGATACTTAGTTATTTTATGTTTTAATGTATTCCATTTTGTGTGTACTTAAAATATGGAAGTCTTCAAAATAAATAGTTTAAAGGAATTAGTCAAGGGAGTGACATTTCTTCTTATTATAGTTTTTTGGAATAGTGTATTCTACAGCTAAATCCATTCAACATGTGTTTTAGGAGCAGGAGGGAAGTATCAGAGAGGGAGAACCCAGTTCTGAGTGCGGGCAGGCGCTCCCTGGCTCCAGACATTCCTTTGCTGGCGATGTATTGCTCTAAAAGAAGCAAGAATAAAAAAATGATTCTGCTATAAATGGTCCTTGAGTGGCAGCTGCTGACATGGTAACTTTTTGTAAGTTGAAGTTATTCCCTTTAACTCTGTTAGGCTGCATCTTCAGATTTTGATTTCCTTCAGTCTAAAAATCAGTTTGAAAGCCTCTAGATGTCTGCTCAGAACAGCCTACCCACTTTATGGGAAATGGTGTGCTAGCTGTTCATTGGGCTTACATAATTCAAAGCAAAACCAAACACTTCATTTTGTTATTTCATTTTGCATTAAACAAGCCCAACGAATGATACATGTGTCATATACATAATTCTCTGAGCTCAGCTGGCCTCAGAAAAGGGCGGTTAAATCCACATGGTTGATGGAAGAGGATTTTTACATGCGACATGGAGTGGTCTCCCAGGGAGCCCTCTTTCCAACCCAGCTGCTGGTAAACTCGGTGTTTGTTCTCCCTCCCAAATGTGTGTCGCCGCTTCAGTGTGGCAGGAGGTAGGGCCTCGAGTGACTCTGTCAGGGAATCACTGGCAGGCAGCAAGTGCTTGACTAAGATCTCTTGATTGAGCAGGTCCCTTGATTCAGGTCCATCTTAGTTGTTTTCATTATTTTCATTATATTTTCATTGTTGTATTTCATTATTCAAAAAGAGTTATTCCATTCTGCACCTTGGGAACTGAGGCTCTGGGCCAAATAGTTGATTTCATCTCCTCTACTCTCTAGCCCATGCCGTGTCCAAGCCCTTTCCCAGGCTGTAGAGCGGAGTAGATCTTTTTCTTTCTTTCTTTCTTTCTTTTCTCTTTCCTGCCACTTTAAAATGACCAGATATCCTGAAGAATGTCATACCACCCAGGAGACAAATGCATGTTAACTGCCACCTCCCCACAAGAAGTTTGTTCTTGGTTTGGGCTTGTTATTGTCTTCCAGAATCTAATCTGAATTTCCCTTCCCATTCAATTTTGGTTCTTGCCTGTTCTTCCGTTCTCGGCTTTGTAAGTATTTCTGAAACCCCCAGATCAATCATCTTTCATTTGATACCAAGATAAAGATGCCTGACTTCTCATACGGCATCAGCTTCCTGCAGTGATTTTAGTGCAAGTCTCCTGGTCTTCTGAATGGATACTAGCTAATTTGTAATAATGCATTGTGGAGGAAAATATTAAAGCATACATTTTAGTTGTAGAAGCAGAAATCTTGTTTATGTTGTGTGACTTTTCTTTCTAAATTGGATGATTAGAAAGCTTCCCTGCTCGCTATGAGTTGGTTCATTTTGAGGGCTGTAGGTGTTTCACATGCATCGCGCATGGATGCTCCAGGAGAAGCAAGCGTTGCCCGAACTCCTGGGTGTTACCTGTGCTCTCAGCTGACGGCAGCACTTGTGCATCTGCAATTGTGGTCTTAATACTAACCACTTGCTGACGCCCTCCAGGAAAACCAAAGCTAGGAAATTCTGCTACAGCGTACTGGGTTATTAGGGCATTGCATGGCCTTTGACCAGCTCATGGACAAAGCGGTGGTGGGAGGTTCTTCCTCGGTTCACAGCAGCCCTGAACTCTGCTTGTGGCCAAGAATTGTCCTCCCTCTTGTTCCCTCACGAAAGGAGATTTCCCCAGTGTGTTCAGAGTGACTGAGTTGCTAAAGTGCTTTGGAGCTTGTTGTGCAGAGGTCAGAAGGCCTTGGTTTCCTTTTAGAGGTGTGTTAGATCTCAAAGACCTAAGCAGAGGAAAGTCTTTGACATGCTTTGGTAGAGTTTAACAGTAAGATGTTTGCTTCCATCCTTACAACACCGTCAGAGATTTATGAATTCAGTTTAGGACGCTCAGAGGTATGGTTTCAAGTGCTTTTGTATTCCTAGGAGCTGTCTCTGCGGGGTGTTTTCTGCTCCTGTTGATTCTGTCGTACAAGCACGAAGAAAGGCTGGAGTCTCGGCCAGCCTAAGTGCGCCCGGCTCTGCAGGCTGCGCAGAGCAGCACCGCTTTACACCCGCTGCAAGTCTCTCCCAAAATGTAATCACCCAGAAGAAAAAGGCATGTGGAAGTAGTGCCGCTGCGGTGATTGCGCTGGCTCGGTCCCACCATTCAGGGGTGACGGCTTTTCCTTTCCTGGCAGGGAGCCACTGTTGTGCTGACAGCTCTGGAGAAGAGATTAGAAGCAAACAGTGGGTTAAAATAGTGTGGGAATGGGTCCCTTGGAGCTGCAGGTGGCTGAGCTGACCTACGTGCTGGTCACCGCTGGAAGGATTTAACTCACCTGTGGTCGCTGGGTCTGGCCCTCACCTGATCCCTTGGTAGGGTGATTCAGCTTGGCAGAAAACTACCTGCTTCTCTTCACCTGCTGATTATTTTGCTGGTGTAATGAGTTGCCTTGGCTCTGCTCAGGGGCAGGTAACCGCCTGCATTCACGTGTGCCGGGGAGTGGCCGTGCACAGGGCGGGGGGGTGGCTGCCCTTCTCAGTGGGGGCACGCCGTTGCACTGCACGCCTCTGGGGTGACAGAGAGTCTGTACGAAACCAGAGTGGGGAAATTGCCTGGATTAAAATTGCTTTTCACAAAAAATCTGAGTTAGACTTAAGCCTGGCGCGTTGCACAAGGACTAGAGGCAGTGTGAGCCAAAGGGCCCAGCTGTGCAGAGGGCAGGGGGACTGTCCCTTTCGCCTGCCTTCCCACGGCGAGAGGGACCCGTCTACGACTGCACTTTTCTTAGCAGCTTTACGGAAAACTGATTTCCCCCCCCAGGAAGGGTCTAATCAGACTCTCCCAGCCTATTTTCTCCTAATTATTCAGAATAGGTACTCCCTGTCTCGGGACTTCCAGAATTGTCCAGGCTGTCCCTTGCATAGCACAGGGCAGAGAAAGGTATAAATGACTGCTGACGGAGGCCTTTCTGGCCAAGATATGTGTATCTGTGAAAAAGGGGTCTTGCTGCAAAGGTGCTATGGAGAGGACCAGCTCCCTATAGCTGAGCTGCTTTAATGGTTAGTTGGCTTCACTGTAACAATTTTTAACTCCCTAAAAGGGGGTTTCTAGCCTTAATTTACAGCCACCAAATCTTATGTCTGCCTGCTAACATAAAATAACTAAGTTATTTTAATTTATTCACTTCCTTACTGTCACACTCATCATTCAGTAGGAACATATTGTCATCTTTGTGACTGCTTTTTCCTAAATGTTATCTTCTTTCCCCACTTCCCTCTGCATTACTGTTCTATTTCCATTAAAAAAATGTATTTTCACCTCCTTCTGCATTGCATCTGTTCAAATTATTGGCAGTGAAATAGTTAATGTAGACATTTTAAGTTGATGGTAAACTTGGGCATAAGCAGTAAAACAGATGAGCAAATGGTAGCACAGTAGTGCGTATTGCTTTGCTGTGGTTTAAGACTCACATATTAAATTTGCATTGAATTTAGGCTTGGGGAGCTACAACGCTGCAGTTAAAGTTTATATTCTGGAGAATCTGACAGCGGCATGTTGACTAGGTAACCTGGTCACGTTTAATTATTGCTGAAAACTTCTGTTTAGTTTTATTTATTTATTTTTTAAGGGACTGAAAATTTGAGGTGGCTATTTTGCTCTCGTTGGTTGAGAGATTGGTGTTGAGCAAGAGGAAAAAAGTATGGAAGAAACCGAAAGATGCTTAGCCTTAAATGCCTGTTCTGAACAGGTACAGTGTGTTTTGTGTAGGAAACTGTGTTTGAAGTAGGATAGATAGCTTCTTCCCTAGGCTGATGTGTGCAGCTGGGCTCGGTTTGTCCTGAGCTCCGAGGAGTGGCTGATGAAAGAGCTGCTGAAACTGCAAAGTGACGTTTTCTGTGAAAGTCTTCAGAATTATATAAACTTGGATTGACTGTGCGAGGGTTGAAGTTTCTCCTCGGTAATTTTTCAGGCAGCTGTGTTTTGAAACTGTATTCATAAACTTACCCACTTCAAAACTAGCTATTTTCTTTTGGTTTTGCTTCTGTTCCCATTACCTTGTCCAAAGGCTGCTCCAGAATTGCACTGCTCTGGTAAGAAGCCTTCTAATTTCCAGCCTGAGTTATTTGTACGTGATTTATCCCTATTTCTTTCACCACTGTGAAATGTGAAAACAAACCTTAAGCTAAAATTTCTTCTGACCGAGGCTGTTTTTATTTTATATTTTTTCCCCTGCACATCATCAGTCCCTGTGCTCTGACCACTCATATTTTGACAAGGAGCAAAAAGGTACTACCTGACTATGTGAGTCTGTAAAAATCATCCACATCATTGTGCAGGGTTTGGGGGCTGGAAGATAGTGTTTGAGCAGGGAGCCTGCGTTCCTGCTTCATTACGCTGCTACAGTGCAGTGTGACTTAGGGCACCGGCAATACCCTTAGGAGCAAGCTCCAGTGGTGTTCCTGCCACGGATGAAAATAGCCCAGAAGATAACAACAGATGCTCCAAAATGTATTAGTGCTTTGGGGAAAGGTGCTTGCTATGAAGGGTCTTCAAAGTAAGAATCATTTTAAAATACTGTAAGGAAACAGGAGAGCATGCAGGCAGATATGCGGCAAATTGTTTAATATATCGTATCTCCTGTCTTTGACTTTTGTGGTGTCTCTCATCTTCTTTGCCTTGTATATCATCTGTCACAGGTCCAGTAAGTCTATTTGCCTTTAGTAGAAATTTTCCCTGCAAATAGTGATTGAGTCTCGTGGTGCACATTTCCTGTCACTATTTTAATATGTGAGGTTGAATGAAGTAGGAAGTCAGCAGACCAGTTTTCCAAAGATGCTTCTCTCTGAACCACATCACATTGAAAATGTGGCTTTTAAAAGGAGGGTCAAGGAACAGAAGTTGCTTGATGCGTGGGATAGACATTAGTGTCTCAAGCTAAATTCATAAGTGGTTTGGGATACAGTAATGGTCCTTTCTCATTAGTTCTCAATTTTCCCAGGATTTCCCATTGGGTATTTCACTAAAGCATTTAGATTGGACAGCAATGTGAAGCTGTTTGCTCATAAGATGAATCATCATGGTTAGTCATAAAAGATTCCTTACCTTAAAATGACTTCCCATTGTGAAATGAGAGAGAAAAAGAAGAGATGAGAGCACATTTCAGTCTCACTCCTGCTGAAGGATGCCTGGGAAAAGAAATCTTGGTATTATTCTCTCTGTGAAATGTTTGGGTTTGGGTTTTTTTGTTGTTGTTGTTTGGGGTTTTTTAAATTAGTGATCAGAAATCTAGCAATACCTTTTTCCTAATACTGGCTTGTCTTCTGTCAAAGCAATTAGTATAAACTAATTGATAAAGTGTTTATATACCTTGAGTGGCAATTTCAACAGCAGTGAGGTTATTCTAATATCGTCCATGGGTAACTGTGGTTAACGATCCTTGTGGGCAGGTTGAGCTGCACAGAGACTCACAAATGTCTCAACCTTCCTCTGCTTTTGGTTGCAGGGAGCCGGGAGTGACGGTATTCGATTAACCATGGAGAGCGCTCTGACAGCCCGCGACCGTGTGGGAGTGCAGGATTTTGTCCTGCTTGAGAACTTCACCAGCGAAGCAGCTTTTATTGAAAATCTACGTAAGCGATTCAAGGAGAATCTGATCTATGTGAGTAGCAGAGTGGCAGAAGCCAAAGCGTTCATCCGCAACCTGAATTTGGATGTTTGCTATGGAAGGCAGACCGTAGCTTTGCTCTGCAGTTGGAGGGATTTGGAGGTGGTGGTATCAGCTTTTATAGTCCATGACTGCTTGCCTCAGAACTAGTCTGGGCTAGTGGCGTGTTTACACATGTAGGGCCTCATTTGCAGCGCTCCAGTTGAGACCTGCTGGTGTTTGGCGGTCTTGCCAACACCGAAAATCCCACTCGCACCAGATTCTTCCGTTGCATGAATCCGCTGTGGTGAGCGCTCAGTGCCCCCGGGCTAGAACTTGATCCCAAACAATAGATGAGAAGTAATCCAGTATCCTTGCCGATTAGAAGGACTAAAACAGTCTGTAGGAGCTGTGTTTCCAGCCAGGATGACACATCTAGCGTACCTCCTCTAATGTCACGCTCTCTGTGCTAGGAGGTGGCTTCTCCAGCTCCCTTGGCCTCTTTGGAAGTTGTTAGCAGCGTCCCCAGTGGACCTGTTGCGGGGAGCCCTTGTCAACAGGCGGGACCTCAGAGCAATTGTGGGCTCTGTGACAAGCCGCTGTTAGTCCTCACGAAATCTCTTCCCTTTTTGCTGTCTTTTTCAGACATACATTGGCTCAGTTCTGGTGTCTGTCAATCCGTACAAGGAATTGGAAATCTACAGCAAACAGCACATGGAGCGATACCGCGGTGTCAGCTTCTATGAAGTTTCTCCTCACCTGTGAGTGGCCTGTGGGTAAACAGTGCAGTTTGTGCCATTCCCACCGGGGCTCGTGTAGTGCTGACATGTGAAAGCAAGCAAAAAAGACTTCTCCTTGTCCCAGATACAGCACTGAAAAACATGGGGATATAAAGGCTCCTTCAGAGGGTGTGGTGTACGGCTCTTTCTATTCCTGTTTCTCTCTCCAAAGAGGATGAGTTGCCTTTGCAAGAGCGGTATTTGGAAAGGGAGTTGGTTCCTTCCTGGCTGGAGGAACAGAGCTGCTTACCCGGCCCTGGCAGGACAGGAGTTCATTGTTCCAGGGTTACTCGGGGTCTGCCTGTCCCAGCTGCGCGATTCCCCTGCTGCTACATCGCTCGTTCAGCATAGGCCTAATGAGGGGAAAGAGTGCGTCTATATGTGCGGTGGGTTGGGTTTTTTTTTTTTTTTTCCTACCTCCTCTGTCGCTGCCTGACCAGTATTTATCTGGTATTTCCCTTGTTGCTAAGATACCATGAGCCTGTTGGAACAAGGAATGTATTTATTTACATGGCCTGGCCTGGTGAGCATTCCCAATTTCCCATTTAAAAAAAAAGAAGTTTGAGGTTTGAAAGTTATTTTTGAAAGCATTTGAATTTTTTTGTCAGACTGAAGAGAAAGATGACTGAGAGCTGAGGACATTTGGCTCCAAAATGCTTTCTCTCAGGGCCAAGGGCCAAATTCTGAGCACCTCTTGGAGGGTTTTTGTGTGGGGTTTTTTGTTTGTTTTTTGTTTTGTTTTGTTTTGTTTTTTAGAGGTCTTGGAAGACTAAATGATATTGCTTTTAAGTGAACTATTTGGATTGTTTCTTATTGCTGGCACATAACCCGGGAGAGTAAGCAAAACACAGAATGCACTATAAGCACAGAGAAGAGAGAGAGAGAGAGAGAGAAGCCATTACTTGGGAAAGTCTGGACACTTAAAGTTGTATTTCCTATGATAAAAGTGCAATTTTCTAGTGTTTCAGGCTTCTTGCCTGGACCTACAGGGTGGTGATTAAACCTGAAAAACCCTGAAGTCAAACCTGCTAAGACCTACCCCAATCTGGGTTTGTCAGTACATCGTGTCGATGTGCACGTGCCCCATATAAGAGATCTGCCGCAAGAAAGTAGTTGCAGTGACTTAAATCAGCATCGGGCCATTCCTAGTGAAGCAACCGAGACCTCGCAGAGGTAGCAGCGCAGGCCGCGGGCTGACCAGCCTGACCCCCGGCTTTAGGTGCTCTGAGCTCCTGCTTGCAAGTGGCTGCTGGCACGTGGGTTTCTTTCAGTGCTGCCTCCTGAGCAGAGATCTGGCCTCGGTGCACCCGCTCCTGCCTGGGATCTGAGCACTTTTAGGGGACTCTTTGCCCTTAGGTGAGAGTTTTGTGCGTCTCTGAAACATCTTTGAGACTGTGGCTTCCTTTTTATTCACGTGCAGTAAGTACAGGACTGAGCATGATGGCAATGCTAACGTGTAGCATGGGCTGCTGAGCAACTTCGCTGTGCCTCCTGCATGCGTTACAGAGAGACACGTATCACAAAGTGATCGGTCGTTTCTTAGCCTGTTCTCTTCCTTGTTGTCACTAGTCCCATGAAAAAATTTTAAATGTGCAGCTCGTAAGTAAACCCTTGAGAGCTGGGGTACCAAATACCAGTGCTGCTCCAAGTGGGAATTCAGTATTTTTGTTAACTGTTGCTATTGTTCCATTTTTTTAAGTTACATGCTTGATTATTTATGCACTTCAGAATACTCTCGGAAGCAGTGAAATGCTCTATAGTGTTATACTCTGTGTTTCTTTCTCTTTACAACATTTCAGGTAGACTTTCCCTCTTTCTCTTTTTCAGAACTGATTCTAGAAAGCCAAAATGCTTCAGTATTGCTATTCCAGTGTCAAGATAGTTCAAGTCTAGGCCTGAGTGCCGGGTTTTCTGGGAAGTGCGTCACATGTAGTCATTCAAAGGAAAAAAAAATCATCCCAATGGGCTCGAAACATAGCATACTTCCCAGAGTGATCTGTCACATCCTGCCCTATTTATAGCCCACCATGGGGTTCAGAGAGGGTGACTACGAATGGGACGGCAAACATCTCTAAATAAATGGGATTCTGTACAAAGTATGCGGTTTGCAATGACTGCCAATTTTCTCCTTAAATTTAAAGTATTATGAAACCCCTCCATAAAGGCATGCAGTCTAGAGGCAGGTCTTAAAATTTAAATTAAATTTACGTTTATTGAGCTGGTTTGCTCTCAAAATAATGCAGAGGCAGAATTTGGAGGGGAAGAGAAGAACTTGACAAATTTATTGGGGCAAGGATGCAGTTGTGTTGCTAGGTAGCTTGGTGGTGTTGCCTTAGCACCAAGTATTAATAGACTTGAGAAGGCCACGGCTGTTATTTTGACATGATCATTTTTAATTAATTTCACAGCATGAGAGTTAAAAACAAGAAAAAGCCTAATAATTATTAAAAGGTTACCAAGTGTATGAGGACAGAATATGTGCTTGATAACCACATGCAAGACGGCTAAAAATATTATCATTGAGGTCATCTTATGTGATTGCACTTTGAAGATTAATGCTCCTCTCTCCCCTTATCCACTTTTCTTGTATCTGGTCCTTCTCTTCCTCTGTCCCTTCATGAAGCAGTTGCCACCACTGTCAAACTTGCCCTCCTGGTCTGTGTGTGTGTGTGTGTGTGTGTGTGTGTGTGTGTGTGTGTGTGTGAGCAATTCCTGCCAGAAGACCCTGCCTGGTCAGCCACAGGGAAGAAGAGAGAAGGGGGGGAAAAAAGGCAAAGTCTAGGGCCCAGGTCGAGGGTGTTGGCTGCGTGCAGGTCTGGTGGTTTGGGTAGCATTTGGTCCAGGTTGGATGGTGGCTTATGTCGCCTGCAGGCTGCTTATTAGTCTGTGCTGGCTTAATCCACTTCTTCCTACAATCCCAGAGTATTTGGGAGCCACATTGCAGTAGCCACCTAGATAGTGCAGTGCAGCAAAGACTTTCTGAGAGTGTCATCGCTTAAAGGGCAAGCTAGAATAAAGATCAATGGAAAACAAGCTGCCTGCATGTACAGCTTTTTCGTCCTGCGGGAAAAATACTGAGAGATCATGTTTATTCAGAAAAGTAAGTTTATCTGCACCATTTAGGCTTTTTCTACAGAAACTCTCCTCATCTGAGTATGTGAAAATGGTCAGAGAGAGCAAATGGCTCTGCTGTTTCCCTTTTATAGCCTTGCACATCCACTGCCAAATGAATTTAATAGCATGAGGGCCTTTTCCAAAAAGGCCAGGTAGTTAATTTGATAGATCTACGCTATCATCCTACAGAAATTTGGCCCAGTGGTGAAGATGTGTATGGAGATCTTGGTGTCCACAGTAATCTCCCCTGTCATCACCTGTGTGTAGAAGCAGTAAGGAGCTCTGACCCAGCCCATGGACACATAGCTCTCTTTGAGATGTCTCTGCTAGGAGTTTGCAGTGTGGGATGGTCTTAGCTGAGGAGTCTCTGCCCTTCAGTTGTGGAAACAAACTAACACCTGGTTATCTTTGTTCCTTAGTTATGCTATTGCAGACAATTCATATCGTTCCCTGCGTATGGAGAGGAAGGATCAGTGTATTCTGATATCTGGGGAGAGCGGAGCTGGCAAAACGGAGGCCACCAAGAAGATCCTGCAGTATTACGCTGTGACCTGCCCAGCCAGTCAGCAGGTGGAAACAGTGAAGGACCGCCTGTTACAGTCCAATCCAGTCCTAGAGGTAAGTCAGAGTCTGCAGTACCGGGAATCCCAGGCTGCTTCTAAGCCAAGGCTCGAAACGGCCGGCTGCTGCCAAATTCCCTTAGCCCTCTCCTGTCCACCAGCAGCGGATCAGGAGTGGCCAGGCTGCAGGGAAGAGAGAGTCATGTGGAGTGGGAAGAGTCCTGGTGGGCTGCATAAGCTTGCAAAACCAGACCTTGACACGTCTGCTGTGGGCAGCTTTGCCCTTTGATAAACGCATTTATGGCCGCATTTTCTAGTGCTGTGGTGTCCTCTAGTGTCCAGTCCCGAGCTGTCTTTGTAGTTCCCTTTGATATTTCCGCTCTTTATTCAAATCGGTGTTGCGTGCATGGGAAAGGTGTGCTCCCAATGAGAGGAGAAAGGCTGGCAGGCCTATGCCTGTTAGGGTGCTGCCTTCTGTGAGCGGAGCTGTGGGTTTCTGTGTGCCAGTAGTTGTGATGAAAGGGAAGTTTTGAGAAGACTGTCAGACATGACATGTGCTGTCAGCAGTGAAATGGCATTAAAATAAACTTGCTGGGGGGATGGGATCATTTTCAGAAGCATGCTCCTTCTGCAACACTTGCACTGTGTATAAAGATAAACATTAGTGTTTGGGAAGTTACCTGTTTCCTTCTTGGTTTCCCTTGCAAAAGGATAAACCTGGGCTTTAATGGCCATACAGAAACAACTGGCAGCTTCACCAGAGTGTTTATAAATGTCATTTGTTTGTTTTTCTCTCTCTAATACATCCTCATTTCAGGCCTTTGGAAATGCAAAAACCCTTCGGAATGATAACTCCAGCCGATTTGGAAAATACATGGACGTGCAGTTTGATTACAGGGTAACTTGAAATCTGTTTCATACTTCAGAATTCGTCCCAGTCATAGGAGGACTCTGTTGCCTCTGCTTGCTTGTACTGATGTCTGCATGGAGCTATTGGTTTGCATTTCTCTGCAGACCACATGAATAACATCCATGTCTGGCAAAGTTTGGTTCCAGAGGATTTTAGAGAACACGCTTCCCTTTTTAAAACTCAATATATAGTCCTTCCGCACTCAGTTTTGTTGTTTTTTTCTTTTATGTCAAATCCCTTCTGAAAAGGAGAATGTAAAAGTGAAGATAGTATTCAGTATGTGCTGTAGCAATGATCTTTATACTGGTGTTATATCTTCATATATATGTAATAGTATTATATTTTCATTTTATATCTCATTTTGCATAACTTCAAAACTCAGATTACCACTGTGCATTTGCTGAATGAGACTGTGATACAAAATGACAGATATTTTTCTTGCTTTCGTAAGCTGTCATTTTTTATCCTTTTCGTCTTTGCACAGACCACCACAAAAGCAGAAAGACTTTCCTCTATGTCGATGAACTATTTCAATTTATCTGGTTTGATTTAGGGGGCACCTGTTGGGGGCCACATCTTGAACTACCTCCTGGAAAAGTCTCGAGTTGTGCACCAGAATCATGGAGAGAGGAACTTCCACATTTTCTACCAGCTGCTAGAAGGAGGGGAGGAGGACTTACTGCGAAGGCTAGGCCTTGAAAAGAGTCCGCAACAGTACCATTACCTAGTAAAGGTGTGCACTAACTAATAATTGTTACTGGGTTTATATTATAGGACAAATATATTCTCAGTTGACTCTGTAGCTTCCTTCCCTCACTTCAAAAATAACTGAGATGACTCTGCTATAAAAAGAAACATATGGCAGAAATGCATTTGGCACAAGGAATACATCTTTGACAACAATATATTTCTTTCTATCACTCTGTGTTTTCAGGGTCAGTGTGCAAGGGTCAGTTCCATAAATGATAAAAATGATTGGAAGATCGTGCGAAGGGCCTTGACGATCATAAGCTTCAATGACGATGAGGTGGAGGTAAGACATGTCTGACTGCAAAGCTGTTCTTCCGGCTCCTAAGGAATTTTTCTGCTTTGATTTGTTATTTCTGATCAAGGGCAGCCTTTGGAATGAATGTATTCTCTGCAAAAATCCTGAAACAAAATGTATGGCCTGGTAATTAGGATAATTAACACAAAAATCTCACTGCCTTCTCTAGGCGTGCTTTCTTTCTGTATTTGTTTCTATCTCATAATGCTGATTTCTCCCTGTTGCTCTCTTCCTAGGATTTGCTGAGCATTGTGGCGAGTGTTCTGCATCTGGGGAATGTGCAGTTTGCTGCTGATGAGCAAGGAAATGCTCAGGTGACTACAGAGAATCAGATTAAATATCTGGCTAGGGTAAGTATAATCTTAGAGATACATTACATTAAAAAGGCATTAGAGAGGTTTCCAAATTTTGAACTTGGTATCTTTTTTATGTTTTGGAATATGATTTAGGAAATCTGTCATAAAATTACTCTTGCTTGACCTAAATACAATGCAAACATTAACATTAAAACACTTAATTACCAACTCCTCTATTTACTACTCAATCCACAACTGACTGAGTTTTTGCCTTCAAGCACTGGGGCAGGAATAGACCTACTCTGGAGAAGACTGGGAGAAAGAAGAGCCCTCGTGGTTCTGCTCAGTCAGTTCTTTGGGCAAGAACAGTCAGGCCTGTTTAGTGGTATTATTGTTAGACCATATCACTGGCAGAAAGGAGTTGGTGTGCAGGAGGAAAAGGAAGGATTGACATGAAAAGTCTTGCCGGTTTAAATGGGAGATAGAAGATTGTTTCACTGAACTGTAGTTTTGTGGAATGGACTTTCTGATCTTTTAAAGTAAATACTGATGAATTGAATGTACTGCTTCATAAGTTAATATTCTACTGCTTTGCAGCTTCTAGCAGTTGAAGGCTCTGTACTTCGAGATTCATTGATCCACAAGAAGATCATAGCAAAAGGGGAAGAGGTAAGAAAATGAGCTGGGGACTTGGGAGGCATATGGAATTAAAGCAAGCTAGCTGCCATCAGCTGTCTTACCAAAGTTAAGCAGTTCACTTCTCACACTTCTCAAAGGAGGTTGTCAGTGCAAGTCTCGTATAACCTGGTGGTGGTTCACAGCCAGTGCGGCTGGGAGACAGTGGTGTGAGCCGAGCCCAGACAGGATGCTGTTAAGTGGCTGTTTATTAACAATGAGCGAGGGAAATTTAATCTCTCAGTGGAATGGCTGTTGAAGGGCTTTTTTTCTCCTTCTGCATACAGTTAATCAGTCCTCTGAACCTGGAGCAGGCAGCCTATGCAAGGGATGCTCTTGCTAAGGCTATATATGGACGCACTTTTTCCTGGCTGGTGAACAAGGTTAACAAGTCTCTTGCTTACAAGGTAAATGAGCCTTTTGTTTTTTGACATACAGCCATGTGTGAAGGGGGCTTTCAAACCTTGTAGCTGCAGAGCACAGAAATGCTCAGTTCCTTGCCACAGTACCATATGTACAGTGATTTCCAAATGAATTTGTATTCCACTAAGAAGAGGGTAAGGAGTAAATACTGTAATTAAATAGGGAAGATCAGCAGCGATGCATCATAGCTATGACTATATATGACCATTTATTTTTTGCCCTATTGCAGGAGGGAGACTTTCCAGGTTGGAGAAGTACAACAGTTCTAGGGTTGCTTGATATCTATGGATTTGAAGTTTTCCAGCACAACAGGTTTGTTTCCATCATTGTCTTTGAGTTTTGAGTAAGTTACGCGTGACTTAGTGCTCAGTGTTTTTTCTCCATTGTGGAATAAGACATTTTCCATGTCTGGTACTTCTTAGTAAGAGAGACAGATGATGTTTCAGCTTTAGGGAGTCAGCTGAATAACTGATCATCACAGGGCAGCTGAAAGGCCTAAGTTCCACATTTCTAAATAGGAGCTTCTAATACTTCGGACATCCAGCTAATATTTAGCATTTACAGCTGTTTATTGTCCCAGTATTTTAAAGAAACTGTTGGAACAGTTTGGGACATATTAATATGATATCTTAAACTATGCCTTTGTATAGATCTCTAGTACAGTTATGACTGTTCTGCTGTCTTTCTGTGGGAGTGTGAATGGGAAAACAGTTATTGAACAACTTAAGAGATTATGTCAGTGTGGAACCTAACTCTGGACAGATAGCAATGAACCCAGACTCTCAAATTTATGATATTTGTGGGCCCTTGTTAAAAGTTTTTGTTTTCCTCTGTATCACCTTTCATTTTCCGTTCCTTCTGGAACTGTTTCATGAGATTCACTAAATAATAAATGTAATAAATTTATAAATTCACTAAATCTCTTATATTTTTCTCAATTTACACATAGATGTATTCATGCTGCTGTCCACTGATTATAGCTTATTTTACATGCGGTGCAGTGTTAGTGATTATTTTTCTCTGGTTTTTTTTGTCTGCAGCTTTGAGCAATTTTGTATTAATTATTGTAATGAAAAATTGCAGCAGCTCTTCATAGAGCTCACATTAAAGTCAGAACAAGAGGAATATGAGTCGGAAGGCATAGCGGTAAGAGCCAGCATCACCACACTTCCATTATCTTCTTTGTATCACATCATACGGACCAGAAGACAGATGATTAGAAATGGAGCTGCTAATAACAATGGCCTCCAAAGTAAATGCTTGAAGGAGCTTTTCCTTCTCCTTTCTTTTTAAACTGTGTTGGTATCGGTGTGTGATACGCCTGGAAGGGAGTAATGCCATTTTAATCTTTTACTCTGATAAAAAGGCTTCTTCTTGAAGGGAGCATTAGGAAAACAAATGTTATGAGTAAAAAAGCTTTAAGTTTCAAATTCGACAGACAGACTGCTTAAACAATGTGTTGTCTGAAATATACTGAATTTTGCGTGTTTTTTTTGCAGTCTAGGATTGCTTTCATTCAAGCGTGATTTCTTGTCTTTGCAGTGGGAACCAGTTCAGTATTTCAATAACAAAATCATCTGTGATTTGGTGGAAGAGAAATTCAAAGGCATCATTTCTATTTTGGTGAGTTGACAACACCTTTTTAAATGAAAAGCTTGGGGCAGCATGGTAGAAAACAAGGAGAAATAACACAGGAAAAAAGATTAAAGCTTATATAAGGATTGTTTGCACTGGAGAGCAGAGCACTAATACACAGAACAGTGACACCATCAAAAGTCAATTTGTATCATCTTCATCTGCTCTCAGGAAAGAAGCTTCCAATCCAGGCAGTCTAGAAGAAGAAACGTGTTCTCCTTTTCAGCTCGACAGTTCTCATTTGTTGGACTAAGTGCAGTGAAGGCGTGAGGTGGCCTCGCTATTAAAAGGCCCAAGAGTCAAATCGGGGTGGTGTTTCAGTGAGAGGGAGTTAGAGCTGGCCTGTATGCTGAGAAGCATGCGAAGAAGTCAGTGCTAGAGTGCATGTTTGCTGACTCCTTTTTAGGATGAAGAGTGTCTGAGACCCGGGGATGCCACAGATACAACATTCTTGGAGAAGCTTGAGGAAACTGTGAAGAATCACCCTCATTTTCTCACGTGAGTGTTCCCATAGCTCAGGACAGTTATACTAGTAGGATCCAAGTGTGTGACAGAGCTATTGATGCTAACTGCCTTGCTCTTTTGAAGACTAACCTTCAAAATACAATAGGAGCAACAAAACATTCCATTACTTTCTTGCCTCTTCGCTTCTCTCTTCCTGGCATCCCTCTGCTAATGTGTCCAAGGAATTTGCAGGCTTGCAGTTTCTTGGCTGCTCTAAGATCTGGCCTAATACTTCAGGTGCGATGAACTCTGCTTTTCCTCTTCTGTTTTAGAGTATTAGGCCAGATCATTCTCCAGTATTTGATGGCTTCCTGGGGAAAGATGAGTAAAGTCTAGCCAAGGAATAACTAGAGCATGGAGCAGAATTCTGCTCGTAAAAGTGTTCAGAGGTGTATACACATTAGAGTGATTTAAGCAGTGCTGGTGCTTTTGAAATTGATGTGCCTGACGGTTTAATATTGCAGTAATTCACCATTGTGCATGTCTGCTTCCCAGGTGATATTGATCTTCTTTGACTTTGGTAAACTATCCATATTGCCGTCACTCTAGTTTAATTGGTATGAATTCCATGTTTGTAGCTTTCGAGACTGTTCACTTCAGTTTTGGATTGATCATTTAACATTACTGCAGCACCAAATATCCAGTCTCTTCCTATCAGACACTCTGCTTTGCTCAGATCAGAGTCTGTATGGCATCCCATGAGCGTGCCAGCTTGCTGCCAGTATTTTCATTGCCCTCTCGCCTGCTGCCTCCACTCTAATTTCATCTTAGACCCACCCTGCAGCCTTGCCAGGAAGCTGAAAGTTCCTTCATTTGAAATAAATGTATATAGATTTTATGACCGGAAGCCGACTGGCTGGTTGATGACTCACTTTTCTTACTTTGAGTCTTGAAGATCTGCAAGTGTGATTTTCCCCCCGCCCTGAGTTCATATAGTCCCACTCAGGGGTCAAATGCCGCAGTGGGTTTTGAGGTGAATCTCCACAACGAACAACCGCTTGTTCCTCATGAAGCTTCTTTGCTTTCTCACCAGGCACAAGCTCGCTGACCAGAAGACTCGCAAGTCACTGGGGCGGGAAGAGTTCCGCCTTTTGCACTACGCTGGAGAGGTCACCTACAGCGTTGCAGGTTAGTGCATGCACCATCTTGCCTGTCTCTTAATCCCTTCTCCTCCTCCCATCTCCTGTCCTTTTAATTAAAGCAACTTCACTAGATAGTAAAGATCAATGTGGGCATAGAATACCTCCACATATCATTTGATTAACTGCATGAATCTCTCGTCTTGAATTCCTGCCTTGTTGTGAAGTGCCTGTGGAACAGTGGTGGCAACCTGAGCAATTTTTTTTTTCTTCCAGGTTTTCTAGATAAAAACAACGACCTTCTCTTTCGGAACCTGAAGGAGGTGAGTGTGGATAGAGAACGCTTGTTTCGCCGAGTATCAGAAACGGTCAGATGCAAAATGGGATGGCATCTGAAGGAAAACATGCTTTTAGACTCTGCCTGGAGAATATGTACCTCCAGGTGTTGCACTATGAAAAGACAAATTGAGGTGCCCAGAAGTTCATTTTATTATTAAAACAACAACAAACAAACAAAAGACACCCAACTTTGTCCCATGTTCCTCTGATAGTTCTGAGATGCACTCTGTGCTTCATCTCTGAAAATGTCTTTCTCTGCAGACCATGTGCAACTCTGAGAATCCTATCATAAATCAGTGTTTTGACAGAACAGAGCTGACAGACAAAAAGAGACCTGAAACGGTAAGAACACAGAAGTTAGGTGTTCTTAAAGACCTGTCCCACCTAACGCGGTAACCTCAATGCAAGCCTCTCATATTTAAGGCTGGGAGACTGTGCAGTTTGTTCCTCAGGCACAAGTACTAGCTGTAAGTCATCACTTCATAACGTAGATTTTTTTTCTTTTTTCCTAGGCAGCAACTCAGTTTAAAAACAGCCTCTCCAAACTCATGGAAATTCTGATGTCCAAAGAACCCTCATACATTCGCTGCATTAAACCTAACGACGCTAAACAGGCTGGTATGGCTCTGGTGACTCTTCCTTTCTATGTTTTTGTACAACAGCTGCATAGACCATTAGATCCCAGCCAGAGAGGCAGAGAGAGACGCTAAGTCCTGCAAGACTTTTCATTCTGGGCCAGTGCCAGAGCTTGTGGGGAGGAAGTGGCAGTACCAGGAACCAGGAGTCAGAATGGGGGCAGTGATCTTGCGGAAAGTGATGGAGTAGGGTCATGTTTCAGGTGAAGAATGTGAAGTTACATCACTTCCTTTTAATGATCTCCTTTATTCTCCCTCATTTCCTCATCCTGTTTGCATAGAGCATAAAGGAGAACGTCTTCTTTGGAACTACATAAGTGTATATTAAAAACATATATAAAATGTATATTAAAGGGTACATTAAATAATGTATATTAAAAAGGGGGGGGAACATGGGGCACACAGGAAGTTGTGTGGGATTTACACAGTGAGGATGGGGTAGAGGTGAAAGGTAATCCCTTAATATAAAATGAAGAACTGAAAGTGCCTTCCCCTTATGAAGGGGCAGCCATACATTAGTAATGTTCTTCCATTTTCATGCTCTTTCAAGATCGATTTGATGAAGTTTTAATCCGACATCAGGTGAAATACCTGGGCTTGATGGAGAACCTGCGAGTGCGCAGAGCTGGGTTTGCATACCGAAGGAAATACGAAGTTTTCTTGCAGAGGTACGATGACCTTGGATTTACCCCTCCTCCCTTGTCCTACGGATGTTGTGGCTGGGGAGGTGTTCTGAACAGCAAACAGGCAGCCCTTGTACCCGAAAGACTTTTCTTGCGGGAGAGAGAAGGATGGCTTCTCTTCCGTTCCATTGCACTGTACAGGTTGGACTTTCTCTTGCTAAGGTTTCTCCTGCTGCCAATTTGCAGGTACAAATCACTCTGTCCAGAAACATGGCCTACGTGGGACGGCCGGCCCCATGATGGAGTGGCTGTGCTAGTGAAACATCTTGGCTACAAACCAGAAGAGTACAAAATGGGACGGTTAGTTCCTGTATTTTCTTAATTTGGGGTTGTGAATTATTGGAAGTCAATGTCATTGCTTTTAAATAAGGCTTCTCCGTCTAATGGGTGGGGAAGAGATTAGAGATCCCAAAAGGGATGCTAAGGACAGGAAGCAAACCTCTCTGGCATGTTAAACATAATTCCGCATTTCTATTTCTAGAACAAAGATTTTTATCCGCTTTCCCAAGACTTTGTTTGCAACGGAAGATTCTCTGGAAGTAAGGAAGCAAAGTCTTGGTGAGTCACACACTGCACAGTTAGTTGTTTTGTGCTTTTTGTTTAAAAAAAAAATTGACTTTTTCTACAAAAAAAAAAAAACTCATGTTTGGTCACAACTTCAAATTGCACTTTCTCTTGCAATTTCAGCAACAAAAATGCAGGCCACGTGGAGAGGTTTCTACTGTCGTAAGAAATTCTTGCACATGAAACACTCAGGTATGAGAGAATTGAAACTGCAGTAGTGTCATCTGCATGGTTTGAAATGGCCAATGTGGTTTTAGAGAAGAGGTCGGAGATGACCTGAGTTTGCTGCGCAAGAGTTAAAATCCCCAAAGCCTTGCTGCAGCAAGTAGATGGGAGGGCATTAGGTGTGGTGCCTCGTCCTTCCACCTTTAGTCTTTGACACTCTGAGTAAGAGAAGATTTAACTTATGTTCACACAGCAGCTGCCCGCCCTGCCCCATACGGCAGTTCCCATCTGCAGATGCTTTTATTGACATTGTTTATTTATTCATTGTATCATCTGGTTAAGAAATTAAGTTCTTTCTGACTTGCCACTGTGAAGGCTTGTTTTTTTTGGAGGAGGCTTTCTTGAGCACTCTTCATTCCCAGCTCATGTACCCAGTCAATATTTGTATTAAGGGGCTTGCTTAGTGTAAACATCTTTGGTTTTATTATTTTTAGCAATAACTATCCAGTCATGGTGGCGGGGAACCTTGGGACGCCGAAAAGCTGCCAAAAAGAAGTGGGCTGTAGACACTATTAGAAGGTGTGTTTGAGAGTTTTTTTTTTTTTTTAATCAAATGAGTACTTATTTTCTACAAAAGGATGATTAAGAATACAGTGTCTGTGATCTTTTAATAGCTGTGTGTTTTTGTGATTTTTTTTTTTTTTTTTAATAAATAAAGCTCAGGAAATGGGGGAGTCTGTTATCTGAAGGTAGGTTATTTTGTGACATTTGAGTACGCTTGTCTGAAAACAGGGAAAGCTGTTTGCCAGCCTGATTGCAGATACAACAGAGAAAATTTAGAAACTAGCTTTCCATATTTTATTATTGTTGAAACTCCCCTTTTGGCAGTCAGTGCCTCTGAGTTATGGCTTGGTACTTGCCAGTTCTCAGATTCCCTAATGGAACTCAAGTTCCTACTTCTTACAAATTTCAGTTCCTTTTTCTTCTCGGTGTTGATGCTTATTTTGTAGACTTATCCCAGTGCATTTAATGCCCCCAACTGTCCCCTCATCTTTTACATTAACTCACCTTTTAGCCTTGCTGTATCTGAAAGCTCACTGGGGGCCCAGAGGTGATTGGAGTGGAAGAGACCTCTGTCTGTGATGTTGACTAACCTCCTTTTTCTTTTTCCTTTTTTTTTTTCTCTCTCCCCATCAGGTTCATTAAAGGTTTTATTTACCGGAACTACCCTCGCTGCCCAGAGAATGAGTATTTCCTTGATTATATCCGCTTTTCCTTCCTGATGAACCTTAAGCGTAATTTACCAAAGAACGTTTTGGATAAATCATGGCCAACTCCTCCTCCGTCGCTCTGTGAGGTAGGCAGAACCACCCAAGAAGGGCTTTTTTACTTGATCAAAAATAAGATTGCAGAAAGTTCCAGTTATCTTATCCAAAGTTCCTTGTTTGCTTGGATCATAGGTACAACGGAAGTGAGGAAGGGAATAACTGGGTAAAGAGGAATATTCCCCAGTATTTATTCTGCATTCTAACTCAGTTGAGAAATGTTGCAGGGCAAGTTCTCTTAGAAAAGGGTAGGAAATGAACTTCCTACTATTTAATTCTAAAACTCTATTAATAAAACACTATTTTAATTCAACCTTGTATTTTCTGCAGTTACTTCTCTGTCTTCATTGTTTGGATTTTCTTTTTTTTGGTAACTTAAAGCTATTTTCATTTACTCGATGAAATCTCCTTCAGGCATCCCAGCTCCTGAGACAGTTATGCATGCAGAACATGGTTTGGAGCTACTGCAAGAGAATCAGCCCAGAATGGAAGCAGCAGGTACGTGACAAATTTGCATTACTTGCCCAATTACTTTGATATTCTTGAGAAGAAAAGCAGGTTCTCAGCAGTTGAATGAGAGGGATAAGGGTACTACTAGAGAGGGAAAGGAATTCCTGGAGCACAGAATTCTTCTCTGGTTGGCTAACAATTTCACAGGAACATTTTCAATTTTTACATTATCGACAGAAGACCAGAGAAGGAAAGATAGGGCTGTATAGAATGTGGAAAATAAAACATTATATACATATTTTAATATATGCTATATAAACACTTGTATATTCATGCCCTATATAATTTCTATAGTGAAATGCTATATGTTATTCTTCCTGTGAAAGAAAAATGTAGAGAAGCAGGGTCTTTCCGCTTGCATCAGATAGAGTAGAGAGTGAGAATCCAGCAGGCACAAAACTAGTCATTTTCCAGACAGGCAAGTTATATGACTAATATTCTGTTCCAGTGAATAAAAGTTATATTGAAATTTGATTCATCTTAGTCATGAGAGTGATTTTTTTTTTTCATAGCGGAAAGCTCAGTAAAGAGAGATAATAGGAAATATATGCATTGAACAGTTAAGGCATAACTGCTCAGGAGATATCAATGTTTGCCTTTAAACTGTTTTTTTAATAGTGCATAGCTCAGTTATATTGCTTCTGCAGGCCAAAATATTAAACACTTGTAATGAAATACTGTAGATTAGCTAGTGGGTTAGCCTGTGATTAAGGACACAGGATCAACACCAGCCATTACTGAAACTGAGTTGGAGGTGGAAACCGAGCAGAATATTTCCCCCCCAGCAAACCAGCCTTGTTGATAATGAATTTCAAATTTCTTATCTCATGTACTTTACACTCTGTAATAGTGTCCATTTGCCCTTTATAAAGCAAAGGGTATTTCTCATTTCCATTGTTCACTGGCTTTGTTCTGAAGAAATACATGTTAGGAGCTCAGCGCGCAGGTGGTATTTACAGAGTGGGTGAGTATTCCCTCCCACAGCGACGGTCTTCCAGGATACAGGTTTTATGGTGACTAATCATCTAAACAGGAACTCCCAGTGCAATATGGAGACTAACTGAATCATACTGTTTGTCAGAGGCTAAGGCAGAGAACTCTGAGTAGATGGGAGAACTCTCATGACTATGTTACATGGTGCTGGTAAGGCCATAACTTTTTTGTCAGCATTTCAGTAAAGATGTTCACTAGCTTAAAAGCCTTCAGGAAACCAAAAACCTGAAAAATGAAAAAAAAGTCTTAACAGTGGCAGAGAACATCAGACATCAGATTGGTTAGCTTGACAAGGAAGAGGTTAAGAGTCTCTCTGCATTGGGAGAGTTTTGAGAATCCTTAGTCTAAGAAAGGCATTAACAAGATCTGGAGAATGGATGCCATAGGCCTGTAAACTCAAACCAGAAATATGATGCATACTTTTGAAAGAGGGGAGAGGAGAGGGGAAAAAAAAAAAGGCAGAAAATCAGGAAGCTGAGAGAATTCATTTCTGCCAGAGCACTCTGTAAAGACAGGGGAGCTGTTGAAAGGATAGAGGATGTATGGAATATTTTGTGTAATTTTGTAACTAGTATGATTCAGGGGGTCAGAACTAGATGATTGTTAAAAATATCTTTAAGACAACCATTTCCTTTTGTTTAAAGAGAGTTTTTATACTAAATATATATATATATATATACACACACACACACCTCTCTTGTCTTTGCAGTTGGAACAAAAAGTGATCGCCAGTGAGATTTTTAAGGGTAAAAAAGACAATTATCCTCAGAGTGTTCCTAGACTCTTCATCAACACTCGACTTGGTGAGTAGGTGTTGCAAATTTGAACAGGAAGAAAGAGGGATTCTTCTGCTCTTTTCTTCCTAGACATTTCTCTTTCTGACACCTCATCTTTGCTTTTCACTTAGGTAATGAGGAGATAAATGCTAAAGTCCTTCAGGCTTTAGAAAATGAAGCAATTAAGGTGAGATATGTGTCCTAATACTTTTGTCAAGCTCCTAGAATTATTCAGCAGAATTGAAGTCTTTATCAGAAGATTACACTTCTGAAGAAAATGTACTAAGAATTTTGTATTAGATTAAGGTCATAATACCTTAGATGATAGTGTATGGGAAGGGTGGGTGGCTCAGAAATACAATTTGGAGGTTTGGATGAGTTTATGGCAGTAAGAAGTGAAGGAGTTGTCACTGGCATGGCTGGTGTTCAGGATGCTTTGAGATGCTTAAGGGGGAGAGGAAGAGGGTGATGAAGAAGCCTACACAGAAGTTTAATCTGGCTTTTTCAAGCCCATGGTCAGCCAGGTATAGTCCTGATTTAGCAGGAGTGGCCAAGTTATTTTTCAAAACTCCTCTAGGTCAGCAAAGAAGGCTGTGGCAGGACTCAAAAGGACTGTCTGCACTCCCAGTTTACAAACCACTAGTCAGTACCTTTTGCAAGCTCTCTAGACTAGAGGGAAGGTAGCTGCCATCTAAACAAGCTCCATTTTTAGCTCTGATAACATTTATTTCAGTATGCAGTCCCGGTAATCAAGTACGACCGGAAAGGATACAAAGCAAGAGCACGGCAGCTGCTTCTTACCCAGAATGCAGTCATCATAGTTGAAGAATCCAAAATCAAACAACGGATCGACTATGCCAATCTGACAGGTGAGAATGACAAGATAAATGGGTTTTGACTGACTTGATTACAGCCAAGGTGAAGACTACATTCAGCTAAAAATAATAGAAATAATTTGTGTTTGTCCTGGAAATTCCTAAAACTCCAGAAAGTGAACATCACAAAAATCACTCAGTCTCCCAGAAAACATCTCCCTTGTATCAAAGTCACTTTCAATTGCACATCTCCACTGCAAGGGAGCTGCACCATTATTATGTAGCAGCTGCTTAGGACACTGCTATGGCATTTAGCCCTCTAAATATTTGACACTGACTGCATACCTGGGGGACAGGGGACGACTTTGTAGGATGGAGAAAACGTTCAGTCTTTGATTGATGCATTGTAGTCATTACTTGGCTTTTCTCATCTAAAACCTCTCACTTCTTGGCCTCAGCTCCAGCTCTTAGCATTGCTACACTTCCTCTTTAGAGCCAGTTTTGGTGTTAATAATTGCATTAGGGCAATGTTGAAATGATCAGCTCCATTTGTAGCTGTCACCATTTAAAATGGTTTCCAAGAGCAACACCTGTCTGGGGTTCTGGACTCCCATAAGATGCTATTACTGCAGAGATATATATCCATCTCCATTGGAGTTGGGCTAGCTTAAGTTGAATAGCTTTGTTGAATAGCAAACCCAGTTTGTAGCTATTGTCAAGATATTAAGCAAAATCCAAAAATAAACTGTGAAGAAACAGACCCTACTGAAACACAGCACAATGTTCCATGTGTGTTTGTTTGTGGGGTTTTTTTGTTGTTTTTTTAAAGCAAACATGATCAATGCATTAGAGGGTAAGCCTGTTGCTTACTTACGGTTGGAAGGCACTGCCAGCTGGCTCAGCAGGAACGCTTGAATCCAGAGCCTTGGATCCATGGCCTGGCTCCCAGTGTAGCAGAATGGCAACCTGCAGCAAGCAGCTCAGGATGGGACCTCCCAGCAGCTCTGCAAAGACCAATATGCCAGACAACTCTGTCCCCGCTGTCACAGGAATTGACAGCAACGATAAACTTCTTGGAGCTGCACTCCTACAGCAGCCCCAGCCTTTTTTACCCCATGCTGGCAGCAGCAGCAGACAACAGTGATCATGTTGCTGCAATTGTCCCTTTTCTACTTAGCACCCCAGTAATTAGACCATTGGTCCAGGTACAAGGCTAGAATTAAGCATCTGTCCAGTGGGGTGAGGGGAAGTAAGGTTTTGGTTTCTTACTTGGTACAGAGTAGCTGGCTCTTTTGCAAGTCCATATTGATGAGTGCCACAAAAGCTTGTAAATGAGCATTGTTTCTCTTTCTGATGTAGCGAAGGAAAACTTAGCTATGTTCAGAGGTACAGCTAAGCTGAGTGTCTGTCACCTTGCAGCCACTTCATCTTCTTTGCTGACATCTTAGTGCACTGCTTCTGTGCCGTTTCTCAGCTGTCGGGTTTCTCGGTGTGGATACAACAGTTGCTGCATTCCTGGGAGAGGGTCTGAAATGCTTGTAAGAATCTTGGTATTATCGTGGTGGGTGTCAAATGGCTCTTCTCTATTACAGGCATCTCCGTCAGCAGCCTGAGCGATAACTTGTTTGTGCTACATGTGCACTGCGAGGATAACAAACAGAAGGTAGCAGGACTTGTCTGTCATTTCCCCGTCTGCCTCTAGTAAAAGTTTAACAAGGGAAAGAGCAGAAGATCGAGCATGGGAAGGGAGGGGGGAGGCAGGAAGCACACATGGTAATTTATATGCGTGAGCAGCCCCTCTGCATAATTTTGTGCTTGCTCTAACTCAGACTTTAGTTTTGCTCATTTTTCTTCTTGTATTTATGCTCAAATCATGGCTTTTACCCATGACCGGTTCAGCTGTCCCTTACCCTGATTACCGATACCACGTAAATAACAGGTTAATGGCTATAGCTGCAGAGTGATCTGAGACAGAGGCCCTAGAGAACTCCAGCAAACCTAGTCCCCAGGGAAAGGTTTTTTTTCCTCATTCATGCTATCCTACAGAAATAGTTTTCTCTGTTAATTTATAATATAATTACTGTAAATGATCTTATCATATAGTCTCTGAAAAGCCATGACTGCAACCAAGCATTGTGGGTTTCCCCTCACAGGGAGATGTTGTGCTTCAGAGCGACCATGTGATTGAGACGCTAACGAAAACAGCGATGCGTGCGGACAAAGTCAATAACGTCAACATCAATCAGGGAAGGTGAGCAAAGCCGTCTTGGTTTTCTTGTGCTTGTTCTGAAGCTTTAGCATTACAGGGCCATAGCAAGGTCATCAAAGCATATCTAGTAAACCTTAACTAGGGCTCTATTTCCTCAAACAAGCAGCTTCATTGCAGCTAAGCATCAATACAAAGCATCCACTTACACAGAAAGAGATAAAAGAGTCTGAAGTTCACACATGCTCAATAACTCTATTCTTACCTGTTTCTCTTTGCAGCATAAAATTTACAGTTGGGCAAGGCAAAGAAGGCATAATTGACTTTATATCAGGATCAGAACTGCTTATAGCCAAAGCCAAGAACGGCCATCTAACTGTGGTGAGTACAGGCTCCTCTTGCCAAGAAGTGATAGTTCACTTACAGTGCATCCAAAAGGGATTTTGTCATTTAACTCAGCACATAGACACATGCTGTAAACTTTGTTGCCGAATATGGAGCTTAGTACCTTGTCTGGTCTACCAGCCTGTTCCCCAGGTGGAGCTGAGTGTTGCACTTTTTCCTGCAAGACTGCCAGACTCACTCAAAGTGATTGATTTGTCAGTTTTCTTTTTTGCAAGACTTAATGCTATACACTGTTGCAAATCAAATTTTAAAAATGGATTTTAAAAACACAGGAAGCAAGCACAAAAAAATCTACTTTCCTTAAATTTTTTGCAGCTACTATGTGCTGCCCTACTGTAACAACATTGCATGTTCTTTCTGCATATGCTGTCTCCCCTCACCTGTCATGGAAGAGCAGGTCCAATGAAGTCTTCTGACCCCTTGATCCATAAGGAAACAGACTCTCTCAGGAAACAAAAGATAGGCAATCCCTACCGTTTGATTCAAAGTCAAATTTCAGAAGAGAACTTCAACATTTGTCCATCAAAATGGAGGCTCTTAGAGTCTTCCTGCTAGTCAGATACACACACGCAGCTGATTCAAGCACTGTCAGATTAAAGGTTGTTCAGAAATAAATCCAGAACATACTTAGACCACACTCATTCCCCCCTCCAGTGTCAGAGCTAGAAGAGCTCCCTTCTCCTAATGCAGATGGACTAGTCTGAGTTGCAGTCATCATTTCTACTTTGCTCTTCATCAAAAGAATCAGTCCTGTAGAAGCCACCAATGTCGCGTTGCCAACAAGGGCAGGTTCTTACTCTGTAAGAATGCCTATAGGACTGTATAAAGGAAAACAGATTAAATTTTATAGGAATGCTGAAATGGGGATCCCACACTTCTCTCCACTTACTGTCAATAATAGTAAACCAATTCACTACTCAACCCTATGAAGAAACACAGTCTAGAATGATAAAAAATAAAAATAATTAAAAAGCACATTTTCAGACTGTCCCCAGGAATGGGTTTCCAGTTTGGCCCTCCTTCCCAGCCAATGCAACATTTTCCTGTACCACTAATCTAGGTAGAAGCTTTGAGTATAATCACAGAACAGGGGCAGGAGTGAGTTTGCCATGGACAACGCCAACTGAATTACCAATTGCTGCTTTTGTTTCCTGCCAAAACAGCCACCATCAGTACTTCAGACTAGAGCAAGCTTTACATACTGTAGCAACTTAATTTCTATTCCAAGCCAGTCTGGTGTGCCTTAATAACATTTAAGAGCTAAAACTGTTGCAGTCTTCTTCAGTACAGTTTCTAGCTTGTCTGTCTTCTTCTGCAGGTTGCTCCTCGTTTGAATTCTCGATGATAAAACATGCCACCAGTACACGACCTTTTCCTCCATCAGTCTGACTGCACCCTATATAATTGGCTGGACAACATTCCCAGCAAAACCCCCCTTCCTTCCTCGCTTTGCTCATTTTGTTTATCGTTACCAAAGACCTGCACTTTCAGAAAAAAACAAAATACATCTTGCTTTCTTGTCTTAATACGAAAGTTCCGAAAGAAAGGCCTTCTCTTCCTTACCTTAGTGGCAAGCACACGGGTCCAAGGCAATGTCTGTGAAACCATGGCTCATGAAACTTGTGTATTCAGCTGGGCTTTGAGGGAGGTAGTTCTGACTCCAGCAGAGTTTAAGCTCTGCTGGAAATGACCAAAATTTGTGCTTGTATCATCAATCCAAAAAAGCAGTCACAGAAAACAAATACTGCTGCCGATCTGTCAGCCAAATCAATGAAATGCCAAACTTTATATTTAGAAAGAATGTTTTATGAAGAATTTTGCTCTGAGACTTTTTGATGCTTTGTGTTACAATATTAAAGCCATATTGTGTAAATGAGTAAAACCCTGTAAATACTTTATAGCCAAGTATGAGAGATGCACTACAAGAAATGGAGTTGATGTGGAAACTTTGTTTTGGATTTGAAATGTGTTGTTTTTAGTTCATGATTAGATGGTGTTAAACTGAGAAAACCCATCATGTAACTTCTTCACTAATCTTGACTGAGGGATGCTTACTTTTTTTTGAAGGCACCTCTCCCATTTCTTGCTCTGTATTTTTATACTGCAGTAACTTTTTCATATCCACACATCCAAACAAACAGAACACAAACTGCAGAGGTCACCACTTCTCTATGCCCCTCTAGGCTGGAACTCAACTCTGTAGTCCTTGGCTGCAGCATGTGCACATTAGCTTTCTCTCCCACCTTGTACCTGCCTGGGAGTCGCACTGCCCCTTCCCCGATACAGCTCATCAGACTCAGAGCAGCACCTTCAAAAAAAATTGCTTTTGCTCCTCTCATGTTTTCAGGGATAACTGGAAGTTTGAGCTCTCACAATAAAGCTCCACAGTGTTTATATAACCTCTCCATACTGCCTTAAAGGGATGAGATAGCTAGTTCAGCACTGCTGGCATTACTGACCAAATGATGGCTCCTCTACATGGAAGCGTCTTCCTAAGAAAGCTGGGTCACCGCACTAATTATAACTAAAAGCTAGAAGGAGTACAGGCTGTGAGCGCTAACTGGTCTCAGGCTGCAGCACAGGAAGTGAAGTATTAAGCACTTTCATTTAAGAAAGAACCCAAATGGCTACAGGGTGGACAGCTTAAGTGTCAAATACCTGCTGACTGCACATCACAGCTCCAGCTTGATTTCTGAGTTCCAGACCTCAAACAGTGCATTTTGCACTCCCCTTGCCTTAGAAATCCTTCCTGTTCCACCTCTATCCTGATGCAGTAGCAACAACAGTTACACTAAGCCCCGAACAGAACATAGCCAAACATGTTGCCAGTGACATACAATGGGCACAGTCTCCTACTTTTTGGTTTCTGACATCATGCAGTTTCAAACACTGCACCAGGCCTGGAATGCTGTATACACTGTAGTATATATATACACACACACACACCCCATACTACTGTATATGCTATAGTGTATATACTGTACAACGCTATATACGCTATTATAACCTCTTCAAGACTACGCTAAATAAATTTTTACAATAAAACCACACCTTGTCTTTATTGTAGCAACTGTTTCATCACATTTCTTAACTTCCGAAGGGGAGGGGGAGGCAATTTTTCCTTGTTTGATTTTTTTTCCCTCACTACTCCTTTGACAACACATCCTCTTATGGCTGAAACCTGGAAGTTGCACAATGGCACCGCAACTGCACTGAAGCCAGCTACAGCCAGTACGCGCACTGCTGCTGGGCACTGACAGCAGACAGACATATTCAAGCAGCCCATTTGTGTCTCGTTAGTTCTTGGGCCCAGACAATCAGCATGAATATTCCCCTATGCTCACGTGACATGAACCCTGTCCTTCTAGGAGTCTTAGAGAAAGGGAAGGCTCAAAAAATAAAAAATAAAATAAAAATAAAAAAAAAACCACACACACACCCCAGAAGGGATTCAGTCAGCCTCCTCCCCTAGACACACACAAGCCTGTTAAGTGACTGCTGGAGAGCAGGGCAGACAGTCTGGCCTGATTTGCTTATCACATACATTAAGCCACCATCTGACACCACAGTTCAGCACTGCTGTGTTCACTTGATGAGGCTACACAATATTACAGAGCGCCGATTATTCCTAGAAAGAGATTTATAGGAAAAATAGCTAAGTGGACCGGACATTAAGATGCTTCTCTTCTGTCCATCTAAGTAACCGGACCAGATGAGGAGTCCTGCAGGGGCAAGTGGGAGGAATGCACCAACCAGATCACAGCTTTTTGTGCACACAGACAGGGGAAAGACTGAACAAACTGTGTGGAAGAACTTGTTCCTCCTCTTGATGGAAAGTAAGCTGTCTTCCAGGAAGCTGGTTTCATGTCTATCCTACTCACACACAAGACCTGAATCTTACTTCATCTCATGTTTGAGGAACAATGCTGTTATTCTTCTCCCTCTCCAAATATTCCTATTACAAGCAATAGAGCAAAATTATTCCTGCTGAAATAATTAAAATATAAAAGAAAGTCATAGTAATATTTGGCATTTTTAATTTAGGTTTGTTTTATTTAAGTTTAATGTTAATTCCATGCTGTGTTTCAGTAAGAACAATACAGATTCTGTATCTGTGGCTCCAGTCAGATATCCAGTAGTACAAATTAGCTTCAAGTTACACATACTGAACAAAAGAGGTTGAGCGAGCGAAGGGAGATGGGGAAGGGGGAGGGAAAAAGAAAAAATATTGAACACGCATGCAGGCTTATCAATGCCACCTTCAATGCTAACCTGCTTTGAGGAAAAGTAAAGAGTAGGCAAGAATGAGCAGCCACGGATTGTTGAACTGTTACCAGCACCATGTTTTTCAGCAACATTTCAGCAGTTTGGAAACTTTACAGTAAAACCATTACAATGTGTCCCAATGCAACCTGTAACTTCAAGCTAAACACCCAATTAAGTTTAAACATTGGTATAAAATTCAGTTTAAACAGTTATAAAAAAAGAAAAATGCCACCACATGCGCGCTACTGTGCGATACAGATCTCCCCTACAAGTCTACCGGCCTTCAGATGTAACATTCACTTCTAATGGTAATCTCGCCACATCGGGCAGAAGACAATACAGTAATGCTGAAAGAGCCTTTACAAAGTCCTGTTAGTGTCTTAACCTAAAAGCTGGCACCAGTAAAATCCACAGAAATTCACTCTTGCCTTTAAGAACTTTTAAACTGTGTAAAAAAAAATAAAAATAAAGAAACCCAACAGGGCAGGAACCTAAATTCTGAGACCCAATGTAAAAGTCAGATTTGGTGGTTCTCAGAGTGACACTGAGGGTTTTTGTGGGGAAGGGGAAGGGTGGTCAGAGATGGGTTCTCTTGTTGGCCTTTGTGTCTCACTGGTTTTCATCTTCCACATCCTGCAGCGCTTCTTTATTCTGTTCTTCACCTATGAGAGTTTTTAAAAGTAAGGAAGAAATAATTTTAAAATAAGATCGGCAGAGTGGCTTAACAAGCATCTGAAGATTAATAGTTTCATGCAATTGTACACACGCTCACTTACATACTTGAATGAACAGCACACACGCACACACTCATGACATAGCCAGTCCTGAATTGAAGCCTTTCCATGGAAATTTAGCCTTGTAATCAACCTGCCATGTTTCATACAAAACACAATTACAGCACAGGCTATTAGAACATGTACTCTGTCGTAAGGACAAACAACAAACCAACACTGCTGAAAAGTGAAACTGTGCATGTGATCAAATCAAAGATGAACAGCCAAGACAAAATTATCAGAACGGCTGCATATCAACATCCTTAAATCAGAATATACCTTTCCAATAACCTAATTTCTACTACACAGAGAAAGCTAAGAACATCTGTGCACTAACTATAGCAGTAAGACCAAAACAAATTTTCAGAGCTAAACATTTTTTTCTGCCTAAGTCCACTTAGTCTCAACAGTAAATACTAGTCAATTTCAGAAAATGATGCTGATGGTATGTATTATTTAAGTTACCAAAACAAGTATGAATAAGCTTCCATACTTCACAAGTTCAACATGACAAGAAATCCTAGACTTTTAAGGAGGATATTTTTGCAGAAATTTATTTCTCAAAAGATGGCCAGCCAATCAGCTTGGAGCTACTTCATCGGGCTGCAACATGCACTGAAAAAGTCTGTTCATTAAGACTCTTGTAATAAATACTCAGTTTTACTTCAGTTACCCCTAGACAGACACATGCAATGCTTTCTGCACGTCTCTGCCAGATTTCTATCACAACAGGAAAAAGTTTAAAATACTTCAGCTAGTGCCATAAACACATGCAAGACTGAGTTAATTGATAAAAGAAACTGAAGAATGTTTTCTTTACAATTATTCCTTAACCATGTGAGATGATATTGCCTTAAGGGCAATAAACAAAAGAAACTATCCATTCAAACAAATTAGTTCGCAATAAAATCCAATCAAATGAGACTAATGACTTTCAGCATATAATCAGAATGCCTGCTGAGAGCATGTCCAGATTCAGCATTATCGCCAGGTACAACGCAAGGTAGATTTTGGAAGAGGTGGCCTAGGAACACAAGACATCTGACATTCAACAATAACAAAATTAATGTTTAGAATTACGTAACAAATTATTTAAGTTTAAGAGAAGAAAGCAGAGGCCCTAACCCAGGAAGATGATTAAAAAGATCTGAGCATGCTCTAGCCAACGCACTTAAGCAAATACTCCTATAACAGGCCATAGTGAAATATTTTTCATGCCCAAATATTCTTAATATCCATCCAGGTATGCAGCTCAGTTATCAAATGTTTAAGCCATTTTGTTTCTCAGTTATGCTTATTTCGACCTGGGTAGGAGTAACAGGTCACAAACTGGTAGAATATTGCTTAGCCCTGGAATGGAGTCAAAGATACAAGCAATTTATCAGCAGCAAGATAGTGACAGAGGCAAGCATGATTAGTGATCAGAAGAAAATTGACGTTGAAAAGTTCATTGAGCCATGACAAGGACTTACAAAGTAGAGTTTTTAGGAAATGAACAGTTGGACTTTCCTTTAGGAATCTATATAGCAGGAAAGAAGGGGAAAACAGGAATCATATGAAGACGACATTACAAGCGTGAAAATTAACTAAACAGCTCGTCTATGATATGGTTAAAAGATACAATAAATGAGATGAAGAAACGCAGCAGCTCAGTAACACTTGATTTAGGAAAGTCATTCCCTATAACCTACACAAGTGAACTTGACGGACAAAAGCTTTATGCAGAAGAATGAGCTGCTTTGGGATCCTTTTCCTCTTAAGAAACTAGTAATTGTGACCATGTTTCTGAATGTCACTGCTAACATTAGCTTTCATAGATCTTCAGAGGCTCTACCTCGTTTTAGAAATATTGTGGAGTTCTGAAGCCGAAATTTTAACTATATTAAGTCAACATATTAGCAAGTTAATGAGTAAAAGGAAGGAAAGAGAACTTTACACTTGTGTGTAAACATTAAACAGAACCACATTCTTTGTGGACAAACACATGATTTTAAATAGTTCTGTAGTATTTTTTAGCTTTGTAGCAGTTATTTTCATGGCAAGTGTCCTAAACAGCAAGTAATCTGAACTACTTCAGGCAGAACAAAAGTGTCCATCTGCTATGCTATGGAACCAGTGATGAAACAACAAATTTGAATCTAGGTTATACAAAAAGATAAATATAGAACCTCTGTAAAGAGTTGAACTTCCAGAGGATATACAAGACATGTTAGCTTACATTCAAATAAAGACAGCTTTTGGAAGATGTTCTAACACACTGATACCTCACAACAGCAGGCCAGCCTTGTTACTTCACTGAAATGGGTAACCCCATGTTCCCATAGAGCAACAGGATATTTGGCTCCATTAAAAAAAACCCAGAGTAGTCATGAACTTCCAACTACAGGAATTAGACAAGGCTTTTTTCTAGTGCCCAACTGCAGCAAGGAACGCATCTAGCAATACCTGCAGTATTTAGGACAGTGTCTGTACTGATCCAAACACACGGGTTATATGTATATGGATAACTACATGGGCTTGTGTACCATTTGTAAAATTACATCTACAAAAGCAGCATGCAGTCTCTTGCAAGAAACTCTGCATTTGGATGTAGGGTGGATTAGGAGCCAAGGACCAGCACACATGTAGTTTCTTCCAGTTCATAGGAGTGTCAAAACCCAAAGAAACAGGGATAAAATGTAAATTGTGACACAATACTGATGATCTACTCCAAGAGCTAGAAGGCAGGCAAGTAAAAATATTACAAACACATTGATCCTTACTAGCCACATAACAGAGACAGTATGAAAAAAAAAAAAAAAGTAACAGATTCTACAATTGCTTTCAAATGGGAGACTACACCAATGAAGTACTCCAGAGCAATGTCACATAACTATGTGACCATGCTTCAAGTAATAGCTTATATTACAAAAATATCTAGAAACACTCATTTCTTTAGAAATGACTTACATGAATATGTACTTAGGTATACTCTAAATAGGATTGAAGGGTTTTCTCCCAGTTAAAACAAAGCAAGCCAGCTCTTTTTACTTGTCTCTCCAGGGTTTAACTTCTGCAGAACTAAGTGCAAGTTTAATCTTTCTACATAAAGAATGTTTAATTCACTGATATTAGTAGCCAGTAGAACACATCAAGGCATAAATGCAGAAAACTAAATGCCAGAGAAAATTCATACTCATTATCCCTGAAAGGGTAAGAAAAAATAAAGTCCACCTAGAATGCCAAAAATAAACCTTTTAACTATCAGATGTTAGTAAACAGAAGCAATCAATGTCCCACCCACAGATACAGTGCCAGAGGACACATTCAGCATTTGCTCAAGCAATACTCCACTTCAAGAGTCATTCATTGGGAGTATAAAAATAAGTAAATAGAACACCACACAAACACAAAAGGTACTTCTAATGTCATAAATAGCAAATCAGATTTCCACAAGCAGTAACAGTAACCAAGTATTTCACAAGACCCCTTTCCTTTTTCCTCTTCTCTTCACATTCAATGCTTCCTAAAAGCACTAAAAGTTAAGTGCTATAAAAGTGAAGTAATAAGCATGACAGCAGAAAGTCATCTGCCACTGAAATGCTAACAAATATTAACAGTGACCTGAAAAAAAGGGAAATAGAACATTTGCAAGCACCTCCTCCAATACTGGAAGTTCACATCAGGCTGGAATGACAACCATAAGGCAAGTATCACAAACCTCAAGAAAGAAAACCTGAATTAAATGAAGAGTCACTCCTTTTAGAAAGAATATTTGATTTCATCAGTGACTATTAAAAAAAAAAAAAGGGGGGGGGGGAGAAAGGATTTCTACTAATTCCACATCTCCCTTTAAGTTAAGAGCTGAAGAGGCCTCTCAAAAGAAACTGGTGTCACTGCTATCAACTTATCCAGTGTTAAGAAAGGACAGAAATTCTGGAAGGCCAATTGTTAGGAAGAACACAGAAGTAGTAAAACACCAAGCCAGTCTATGTTTTCATGCTTTGGGTTTCCTTATTTTTTTTTTGGGGGGGGGGGGGGGGGGGGCGGGCACACACACAGGGGGATCAGGGTACAGTAGCATTTCAAAGTAGTTTACTTACCATCACCCTGCATGTCTGAAGTCCATAGTGTCAGATTATCACGTAACAACTGCATGATAAGTGTAGAGTCCTTATAGCTTTCTTCACTCAGCGTATCCAGTTCTGCAATAGCATCATCAAAAGCTGCTTTTGCCAACCTACAAGCACAGAATAAGTGAGATCTAGAAGTATAGTGCTGAACAGAATCCTGAGGCATACAAATTAAACCTGCATTACGTAACGCCCATCTTCTAGTTTGGCTATGTGAGAGCCGTAGTTTCTAAGCACTTTTTTTTTTCCCCCCTAAAAGAGGGTGCTAGATGTTCCTCATAAAGTGGCCAATTTTGAAAACTGGAGAGGTTTAGGTGCTTATGAAAAACAGTGTTTTGTCTATCAAGCATTTCTACATCTTGTGATACAACTGATCGAGGTCTGTTAAGAGCCTGAAAAACTATGCATATCACCTGCAGTGACAGGAATAATAACTGAAACATATATGCTTCAATCCTTCTTTTTATGCTCATATAAGCAAGCTTTATCCTTAGAAAGAGATGAGCTATTATGATCTACGCATGCTCACAGGTCATAGAAATGCATAGTAACATGACTCCTGCTACCTTGCATCTTAGCCAACAGCAAAAGAGTTGAGTCACCTCACCCTTCTTGCAGAATAAGGGCACGCAGAGTTAGCATGGCAAGCTGTTAAGCTGCCATTAGTTGATCAATCCAGGATTATCCCTATTCTGCTTCTCATACATGATCTACTTCCAGATCAACAAATGCATCTGGACTCAAAAGATAATTCAAAAGTTCAAAAGCTTTCTGATGAATTAACCTCAGAGCAAAGACCAACTAGTCACAGGAAAAAAGCAGCCCAGAGTTTTTGTTAAGGAAAAGCAACTAACCAAGTAACAATCACTTTTGGCTTGTTTGGTTTTCACATAAGATTTCCCTTTCTTCCTAGTCACTACCTACCTGCAGGCACGATCAGGAGAATTAAGAATTTCGTAGTAGAATACAGAGAAGTTGAGAGCAAGTCCTAAGCGGATAGGATGCGTTGGTGGGAGTTCTGTCATTGCAATATCACTAGCAGCTTTGTAAGCCACCAAGCTATTCTCTGCAGCCTCCTTCCTGTCATTTCCTGTGGCAAATTCAGCCAGATACCTATGGTAGTCCCCCTTCCTGAAAACAGGAACAGAACAAGCAGTAAGAAGTCAGTAGTCCTTATTTCCACACCACCACTAAACAAATTGCTTAGTCCTGAAATAAGTGTTTCTATATTCGCATACTTAAAAGGATATTACAGCTGATTACTATCAAGAAAAACAGTGCCTTAGTATTTAACTTAAAATTTAACTTAATTAAAAATTATCAGGTAGGGAAAAAACAGTTTAGTTTCAGTTATTTTACTGCATTAGTACAGGATTTCAGGGTACTAGGTTCCCCATTACCCGCTTGTCTCTCTGAGCAACTGTATCTCATCTAGAACTAGGCAAATTTTTGATCTTAAGAATAGAGAATTTAACCACAGGGAAATAGGCTCTGATAATTACAATTTAAAACGTGCTTCAGAAAGTGCAAAAGCATATCACAAGCTAATGGCTACAGCAATATACTCCAAGAAGGCAGAGTTTGATTTGAAAATGTAATTTGGAAGCTAACATGACAGCCATCTACCTTTTTTTTTTTTTTTTAATCAAATCCATACAGTTCGCACGAGAAAACACTAAAGCAGGGAAGTGATCTCTACCTTATTAGTTCAATTGAAGAAAATAGTTCATCACATCTAAGAGCTGTGCAATAGCTTATGTGAAGTTCTGATGACCTTACTCCAAACTGGTCTCTCAAGCCCCTCTATCTGAACCCACACTGTCAAACAGGATGCTAAACTCACCAACTGTATTCAAAAAAAGACATGAGACACGATTGAATTACTCTTTCCAAAATAAATTATTATGATTGAGTGGGCAGAAACATAGACATATACACATATTGCTATTTTGTTATCTAGTCCAGATACAAACAAGATGTCCTCATCTCACAAGATGACACTTACATTTTATAATAGAAAACCTTGGACTCGCCAGTGTTCGCTGCTGGAATGAGGTGTTTGTCCAGTACATCCAGAATGTCACAACAAATTAATTTCAGTTCAGTCTCAACCTAAAAAAAAAAAAAAACAAAAAAAACAAAAAGGAGGAGGAATTAGCACAAAAGATTTAAAGATTATTTCATAAATATTCAATATCCAACAGGAGAAATCGTAACAATCCAGGGAGGGAAAAGACAGAAGAAAAAACAGAACACAAATTCAGCTGTTCCACAGGTACACTAAACAAAACAGTACTAGGTAATTAGCTGCCACAAAAAAAGGCAGGGACTGATGTATGATGAAGTGCAGATCTGAATAAAGGGATTATAAATTCCCTGGAAGGCATCTTACTAGAAAGTTACATTAGGTCTGTCTCAGGATGCAGTTCCCACATGACTTGCGGTTACTGCAAGACTTGCGCAACTCCTAATTCATCAGATTTTTGATCCTGGAAAGTGGCCCCAGAAGTGGCAACAGCGAAGGGGACACTTTGAAGGTAACTAACATAAGTCAGCTAGAGTTCATTCCATCCCAGCATTAAACAGCATCTTCAGAACAAAGTTTCCACTGATTACTTGGGGAGCAAAGTTCTAATCGAGAAGCTCCCAAGAGAAAAAAATATGGGAAGTTAGAACAGAATAAGAACATACCACACAACCAAAAAGGTCAGATACAACAGGAAAACTAACTCAAGAAAATACAAACTTCAGAAACAGGCAAAAAAATGCAGCAATTCACAAGAGAGAAAAGGTAGAAATTGTCAACACTAACAGTGAGGTCAGTGGCCAAAGAAAACCAAAATATAAACCTTTTTTAAAAGCATCTATTGGATTTTAATAGCCAAAGTTGAAAACTTCATCACATACCTTCATTTTTTCCTAACATAAGGGAACATAAAAGTCTACGAGGTTAGGTGCTAACAAAGAAAAGTTTCAGGCCTGAAAGCAAAGAAACTAAGCGTATCCAAAAAGTTAAAAACTGTCTTCCAACAAACATCAACAAAACCAGGCTTGCTGCAGTTTGTGGAAGAATGTTCTCTACTGAGCATCCCAAGTCATTCACAATAAAAGGGACTGGTTAAGTGCAGACAGCAATCTATTGCTGCTCTCTCCTGACTTGGCAGTGATTTTTGCAACTACAGCTGAAGGCTATTCTGGCTCAAGCTACTTTTAAGTACTATAAACAGAGGTTTTCAAGAAAAAGCAATCTACAAGAAACTGTACAGGTAACTGCATGTCTCTGATCACAAGAACAGCCCTGATCAGTCCATTATCCCTTCCATTTTCTCCCCTCAACACAGTTCTTTTTCCTCCTTACAGCATTTTTCTTGCCATGTAATATCTTTATCACTGTATAGCTCCCAAACTAGTATGCTTTGTAAACACAACATCAAAAGCTAACAATTTAAAGTTAGAGATCCAAAATTAATATTAAACTGGCAGGTACATACACATACCTATTTGTACAAAGTATATTAGAGATCTGCAGTAGCTCCTTTAGAGAGCTTACTCTACAGCAAAATTTGTACACAAAGAATGCCAGAATACCCTAATATTCAGAGGAAGGTTTAGATTCTATACTTAAGTTACGTAACAAACGCTTAAGGAAATTGCTGAAATATGGTCATTTGAAAACAAGTCTACTTCATAAATTCTTGGGCTACAAAAGCTATGAAACCTTTGCCAGCAGCCAGTTCCTGCAAACTTCTTTCCTCTTGATCCTCTTTTTCAATGACTTCTTTTGCAGAGAGATCTTCAGCAAAACTGCAAAGAATTAAATCAGTTTCTAATCTTCTTTTGTTAACCATATATGTACAAACTTCCATTTCATCTCAGACAGTCCTTTCTTCAGCTTTGCTTAAAGGATCAACCACACAGACAAATTATCACAGATCATCCGCTGCCCAAGGCAACTTATACATCCTGACCTAGCCTAATTTGAGAAGCATTTATATAGACTGAGTTGATAAAAAAACCACACACCCATGCACATACATTAAGAGCTCTCATACAGAAAGGATCTATTCTAGATAGAGATTCACTAAGCTCCTGCAAAGCAGTAAACCAGCACAGGAGCCCAGACTAAGCTTGTTCAGAGCATTTGGAACAAGTAGTTCTAGGCCCTATCACTATTTCCACTCTGCCTACGGCACAGGGAACTACAGGCTCCGACTGGCATGGAGAGACAGGTAACCCCGTAATGTACATTGTGGCTTCCACAATCCAGCCTGCCTCTCTTTATTTTAGTGGTAGCCCTGGCTTAAGCAGATTCCAGACTGTGTTCTTAGCTCCGCAGGTACAGAAGCTTTGTAAAACCACCTGGTGACCTAAATAAGGAAGCTTATTAAAAGTAACCAAGAGAAAAAAAAAGTTAACATGTACTTGTTCTTTGACATGTTTACATGTAGCCCCCAAAACAGTTGCACCTCACAACTGAGATGCAACATTAAACTAGGAGAAACAGGGAGTTGTTAAAGCTTGTACACTATCTCCTAGTAAGAAAAAACACAAATACACACACTTACATCAGTTCATAACCTGACACTTCCATGGAGGGGGGAAGGGAGACAAAAGCCCTGCAGCTGCCCCAGAACATACCACTCAGGTTATAAATCAGAGCACTAGAAAGAAGTGTTCTCAGCCTATGCCACAAATACAGGCCAGTAAGATGATGAATATTTGTCCTGTGCAATTAAAGAATGGATTTGGTCTTACTGCAAGGAAGTGAACTGCATTACATGCTGGGACATGCACCACCTCATTCTCTCAAGGACAAGCAAAGAAAGCCTCGCTGCGTGTCCTCATTCACAGAGATGCAGTCAGATGAGAGCAGGAAAGCCAGAGGCTCCACTTATGTGCATCCAAATGGCCACAGGACTCAGAAAAGCAGCCTGTCCTCAAAGGAAGCAAGCAAGTGGCTTTTTCCCCCATGGCTATGTATTTATTTTACTACATTTGTTTTAAGTGGCCTGGGAAATAGTACAGCCTGGCTTTTTCCACCACTGCTCAGTATTGCTCTATGTATGTCTCATACACAGAACCGGCCCGGCCCTACACTGATAACACACACCATCACTCCTCAAGTTGTGCCCCAAGTCATACTGGCTAGTAGCGCAAACATTTCCAAACATTTTAAATAAAAGGCATGTATGAAGTCATAACATAAATACTGATGTGGACCAAAAACCTCAAGTATTTTCTTTCAAACAAGCTACACCTTCCATTTCAAGTCAAGCAGCAATTTACAGCTGTGCAAGCCCACACTGGTTTGGACAGTAGGTGAGAGAGGTGTCTTTTCCAAAGACTCCTCTCCCATTCCTCCAGCACTTCAAGCTTGGCCTGTAAGACCCCAGACAAATGTATTTCTCTTCAGTGCTCCTCAAACCCAGGAAGACTCTCCAAACAGCACTGAACTTTACTCTGAGAAATGCCGTACCAATGGACATTTGTTGACAAGGAAGGTAAGCAAAATAACCAGGACTCTGCTGAGGCTGCACCAGAACTTCCATGTGAAACAGAAGCACTCAGCATGACAAGAGCATAGCTCTGCTGCCTGTCTTGCTTTAGCATTTACAATGAGTGAGAAGCATCATCCAAACCCTTACGTAAGTTCTTCAGGCCCTTACCTCTCCAAATCTGTCCTGACAAGTCTCTCGTCAGAGTGGAAGCTAACTCACAGAAAGTCTCCTAGCAGCTGCTGACAGGAGATGGTATTCAGTCATATCTGATAAATATAAGCCTCTTGGGAAACTCAGCTTAGAGTTAAGCTTTCTCCACTATGAAAACACATTACAGTTCTCCACAGCATTCTTCCACCTAAAGCCTACATGTACCCCAAAGTAACTGTGATGGCTGCTTCCTTTGAGGATTTAGCAGATGAAGACACTACTAGCACAGCACAGCGCTCCATGTGACCCATACATAGCCCTTGAAATAGTATATGAAGATCTTGCACACCAGCCTGTTCTGTACTATACTTTCCTCTTTGCTCAGACAGACTCAGAACAAAGCCTCATTTTTACAGTCCCTTCAAAAAAAATAATTAAATAGTTTCAATATTAAAGGACCTTTGTCAGAAGACACTAACTGCTACAAAACATTAAGCAAAAAACTGGTGTTAAGCAATAAGAACTAGAAGCATGCAGTGCAAGACAAAATTAAGCAATATTAGATACTTATTATTTATGTGCTCTGTTAAAGAGTTTAGACACCCATCAAGAAACGGTATTTGCAACTAAGCAAGATGGTATGCAACTGGCAGAGCTTCATCTCATAAGCATGCCAGCATAACTGGAAATTCATAACCAACCATTGAGCAACAGAAAGTCAAAAAAAATTCAGTGCCACTCCTGAGAAACAAGATTTCCAAGCCAGTATCATTGCCACTGGTGGTGTATGAATCAGTGCCAGGTGGTATGAAAGACTTCACTGTTTCTCTGAAAGTGAGGATCTGAAGCATATGGAGGCACTTATCCCCAAATGACAGATTAAGTCTCACTGCAGAAGTGTGTAGCACAATTTAAAGAGCACAGGAGTATGCCTCCTCCACATTGGGGGGGGGAGGAACATGACAGCAACTCGCTTCCGAGAGGTGAGGATTTCATTAGCCCTTACTGATAAAAGTCAAAGCTTTCTCCAAGTTCCCTGTTTTAGGTGAACTGGAGACTGATTAGGCTCATGACAAAGTTATTCAAACAAATTTTCCCCCCTCTTTAAAGCCAGAGAAAATAGCAAGACCCTAGAGGTTATGACACAGGCAAGTTTCACAGTTCAGGTGACCATGACATCTTAACTTTCATCTCAGGAACATGGAGTGCTTTACCTTAAGTTGGTTGCCTCGAGCGCTATCAGTTTAAGTGACCAGCTTAGAGACAAAAATCTATGTTTTAAGAACTAGATGCTGTCAGAGAAGACTTACTATCTCAATATTTATTTCAACATAGGCATGGCTGCCTGAGCTAATAGAATCTACCAATTCAATTATGCTAGAGTCCTAACTAGGTAACTATTCTCCATTATCACCCAACTACAGATTACTTAGCAGGACTTGCTACAAACTAAGTTTTCATCTGGGAGACAAAGTAACAAAACAGGATCAACATGTATGAAATCCAACTATCATAATGATAAAAGAACACGGGAGAAGATGCAGAGAAAGCAGCTGACTTGATTACAGTGCCCATCCTCATGCCAAGAGAAGATCCCTCTCCTTTTTAAATTTCAAACTGTTAACAGTGTTACCTGAACTCCACTGTAGAGAGTCCAGCAACAGTGCCAAGTGTCTAAGCTGGTATGCTCTAAAGCAACTTTCACCAGAAGTAGACAGCGAACAGCTTAATAGCCAAACACTTTCTATGACATGGTTGCTTTTCCAAAGCTGCTCAGTATAAGTGAAGTTAGAGGAAAAAGAATAAGGCTTCCTGTACACATGCAGCCTGACACTTGAGCAAGTAGGGAAGGACAACAGTCCCAGAATGGTTCAAATGCTGAGCAGATATGCAAACACAAAGAGAAGCCCTCCCCTTCTTCTTCCAGGCTGCTACCCCTTCGAGCATTTACAGAAAGACATCCACTCTCCCCCTGTCGCCAAATACACTTTTCTCCAGACAGGAAAGAAACCTCTTCCTTTCAAGATTATCATTTTATTGAAGACCATTATGCTGCAGGCAATCTATAATACCATGGCAGTTTGTGGTAAGGGTAACAAAACTGGGTTCCAGCCCTTTTTAACCCCATGTCATTATGCCATAACATCGACTAAACCTTACCATTTGCCGATATTCCCGAATCATTTTTAATTTATCTTCTCCACCTTTGTTTTCTTCTTTCTGTTCGATGCTGCTGATTATTCTCCAGGAAGCTCTTCTGGCTCCAATCACGTTTTTATATGCAACAGAAAGCAGGTTTCTTTCTTCCACTGTCAACTCCACATCCATTCCAGCTACTTTCTTCATTGATTCAACCATTTCTAGGAAGGAAAACAGTCAATTATTCTCACAGCCAAAGCATCTTTTGAACCATTCAATAGAAGCTGCACATTATTATTAATTTCTCAAAATATGCTCCCTCCTCCTTTCATACAGTTATCCCTTACTTAGTGTTCTGAACACATCAGTGAGCATATACACAAGAGAAGTATCTGACATTCTCTCAAAGAAAATGAAAACATTCCTCAAGAATTCTTTAAAGAGAGTTTGTTAAGAGACAGGAAAAAAGGGTCAAGCAGTAACTGCTCAGTTTTCAGAGTGGATAACTGTTAACTCCCATCCTACAGGAATGTGCGTTCTTCAAGGCGCTCCAGAAAAGGCAGCAAATAGCAAGAAAAGCATAGGCAAGTATACATTGGCATTCAGCATAATAAGGATAAACTGAAGAATTACAGAAAGCACCACTGAGCTGTCAGCCAGAATACAGTGCATTATGATAATTAACAAAAAAAATCCAGATTTGAATGGATGTAGATAACTACTAGTACTGTGATTAGGGAAGCAAGTCAAAGTTCCAAGAGGAAACCACCAAAAGAACAATGAACTGCTTGGAGAAGCAACAGAAAAGTCATCCTGAGGGCAACCAGAGTAATCATAGCTACCCCTGCCAAGCAGCTATTTGCACTGAAAAAACAGATAAAATACAAGTTAACGCATATTCATAGTTCAAACCATTTGAAGAGACTTCTAAACCGGGGTGAAAAAAAAGAAAAAACCCAAGAAAGATTACTAAATATAGCATTCCAATACTCAAGAGGAAACTACTTAAGGAAGGTTATAATTCCTTCATTACCTAATCACATTATGATTGCCTGTTACATATCAGGAAAGTGAAAGCCAAAATGATTACATATATCCTAAGCAAGAGCCTAGTATGAGACATACAGGAACTGTGGGTTTTCTCCAGCCCAATAGTATTTTGGTTCCTTCCCCATTTGCCTTCCAACTTCTAGAGCAGATGAGGATCCCACAGTCAGTCTCCTTCATTAATAGCCTTTATTTCCTAAGCCCCAACTACCCTATCTACTCCTCAAGTGTTTTGCAGCCATCTGTCAGGTGGAGGGACTCTAGAAAACTATTTCATTTCCATCAAGAGTGCGGTAATGTGATCAGGCCATGTCTCCCCTAATGTGACCCTTTACTCTTCTGTGGTTCGTTTCCTTTATTCTCCTGTTAAAGTTTAGCTTGTCCACTTGTCATCCCTCCCCCTCCATTTTATATCCTTGTATTATGTTCTACTGTATCATGGCAGCACAAGCAATAGGAAACAAAAGCAGCTTAACAGTCTATTTTATCCTCAGGTGCAAACTTACAACCATAGCAGGCAAGAGCTGTCTCAGCAATGGGAACTGTAGGCTCAATCTTTTTCCCTGAAAGGAAGAACGTTATCAGTCTCCAGCAGGTCTCCACATGTGTAAGCCAAAATTTTATAATGGCTTGATTCCCTATCAGAAAGGGGGGGTGATTTATCCACTAGGGAAATATAGATAGGTGAAAGTGCAGAAAAAGGAAGGGGGGGGGGGGTAGTCACACCATCCTATTCATCTATGATACTCATTCCTAAGCATCCATCAATCTCCAGATCTTTGGTCTGACCCAGTATGACCACTACGCTTCAAATAAGCAGGCGTGGTTTTAGTTACATGGCCAGCCTAACTAACCAAGACCACATTAGCTTTGTCCCATCAGACTTTTCTTGAAGTTGTGAAAAATTAGAGGAAACCAGTAACACAAAAAAACCCGTCAGTTCCAGAGAAAGTACACTGTGTCTTACCTGATTACACTAGCAACCTTCTGCCCAACTGCTACTGTTTGACAGTCATACAGCAAAACACTATATGAGATCTAGGTTTTCTTAAAAAACAGAATTCATGTTTTGTGCTTTACCAATTGGGGTTAACTACAGAGCTTTTCAAAGTGATGTACTAAAACACTTCCATACAAAACCTGCCTCCTGATGAAGTAGAAGACTGTTCCCATTCCGCTGGTTATGAAATAACCAATGTGATACATATAAACAACCTTCTCCAGGATTCTGGAGATATGAAACATGTAACTGTTTCCAAGACTTGCTCACCTGTATCAGACAACTGCAACAACCAGGTGGGGGGAGGAGCAACATCTACCAACTGTACTGCAGATCTTTCAAGTCTCTTCCCTGGAAGCAGGCTCATTTAACATGAAGATTAAAAAAAGCCACACAAAAACAGGCCTGCTGTTCCCTGTAAACAAGTATCTGACCCTCAGAGCACACTCAAGCACAACACTACAACTTTAATCAGTTGCCTAACTTCCACAGGATTTTATCCATCGTTAGCCTAAACACCTATAAGCCCTTGAAACAGAGATCCAATATCTTTGTGTACTGGAGGACAAATCCAATTTAAGACTACAAATAGCTTTTACAAAGGCATGCCAACAACCCAGATTTACTAAGAGCCAGAGCCTCTGCCAGGTATGTATTAGGTCTGTTGCCTCTCTTAGATCTTCTGCAAAGGTTATCAACTATCATATTCTAGAACCACCACCACTATAGGGACAGCTTTCCCAAAAGAAACTAGAGTCAACTGCTGAGAACTAGTACCAGGAAAAAATAGGTCTTGTCACCCCCAGTCTCTTATCCCACGAGTTGACAGTAAGCCAAATACACTTTATGCCAAGTAGATGCCATCAAATTAAGATGCTGGCCAAAAAAGAAAGAAAGAAAAAAAGTCTTATTTGTGCTAGGGCCCAAACCCCTCAAGTTTCACCAGCTCTTCATACTAGGCATGTCATTTCTCTAAAACAGACTGATGAAAGGGTCTGAAAGGTCTCTCTTCAAAAAAAAAAATATTAAATCTTGTTACTAATTAAATAAATAAACACATATTAGAATGTCCCACCCCAACCTTGAACAAACATCTTGCCTAAAGAGAAAAGATTCATCAACCCATCCATGAACCCATGAGATAAACAGGTTTCTGGTTTGGTAAAGAGCCCAATTCTACTGAAGACAGAAAAAAAATCTGGACCGGTATTTCAACAGAGCTAGATGGTATTATGCATATAGCTTGGTATTCTAAAGCAAAGCTACAATCTTGCCCTGAAAATTTAAGCCTGATGAATAGTATTAAGAACTCAGGCAATGCAATAGGAAGAGGATGACATACCTATATCTTCCTCAATAAAAAAAAAATAGTTATATACAAAAGTAAAGCCATACATGCCTGCATATAGAGCAAGTATTTAATATTCTGAGTGTAGGTTTACCTCTCTAGAAGATTCCACAAGACAACGAAAAGCTTGGAGACCATTCACAACAAAAGCCAAGTCTGAGATTACCTTTCAGTAAGAAGGATTACTGCAGTAATGACAACTCATTGCATACACAATCCAGAGAGACTTGCACTGCATTATGGAAAAGCAGTGTTACGCAGATTCAAAAAGACAGACTAATTTAAGTGGTTACATTCCAGTCTTTCAGTTGATTATGGCTGTCACCATATTATGGTGCTGTCAGATCATGCTACCATCAGAGCAGGAAATCCCCAAAGTTTAAACTGTGCAAGGACTGGAGAATGTTCTGGAGAACTACAGACTTGCCCTAGATTTGGACTCTTCTCTAGGAATTTGCTGTTGACTGTTTTAAGACATAACATACTAAATGGATGTTTGGTCTGACCAGGTACTGTAGTTTGTATATTCTTACGGGGGGCAGGCATTTAGCAGACCAAAACAACTGCTGTAAGATACAACAACCCTCTCTTGATCCTTGACCCAAAAAGGGCACAGGCATTAGTTCCTGCGTTCTACTACTCTGATTAAGATGCCAGTCTCCTCTCACTACAGATCAACATTGCTGACTGACCTCCAGCCAGTGTGGAGGAACAGCAGGAACACACACGCATAGCTTGTAAAGCACAAAGCACCTGGAGAGTGGGTGCCATCACTGAGTGCTACCCACAAAGGATTTTTAGCACACAAGCTGGTACATGTGTTATTTAATATGAAAGACAAAGACTATGCCTTTAAGTCCTAGAGATACCAAGTCTGACATCCCTGTAAATGGCAATGTAACTGTGTAATCCCTGAAGTGCACTGGCTAGTTTTCTATTTTAAAAGGAGTGAAATACACAGGTATAGGAAGTTGACGAAGCTTTCAAAAGAACAAAGGAGCATCCATTAAAAAAAGAAAAACAAAAAACAGTCCCCTGAATGTATGGTTGGGGAATAAGACACCATTTAAGATAAAATTATAATGGACTTGCAACAATGACAAAAGTCACCAAAAATAGTTTACTTTAAGCTGAAGAGTGATGGGGAAGTTTACAAGGTTGAGAAGGACACAGCTGACAACCATCTAAGGACCAACTCACAGAATCTGTGCAAAGAGTAGGGCAACAGTTGATTACAAAACCGCTAAGGTCACAACATAATGCCTCCTAACCACATAAAGACAAGAAACTTGAGGAATGATACATTTGCTGCTCCCCAAACTCTAGAAATCCAAACAACTCAGAGAAACTGGAACATCCCTGTATAAGCAAATGTGGAAACAGTTAACATATAGAAAGTTTGATGAAAAGATGACAGGCCTTCCCAATAGAGGGTAAAAGAGTAAGAAACAGCAGACCACACCAAGGGAGCAGCACTGTATATCAAATAACATTAGTATCAAATCTGACTGTTTTGCCAGAGTTTATGCTACTCTTTATAGACTAAAGTCGCAGGTCTAGATTAGTATTAAGGTTGTAATAGAAAACACTTTGCTAAAAGAATGGCCAATTACACTAAGAGACACCATTGGGGCAGAACAGTATTTGGAAACTCTAGTTACAATAACACACAGTGATTAAATCTCATGGTAGGCATGATGCTACAGTGTCTGAGGGGGAGTTGTTTGTTTTTAGACTCTCAATGGCTTTTAATTAACCTTCTAGTTACATAGCCTATGGGAGGGAACTCCTAATCTTATTTTCAACACTACACCAGACCTGCTTCAACCTCACCACTGAAGTAACCCTAGCCACAGGACACCCTGGTTCAACATAACCGCAGGAAAAGCAAGAGCCAGAATATCTACTACTAGCGTGCTTAATGTCTGAAAGAGGAACTACGTGAGAAAGCTTGTTATAGAACAAAAAAAGGAGCTAGATGAGTAAAGGTGGAACAGGGATGATCTGAGGGTACCACACTGAAGGCTCAAACCCAAACAGCTCTAGGAAAACCCAGAAGGTAGCATGATTAAATACTATTAAATTAATAATAGCAAAAGCTCATCCTTTCAGAAGGCTACAGTTGTGTCTGAAGTTTAATCCTTTCTATTACCCTTATCTAAGGGGAATACATCAGGCCAAGATCTTCCTCCTTCTTCTAAGCTGGTGCTCAGTACCTGTTTATGTCTCTGGAGCAAAAAGCTGCAAAAGAGTATGCAGCGCAATATAGGTATAAAAAGGACAGAGCAGAAAAAACAAGTTTTCCACACCTACATTCACCATGGAAGATACTACACTGTAACCATTATCCACAGAAGACATAGAAGTAGTTCCTGGCCACGGATTTAACAAAAGAGATCAGTAACAAGTCGCAGGAACTCAAAATATCTGATCCTAAACTCTTGTGTATACCCTCTCATCTAAGACTTTAGTAGCAAAGGTGACCACAAAGCGACTAACGCTATTTCAGTTTTTAAGAGTCCCAAAAGACATCCAAAGGGAACTACAGACGCATAAACCTAACACTTGCGAGTGGTCAAGTTAACAGGAATTATTTTAAAGAACAGAATGAGTGGGTATATGCATAAATACTATATTGTGAAACATGGCTTTCTGTAAAGACAAATAATGTCCATATGCTTGACTCACTCAAAGCATCACAATAGATTTGTGAGATAAGGAAGACATGACTGATACAGTCTACCTGGATTTCCCAAAGGCATTTGACAAGGTCCCTCACCAAAGGTTCTTTAAGGAACTCAAGTGCCATAGGATAGGAAGGAAAGTCCTCACATGGATAAACACTTGGCTGAAAGACAGGAAACAAGGTATGAATATAGGCTCAGCTTTCAGAACAGAGGGAGATCACCAGTGGAATCCACAGGCATCTGTACTGGGAAGCATGCTAACATTCATAAGTGATCCAGAAAAAAAGAACCAAATAAGTAGTAACTCTGCAGTAACAGCAAACTGCTAAGAGCAATAAAGACAAGGACCGAAAGAGCTGAAGAACCTCAAAAAAAACTGAAGAAAATCTGCTTCTCACTTCATGAAGTGAGAGTATGACATAACAACTTATTGCCCATAGACTATGTTCTCCCCAGATCTGCAGGCCTCAATCTGGTCAGCAGGCACCATCCTATTCACTACAATGATTAGCACCGAATTCAAGACAAGAGAAAGCTCTATTCTTTCCATCCATTAAAATTTTTTGTTCTAAATGCACTATTACACTGCCAACATTAGGTTTTTCTGTTCCCTTAGATTGGGGGGGGTGGGAGAAATAAAATTAGTGCCTTGTGCCTTTCCCTTCTGTCCCTATCAATTCCCTCATGCCACCTTAGCATTTCTTTTCCCCTTCAATCGGCTGATTCAGGGCATGTGCCTAGAAAACCAACTAAATCAGAAAAAAAACTCCTCAAACAAAAAAGTAAGTTTGGTTTACAATTTAAAGAACTAGACTCATTCTAAGAGTTGGACTAGAACTCAAGTAAGTATGAGAGGTAGCAAGGGAAGAGGGGCCATCCCGCTTTCAACATCAGTGAGCTGTCAGATTAGGTCATTGCACCTTTACTTTTTAAAAGCTAAAATGAACTCAACATTTATTCATGCACATTACACAGCTTCTGCGTTTTTTTACTCAGGTCTTCATATGCTTTCAGCACCCTAAGTAAACTCTTACAGACATATGAAACTTGGGTGCAATTGCTAAGGTACTAGATATTGATAACCCCATCTTGGTGTTCACTACCGTAATATGTAAATTTCATTCAAAAAGAGCATAGAAGAACCAGACAACTGTATTTCCAGAAGTTGAGGCAACCAAACAGGTAAGCAGAAAAACTACTGAAGAGCATCCTATTCTGTGCGGCAGACAATGATCATGTGGATCTCGTACAGGATTCCCTGTACAAGATTTTTAACTGCTAGTGCAGCCCTGACACTTCCAACATTTGATGGTACAACTCTGCAACATACAGTCCTATAAAGCATACTTGTACTTTTATATGTTCAGAGAAATGGACAGATTAAGGCCAAGTTATCTATGCAAGTGTTATTTTCTCCACAATCAATCCTACAGAGCATCACAAGTATTTTTTGCAACAAGACTGTGATTTCTAGGTCATCTCTACCATCTCTTCAGGCTGTGAACATGCCTTCCTAAGTAAAAAAAAGGACTTCTCCAATATTTATAACAAAAATTTCAGCTTGAAAGCAGATATAGCCAAAGCTAAGGATCAAGTCTCATCATACATTTCTTTGCTTGACTGAGTCCTGCTATTAAATGAGTTTCAAATACAAGCACTCAAATAACACACTGGACACCACCTTCATTTCCGGACTCCTTGCACCATGTAAGATTAGAGGTTCATCTCCTTTGCTTAACGTGGTATTCAAGAAGATTCAAGAAACCAGTTATGGAACAAGGTCCTTTCTCAAACAACCCCTCATGATCAGGAGTTAATTTTTATGCTCCAAAACATGAACAGCTATAATCTTGTTCTTCAAACACTGTCCTGGCCATGCTATTTTTGGGGGACTTGATAAGATTTTACTGCCTTTTAACACTTTCACATGTACCCAATTCAGAGACAAAGACAGTAGTCATACTCAGTATAACCAGAAGAGTAAGACCTTTGACTGACAGGTATCACTAGTGACCATTAATGTAAAAAAAAAAGCCTCAAGATTGCTTGATGCATTTGCTGAAAGAGATAGGTCCTCTGCAAACTGAAGTCAATGTACAGCTTAAATTCTCATTTGTGATGTAGAATCACTGTAGATCAGCGATTGAGCTGTAATTTCTAGACCTGTTACTATCTTCTAAACACATTCAAATCTTGGATTCAGTCAACTGCTACACACCTCATTGCCTCTGTAGTAAAAATGTATTTCTTGGATAGACAGCTTTTGAGAACATAGGAGGCAGCAGTTAACAACTATCTGACAGGTCTCCTGAGTTGGAACTCCCAATACCACACATTTTCTTCTGAGCTGGAACTTGACCTTTTGTCTGATTTTGGGGGTGGGGGGAGGAGGCATGTATCACCTCACCAAAATTATACCTTATGTAAAGTTTAAGCTATAGACTTTAAGACCTATGATACAAAAATGCTGCCTAAAGTCTGAGTATCCACTTACAGAATACCTTGTGTCATTGCATATTTCTCACCTGATTGCAAGAGAGATGTTACCTAGCTTCCACAAGGGAAAATAAATAAAAACCAAAACAAACAAAACAACAACAACAAAAAACCACACCCCTTTCCCCCACACCCCAAAACAGTTTCAACATTCAACAGTACAGGAATGCATATACATACATACCCTTGACAGACAAAAAGTCAAATAAGTTGCTTTATTTCACATACCAACACAATTTTACTTACTCCAAATGTTTTCCAAAATAATAGATTTTCAATATAGAGTATCAAAGACAATTTATATTTACATATCAGGCTATTAAGAATACTCTTTGCAGGAACAGTAGGTAAGACATCTCATGAGATTTGTCATAGAGCTTTCTGTATTATAAGCAAGTTTCCTGATATTTTGTGATTTGTCATGACACACCTAGGCAGATCCGTAAAGACAGTCCGACACCCAAATCTCTTAATATCTCTACTGATCAAGCCTCAAACATTATTTACATGGCAGAAGTACCTAGAAACATGTCCTAAATCTGGGGCAATATGCTAGGGACAGCACAAATACAGGACTAGATTTCCACCAGTTCTCAGGCACATCTTTCAAGACTTCACAAGTTTAAGTGCATTAAGCAAGCACCTCCAAAGGAACTACACAGAGCTGGGTGCCTACAATTAGTGCTGCTGTAAATGCCATGAACCATACTTAAAAAGTCTTTAAAGTCTCCAGGAGAGAGAAGACAGGGAGAGAACTTAATGTGCTTGTGGAATGATAAATTTTTTGCGTTAATCCTAGGAGCGCATCCAAGTTAAATGACAGATTTGTGTTCGTATGTGTTTGTAGACGGCACTTACCATCACAGGATTTTATATATTCCAATTAGTAAGGTATGAGTACCTTACACATACCTCATAGATCACCAAAATAAAGAACAAAATTAAGATTAACCTACACTTTCAACATACCTTCCCCAACCAATTTTGCTCACAGTTATTTAGCAGTCTCATACACACAAGAACAAACTAGACCAATATTTTTAATTGTTTCAGCTGAGTAGGAACACAGAACTAGGTGCTAAACAGTATTTACAATAAATATTCTTCCAGGCCAAGACATACACGAAGACGTGTTTAGAACAGCTAACAGAATGTGCACCTTAAATTTGTTTACCCAACACAATTCCAACAAACTTTATGAAATCTAAGGGTGGACAGGGGAAGGCATTATTTTGAACACGACAACTGGAAGGTGTACAGCTTCTTCCTTAATAACAGCAGTCCCATTACCATTCACAAGTAATATATCATAAGGCATCTTCTACATTTTGATCTAGCCAGCTTGTTTAGCAAATATCCATTATAGTGGTGTAAGAGAAAACCTACAAAGGGAAATGCTGCACAAACTCAATCCCTACCAACTTGTTTTTCCTAGTTGACAGGAAGTCTGATCATTTGGCACTGCAGATCTCTACAATGGTATAGGGTCTGATTACTTTCTGAAGAACAGGAATAATTTACCACTGATCTAGGAAAACACCAAAAAGACAGTTGTGCCTCAGAAGTTCCCAACGATGATGAATCCTTTAGGATGCTAGCCAAGCATCCTACTTCAGGTTTCCACTCAAACCAAAGCCAACACTTCCAGTTGCACTGATTCACCTACACCAGGTGGAGAACCCTTTCCCCCTATAAACAAAACAAAACCACTAACAAAAAAAGCAACTCTAGGAGTGTTGTCTCAATGTGTCAATGGTGTGTCTTGGTTGTTCTGCTTAAATGGGTTATCCCCCCACACTGTTCAGGGTAGCAGTAACAGACTGACAAGCAAAACACCAAGTAATTTTTCACCAAAGAAGTTGCATTTCTACTGTGCAATACTGGAATTGATCTCCTCCCTCCCCCTGCCTTCCCACCCTGGTCAACTCAGTCTCACCCTGAAATCTTGGTTTGGGGGCATTTTTTCCATAAGTCCTTACAGTTATTGTGAGAAGACTATGTAACTGCTGTCATTTAGTGGAATTCTTATTTCTACCCCATTTCTCTACTTAAACAGTCACAAAAGTAAGTCTCGTTTAGGCCTTACTTTTTTGTTGCAGTTTCCATTTTCCTCCCCAAAATGTGCATTTCTCTGATACCTGAAAATAGTGCTATCGGAAGTTTTCTGAGCAGCAAGTCAGACAATATGAACTAGTTCTTGCCAAGTGACATCCTTTTACTATGAAAGCAACAAAGAAATACAGTATTTGAGGTTTCTTCCTATCTCTAAATGAAACATAAGTATGTTCACAATTTTTATATACAAAGGTATTTATTTCACTGTAAATGCATAAACATAAGGTCTTAAGTTAAAAGCAACAGTCCCAGGAGAATAACATCATCAAGAAATTTAAAAAACCCTTTCCACTACATTGAGAGAAACGTGTTCAAGAAGCAGTCGCAAGGCAGACATATTTTGGACAAGAGACACCATCCAAGGTTGCCAGCTCCTCCCCACCACCCCTTTCTCCCCTCCCAACAGATATGAAGCCATCAGACATAGTGCAGGAACTTTACAGGCAAAAAAGGAAAAGATAATGCTGGAAAAGATGATCGCTAATAAATTTTATCACATAATGAAAGCATGTGCATTTCCTTCAGGCAATGAAGGGTGCACTCGATCGCTCCAGGGCAAGAGCTCTCTCTCTCTCTCTCTCTGCGTTTGCCAGGGGCAGCAGTATCCCCAACCGCAAGCAAAGGAGGAGAAAGAAAAGCGCCAGCCCCCTTCCCCGCGGCCCGCCAGGGCGAGCAGGCCGCTCCCCAGCGTCGCCTCCCGAGGGGCTGGGAGAGCCGGGCACCCACCTTCCGGAGAGCAGGGCACTGGGCGTTGTCTGCGGCGAACGGAGCTCGGCCCCACGCCGCCGGGCTCCGCTGAGGCCCGGGCCGACGGCACGCAAGCCCTGGGCCGAGCGGAACCGCCTCACGCTGCGCCAGGCGGCGGCACGATGAGGGGCGGCGGGGTCTCTTTGTCGGGCCCCCCGAGGCGGGGGCGGCTCCCTTTCCCCCCCGGGACTCGCCCTTCGCGGCCGCCATTTTATTCCCGGTTTCTGCCGCCACCGCCCCCCGAACCGGCCCCGCCCCGGCCCAGGCCGCCCGCTCGTTCAGGCCCCCCATCCCCAGCTCCACCAGCCCCTTGGGGCGCTCCCAGTCGCCATTTTGTCCGTGCCCCCCTCCTCCGCCCCTGCCCCCCCCCCCCCGCCCAGCCGCCATTTTGTGGCCGCTCCCTCCCTCCCTCTCCCCTTGGCCTTGCACGGCCTTCCCAGCCAGCGCTCACCATCGTAGCGCTCAGCCTGCTCAGCCAACTTGGCCTGATAGACGAGATCCTCCCGATCGTCCATGTCCTGCAGGCGGGGCGGCGTCGGGGACTGCACGGGGCGGATGGAAGCCGATGAGTCTGGGGGGCTCAGCAGCTACCAGCTCACTGCTCTCCGGGCAAATATGGCGGCAGCACCTCCTCCCGCTGCATCCGGGCACTTCCGCCAGTGTGCGCATGCGCCCTGCGCCCTCCCATGGCAACGGCGGCTCCCTGGCAACGGGCGGGAGGCGGGGGCCGGAGCGGCGCCGCCGGGAGGCGACGGGGCGCTCGTCGCGCCGTTTTTACCGGCGGCCGCGGGGCCCCGACCGAGAGGGGGCTCGTTGTGTGGGGGACACGGAGGAGCGGCGTGCGGCGTGGCCGGGGGCGGAAAGCGCGGGTCGCCGCCGGGCTGCTGGCAGGGGGAGCCCCTGCCCCGCGTGAGGGAGTGCGGCGGGCCCGCGCTGCGGGGGGCGGGGGGGGGGGGTAGGAAAATGGCATTTTTTTCACGCATCCGGTATCTTCCTCTCAGGCGACGCGTTTCTGCCGCCCTCAGACGCTGACGGTATTATTTGAATACCTCTCAGTGTGCTTTTTTCTTTCTTTTTTCTTTTTTTTTACGAGCCACTCCATACGCTCTTTACATCACGGTGCACCCAGAAATGAACGTAAAGCAGAAAGTCAGATTTAGCAGGTTTGTGCTGTCTCTCTGGAGTGTTTACTCAAGACATATACCACCTCCAAAGCTGTATCTGAGGCAAGGTGCGATAATTGCAGTTTTAAGAAGTCAGGAGAGCCAGAATCTAGGTTGAGTGATTCAGAAGTTGCTCACAGAGCATTTCTGAAAGATTTAGAGTGTGGGTTTACAGGCTTGAGGTAAGGCCTCTTTCCCAAATCAGCACGGCTTGGGAAGACGAAAGGGGCTTGTGCTTAGCTGGCCCAACTTCAGCCTTCAGAAGTTCAACTACGTCTCACATCTCTCAGTGGTCCCCACAGCTGCTGGGACAGAGGGGCGAAAGCCTGAGCCGTGCCAAGGTGTGGAAGTGCCCAAGGGCTTCGCTGCCCTCGAGTGCAGCAGGGGCTGGGCAGGACCCCCCTCTGCCCCCGGGCACTGTCTTGGGCACCCTTCTCTTCTGCTATTTTGTCTTGTGCCTGCTGAAATGGGCTCCCGATGTGTGACTGTGAGCCCACGGCTAAATCCCAATTTAAAACACACTTTTTAAAATGGTTTCTCTTTTTCCTGATTGATTTTAACTCATATTATTTTAATGATCAAGCGAGAGCTTCAGAGTATGTATAATTAACGTATACTTAAGGTCTTACAAATATACTTAAAAATGTAACAGAATGATTTTTATATCAATATTTGTCTAACTTTCCTTGTGATGTTCTGGGCCACAGTTCAATTCAAATCTCAGCATTATCCAGTCAGAAATCCATACAATCCCCGCCAAAGATACTAGCATGTTCTGGGCTAAGGTGAAAATTAGGTGTCAAGACCAGGAAAAAAAAAATACTATTTTCAATGTAGAGTAAATACAGTCAGAAGATGCATTTTTTGCTGAAATTGAGAAACATTATATATCTTTACCTCTGTATTGTTTATAACTACAAGGTACAATTCCCAAGATTTCTGGCAGACACAAAACAGCCCAGCAGCACAGAGTCATGGTCTATTTTTGTGAATAGACAAAAACTCATTGAGTGTCTGACTTGCAAATCACCTCTGCACTACAGAAATCCTGACCATAAAAGCTTATTTTTCAGCAGCTGAGACTTTGTGTGGCAGCTGTGCCCAAGAAATTAGGTTTGGATCACATTTAGTGTCTTTTCTGTGATCCTCATACTGAGCAGGTACTCAAGTTGTGCAGAGCTTAATGGTGCAAATAAACCAGGTCACTTTCGAAATACTTATTTGCTGAAAGTAAGTTGCACACTTGATAATCTTGCTGAATTGTAGCATATTACTTGAATACTTGAAATATTTTTGAATGCACTGGTTACAGAGGGCACGCAAATGTTTGGAAATCGGTCAAGGATTTGTTGAAGCATTAGGAATAAACAGTCTAATGCAGGGAAACAATCAAAGCAGAATTTCCTGCTGCAATCTTTGTCTCGTCGCTTGCAGCAGCAACCTTTACACGAGTTGATTCAATCACTGCTGCAATGGAAAATCATTGCCGGGAGGAGGCGGACAGGGAAAGAGAGGCAACAGTTTTCTGTGCGAGTCCTAAGTGACATCAGCTCACAGAGAAAATTGGCAAAGTACTGGTCCATGTTAAGAATCAGGAGGGCATGGCTGTCAGGGATGCATGGAGAGGGGCACAGGACCTCTGCCTTTTTCCTGGGGTGAGTTGCTAAATTATCTCAGGTCATCTCATTAAAAGGCAGTCTTCGGTTGCAGTTCCACTGCAGTCAAATTGGAAGAACACTAGAGCAAAGCTGGGGGCAGGACTGTAACCTATGAAAATTCACTTTTTCCATCTGAAGCTGACAGAATAGTCTGAATTGTGTAGGGGCAGCACAGGAAAACTTAGTTGGCACCTCAATACAGTTAAATACAAAGTCACTGACTTAAATTCCCACTTGAAGACTATGCCAGACAGTACTGACTGAGAAAATTATCTGTATTAGCCAGCCAACTGAATATGAATCAACTTAAATATAAGAAGCTATCACTGTGATGTCGTGACTAGGAAAACAAATGCTGTCCTTTCGCTTATAAGCAAGGAAAACTATTACTGCAGTGCGAACATTATGAAGGCTACTCTTTGTATACTTTTGGAAAAAATGGACAGTGATGTAAGTAAAGCTTTAATTAGGAATATACATTACAGCTTCTTACAAATGATTTAAAATAAAACATTGAACAAAACAGCTTCCATGCAGCAAGGGGCTGTTGAGCACCTCCAGAAGGCCAAATACTTGGAGGGATTTTGAATGCCTCAAATATAATTTCCTTTGGTCCATAATTAACCATGGCACAAAGTGCCAAGTGAAGGAACTGGTGGAGTAAAGCTAGAACTGTTCTTTGGCGTACACTGCAAGTTAAACTGTCTGGCTTTTAGATATTGTGTAGTAGTAGTACCATTACAGACATCTTTCCCTTCCCTTATTTCAGCATATGTCTCAAGAACTTTTTTTTTTAATGGTCTTACCACTAAATTGATTCTCATCCCTGGGGGCCTAAAGGCCTCTTCCCCTTGCAGCTTTTAAGGACTGTGATGGGAAAAATAGGCCTAATGCAGGGGCACGTTTGAAATGTCCTCCCACGTGGGAGATCAGACCTTCTAGTTCTAATTTTCTGTGTATTTCATCCCTTGACACTACACTGCAGATCTTTTTAAGTTTTTTATCTTTCAGAACTGACACTCCTCATCCAAAGAAGCCCCACACTATCTTCTGATCCACCTGTGCTGTTCTATGTGAGACTAATAGTTACAAAGTCTCATTTGCAATTTCCTCATGAGTCCTCCTTTGCAGTGGGAATATCCTTTTCTCCCTCCCCCTTGAAGAACTAATTTTATTAAAGAAAGTCATACTGTTTCAAATAGGCCATAATATTTTACCAGTTAATAAATTGTTAGCTATCTTGGTTTATCTTATTTCTGCAAGTATTATTATGCTTGTTTTTGCATGAGTATGGCCAACTAAAAACTAATGCCAGTGGCTGTATTTCTATTATTAAATGTAAATACTCTAATAACAGCTGATTGACAATGACACCAAGCCAATGTTTTGGCTATACTTTTATTTACTTCACGTACTATGAACATATACATTACATGCTACAAAAAAATAAAAAAAGACTTTAACTGTCAAGAAAGTGGATAGTGTTATAATACAATGGCACATGTTCGTATTTTTCTTCAAACTGGTTTGGTTAGAATCCTTCCCCAAAACCATTAACAAAAAATGAAGTGTTTTACTCTTAAGATGATTAGAAATATTTGCATTATTAACAAATACAATTCAAACAGATTAACAAGATTTAACCAGGTCAAATATTAGTAAAAAGGCTGGGGTTTACCAAAATGAAATATATATTAAAAAACCATAGCAGCCAGTTGTACTTTTAGTGTGATATAATGTGTAAATGCACCAGAAGAACACAGTGTAATTGAGCATTCTGCTTTCACGGTGTATTTCTAGAAATGATTATTCTAGTTCTAACACCTGCCTATGCACAATAGACCAAAAAAACACAGCCAAGTAGAGACAAAAGATTGTGACCAACGTTCTTAGCAATGATTTTTTGCACGCATTGGGAAGAAGGGAAGGAACAAATAGAAGAGGATAAACAAAGGCCACAAGAGGATTTCATCTACATGTTTATGAACATATGTTCTACCTATTTTCCTTTAAGAGTTCAATAAGTTGAAATGTCTATTTTGTACAAATGCAAACATAGTAACTCCTATCACCTATGAAACAAAATCACATTTCAGCTTAAAACAGAATAGTGGAAAACAGTTGCATAATGTACCAGTTGACTAAGAAAAACTGCTTGACAAGAACTTAGGATTCTAGTGCAACAGCAGCTATTAAGACTCCTCTAGTTACTTTTTTTGCTCTTTCAAAGTGTACAAATATTTGCAATTTATACAGTCTTCACAAAAACACATCTACAAAGTTTGCAGGGTATTCGCTAGTTAACAATTTGTTTTTCATATTAAAAAGGCAAGATTTGCATAATAAAAATTCTTTCAGAAAAATGTGTTTTGGTATCTTAAAATAATTGCTGATTGGAAAGTTACAAATGTATGGGCTTTCATTAATTGTGATTGAAAAAAATTCCTTCAGAACAAACAGTGTTACTTGAAGAACACAGTTCATTATGCTTCTTTTGCAATACCTGAAGAAAAATATAAGCATATATGGGCAACTGATAAGCTTAGTATGCAAGTCTGTATTTAACAAGTATGACTACTGAAAATTCAGTTGCATTAAATATTAAGGTCAGAGGAAAAACACAAATTAGACTTACAGACACCAATGTGTTACTGAACTTAGAGTTAGTTCCTCAAATTTTCTTCAAAGTAGATTTTATACTAAGCTAGAAGTGATCCCACAATGAAAGACTGGCATATCATCTTAACCAGAATAGCAATCCAAGCTAGAATAGTACTGCAATTACTCTGTTACCATTCTTCTTAGATCACTGCCACAAAAACAGACCCACTGTCAGTTTTCTAATAATCTTTTGTAGTGCTTAGGAGATTGGTGAAGGAAAAGCATGATTCATGTACACTGGCATTAGTCTACAGTATTATTGGGGGCCCACTACCTGAAAATCGGTCAGACTTGCTGATGAGTTAGTTCTGAAGTAAAGCAACTAGTACTTAAATATAACAAGTGTTATCATTTCCAGCATGTTACACAGTTCTGAGGTAAAATGTTACCAGTATTCTGTTTTATGGGTTCATGCCTTGCAGCAATAGCCTTTGCAGTGAGAACTAGTCCTCGCAGCATTTACAGCCAATGAGACATTCTAGTCACATGGTTTCTATTGACCAAAATAATGTTTTCAATTTAATACTATTTACAAAAACTGTTCTGTATGGATTACACTGCAGTCAAAGTTACAAAATTGGTTTGCTTAAATTTGGTCATTAGAGTGCCATATTTGGGTACAGGCAAGGGATAGTTACTTCAGTGTTTAATTTAAGTTTACAAAACTTACTGAATCCATTCTGATTTATATTAGAGAAAACCAGATAATTAGAAGAACAGGCTGAGAAAAAAAAAACAAGCAGTGCACAATATCACTATTCAATGCACTGATTTTCATTATGAGCTATGAAGCGGTATTTACTCTATTATGCCTTTTGAGAATCAATCCAGAAGCACACAGGTGTTTTTCATTAGTTTATTAAAAATAAAATCCTCGTGAATTAACTATCAGATATTTTTACAAATGGGAATTAAACCAGAAGAGTCCCCAGAGTAACTTTAAAATAAAAGTATTATTTGGTTTGTCAGTTCACCATGTTTGACACTGATTTGTACTGTAATGTATAGGAATATTGAAAACTTCTAAAAATATTAAACTGGCCCTACATAATTTAATTTTATCTGAAAGCAGTGCCAATATTTTAGTATATTTAGTGAATCAAACACTGCTTTAAAGCTATGCATTAAAGTGCTATGCACATATTTTTCAGCACTGATACGGATGTTTACACTTCCGTAAGCCTTATATTTGTGAATAAGAAGAGAGATACTGGTGTGTTAACAAAAAATTTAATTTAAATCAGCCGCTATGTTTGAAGCATCAACAGTACTGAAGAAATCAAATCTAGTGTCCACAAACTTCTAGAATTCTGAGGTTGATTTGATCTGTCATTTACCATTAAAATGGTAAGCATCTCTAAATCATACAGCTGTCCCCAGTGTGCTCTATAAAAAAACCCTGTACTGTGCACAGTTAACTCACCATGCAGAGTACTATATAGCCTTTCTAGGACAGAGACTTCAGAATGGAAAAAAAAAATGGAGAAAACTCCAGGATAAATTTGTGAAATTTCTACCTATACATTGAATTGTCTAAGGTTGATGTTTATTGCCTGAGGAAGAAGCAACACAAGAAATAGGACCGGAGAGAGCTATAAATGCTATAATAACATCTATGTTACTGCTTTCTCCAACTGCTGCTGCTGGCAAGGTCCAGTCTGCTGTGCACGTGGACATAAGCAGGCATTACAACCTATAATCATGTACTAGTTCTGCCACTTGACACACAAGTTATCTACTGTCGTACCCTGAATTACATGACCCTTGATTAAGGAATGGTGGTGTTCAGTCCCAGGGGTTTGCAGGTTATCAGAATGCTTATACAAGCAATACCGCTTTCAACATCTGTCGGAACATAGTCTTGATGGCATCTGCAATAAAACAAGTTGAGATTGTTCCCATCTGTAAGCGAAACTGTTGAGCCACACTCAGCTGAAGTCCTCATCAGGATTCTGTTGATCCAGCAGGCGGACATGTGTGAATGGAAAGTGACCACGTTTACCATTACATTCGCCTTCCCACTGACCACTCACATTAATCTTTGTGACCTTTACAAGCTCACCGACCTGCAGGATAAGAAATAAGTAAGTGTTAGAGCATAAAAACACATACGGTGATCTGCTACCCTTCCCTTTAGAGTCTTATCACCCACGTGCACCAGATATACTTCTATAAAAGAGTAATTTTAGTCTTAACCATTTTTGATACACCAGCCTACCCTATGTTATTCACTCCTGAAGAGAGCATGAAGAGAAAGTAGCCTATCTAGTTTAGGTGAGAACTACCTAAATTGAAAGCCTGCAATTCAATACCAATCTTTCAGAGCGGCCTTGGGACTTGACTGATCAGCCTCCACCACAATAAATGGGTTTGGCTGAATTGACAGAGGCTTGCATTCTGCTTGTACCAGATCACGACCTCATCAAGAGAGTGTGGGCTTGCAGGTGTACAAAATAAATGCTGATTGGGAAGCTAAACAGCTCCTCATTTTTAATTTTGAAAGTCCTCTTAGGTACTTTTCACCCAGTACTGAAAGAGTTCTGGATGATAGGGGTAAAAATCTTTTACAAAACCAATGGTAAAACTCTTGAGCTCAGGTAGCATCTGAGCCACAGATTACAAAAACACTGGGAGAACATTCGGGGGAGATATTGCCTTAAGGCTGCTCTGCTCTTACTCTTCGAGCATTCACATCTAGCCATTATCTGAGGAAGAACACAAGGCCAGATGGTCTTTCAATCTTGTTCATGATGGCTTTCTTATATGAAGAAATTCCACAGGTATAGCACAAACAATTGATACCCTCCCTTTTATACCCAAATTGTTTGGTTAGAAAAATAAAATAAGAGTTACTATGGGCTGATTCAGCAATATGCTTTAGTTTAAAAGTATCCAGCTCTCAGGTATTCCACTAAATAAAAGCACTGGTAATATAGCTCATATTCTAATCTCCAAACTAATATCCACACAACCAGTTCTAAGAGTATTGTCTCCCTTTGACAAAAGTGTAAAACTGTGCAGCAGTTACTTTCCCAAGGCTGTGCAGTCATGCAATTCAAGTCAGGACCATAAGTCTAGGTCTAATCAGTCCCCATGTTGAAGGATACTTTAAAGAAGCCACACTTATACAACCTAGGAAAGCATAATTTACATTGCAAAGACATTCACTGAGAAGTTAATAAATGCAACAATTAAAAGTTGCTCGAGCAACTGTATTTCTTCCCCTCTGTGCAGAATTTTATCAATACTCTTATTTACAAGATAACAAACAATGGTTTTCAGAACACTTCCCAGGTCACAGGATGCAGAATGCTATGGGAGAGATACACACTCTATTTTCATTTATTAATGCTGTAAATAAACTCTCAAGGCATAGCCTCAAGCCTTACTGCACTTCATCCAAAGATTCACTGAATATACAGTTGTTAGTTTACACAGATGCTCAACACTGTGTTGCAGACTCATCCAAGACAGAATCTCATTATTCTCACTTTCCAGGCAGTGAGTGAAGAACAAGGAAAACAAATTAAGATGCTAGTCTCCATTAACTTTACAGGTTTTAATCATTTGCAATCTTTTGCCAGAACAGCTTTTAACAGTTCATAAATTCAAAACACTACATGGACATTTAATTAAACCTCCTATGCCTCTGAGGGTTACTTATCTAGTAATGAGAGGTACACTAGAGACTCTTGCTGTAGCTTTATTTTTTCTTTTTGTAGTCATTAGTATAGACATTTTCATGAATCAGATTTTGAAAAAAAAATCCTCTTATGTGTTTGCTGTAGGCAAAAAGGAAGCTTTCTTTGACTACTGAATGCTAGTTCAGCTCTTCAGGAACTTAAGCATGCAGTATGTATAACTTTGCTACTGCTACTAGTCACTAGGGGTTTTGCACCCAAGAAAAAAGTCTGTTGACCAGAACAGCATATCAACTATATTTCCTAATCACAACTATTACAAGAATACCACCCTAGATAACTTAAAAATGTTTCAGACCTGGATACAATCCTTGCATGAGCTTTCAACAGAAAAATATGTAAGTTCCAACCCACAAGGAAAATCAAAGCCTGTCCTCCTGTCCAGCTGACCAACAGCTCAAGATATCCTTGTAACATCAGTGATTTAAGTGACACTTTGTCAATATCTGTGTGCCAGAACAGTGATCCTCTACTGTATTATTTTTCAAACTAGAAGAAAAGTTACCCTTTTCCAAAATAGATCTTTTATAACACTACTTCAATGATTTTTACTTGCAACAAAACTTAAACATCTAAACACATTCACTGCTTTCATCCTGTCACAGGGTCTTTCCTCCTACTGTTTTTCATTCCCATCCTTACTGAAGTTGAAACTTTATTTTTGGAGTCATTTTTCTATTTTTATGGACCAGAGATCAATAAGTATTTTATCTAGTAAGGTTCCCATCCAACCAAAATAATCTATACACTGCTTACCTTTAGAGTATTATTGGAATATACAGTAGTGATACAATATGTCAATTATGTTTTGCAGAACTATCTGAAAACTTAGAAAGCATGATACTGGCAATTCTGCCTACATTAAGTTACAAATATGCAGAAGCTGACCATAAGAACTTACTGTCTGGAAAGCTCCATCTACTCTATTTTGTTATGGACTCATCCACACCATGACATGACACTGATAAGAAAGAAAAACAAGTATGTGTTTTTCTACTCCACATATTTTTATTTGGAAAGACAGACTGCTGGTCTCTGTGCTCTCACTGAGTATCAGAAGCACTACTTTATATAGAATCATATAGTTTATTTTGGATACCTCATGACCAATTCACCTGCAAAAAGCAGGTTCAACACTGCAATGATAATGAGTTAGAATACGGGATGCAGTGCTCCCACTCACTCCCAGAAGCATCCTGGGGTTGGTAGGTTGGTTGTTTTTTTAGGGCTGTTTCAGGATGATTGCAACCAAGGGACACTCATTTATAAGTAGTTTTTACTATGAAAAGCTACACCTGAAACTTTCATATTTAATAATTTGTAAAAGCAGAAAGACTTCTGAGCTCAAATATTCCTTTTTCTCGTTAAAGTAATTACATTTAGCATCGTCTCTGATATGATCTTTCATTCACATTCTATTTATATACTTACATATTTCTATATCAATCAAAGCAGGACTGATTTTAAGGAAGTAAGGGTCATGTGAACATTTCACAAATGCTAACTTAATAAAATGGCTCCATGGGTTCCTTAATAACTTACAGGTTTTTCTAGATCTATTTTGAAACACTGCATGTTAATCCGTATTTCAAATACTCTCCTGAAGATTAGATAGAGAAGTTTTCTACTGAACTATTACTTATTGCAATTGCTACAATTTTTCAGCTTTTAGACCAAAGACAGTTGTTCCCGCTGAATTCTCCTTACTTTTAATGTTGCCTTATGGTATCATTAGTCTATTGTGCATCATCCCACCAAGCACAGCTCCTCAAGGAAAGCACTTGCACCCTGCTATATGGCCAGATTTGTTCCAGTTTTCATCAGAAATTTTAAAACTAAATATATCCCACATGTTTCAAAGCAAAATAAAGCTTCATGTGAAGCCTTCCATATGCAGTAGTTTTATTGCAGGTACTCCTCTTTGGCAAGGTCAAAATGCCAGTGTTGTTCTACTGTTACAAAGAAAATACACTCTTTTAAACGCAGTAGTGAAAAAGGCAGGATATTTTTCCAGTCATTTACCACATTGATCTTCCTTTTTTTTCCCCCCACCCCCTCTTTTAAGCAAAAACAGACTCTGGGAACTCCTTGAATAGATATAGTTACAAGCAAAAAGTCAAATAAAAGATAAAAATCTTTTTTTATACTAAATGTTTTTTTCCCCATAATGCAGCACAGCCTTGATTACAACATCATTTGCTCTGATCCTCCTTCCTTAGCTCTTTGAAACCATGTCAGCTTTAACTTAATGGAACAGTACAGATACGCTGTTTGTAGTTTAGTCCAAAAGTGTTTGATGTGAAGACTATCTGCCTAAAACAAACAGTGAGCTCCACCTCCACCCATGGGTATTGCCGGGTTTAAGATTAAGAGTCCTCGTTTTGGGAAAAAAGTTCTAAATTTATAGTCATTAAGAGGCCTTGGCAAAAATGGACTGAGAAGACTTATATAATGCTTTCTACTAAGTCATCTAAGAAAGATCTCTAAATAAATAGAACAGGAATGACATGAAGGGAAAAGGAATGTGAAAAAGCGGGAGACAACATAGAACAGTAGTTTGACAGACAGGATGAAGAAATATTTGGAGAAAGAAGTGCATGTTGCTTTTTTTCTCCTTATGCAGACCTTGAAAGCAACTCATTAATATTGTGATTTTGAATGATAAAGGGTGCAAAGCTAGGAATGTCTACTAGAAACAGTGATAATTGCCTCAAGTTTTAAGACGTGTAATAAAACACAAGTCTTAAAGTCTGTAAATAAGTATTTAAGTCTGCAAGCTCTACAAAGGCCATTGTTCTAATATAAAGGTAGAAAGACAATATAAATCTTACTTATATTCTGACACAGATGGGCAGAGTCCACACTTGAATTCCTCTCTCCCAAACACTTCAGCTATCAAGCCTATTAGCACAAGTTAGTAAAAGACAGTAGTGGTGCAAGTTAGTGTAGAACAGAAAGATGCTCTCCATGACACTAGAACAGAAAGATGCTCTCCATGACACTAGACTTTCTACGGCACAACGTACTTGACAGAGCATGCAAGTTTCTAGTACAGGACTGGACTAACAGAAGATCAGCCACGGCAATAAAAAGCTGCTCTTCAATGCATAAAGGCTTTCACTTTCACTCAAAGTTGTTTAAGATAACCTACATTTCCAATATTTTCTGACTCTCCTTGTTTCAGCCCATACTACCAAACTGCTGGGAGCTGGGAACCATATAAAGGTTCAGCTTTATATGAAATAAAAGGCAAAGTTAAGCTTAAGAGAACACTGATAGCTCACTGGAGTCAATAAAAGCTTAAAAACAAAACCCAGAAAATAAACCAAAAGGTTTTGATAAATATGCCAAAATGTGATCTCCAACATCTCAAGCAAAACCTAACAGCTGGTAATTGTAACAGTCAACAACAACGCTCAGGGATATTTCCAGGCTCCAGGAGGTAGCTGGGTGAGGAGGATGAGAAAGAGGGAAAAAGAGGGCATTTTAAGCTGCGTGAAAGTCTGAGGGTTAAAATCTTTGCATGTTCCCACAAAATCTGGTGAGTTGGCATAATTTCCATGCACACTTCTTAACCCAAAAATTTAAGTACTGAATCCTTTTGATCCAGAAATGTAACAGAACCTATACTAACTCAGACTGTGCAGACCACTGCCTAAACAAATTACAACTTAAAATGGAAAACAACTTTACATCTCATGAGTTATAAACCAATTATCGTATCTGTAGAATGTGCTGCTTTTGCTAATTCTGTACTAAAGAGATGTACACATACTTACCACAGCTCTGAAATACCAAAGTGCATTTCATACTATGGAAGTTTAAACTAAGTATTTTGAGACTGGAGAGAAGATACTCTGACTCAGCAGAGAAACTGTTTTTTCCCCAAGTACTTAAAATGTTATATAAACAGGAAGTCAATTAGGTATCAGGAAATTCCAGAGCCTTTAGCTCAAAGAAAGCCTAGATTAAAGGATACAATATACATATCATCCTAAGGGAAAGGTCTGCCACTGAGAATACCTTAGATTCAATTTCCTCAAATGTGACTTGGGGGATAACTATCTGATGTGTAGAGATAGAGCACTCTATTCTCCTTTTAAGAGGAAATATCGAAAAGGGTATGTACAAGCATTTAATCGTACCAGGAAGTGAATCAACCTTAGGGAAACTCACCGTTTTATTACAAATCCTACCCCATCAGTCACTGCTTTACATGAGACCTCCCTAATGAGTTGTAATGTATGTTCCTGCCCAACAAACTAAAAACAATGTAACATTCTGCTTGAGGTCAAGGTGTTACTATAAAACCCAGCGTGATCCTCATCATCTTACTTTGTGTAATTTTAAAGAGAAATGCTTACACTGATTGCTTTTAAACCGCTCTTATCTGAGATTGGGGAAAAACTGAGCACACATTTTAAAGACTGGGGTGAGGCAATCAACAGTAAACATAAGCTCAGACATACCACACCTCTCCCTCCCCCCTAAAACAGAAAGACTTCAGAAGTGAAAACATGGATGGAAACACTTATGTTATGTTAGTGATGCTTGACAAAAGACAGGATATTGATTCAGTAATCTAAACATGCTATAATAATCAAACTCTTTCCTAGTCACTTATTAATTTCAAAAACAAAATCCTTTATCTGTAACTTATTAATCATGATGTAAAACCAGCATTACAATACTTTTCTCTTTCTTATTCCTACAAAACTATAATGTGCTTGAAAGGGAAAGCCCTTGAACAGATCTCTTCTTTCTAAGTTTTGCCCATTATGTACCTCCAAAGCCAAGGCTGTCTTGTCGTAGGCATTAGGGACTCGCTTCTGGATAACCCGGGCATAAATAGGGCCATTCTGAAGGTTAGGGAGCGGAGTGTTGATGCTGGGCTGGGCATAGGGCCCTGGCTCCGGCCCACCCAGTGGTTGTGGGTGGGAACTATCCTGGTTACCTCCAATCAGAGTAGATACTGAAGCAGAGGAAGGTCTATACTTCTCGACGTAAGGAACAGGTATCATTCCCCTCTTTCCTTCGCTGTCTTCTGCATTCCACCATTGCTCTTCAGGTTTATCCCGGATTCTCAGTATGTCTCCTTTCTTAAATGGAAGATCTTCTTCATCATTTCCATTAAAGTCAAAGAGAGCTCGCACATATTCAGCCTCCTCCTGTCTGAGAATAACACCACTATTCTGCCTGGATCTGGAAACTGGTTCTATCAAGGTTGTAGTGTCCAAATAGTGTATTTTGTAGAATTCCAGTAAAGATGGCAAAGAATCAAACTCCTGGTCACCTATTCGAAATCTGGTGGGATTCAACCCTGAAAAAAGAAGGCAATGTATCAACATGGTATACAACAGTGACAACTGTAAATTAAACATTTAAGAAAACTAGTATAATCTGTAATTTGATGCAGAATTTGGTCACCTTTGGATCATCAACATTCATCACGTCTAACCTATGTGACATGAAAATGAAATGAGAACTCTTAATAATCAGAATTGCTTGCATGTATTCATAGTTTGGGACTTACTCCCTTATATTAACAGAAGAAAGCTGAAGTTACCAGTTTGGCTTAGCAGGGCAGCAAATTAATATTTTGGCATATTTTTAATGAGACAGCACTATTCTGATCCTGAAGATAGAGCTTTATTGCAAAGGTTTTGTCAAAGAACGGAAAAAGTATATAACAAACAAGTGATTTGGCACTGCCAAACTTCATGAAGCACGAGAAAAGTACTTTGTTTCCTTGGATGTTATACAGAGCCAACAGATAAAAAAGTCAGTACATCTGAGTTTCCCGGGAGCATATACAATTTTCACTATGAGACATTTCCTTTCTTTGTTGTTGTTTTATATGCTAAATCTAGAAAGCAAATGAAATTTTGGTATAATTCCAAGAAAGTGATTTAAAAAAAAAAAAACAAAACGTTTCCCTTCACAGTTTAAAGTTGTTTCAAAAGGACAACATTGCAATACTAGTCATTTACCTGTTGTAACGAATCTTGAGTTACGGACACCGACGCTAAGAAAACGGCTTAGCACAGCAAGCAACTTGTGTGAATGAGCAAATCAAATTATTTTTCCTTTTGATAAAAGCTACCATTTAAATAAAATTATATATGTATATGTACGTGAAAAGGCAATATATCTTTTCATAGCAGGTATAATTCAACCTTTTAATCTCAAGTCTTTAGTTTCTTTGCACAGTTGTCAGAGTCTAAATTATATACCATCTGAACCTCAAATACATTGAAATTGATCCTGTTCATACTGGAGACATTAAAAGTATCAAAGTGCAGATACTCATTTCAGTTTTCAACCTGTCCTTTACACCTTTTTTTCATTTTGTGTTCTTCAAGCTTAGCTGGGGAAAAACGTACGCATGATGTTCTATTTCCACCAGGCCATACGCTGTGTAATCACTTATGGGAAGAATTGTGGAAGAGTGGGGGAGGGTGATGGAGAGGAAAAGACTTATGCTTTAATGAGTAACTCTGCTAGCAAGAAAGAGAGGCTTACTTTGCAAGTCTGCTTCTCTGCAGGGAATATCTAACAGTTCCGAGACTTAGCTTGAGTACAAAGCTAGCAGAATTCTTCAAGTTGTCACTGATCCAGAAACCCCTTCAAAGTAGCACAGTCAGCACAGAAAGCTAACATTACAAGAAATTCCTTCAAGTGAGCAAAAAGGGGTTCCAATAGAGAAAACAGCTTAAATAAGATAAACATTGACAAACACCCAATAAATAAGTTTTAAAGTATCCTGAAGGAACTCAGCCATCAGGGAAGCTGGTTACTGGAAATTCAAAGAAGCAGAACTAAGTAATGGGAAAATGCACATTTGCACGCATTAACAGGCCTGAAAGACTTTCAAAAGAAATTGGTGCAACTGCAATGAGCCAAGAAGCAAAACAATATCCTCAAAAATTACAAAAAAACCCCCACAAGAGATAAGGAAGTTAACATAAATATCAGTAAGAAATGTGAACATGACATAAAAAGAGGAGTAAGATTCCTTGTTATTCTCCCAAGGCACAATATACTACCATGAAGAAAATCTGCTATCTGAAAAGAGGTAAAACTCACTTTTTTTGATGAAATGTAACTTATAGCTCTAGAACTAGCAAGAACTCTGGAATTTCATCTTGGTGGCAGCTCTTAGCTCTGCGCTCTCACAGTAGATGGCTTCTGGCTGCACAGGCAGCATCCCTACACCACTTCAAAATAGCTTGAGTTCACTATATAAGCATATAACATACAAATATTTGGCAATGTTGGACTTCTGCTACACTGTGACCAGTGGGACGCAGTGGGAAAATGTGCTTCACAACAAGTGGTACAGATACTGAGCTTCAGACAAACCTGGTGACAGAAACATGTGTGTGCCTGCTACTATTTTATATGAGAGCCTTTAAGGATCAAGCTTATATGGACACATATCAAAAGAAAAAGTCACAGAAACTACAAGAGTGTCAGAACATCAAAGATCTTCAAAGAAATCACATGGAGAAGAGCAATTTTCTAATGACCAAAGATATTTTATCAGAATATTTGTTGATCACTAAGTTAATTGACACAAAACTGATATCACATGACAAGTCTTGAGTCTGAAGCACTGATTTACCTTTGCAAAACCTACTACAAACTGAGTCAGTCAGTAGGCTAAGATTTCTGCCTCCAGCGAAATAACCGTACACAGAAGAAGCTTAAACTCATAGGAAACAAGCAGTTCAACAGGAACATTCATCAGCTTTGTCAGCACCACAACCATCAGCAGGATGAATAAGGATTTTTTTTTCTTTTTTTTAAATGGGACTGGAAATGTTTAAGAGGCTCAAATGAACCTTACGGCAAAGGAGCTGAGAACAGCCCTCTTGAATTAATGCATAACAGTCTGAAATAGCTGCCAAGGGTAGCCGGATAAAACCTAAGTTGGACTCTAAGAGGAAAAGCCTACTTGAGCCCTCTGTAGGGAAGGAGTGACTAAAATGAGTGCACTGTATCCCGGAAAATAGCATTCTAGAAGACATTCGGCACAATTGCAGAAGAGACATTCGGCACAATTGCAGAAGAGACATTCGGCACAATTGCAGAAGAGACATTCGGCACAATTGCAGAAGAGTGAGAGAAATGCATGCTAGGGTCAGAAAGATCAATGTTATCCTTGAAGAAACAAACAGGTAAGTAGTAGAAAGGAATGATATTACCTTCCCCAAAGCCACTGGTGAGAACACTTGCAGAATACCATATGCATTTCTGATGCTTTTGTTTTAAAAACAGAAGGCAGCTACACAAATCCAAAGCCTGAAAAACCTCTTTTCAACAAGGAATCTACAAGCTTAAACAAAATTATCAAAGAGTATAGTAGTGACAACCTGATCAATACCCGGGGAATTTAAATTAGGGGATTTCTGAATTTAGCTCAAATAGGTATAAAAAGACTAAACAGTTAAAAGTTAGTTAGAAAAATGCAGGCTGGAAATAAAATACAGCTACAGCTTACCAAGCAGGTGGTAAACTCTCCAATGATTTAAGTCTTTTGTGTATACTCTCGTTCAGCTACAAGTTCACGAGCTGAATGATGTTCACTAAACATAGCAGGGAAATAATTCCATTCACTATGGGCCTTAATTTCTTTCATTCCCTGGTATAATGAAATTCAAAGATCAACAGAATTCAGGCTCAGAGGAATCTTTTAGTTTCTTGTTTGAACTACATCACTTCTGGTACCTGCAGGCCAATGCAAAATTAAGGCAAAACCTTCCAAGAGAAAAAAGTTATAGCAACAAGACAAACTCTTCTGGAGAGGCAGAACTGTTTTTCTTCATGATTCTGGGACACTTTTTTTGAAGGCATAATTTCTAGCAGCACATTTTCTGTATCTTCTGAGGGCTTTCAGGAAGAGGAGAATGTGTGTAAAGGTAAGTCTAGCTAGTGGAGAAGCTTTAGTCATTTTCCTATTAAAGTTAGACAACCAGAAAGTACTACAAATTCTCTTCCCTCCTCCCCAGCTCTGCACAGTCAAAGAAAGAGTAGCTGCTCAGCTTGCCCCTGTAGCAGCAGAACTACTCATCTCTGTAAGCTGACTCCTTTGAATCAGAAACACAGAGGACTGAGTATCATCTTTCTTCCTTATTCTGCCCTAGCTCGATCTGTACTAGGACTTAACCTGATTCCATCCAATTCAGCATGTCAGTATAGCAAGCAAAACCTATGCTCTGAGGAAGATGAGGGAAGTGCTAAAATCCAAAGTGGACCAGAATTAAAGAAAATTTCAACTCTAGACCCTGTCAGTTCTCTATACAGCTATGACATAAGCGCCCGTCTGACAATACACTTCAGCACTGAGTTGGTTTCACATCAGCGTGGAAAAAGACTGCTTATGTATGCTTTAAACATTGAGTAGATACTGGGGGAATGGAGGCACAAAATACTTGAATATTCTACTTTTTGAGAGTGCGGCCTGGAGGCATAGCCACGAAGCAGCAGCTTCTCACTTTGAGTTTTTACATTTTCCTCTCCACCCCAACTGCGTTAGTGCAACCAGGCAGTTTTTCCTTGATTCCAAAGCTTCATTCCTTACATTGATAAGTTTCCTGTTTTAGGGAGGGAAGACCTCACACAAATACAAGTTTTCATTTTCATTTCTAGACCTACTGTAAGCCTCCTATGTCTTCAAAAGCACGTTTTGGGCAAGAAAGTCTGTTCTCAGCACACAGGGTATTGAGACACAAGGAGGCTCTCAGGCTGAAGTAAGACGTCAGAGCAATGTAAGCCAGTTTCCTCCCAGAACATCTGTGAATGCTATGATGAAGGCATCTCATTCCAGCCCCTGTGCTTCCCTGCCCACATAGGGACACCTTCTTCTAAAGCACCTTCCTACTCATGCCTGAGCAGAACAAATAAGCACCCATGAACCCCCTGTAAAAAGAGTAAAACCCCATTCACTGACTCCTAACAGATTTCTAAGCATGCCAGGACAATATTCTTACAGAACTTGTATACTATCTTTTCTGCAGATAATCAGAGGAAGAGAGAAACATAAATGCCTAATACATGCACTTTCCAAGCTTCCAATAACTTGCATTTTGAGATCTTAATATCAAAAACTAACAAGAAATGTCTGAGTTAAACCATATTGCTCACTATATCTAAAGTAATTTCATTATATAAAGAGCTAAGTATGCATATCATTAAGTAAAGATTATATGATTCCAGGAAGTACCGTCCGAATTTTATGAAATTGCAGTGGAAATGATTTAGAAGTGTAAGTTAAGAAGCACGTTCTTAAAATGAATACTTACTGAAAACACCACGTTTTACACTGTATCAGTCATACTTTCCTACTTTAGAGAGAAATTTTACAACTCTAAGGTTTCTGACTTTGTCACATTGTTCTTTCAATAGGAAGCATGTTTTACTTTAGATATTTTAGGCATTTTGTTTTAGTGCATATCATACATTTTTACCCTGGATCCATCAGTCAAATTGCAAACATATGATGCATTAAAGTATTTCCTTTGTTGTCCACTACCACGCTAACGCCTGCATTTAGTACTTTGTTTAGTTTTGGATTTCTTTATCCTATGACTGATACTCGATCACAAAAGATACTCTAATTCTGATTCAGCTGTTAATCTCCACCTCCACTGGAAAAAGGATAAATCATTGAATTATGGGAAAGAAAAACACTGTTTCTTTTAATGGCTTTCAGACATTTCAAGAGGATAACTATTTGGGAAATTCTTTTAAATTCTCATTTTCCTCACACTGAAAAATTGACTGCAAGAAGTTAGAAACTGCAGCATATCAGGCAAAAGGTCAATTTAACAAAATAATTTTTTTTAATAATTCAGAAATGGAAGATGATATTTCACTTTTGTGACATTCCAAAGCTTTTTATATTAGGGAAGACAAAGCTCCTCATCTCATTCATTCTGTATCAAAACTGGGTTCCTAGTATCATCTGCACACAGAAAACTTCAAGCACTCATGAATCACACACGTGCTTAACAGACTAACAGAAATCACCATAAGAACCTGATCTGGCATATTTAGATTTCTCAGTGGGAGGCGTGCATTTTCCAAATACAATCAGTTGCTAACAAAGTTATACCATAGTGACAATTATGACAATAACGGCAATAACTTGATCACAATATATAAGCATGACGATTTGCAAACATTTACCTTGTTTTATTGCATTACCTTCCCTATCCAATAGGAAATCTTCTTGAATCTTCTACCAATGGTTCCATCTCCCTCCCATTCCAGAACATCCCCCCCTCCACCTACGTTTTTCTGAAAGAAAATCTATTTTCTTTTTAATTTTGCCAGCACTGTGTCATTGGTTTGAGAGTGAAAAGATGGCAACTTCAGCACAGCGGTATAATTTAAAAATCACTAAAACTTGATCATAGAAATATCTGTGGTGCAGGAGTGGTGCCTCACCTATACTCATAACATCCAGGAAAAAATAAATAAATAAAAGGCCAACCAAAATGTAATTATTTTTGCTATAGATTAACCCTACTACGCCAACAGCCTATATAGCTACAGTAGCACCTACCCTTCTAACACAGACAAACACTTAAGACAGAAAATAACTAGCTATGGGACATTTAGTGATTAAAAAGAAAACAAAACAAAACACCAAAACCCAATGAAGTTAAAACACTCATAACACAAACCAGTCCAATGAATACCACAAAACATTACTGAGGTTAAGAATGTAGCATAAGCTAAAAAAAGTTAGAACAGCTATTTACTAAAGCAGTATCACAGCAGCTAGAACATGCATTCAATATGAAAAATACTGTTTTTCCAGAGAAGAGTTGCTTTGCAGAAGACTACAGCCCAGTAAAGTGACTGGCACTCATATTCCAGTGTCCTTCTTCACCACTACCTTTAAAATCCTATCAGACTGGATTCCACAGGAGACTATCCTAGTAACTGCCTCTGTTCTACATAACATCAACCCTGCATTTTGCACAGTAATTCCTGCATCAAGCCTCCATAAACCTATGACAATAAATCTTTGTCTTGACAGACATCAAGCAATGAGGAATTCACCATGTCTTCTGGCAAAACATTTAACTTCTCATGGAGATAATGACTTCCACTTTACTTCCAGCTGAATTCAGACACCTTTAACTTCCACCTTGTGGAGCTTTTCATGCTTTGGGTGCACGTTGCAGCCAGAGCAGGTTACTAGGATAAACACAGTGCCATCAGGCTTTTCCAAATTTGCCAACTGTAAGTGTTCCCAAGCAGGGGAAATCACTGTATAATGGTGCAAACCTACTGGCAGGCTTGCTTTTTCTTATGTTGACTCCTTCATAGTCAGCTGAAGTCCATGCAGAGACTGAAAAAACCTCCTACAGCAGATACATTGCTGCATTTTCCCAATATACGTCTATTATTCCAAACACAAACATCTGTATCAAAAAATGTCTGTCTCTGTAGCAATTCATATGCTCAATGTAATTTCCTGCAACTAAGTTAGCCAGATCTCTTATTGTACAGCAGGTCTTCCAGACTTCAAAACTTTGTAGTAGCGCCTTTCTGAGATGCTAGCAATATGCCCACACCACGCTGTGAACATTAATACCAGAACTTGAGTAGTTTTAGTAACACACTCAGTAATGCCCCAGGGACACTGGTACCTTTTAACTCTGCTCTCACTTACACATCTAAGGATCAAGCACCGCTGGAGACTCTCATTCATTTAGTTACATCTGTACTATCAGAAATGCTGTTTCACATGATATGTTTTTCCCTCCAACACAAACAGTATATTCTGTTCTATAGCTGTTGCATCTAAACACACTTTTTCATATTAGATCTTAGGGTGATGAAGAATACTAGCAACCCTCCTTTTCAAAGGATGCAAGGGGAGAAAAAAAACCCTTCACATCTGATTTAAAAGAAAAATTGTCTTTATGTTCCCCAGGAGTTCCCACTACTTGATTTACCAAACACTTTGATTTGTGACTTGAAAGTAAGCCTCAAAGTCTGTCTTCCAACGCAGAACTACCTCGTCAGAATTCAGCTTTCAGGTGACATTTCCACAGAAGGGTCCCCAGGCCCCCAGAGATGCACGCACCATCTATTAATTACCGCTGGCGGCTTTGTGAAAACAAAAGCACGAGTGAGCACTAAAGCCGCCGGATCTTTCGGGAGGGCTGCAACGAGCGCGCAGGTCCTGCGCAAGCTTAACTATGTTATTAGCTCTTTTAAGGCTGGTGCGGACAAACATCTCGGCTCGGCCACCAGCCGCAGCGGCAAAACGCGACTTAATTCCTCCACAAAGAGCTTCACGGCTGGAAGCACCGCCCGGAAGGAGCGCGAGGCCCCCGGGGGGAGGCGCAGCCCGGGGCGGGAGGCCGCCCCGGCCGCCCTCCCCGGGACGGCAGGGGCTGGGGGGCTCTGCCAGTCCGTGGGGTCACTCACCCGGGGCCCCAGGGCCCTCGCCGCCGGACCGCCGGCCGCCCGCCGGCCCCAGGCTGTTCACGATGTAGTGCGAGACGCGGGAGCTCTCGGACACCGAGAGCACGAAGTCGCCGGGGATGGTGCCCGAGTCGCGCACCAGGAAGGTCCCGTGGCGCTGCCCCTGCAGCAGCGACACCGCCTCGGCCCGGCTCAGCCGCCCCCAGTACCAGCTCGCCCGGTCCTCGGAGTCGAACTGCCCGGCCATGGGGGCCGCCCGCCCGCAGGCCGCGCTCGCTCCTCCCCCCCACCGCGGGCCGCCGCTGCCCGCGGTGCCCCGCTCCGCGCCCAGCCCTGCCACCCAAAATGGCGGCCCCTGCCCTGACCTCACCTACCGGATGTGACCGCACGCGGGAGACGCGGGCGGGGCGCGGCGTCATCTTCCCGCGCGGCTCGAGTAGGTGGGGGGGGAGGGGAAGGAGGCGCATGCGCCCTGGGGGCGGGCGCTGAGGCGAGCCGCGGACATGGCGGCAGCGGCCGGGGCGGGCCTGGCTCGCCGGAGTCGGTGTGCGGTCACCGGCGGGGACTGCCCGCGACCGGGATGGCCCGTCGGGGTACCTGAGCGCAGCAGCGACCCCCTCCAGCGCTGGCCTCTCCTCGCGGTCCGGCCGGCGCACCTCCTCTGTCAGGGCCGGTGGGAGCAGGCCCAGGAGGGCAGCCGGGACTTGCCTCTGCAACCGGTGCATCCCGTTACGAGGCTGCAGGATAACCCCTGCGTGACCGGTTCCCTGATGGCTTCCCAGCTGCGTGGGCCTGCAGCTCTGTCTGCTCCTGTGAGGCCAGGCTTGTCTGCGCCGAGGCAGCCAGGGACGTGGCTCCGTGGGCTGTTTCCTCCAGGGCTGTACCAGCAGCAGCAGCTCCTGCCCTCAGCTTCCCCACCGGCCATGTGTTCCCTTGCCAGCACAAGCTGTTTTCATGAGGCTACATGCTGAACTGGGCCGGTGAGCTGTTAAAAAATAGACCTGCAAAAGAAAAAGGTTATATTTACCCAGGTCATTTCACTGACTCTGTTACTGCAGGGGCCTGCAGACAGGGAAGAGCATAATCTCCAGTGGTGCCACAAAGAAATGTGTGTGTGGGCACAAATTTAGAATGATATCTGTAAAGATGAAGCAATATTTACCACTTCTAGATTATTCTCCAAGATCTCTCTTAAGTTCCAGAGGAATGTCTGTAGAGCCTGGATAAATGTCTATTGAATTCTTTTCCAGCTCTGCTCAGTTCTGTGAGCTTTTTCCAGAAAGGAATGTGCTTTTTCAACTGTGTGGCCTCCATGTGGCAGCACTTGTATAAACATAATGTTGGAGTACAGCTGTGCTTAACTGTAATGGTGCTGTCCTCGTGCTGGCTGACTGAATTTCTTCTTTCTTGTAGGGCGCTTTGAAGCCCTGTAACTATCTTATAGATGGGACTTTAGCATAATATTAGGTAATTAGGATCATAGTAACCCTCAAAATATCCTAGTGAGAAAATATATCCTGTCTTACAGGTGGGAAACTGCTGTTCACCAAGTCCATAAGGAAACACAAGGTGCTGGATATTGGCTTTCCCAATGGTTTAACAAAGGAACATCTTTCTCCTGCTGATCCTGTGCTCTCTCCAGATTGACAGTAGGTAAGAGACAGTCATAATCCATTTGGAACCCAGAGCCCCATTCCTCCTGCTGACACATGGAGTTTGCCAGCCAGCTGCAGAAATACGTTTCTTTGGCACAGTTCCATGCCCGAGTTATTCACAAATTTGAAAAGCTGCAGCTGCAGATTCTTGTTGAGAGCCCAAGAATCTAGGAGAGTTAAATCACTGTAGCAAGAAAATGTGTCCATTCTGTTCAGTGGTTCACAGCCAAAAATAAAAAACCCTCTTACAATGGCAAACTTCATTTTTCTGACTCCTGCCAGACCACTGTAAAAAAGACTGCTTTTGACTGAGGGCCCACAAACTGCTGCTCTTTCTCCCTTCCCAGTCCCCACCCTTGTACCCCATCTCCTTCTGTTTTGAGCTGAACCACAAAACTACAGGAGATGATGGAGGTTTACATCAGGTTTGGCTTTCCCTGCTGCAAGCAGTTGGGAATCTCATTGCAAGAGTTCCCTCTAGTGGTCAGCGATGGGGAGATGAATAAAACCTCAGTGTGAGGAGCTACTTTTGCTATTTTTAGGCTGGAATGATTTCTAGTTCTAAGTTTCTCTCTGACCCTCATTATTTGTAACATTGCCTTTGCTTACTTACGGCTTCTCCAGGTAATGATTGGTAACCTTTCCTAAATTCCTCTTCCCTCATGTTTTTAGTGCTTAGGCAACGCCCTCACTGTGCAGTAGTTTGCTACTATTGACCTTTCTGCACAAAAACTACAATAAAGGTGGAGCCCTTCTGCCCAAACCTGCATTCCTGTGCCGGCCTTTCAAAGGCAGAGGATTGCAGCCTGAGATGAATGGGAAGGAACAACAGAATTCTTGGCCACAGTTTCAGAAGACTAAAATTAGATCAGTTTGTAATTCTGAAGAATTCACTGTTAAAAATTTAAACAAGATTTTGAAAGAAGTTGTAAGATACCAAGAAAAGATTCCAGTGACCTACCTGAGAGTAAAAGCCCCACCAGTGCAAGCTCTTTTTCACAGCCTGATTTTCCTCTCTCAGTGCAGCTAAACTTGATTGTCCCTGCCAGTTGGCCTAGAGATGATTTTTCCTAAGGAGCACTAAAACTTTGGCAACTGATCTAAAACCACAGTTAATCAGTAGAAAGTTTATTGCTGAGTTCAGTGAGTGAGTCAAAATCCTGCTGAGCAGAGAGGGATGTAATATGGTTCTGTAACATTGCTTTGACCTGGGCAACATTCAAGGATGTTAAAATAAAATTAAGGAAATAATCTGTATTAACTGAAGGCTTCATCTGCTTTCTAATAACTGCAGTGTTATAGAACCTGGTGTCATATAACCCCGTTCTAACCATTACTTTGAAGGGGTTGTTTTCTTAAATCTGCTTTAGATCATATATGTCAATACTATTTCTACTTACAGAATGAAAACTAAAAGGAGGAAGAGGTCCACCTTTTGGTTTCTTTTCTCCGTGATCTTGAGAAATAGCATTTCTGCCAAAGATGTGTTTCTTCTTGCAGTCATTTCAGAATCTCAGCAGCTGTCTATGTCCCGTTACTGCTCACATATTCACGTTATGTGTATTCGTATGTGTGTCTGGCCTCTGCCATAACTGTTCACATCTGGCTTGGAAGTATCAGTGTGTCCGTGGTTCCTGCCAGATACCGGCTACATGATGTCAGCACCAAATATAGCACACTGGGGAGTGCAGCTGACATTAGCTGTTGTGTAAGGACCTCTACACAGGGACTGTTAAAAATAATAAGCCTGGAAAGTGTGACTGGTAGCAAGAAAATATATTGGTCCTGCTGGATTAATTATAAGGGGAGGAGCCTTTATGTTACCAGCCAGAAAATTTCTCCATGCCATGCTGGAAAAGTCAAAATTTGTTACTGAAATTTGCTGGGAAGTACTATCAATTCAAAGGAAAGGTGACATATCACAGGGGATAGTTTTGATGGTTTTGGTCTGAAATTGTACGAAATTGAGGAATGGAGCAGTCTGAAACCAAGCAGGACAGAAGGGTCATGCAGCCTGAGAAATAGTAGGAATTTCCACTGAAATCAGCTGGATGTGACAACCAAGGGGGTGGATGAGCTGAGCAGGTTAGTTTAAGGTGACCATGAGCTGCAGATGTGATGCAGCTGAGAAAATGCAGATGCAACTGTGGAATTTATCAACTGCGGTGTCTCACTGTGGAGGGGAAGTGCTGATACCATTGACCAAGGCTGTACGGAGCCCTCAGCTAAAACACGGTTCTGGTCTGCTGTGTCCAGGGGAGATATAGCTCAGCTATAGAGATGAGGATAATTAGGGGAATGAAGAATTTATTTCATGGGAATGGATCCAAACAGTACGACTTAGCCCAGTGAAAGGAAGGCCAAGAAGAGATGACTTCTCTGCTAGGATAGCTTAAATTCAGCCCAAGAACAATAGGATACAGATTTGCCATGAATAACCTAAAGCTGGAAATTAAGATTTCTTTTCTCTGATGTGTAAAAGTGCAGAAGGACCTTCCTATAGAATAGAGGGGGGGAAAAAACCCTAGTATTTTCAGAGTCAGATCACTCCAAAAGTCATTGTAGGAAGCAGAGCCCGCGCCAACAAGGTCTGGACCTTACAACCCACCACCTCCGTCTCATTCTGTATTCGTACGCATGTATTTTTTCCCTGCGACTTTTCTGCTTGCTGTGACTAATTCTCCAGGCATAGGGGAGCACGTGGCAGCACAGTGGCTCATGTGAAGGGTCCTGGGGATCCAAGGCCTGCTCCTCATGCGTGGAAGCTCAGGGCTGTCCAAGGGGGACAAGCATTCCAAATCTCAGCAAATTCACAACAGAAAAACCCACGGGGATCCCAGGGATACCAGCCGCAAGCGCCGCCGCTGCGGGGCTAGGGGAAGGCGCCGCGCCTGCCCCTTTCGCCCTTCCCTGGGCGCCGCGGGGTCAGCGCTGGCCCGGGCGGGCCGTGCGTGGGGAAAATGGCTGCTGTAGCCCTCTGCCGATCCGTAGCGCTGGAAGACCGCCGGAGCCGCGCTCTCCCCCTGTCTCTATGGCCCTGACGTGCGCCCTAGCGGGCCCTCGGCGCCGCTCCTGTTGGTAGCCTTGGGTGGCGCTCTATCCGCCTTCGTGTCTCGGTGGCGGCGGCGGTGGCGCTCTGTGCCGCGGCGGGCCGTCTCGCTGGCCGGGCCGAGGGCGGGCCTGGCGGAGCCATGGCGGCCGTGCGGGGCCTGCGGATCTCAGTGAAGGCGGAGGCAGCGGCGGCAACGGCGGCAACGGCGGAGCCCCGCGGCCCGGAGCCGGAGCCTATGGAAGTGGAAGAGGGCGAGCTGGAGACCATCCCCGTGCGGCGCTCGCTCCGGGAGCTCATCCCGGTGAGGGGCGGGCGGCGGGGTCAGGGGCGGGGGGGCCGAAGGGGGGACCAGCCCCGGGGAGGAGGCGGGGGCCTGTGAGGGGTTTGGGGGCGTCGCGGGGGGAAGGGGCGTCGCGGGGTGCCCGCGAGGGGGCTGTGAGGGGATTTAGGGCCGGGCGCCGGGAAGGGGGGCTATGCGGGCGGGGGATGTCCGAGGGGAGCGTGGGAGGAAGCGGCCGGGACGTGCCTGGGGGGCGCAGGGGGTGAGGGAGGCGGTGGGGACGGGTTGAGGGGCCGGTGTGGGGCTGGGGGCGGCGGTGTGAGAGGAGCGCTCGGTAGCGGGGACACGGGGGCCACCCGGGGAGGTGTGGGTTGGAGGCACTGGCGGTGCGGGGCTTTGAAGAGCAGGGCTTGAAGGATTTTGTTTGGTTTACGCTAATTGCCCCGGATAAAATCTAGTGAGGACAGCTTTAATACCTAAAAAGTGGGTCAGAGTAGGGCTAAAGTCCTAAGCATTTTTTTTTTTTTTCTCTCTCTGAAAACTTCTGTAGAAATTATTGTAGAAATGAATCTCTAATTAGCTGATTTGCCAACATGCTTTAGCTCCTACCAACTATGTGGTATAAGAGACAGCACCTTACTCCACTTCTTTGTGCTCCATGAATCAAACCCAGGCAGTGTTTTTTCACTTTCAAATAACATGTCTATTTTTTTTACTGTTATAATAACTCTTCACATTCTGCTGCTTCAGAGGAAGTTTGACAGTGTTGCTAAGAAAAGGGGTTGGATTCTGTGCGCTTTGCTATTTCTCACGTGAGACTGGATTACTTCTTGTAAGAAGTGCTTTAGCCAAAATAATTATTGCAACACAGGTGTAAACAGCACATTTACACCCACCTGGTGATGGTCCTGAGGCTGCCAGTGCCAGAATGAAAAGGTGCCATTGTTACATAGAACAAACAATGGAAGAGATTGAGCTGAGTGACTGGTCCCAGTGTATGTGGGGTTTAGTGCAGTCTTGCAAATTCAGCAGACGTGACTGATGGAAATGAAACTTGTGAGGTTTTTTTTTTCCTACATTGTTCTTAATATTTACTCTATCAATAGGTTTGTATAAAAGAAGTTTATGTTTTATTGCTGTTCTTTGGAAATAGGTTGTGAAATAATGAATGGAAGAGGGATAAAAGTTGCTTGTTTAACTGTGAAAAAGGTTTGGTGTTCTGACTTTGGTTGTGACTTAAAGTTGTAATTGGAACTGTGGAAGTCCGATATCTTTATGATTTGACTGTTAAATCTGTTCATGTTTTCCAAGGAGATTATAGCTGAAATTAAAATTTTGGAAATTTTAATTAGAAAAGGTGTTTAATCACTTCCACTGCATTGCTGAGACAGAGTAAGTAAAAACCTTAGCAGTTGCAGATACAGAAACTAAATATTGCCAGAGAAAAGAGTCCTCATACTAAAGGAAGTTTGGTTCATTTGATGTGCTTTTAACTTCACTCACATCAGTGAGAATTATGTTTATATACTTCTTTAAGGATGTAGCTTGGAGTATGGATCAAGGAGAAGATGATGGATTTCTTGTAGAACTAGCCTTTTTTTTTTTTTTTCCTTCCCCAGAATAGCAAGTTTGTTGATTTCAGTGTTCCTGAAGATGTCATCACCATTTTGCTCTATTTCAGGACACTAGTAGAAGATATGAAAACAAAGCTGGAAGTTTCATCACTGGAATAGATGTAACCTCCAAGGTAATTTTTGCATTATGGTTCTTCAAAGTGTTCTAATTGTTGCTGCTGTGTAGGCGGAAGCATTTTATTTCTTGCTAAGATGCATGGAAGTTTAGCCTCATGTTCAGATAGCTGGTATTTTTCAACAACTAGAGAATTCTTCTTTTGTTGGTTATGCTTTGTTTCAGGATGTGATGTCTCCTGTAAGCTGGAAAAAAAAGCATTTTTAAGCCACAAAATTTGTGAAGTTGCAGTTTTATGAATCTGCATCTTTGATTTTGGTAATTATTCACATGCAGAAAAAGCTTTTATACTTTCCCAGAACTTATAGTCTTGTTTTGGGGCTTTGGCACACAACTTTAAAAATGTTTATATTGAAATTGCATTGGTGCCACTCTGTTGCAAAACAGAGCCTTCTGAGTCACATCAGCTGAGTTTTTTCTTCTCTTATGTGTGTGTCAGGAAGAACAACAAGTGCTTAGCAGGAAAATCTAGTTTTGTTGCCTTGTGTCATTTAAGAGCATCACATTATTTAAGACTTGGCTTGAAGAATGTGAACAGCTGTTGCATTTAAATTTAATATTACATAATTCTATGGAATTTCAGAAACAATCTCACAGCTCATATCTATACGTGTAGTATTGAATTGGCATTTTTTTCATGTTGTGTAATTGACCACTATACATAGCATCTGGTAATGGAGAAAAAAGCATTTAGTTTTCTGTATGCTTTGTAGTACTGATAACATTTTACATATTCAGACAAATATGAATCCCCACACCAGCAATGTGTTGATGAAAGAAACGTATTCCCATTTTGCATTAGTGAAACTCATCAAAAACTTACTAAAGAGCACCTGATGAAGATTGAAAATCAGCTGTTTTGGCTTCAATATCTAGCTTCTGTGTATTGTAATTCCATAAAGAACTTGAAGTTACACTGGCAAGGAGAAAAGTGTCATCTTTGGTTGTATTCCTTAATCATGTAACTTTTTTTGAAATTGTATGACTTTTGTAATCATCATGTAATAAGGTAACTTTTATTTAAAAAGTCTTAATGAATGTGGTTAAAGATGTTTGACAATTTTTTAAAAATAGTAAAAAGCACATGTTTATTTTGAAATATATAATTGGTGGCAGTTTTTGCTTAATTATGGTTTATGTTTCAATTTTGACTTGGGTTAGTAAGATCTAAAAGTCTATAATGTTTCTTATTAATTCTATAGAATAAGAAGCTTATTCCAGTCAGTTCCAATACTTGCACAATATCCACATAAGATGTTGCTTACAGCATCTTGTAATGCTTACAAGCTACTTTAGAAATAGCTTGAATTGCCAAACTAAATAAGATCTTTGTAGTCAGCACTCCAGCTGGTGCTCTCTGAGCATGGCAGCGCATGCTTGGAGAGGTACTTCTAAAGACAACAAAATTTATGGTTTTATGTATGTTTTAAAACAGGTGAAAAGTCTCAGTAATCTTACAACAAAAGATGGATTTTCCAGGTGGAGGAAATGTTTGTTTCAAGAGAGAATTTATTGAATGCAGCCTTCGTACCTTCATTAGGAAGGAAAAGATAATCTTACTGTTCTGTTCCATCATAGTGGCTAAGCTGTAGTCCAAGATAGCTTGTTTCCTTTGCATCTTAATTCCCGTTATGTTGCTGGACCTATGTTAAAACTGAAGCACAAAAAAGTTTTAATGAATCATTTTCACACTCTGAATCATACAGAACTCTTCAAAATTAACAGCATTATTAATACAGATTATTGCTGTCTGGAAGTTCTGTTTTAAGTATCTGGTCCTTCAATGCAGCTTGTTTGGAACGCTGCTCTGATTTTTGACTACATCATTTCACACTTTGCAGGAAGCAATTGAGAAAAAGGAGCAAAGAGCAAAACGTTTTCATTTTCGAGCTGAAGTGAATCTTGCTCAAAGGAATGTGGCACTGGATCGGGACATGATGAAGAAAGGTATGAGTTTATCAAACAGTCAAGAAAAAAGATGCCCTTGTATACTTACTCACAGTTTCTTTTGCTCAATTTCTACTATAACACTTCCTGCATTCCCAGAGGTTTTTCCAGATCGTTGCCAAAATAAATCACTTCTGTTTTTTTCACATTTTTGTCACTGCTTTTTAAACTGCTTTATAAGAATTATCATTTCACTCTTTGTTTTATCAGTGCCAGAAAGAAGACGACATTTTTTGTGTACCTTATCTACTGTTGGCAACAGTACTTAGTGCTATGTGTCAAGATTCACCTTTGAGATCAGACCTGCTTTAAGAATCTTTAAATTCTTTAAAAAGGCCCAGAATACTGGTTGTGTACTAGTAGAGGACTCTGTCTCATGTGCATGAGATCAGATACAGTGCTGCACGCACAGAAAATCTGGGCTCATTGCACATGTGCTCTAAGATGGCAATGCTGGAATGCAAGCAGATTGACTGGGAGGTGTGTGCTTAGCAGGTTGACACTTTTGGTATCCTGTTAGTTCCCAAGACTTTTTTTTCAAACTGGCAGCTTGAACCCATTAAGCTGCGCCCTATAACAGCTCTCCATCAAATGATGGTGGAAGTGCTTTGTACGTGTCTAGGTCGCAGGCCTCAGTAGCATTCTGCCTCTTCAGTATTTAGCGAATGTACTCTGGTAGTGTTTTCAAAATAAATGTTTTTAAGGCAGTTTGATCTCCATTCAGTACCTGCATCTACCAGTGCTCATAATGTTGCAGCCACCTTTTCTTCTTTTTAATTCTCAGCTTATTAAATTTTGTATTGTAGAATAATAATTCAAGTTCTAGTCTTTTAGATCAGCATACATCATACTTGCTTTTTGTGAGCTCCCCTTTAGCTTATTTAAAATGTTTGTTTTATAAACATGCATGCTACTAATATAAAAGCTTGTTCTATAGAAATGAGTACTACTTTTATATTTCTTTCTCTTCATAGCAATTCCTAAAGTGAGACTGGATACAATTTACATTTGTGGGGTGGATGAGATGAGTACACAGGACATCTTTGCCTATTTCAAAGAGTATCCTCCTGCTCATATTGAATGGTTAGATGATACATCATGTAAGTAAACAGTCTTTTTTTTCTGTAACACTTAATCCTTTTTATATTAGTCTTAGCTCTGCCTCACATTTTTTAGTGGCTTTTTAAGTCACTGATATTTATCTGTCTCAGTTTCCCAATAATTAGCCTTAGTCAAAAGAGATTTTGAAGGAAATAATTAATAACACATGGTGAAAATCAAGCACACTGTCTAGCTGAGTATTTAGAAGAAAAATGTCTCACTTGTAAATGATGGAACATCTTACTGTTACACAAATTACTGACTGATGAGGAAGCCAAAGAAATGCATCAGTAGCCAAAAGTGTGGCCAGTAACCAAACTGTCAAAGCAGGAGAGCCGCTGGTGTGGGATGTGAATGAGTTCATTACGAGTTAAAGTGGTATTGTTCAAAAACTGTGGTCCAATTAACAGATTTTGAAGTAATGAATGAAGATAAACTGGTGCATAGAGAAGAAAAACTATGTAGTGCTTAGGAAAATGGAAAGGAGAAAACATCTAACCAGAAAGAGATGGTTGACTAGCTGAAGTTATTGGAAAGAGAGAGCATAGAATAACTTGCGAGTCTCTAAGCGAGGGGGGAAAAAAAAAGGTCTAAACATTTTGTGTTGCTTACAAGTAGGTATACTACCTACGCCAAAAAGTGTCACGAAAGATGAGATTCTGAGAGAAGATTATTGAAAAGTATCTGTGTGCAACTAGGCAGGTTGGTATGGTTTTGTGCTGGAAAGGAGCAGACTTGTTGCCATATTCATTTAGTGTATTCTTCACTAATGGAGAAATTAAAGTGGGTGGAGGAAGGTGGCAGCTGGATGTGATCTACATGACTGGAAAGGGAGTGTAAATTCACGTTACAAGGGCTGTTTTGCAGAGTATGCATGCAGTGAGATTGTCAGAATGATATAAAGTTGTTGACAGTTGTGCTTTCCTCCATGATATTGAAGATTGTACAAGAGCTGTTTGCCCAGCCCAAAAATGGCAGTGGACCTACACTTGGTGAAAATGTTAGGAAGAAGCATTGTCTTTTCAGCATAGATTTGTGTCACAGCATGGCAAAAATATGGGAGTTCCCAACTGAATTACATCTCAAGGTGTCTTAGTTCAAAGGTGAATTGAGACAGCGTTCTGTGCTTCAAACTGAGGAACGTAAAATCATAAAGGCTTTGAAAATTGGACATGTCAGGGGCAGGCAGGCATACATACATGAAAAAGTTATTAGCCAGACTTTGAACTTAGCATCTGGGTGCTCTTTACCTTGTAAATCTTGTGGGTCCAAGTAATTTAAGAGATTTTTTTTTTTATTTTGAGATGCTGTATAGTTTTTAGGATATCCAAATATGTTCATTGTTGTCCTTTCCTGAGTTGCTTAATGGCACAGCAGTAAATGACACTTGTAGCTGTATTTGTACCTAATGCATCCCTGGAGAAAGCTTTTGTTCAAAATCTGTTTTTAAGGATTTTTTTAGCTCTTTCAATTTCAAGAATAAATGATAATTTATTATGCCAATAAAAGCATTTTATAGACATTAAGATCTTCGTGCTATCCCTTGATACTTAAAGCATGTACATGAGGCAGATGCTGAATCTCACTGCGTTTCTAAGTGCTCTAGAAACTTAGTCATCATATTGTTAATGTTAAATTGGTAATGTTAATTGTTAAATACACTATAACCTCTGCAAAATGTTTGAACAGTCTGTCCTATTTTTCTGCATTTTGAAAAAGATAACAGGATTCTGCAGTAAGGTCAAAGGTAGTGTTAATTTACCAAACAAAAAAAAATAAAGGCTTATTTCATAGCATCTTTGTTTTGATCACTTTTGTGTGCTAACACATTCACAAAATACATTAGCCCTGATTCAATATCCTAATTCTCTGTGCTCAGGAAGTAGTCCGTGATGTATATGGTTATACATTTTGGTGACTTTGGTTTTGATCAATCATTGTGCATTTTTTGTGAAGTGTTGAAAGCTGCGTGTCTCCCAGCTTATGAAGTGTGCTAAATAATGTCTTCCCCTGCAAGAAATATATCTGATTACTTTTTTGTCATGTTGTTTCATAGGAACGTTTCTGAACTTTTGTTAATATTTTATCTCTAGAAAGGAAGTGTATGTAACTGCTTGTTTCACAATCTTTTTTGTGTGTGTGTGTGTTTGTGTGTGTATGTCATAGGTAATGTGGTCTGGCTTGATGAAGTAACAGCATCACGGGCCCTAATAAATATGAGTTCCCTGCCTGATCAAGAGAAACCAAAAAGCAGGGAAAACAATGAAGAGAAGACAGCTGAAAAAAACAAGAAAGGTAGATGAGTTATACATATATAGAGATGATCTAGTAAAATCAATGACACTTTAAACTTGTGCTTGGGTACTGCATAATATAAGTTACTGAAGGAGCTTCTATCATATAGTTTCAGGTAAATGTATTCTGCCACTTTAAAAAAAGGCTTTCATCTTGGAAACCTTTTGAAGAAGCTGCTTCTTAAAAGGTGGGTTGGAGCTAGACCGAAAGCAATAATTCAGTCCATACGGAGCATGTTAGGTGCAGGGTCATATTCAGATACGATGTTTATAGTGTTACAGGTCGCACAGAAATAAGTCTGTGTGACGTACTACAAAGGAGGTAGAAGTATGGATTGTAAGTGTGTGGAAAAAATAGGTGTAAGAAATTGTCATATTCCCTGAAATACGACCGTTGATTGCTTTGTTTGATACAATGCCATCCTTTACCATGTGTATTGTTAACACTGACATGCCAATGTATCACTTCACCACTGTGCATATCGTCTCTAAATATGGCCCTTATACTTTTAGAGAAGAAGCACACTGAAAGGTCAGTTATAATGGAGCAAAGCAGCGACACACTTTGATGTTGTGATGAATCTGGTACCTGCATGCCTGAATTTTAAATCCATTTTACTTCTATGGATACAAGTTGTAATCTAAATTCCTCCTGCATACACTTATTCACCTGTTCATCTGGAAAAGTGGGATATTAAGTAAAGTTCAGACTCTTCAATTACATCTTAAGGTGCAAGCTGCATACAGATATACTGAAGTATTTTGGCGTAGTTACATTTCTTTTTTAGATAAGAATTTGGGGGTTATTTAGATACCTAAGGAAGCAAGAGATATTACTGTAAGAAGTTTACTATTAAAAAAAAAAAGTGGTTGAATGTTCTCCCTGATAGAATTTAATTATTCAGGTTTGAATTTGGCTAATTTATCTTTCTGAATTCTCTCTTTGGTGTCAGTTTGGTTAATTGTGCTTCACTTTCTTCTTTGAAATTGGGTATAGTTGTTGAGATCTGTTGAAGAGCTTCTGCTCTCCATTGTGAGTTGTCAAGTCCATTGTTGGAAGAGATTATATTTCAGAGTTCTTTATCTTAAGTTTCCTTAGTCTTATGTAGCATCTATAAAGTACTCTGAGATCTTTGCATGAGAAATGACACTGGTATGTGTTTACAGTTGTCAATATAGACCAATTTTTTTTTTTGAGGAATATTTTTTAAAAAAATTCCAATCACAGTTTTCCCATTGAAAAATCTGTGCTAACACTTTACAATTTAAGTAGTTCTGGAAGTGTCTACTCTTCTGTTAATTATTTAATTTTGAAATTAAGTCATGGAGTTGGGGTTTTTTTTTTTTTGAGCTGTCTCAGAAACTTTTAAACTTTTGAATGTTAACCTATTTAACATCTTTAGTATTGGATACTTATGGCATTTGTTTTTTGATTGTGGATACTTATGGCATTTTAAAGAGAGAGAGGAGGAATTAGGCTTTTGAGTGCCTTTTAAAATCTTGCCCTTGCTGATCTGTCATAACTTGAAATGCAGTACAATTTCATTTGTTTTTCAAAGAATTAAATTTATAATCCATGTGTGCTGCCTTAGGCACTTATCTGCACAGGGGCTGTCTGGTTAATGTTATTCTGTGCTCATGCATGTTTCAGATTTCTGTAGACGTTTACTGTTTTGATTATTCTCCAGGCTGCACAGAAGAATGGATAACATCTTCAGTTTGATTTCAGAGAACGTAGGTAGTGTTAATGAAATGCTACTGACACACTAAAGCGGAGACTTTTTTCCATTTTCTTTTTTCTTTTTAGAAAAAACAGAGGAAAGTTCTGATGATGAGACAGAAGAAGGTGAGGTTGAAGATGACAATCCAAGTGATGTTGAGGTCAGTATAGAAAGAAAGAGAAAGCACTAATATAAAAGTTTTGCACTGACTGGTGTAAAGTCCTCAAAACGTTATAGTTCTAACTATATGCATTCTAATTAATAATTTAATTATCAAAGTAGATTGGATGGAGAAATGACAGGAAGAACAGATATGCTGTTGGAGAGACTATCCATATAAAAATGCTTTGTGAAAGTAGATTTTGAGGGATGAAAGGGCATTCAGCAACTAAGAGCTTGAGTGGGTGCTCTTTACTGGTGAGAGAAGACACGAAAGAGAAATAAAAGAAGAGACTGAATAATGATCTAAAGGCAGTGCTCAAAGGGACAAAAAGCATTTAGGCTGTCCGTGGATTTATGTGGGAATGGGCATACACATTGATGTTTGGTCAAGTTAATCTTTGATGGCTGAATACGTAACAGGTGTGATTAATTTTTCTTGAGGGATCACTCAGTAAACACTCATACAGGTCATGGAAATCTGAATTTTAGTCTGTATAACACAGATATTGATTTAAAAAATGCCTTTTTCTCATTGTGTGAGGGCATGAGAACCTGTTAATGAAACCAGTTAGAAATTAAACAAAAAATAAAATCAAGTATTTGTTTTTCATTGTCCAACTCAAGTGCTATTTATTTTCTGAATTTCAATCAGTATTGTAGTTTCATTTGGAAATTATTGGATTTAATAATCTGAGATAATATTATGAAGGAAGAGAAGGAATACTTTAAATCTTTAAGACAAATTACTTAAATTCATACCAGTTTGTCAGGAAAAAGAAAAGTTCTTTTGAACAGGATTTTAAAAGTGACTTTCTTAACAATCAGTTGATTGCTTCTTGTTAGGCAATCCATTTTCATTCAACAGTAATTTTATTTTTGAGTCCAAAATACCTTTTTTGCCCCCCAAAGTTGGATGCCCTCTCCCAAGTAGAAGAGGATTCTCTCCTGCGTAATGATCTTCGCCCTGCCAATAAACTGGCTAAAGGAAACAAGCTATTCATGAGATTTGCTACTAAAGGTAAATGAACAGCTTAACAAGCATAATGAATTGATTGCTTGTTGCAGTTTTATTTGTTGACTAATTAATGACTCAAATGACCTAATTTTTATTTGAAAAATTGTTAGTTTTTGCTAAGTATTAGGTGTTAAGATTTTACAATAAATATACATTTAGTTTGTGAATTAAATCCAGTTCAAGTTGTATAAAGATTATTGTTTATAAAATTTTATTTTGGGCTCAACAGGAGGCATTCTTCCTGATACCGTAGAATAGGTTTTATGATGCCCTTCTCCACAAAGGTTAACCTCACGTTTTATAAATATGAAAGTCATTTGAGATGATTATGAGGTATTAGTGGAAATGGTCGCTGAATATAGTTGAGACAGTAAATCATGTTTATGAGTGAAATGAACATACAAATTATTTCTGGGCTGTGTGAAAAGTGACATATCCATAGAGAATAGAAAGGTCGGGAGTAAGGTAAGTATAGCCTCCAGCAGTTACAGTGAGATGTAACGCATTATAAAGCTGATACGTAGAAAGTCAGAGTGTCCACTGAATTAAGTTTCTGGACACAAATAAAACTCCGGTGGGAGGAGAAATTTCAGAGGTGGTGTCAGCAAAATTGCATCCTTCATAAGGGAGATTGAAGTAATATTGATCTGTAAGACACATTCAGTCTTCCTTTCATTCTCTGTGCTTTTAGCTGGATGGTTATTTATTTTTACATTAGCGTAGTAAGATATATTCTACAGGGGAAAGATTAATTTATGTTTTTTCAGATGATAAGAAAGAGCTGGGAGCTGCAAGGCGAAGCCAATATTACATGAAATATGGCAATCCCAATTATGGAGGCATGAAGGGGATTCTTAGCAATTCTTGGTGAGTATTCTTAGCAGTTCTTTGAGTACAGGATAGAAGAATTGGAACATTGCAAGTACTCAGACAGGATAGTCTAAAACTGTTTAATTTGTAGGGGTTTTTTTTCTTTCAGATGTAGATGTTTAAGTGTGAATCACGTTTTAGCAAAGTGACTATGAATTTGCAAGGCAAATGTTTTCTCTTGAAATTAAGGAACGTTTATATTCAAAACATTCTGACAGGACAGACTTCTGGCATAAATGTATTTGTCTGCTATTAAAGGGAGTGATAATTGCATTTGCTTAATCTAGGACTGGATATGGCTCATTCATTATGCCTTTTCTGTGACAGAAATATCCTTTTTTATGGCGTTTCAGGAAACGAAGATACCATTCACGTCGAATCCATCGGGATGTGATAAAGAAAAGGACACTCATTGGGGATGATGTTGGCTTGACTCCTCCTTATAAACATCGTCATTCAGGTAATTGATGCCAATATGTAGAACCTGTAAGGACAAGAGCTGGGAAATGAAAGGCTGGAAAGGACCTTAAACAATGTCTTGTCTAATCCTTTGCAGTGCATGAAAGTCAGGTATACTTCTTAAAAACAAACAAACACCCCCTCCCCCCCCCCCAAAAAAAAAGCATAATTAAGGTACATTTTAAGGTTTTACAAGCAACAGCTGAGATATAAACTTCATGCTGTTCATTGGCTTACCAAATCCTGCTACTTCTTATTTGATGTTTTTCTTTTACAAATTTAGGACATAGGGCTGTAGCATCAAGGGGGAAAAAAAAAGAAAAATCTCCTTAAACTTTGTGGCAATTTGTCATATTTGCTATTTCAATTCTTCTGTTGTTTGAAATAGCAAGCACTATATATGGAACAACATAGCTAAGAAAATTCTATTCATCAGGCTTGAATATCTGCAGATAGCACCTAGGGTAGTGGGTGTGCGTTAGAAAAATAATTGTTATAAAAATCTTTGACTGGAGAAAAATGTAACGTCTGTAAGTTTCATAATATCTGAATAGCCTCTTAAAAATACAGCCATGGACATATCAAATCACACTAAAGATTTTACATGTTGATAATGTACTGTCTTCTGGAATGATGTCTGCACGCTGCTGATAACCAAATGTAAGAGGCTGATTTATATCTAAATCAGTATATATAATAAATTCAGACTAATGATGTGTGTGCTCTTTTTGGCATTACTGCTGACAAGACTAGGAGGGATTGTACAGCTTGCACAGCCAGCAGTTGTCACATTAAGCCCTGCCAGATTGTAAGAGTTGTTATGTTTTGTTCAGGAGGTATGACTTTGGCCTGCAACAAGAAGCAGTTAGACTATATATTCAGTTCAGTCTTGTACTTCAGCAGTCCTCTGAGACCATGACCAACATGGATTTGTTTTCTGTCATGGTGATTTACTTCCACTTAGGCTATTCTGTAATACAGATTTCACTTAGAGTATTTTGCAAATCTCTCTCTTTAGTCTTGAAGAGCTACATAATAGGTTCCTTATGAAAATAAGGATCGCTTATTTTACGGCATTCTTTTTTGCCTTGGTTTCAAGGTACTTTATATGAACAGTAGACTTCAGTTTATCAGAATGTTTTGCTACAGGCCTAGTAAATGTTCCTGAGGAGCCTATTGAGGAGGAGGAAGAGGAGGAAGAAGATCAGGATATGGATGAAGATGATAGAGTTGTGGTTGAGTATCGTGATGAACTGCAAGCTTTCAAACAGTCTCGAGACCGCAGCGCAGCCAGACGATCAAGTGCTAGTGCATCTGATTCTGATGAAATGGACTATGATCTTGAACTGAAAATGATATCAACCCCCTCTCCCAAAAAAAGCATGAAAATGACAATGTATGCAGACGAGGTGGAATCACAACTGAAAAATATTAGGTAAAAGGTTTTTTAAAAGTATCAGTGAAAAGGCATTCTGAATTTAAAAAATATTTAACTAAATAAGGCATAAAGTTGGTTCTGTTCAGGTAATTATGTCCATATTTGAGAAGGTGGTTTTGAACTCTGAAGAAGTGAGATAGAATGAATGATCAGTGTGACTGAAGATATCTAGGGTCCATAGTGCCAGGAGCTGATAGTAGTTTAGGGAAGATGACAATGTCAGTCACAGTTGTATATATGAAAAGTTCTCAGTGGTAGATGATAACTCTCCTTGAAATCTTTCCTTAGATGACTCTTCCCTTAAGACTGATGACAGCAGGTCTTAGCGACAGACCTGTAACAGCCTAAAGATAAATGGTTGAAGCTACAATTTTAATTTTTAGCATAGTTTTGTAATAGATATTTTAATGAAGAAATACAAAATACTGAAAGTGCCGATACAGACTTTTAATTTCAATTAAATTTTTTTAAATATTGCTCCTCTTACAGATTTCTGTAACTCAGCATTATGATGATGATGAAGCTGAAAGTCAAATCAATAGAAATTGATGAAAACAAGCACAATTAACTTGTTGGTATCATAGCTGGACCAGGGAGAAATAACTGCTCTTTCTCTTTTCCCTTTGCTCTTCTCTCTTTTCCCAGATAGAAAAACAACCCATAAGTATTGATGTCATTATGGACATATTAATAACCTACGGTGTATGTAATTTTAGTTAAAATAACTTTAAAATAAGTCCCTTTGGTAGTACAATTATACCATAGTTCATTATAATGTGAACTAACTCTTACAAATTCTTAAGTTGTTCATTTGCTCTGAATTTTGACCCAGAGGCATTGCTTTGGAGAGACAAACTTGATGTTTGCCTTGAAAAGGATACGGAGGTATTCACATGATTGTTGTTAGACTCAGGATTCTGACTAGAAGACGTGCTCTCTTAAGTCATGTTTTTACCCCTGTTTCTCAGTAGAGAAATCTTGATTTTACTGTTTTCAGAAGTGTAATTTTATATACAAGAAGTCTTAAGAACTATGCTAGATTTAATGTAAGGGACTTTTGAATCTATTGTTATTTTATTTAGGAACTCTATGCGAGCAGATAGTATAGCAACCAGTAATGTCAAGAATCGGATTGGCAGTAAAGGATCGTCAGAGAAAGTTGCAGATGTAAGACTTCTATTAGAAGAAAAACGTCAGAACAATACTGGGCCACGTCAGCCAAACAGCATCGTAAAATCAGGTAATTTTGAATTCCTACATTGTGCAGAGTTATGACTGGCTCATAAAAATGGGTATGTTCATTTCACATCAGTCCTCCACTGTAACTTATAGACCTGAGGGAATTCTGTGGAGCAGCACTTTCTGCATTCATACAGTTAACTTTCCTCATTGAGAGCCAGAGCTGGGGATTGCTTTTCGGGAAACACAAAGTACATTTAAGTCAGAGAGTGCCATTTATTTTTATCCAATTTCTTTGCCTGTGTGTCTGTTTCCCCCGCTTTGTCCTTTTGGATTTAGTTACTCCTTGAGGCAGAGAATCTGTACCTGTCTGTGGGAAAATACATAGCACTTTTGGGGGCTTATGTACAAAATCAAACTTGAGACTCTAGCTACTTATGTGAAAGTATTTGTATAATGTGAGTATGAAGCTATTTTTTATTTGGTAATTATTTTATTTTACACTTAATTGACTGTTTCTTTTTCGGACAAGAAAAGTATATGTAATTTCAGCTATTTCTGGTGTATCCAATGGTTGTCTGACAATGTAAGATACTCCTTTACATCAGTGCAATGTAGAAGTTGCATTAGTATATTTTGCCACTTTTGTGCATTTTGAAGCTTTGATAACTTGCCACATAAATCTTTCAGTTTCCTTTGCCCTCTTATTTCTGTTTGAACTTTCTTTAAGACCAGGAACATCAAGCCAAACCAGGCAAATGTCAGAATGCATGATTCACATCATGGATTAATTATCAATACATTTAGGATTCTTATGTTCTGGTTTTCATTTTATTCTGCAAGATATTAAGCAATATTAGAATTCTAAAGTAAGTTATTTATTATCTGAAAAGAATCATTGAAGACATACCAGTTTTCCTGTAACCATACCTCATGGTGGATACATACCACTCTTTCCGCTCTTGTGCTGCTAAACTAGAAGTGCAGCAAGCCATGGAGTAATTACTACTTTTTTTGGTCCTTTGGACAGAACACAGCCTGAAGACATTTAATGTCAAAATTATTGGAGGGAAAAAAGAAAAGGGGGGTGGGGGAGGGAATCTAGATAAATTGTATTGCATACATTTCCAGGACTGAATACTGAGCATGAAAGACATAATGAAAGGAATTCAGAAAAGATTAAAAAGAAGGTCACCTCTCTGGTTGGAAGTTTTACAAAGTGGGTGAAGAACATAAAATTAACTGGCATAACTAAACTGAATTCAGCGTGTGTTTTTTGTTTGTTTGTTTTTTGTCATTTTAATCACTGAAAATATCCATAGATGTGCGGCAGAGATTGGGGAAAAGACCACATTCTCCAGAAATTAAACCTCAAAGTAATACTTCTGCTCCTCGTCGAGAACCAATATCAGATGTACACAGCCGGTTAGGAATCCCCAAACAAGATGTAAAAGGCCTCTACTCTGATACCAGAGAGAAGAAATCAGGTTAGTTTTGTAGAGAAAATGTGATAATACAATCCCTTTGATTTTAGAGTGTAAGAGGAATTTCAACTGAAAATCATGGAGGATGTTTTGTTGAGTGAAATTGAAGGCAAATTAATAAATGTGTGTTCAGACCTTTGAAGTCTGCAAAAACTTAAAAAGCATTTATTGCAAATCTAAAGGGTCAGACTCTACCCCAAGAGATACTGATGCAGCTCACATAAAACATGATGGACTATATATATTTCTCAGGGCAGGTAAAAGTCACCAGTAAAAAGGGTTCTTTTGGGGGAGAATTGTGGCAGTAGAAGTATAACTACACAAAGAACAAGGGAATACAGTGTCTAAACCAAACCTGAACCCTGCTCTTTTTCCTAATTTGAACACTATACAATATTATAGTATATTACATTATTTTGCAACTGTGTTAGAGAGTTATCAATTATTAGACTGACACAATGGTAATTAGTTTTCCACTGGATATGGAAAGTAACTTTCTACTAACACATCCGTGTCCATTCTAGAAAACTTCATGTGGACTCAACTCATAAATTTTGCTTATGCTAATTTTACTAATGCCTTTTGCCTGCACAGTTCAGCTTGTTACTGTTTACAGTGTCACTCATGTAATAGCTATATTGGTAAAGCATATAAAAGTGAACTTTTTTGATCTTTCATTGAAATAAGCAGGGATTTCTCTAAATATATGCAGGTAATTTGAGCTGAATAAGACAGCAATATGTTTATATACATATGTTTAAAAGTAAAAGCATACTTTAAAACTGTGGTCAAAAGAAGACAGTAAAATAAGTGTGATACTGGCACTTCAGACGTGTGGCATTCTCTGCAAATGGTGTGAATGAGGCCTTACTGAGCCTCCTATATTTTAATTTCGACCACTGTTTCAAAGCATAGTTCCGTTTCAAACATTAAGGTGGGAGAAACTGAAGTACCAGGAATTTAAGGGGATGCAGCAAATTTAGGACTGGGTTCTTCAGAGTTCTTCCAGAACCCTTAGTCCTATCATTTTATGTGGTTTCTTTTTTAAAGCTTTTTTTTTTCTTGCCGCCCCCCCCCCCCCCCCCCCCCCCCAAAATCTAATTAGGTAATTTATGGACCCGCTTAGGATCTGCTCCAAAGACACAAGAAAAGACTTCGGATAAACCTGAAAACTCTGTGGCATCTACGGAGGAAGATGATTCAGAGCTCCAGCGGGTTTGGGGTGCTCTCATTAAGGAAAAAGAACAATCTCGGCAAAAAAAGAGCCGATTGGATAACTTACCATCTCTACAAATTGAAATCAGCCGGGAAAGCAGTTCTGGATCAGACACTGAATCATGATGGTTTTTACATCCTCATCCTCAAGATTATGACTCTGCAATATGGCAAGATTTCCTTTGCCCAAAAGCTGGACACTGGCAAAGACTCTGCAGTGAAGGTTCCAGAAGTGTCTCCATTCCTTTTATACGAAAATAGAGATGCGTATACCACTTGAAACCTAAAGCAATCGCGTTTGTCTGCAGTCTGTGGTTGGCCCTGTGTTATGTAGGGCATTGACATATATGTTTATTACAGCAAACTTGTAGTTAATTCTAGCAAGACACATTTCCCCAAGCTTTGAACTTAGAAGAGGCAGAAATACTCTGTATTTTTAAGAAGACCTTTTTGTTCTTAATATTTGTAACATGACGTCTTTTAACAAAATATTTTACACAGTTCATCCAAAGAACAGGGCATTTCATAATCAACATTGCCTTGCCCTTCTGGCTGTTACCAGCACCTTCCTTTCCTCCTAAAGTAATAACAATAATGCTTCCTGGGTGGGCAGCCAGCAAGGATAAAGCATAAAGGGACTGTCACATCCCCTTCCTCCAAAATACTGAATGTAAATCTAAGTTAATTTTTTTTTAGTACAGTAAAGTTGCAAATAGTATTCAAGTAGCATCATTGCTCTCAAAGAGTTCCACTCGTTTCTTTTGGTGATATTATGTTCTGCTGTAGTAGAGTTTGAGGTTCAAGACTGCAAAGTTCGATGTCTGAGAATTGTGCAAACTCCTGAGAATTTTTTTTGGTTACATAATGAAAAATTGTATTTCTTTCAACTTAGCTGTATTATGTTTTGAAGAAATCTAACAATTTAAAAACTTACATTTTTATATTTGTGAGAATTTTCCTGTTGGCCACGGTGAAAGCTATAGTGGTGTTTCCCTATGTGCTGTTTAACTATATATGTATATATATAATTGAAAGAGAAAAGGAAGACTATAGGATCACTGTCTCATGTCAGTATTTTTCAGTGTTCTTATTGTATAGTACATGTGGATGTGCACATGGTTGACTTGTTACATTCAGCTTTTTTTACCCACATACCCTTCCTAGGTAGGTAAAAGGTTGATCATTGTGCAGCTGCATTTTTTTCTTCCTGTTGCCTATGGCATTTATTTTGATTGCCAATAATTCTCAGTAAGAAATAATGATAGCATATCACATTCTGGTAAATTGAACATGTGGCAAGAACATTGCCTGCTACGTTTTGACAGTCTGAAAAATTGTCTGCATTGTCCTGATTTCCGAAGTTCCCTCAGCCCCAAATGTCTGTGAATACCTCTTCCCCTTTCTGCTTTTTTAACAAATGTTTTCTTCTTTTTCTTCTGTTTTTATACTAAGTTGAAGTTGGTTTGAGGCCTCACAAAAGCAAGGAATCTGCAATTAACTAACTTTATTGCTTCATTATGTGTGAGAATAGCAGCATGAAAAATGAAAGGTGCAGTGACTAGAAGGGCAATCTGAGGACTGACTGGGCTTCAAGCCTTATTATTTTCTTGTGACACTCACCCTTGATTTTTGTATTTAATTATTGGATCTATAAATATGGCTCATAGAAATACTGTTAAGAGTAAATGACTGCAATGTCTGATCACTGTAATAATTCCTTTTAATGTGTGCTTTCATTAATATCCCTTCTAAAGCTTTAAAATAGAACCATACTTATACTGAACCTGTTTTTCAAGATCCCGATAATTTTATTTAACCGGTGTCTTTTTTTCAGTAAACTTTTGTGTTGCATTACTGCCTTGAATCCAGTATGACCTCCTTTTTTCTGAAAGGAGAAGGTAGATACGAATCATGGACCTGCTCTATGGCGACAGGCTTCTGCGTTGTTGTGAACCCTTGCATGTTTTTGAGCTCAGCAGCTGTTTGTGGTCTGCTGGTAATGTTGCTGATAACCACTGTGTTTCCATGTAAATACTCATAATTTGAGTCTGGTGAAGGACAGAGACTAAGTGGTGTGCAGGGTAAAATGTGAGCAGAAAATGTCTTCAACTGATATAAAAAGATCTGAACTAAAGGATGTATGAAATCAAGAAAACCAGTGTAGATGCCATCTTGCATCCAAGGAAGAGGAGCCGTTAACGCAGGATCTGCCTTCCACTTAGCCATAAACATGCCTTACGAATGTTCCCACATTAGTAGGGTCCATCGTGTTTATGGTTTGAGGGGAGGGGTTTGTGTGTTAAGGAGAACACAGTAGCTTAATTGCAAGAAAATAGAGGTTTACTGTTGAAGGGACTTACAGAGAATTTTTTTGTAATTGAGCGCTTGCCTGTGTTTGCTTTTTGATGATGTGTAGAGAAGCCTTTGAAAGGTGTTTGCTGGTGTCAGGAGTTGTAGCCTTAGTTACTTGAATATGAATTGCTGGGTTCTGATCATTAAAAATGAGCACTAGATCTTTAGCAAATGCTTTTTCCTGCACGTAGTTAACTGAAATCTGTTTAACCTAGAGAAAGATTGCATAGTGTTTTTTCCCCTTCCTTCTCTTTGTGGTCAACTTTTTTGCTCTTTACTACTGTGTTTTTGGTCTTTCACTAAATCCTCCATGTGTTTTCCAGGCTAGACAAATTACTATTTTAATGTAAGGAGCAAAAGTAAGTAATTGAATCTTCTTGCATAGTAAAAAGGATGCAAGTCCTAAAAAGGTCACCTTCGAGTAATTTGATGTAGAAATAAATGTTCTGATACTGAGAAGTGCAACCTATGTATTTTACTAAAATGAACTCATGTTGATAATTGGAAATTGAGTTTGGTCTTGGCTTTTGCTGGAGCATATGCTATGGAAGAACTGTCATGAATTTTAGGTGATTTATAAGACCACACTAATCATTCTTCTAGAATGGTTTTGTTTAAAAATTTTTTTTTTCTTTTGCACACGGTTCAGGTGATTATTTTATTGCACAAAAGCGCCTGGCACGCGGGTTGCAGGCCCCCCCGGCAGCTCTCTTCCCAGGCGGGCCGACCGGGCCCCGTCTTCCCTCGGGCTCGAAAGCCAAGGTTTTTATTTGAAGATAAATACATCAGCTAAGTCACTAAGGGGGGAAAGAAAGAAAGCAGAATAAAAATTATTTTCAGTTCTGGACAAAGTTATAATGTGAAAAATATTATGTCTTTTATTTAAGTAGCTGATATAGTCCTAATAAAAGTGGCCTGAACTTTCCGTGGCCTATCCGCTTTTTGGGAAGGTGTGCCGTGCCAGGCGTGAGGCCTAGTCTTAGTGACGGTGCCCTCGGCCAAGCGGGGGCTACTTCGAGCCCTTTTTAACCAGTCCCCGCGTCCTGCCCCCCTCCTAGGCCCGGCCTTGGCGCCGGGAGCCCTCGGGGACCAGGCGGCACCCGCGCCGGAAGGGAAATGGACGGCCCTGCCCCCCCCCAGCTTTTCACGGTCAATGGTACGTCCTGTCCCGCGTAATGGTACGCTCGGCCCCCCCCCGCCGCAGGGGTGGTACAGCCCAAGCCTTTATAAGCGGCCGCCAGAGCCATTCGCGCCCTTTCGTGCTCAGGCTGAGGCGGCGACTGAGGCGGCGACTGAGGTGCAGGTAGGCGGCGGGGCGAAGGAGGCCGGGGAGGCCGCGGCCCGGGGGGTGTCCGGGGCATTGCCGCTGTGGCGCTGCCGAGCGTCTCCGCGCCCCGCTCCCCTCCGCGGGAGGTTCTGGGCCTCGCTCGGGGGGAGCCCGGGAGGTTTTGTGCGGCGCGGCCTGCAGGCCCTGCTGCCGGCGTGTGCCTGAGAGCGCTCGGCGTTCACGCGCCTGTGCGGGTTTTTATTTCTCGGTTTAAAAACTGCCCTTAGGGTAAATGCAGCATGGCGAGCTGCTTAAGGGGGACTTCTAAATTTCTTGACTGAAAAGTGTTTATAGAGGATTGTTGACTGCTAAAAATCCTTCGGTGCTTTTTTTTTTTTTTTTTTTTGCCCCCCCCCCCCCCCCCCGGTAGTTTATCATGTTATAGAATTACCGCTGAAGAGTATTATTATAATGCTTTTTTTTTCCCTCCCCAGCAAAATGTTGACTTGAAGCAAAGAGTAAGTTAAACTTTATCTTCTACTAAGCTGCACAAAGTTATTAAGAATGTTCTAAGCCTTTACTTATTCGTGATATAAGATAGTTAAAAACCGGGCTTTAAATAGAAAAAAAAAACCTAACAATTATGTCAGCTTAAAACTAATTTTACGTGCCATGAACTTACAGCGCTAATGCTTTGTATAAACAAAGGGGAAAATCCACTCTTGAAACACAATCATTGTTTAGTCTTGAACAAAGTAATGAAATACGAGAGTTGTTGGCTGTTGATGATGATACCCCTGAATAGGAAGTGCCGTCAGATGCGAGAACTGACGATAACCTTCTTTCTTGTCTGAAATACAGCTACTTGCATGTGGAGTTTTAGTTGTCTGGAAATTTGCATGATAGAACTAATCAGGCAACTTTTATCTGTGTTTGCTTTCTGCAAAAAGTGATCTTTTAGTATCCATTGTGGCTTAAGATCTGTCTCTTTCACTTATGCTGCAGAGTTTGGTATTTCCAGAGAAATGGGACACCTTTAGCATGGGGAGCAGGCAGCTCCCTGAAAATGGCACTAATGTGAAGGTAAGTGATGAATTTCTTTGGGCCGCGTAACCTTTATACGAGATGGACTAAAGCTGAGAATGAGTGAGGCTTATGGGCTGCCAAGAACTTCAGAAGAGTATTTTGTAGGTTCAGTGTTCATAGCTTGAAACAACCTGGTTTCCCTCCTCTGTTCCTCACAATTCAAAGCCTGTAGCATTCAATTCCAGGAATCTATATACTTAGGTATAGCTTGTAGGCATCTGCTGTCACATACTAATTGTTATTAATATCTATTAATAGATGTAATGGCTCTTTACAAGTCGTGTCGAAGGAAGTGAAAATGCAAGAGCAGGAGATTCTTCTGGGTGAGTTTAGTATTCTGTGTGCTCTTAGTTCATCTTGATGGTTTTTGGCCACAGTCTCAAAACGTTACCTCTCATCGGCCACGTTTCTGTATATTCTTGACTTTAAAGGTGTGATAAGTGAAGTCCTAGGCCAAAAATATTTTATTAGGCTAACACAGAGTAAGTGTGTAAGCATGGCTGTCTTCTGCACTACAGTTTTGTTATTGGTACTGTAGAATTGGAAAAGGGATAAGATACTGTTTCTGGTAAGAACGTATCAGTTTATCTAAAGATATCATATGATGAAATTAACCAAAAATTGCTGGAATTACCGGCAGATTGACTGGTGGTGAGTCAAGGTTTTTTCTGATGATATCTCTTACATTAACAAATAGCTTAATATTTAGTGTTGCACTGGTAATTTATCCGTGCTGTTGTATTGCAGGTGTTCATGCTGTGAAAGCTTGCTTGTCTGAGGAGGAAGAAATCCACTAAAATACGCAAGTGACCAAGGGAGTAGTCATCATAAACTCGCATATTTTCCTGTCCTAAGACTTTAAGAAATATTAAAAATTATCCTGTTGTGTGTATATTAAAATTATCAAAACACGTTATGTTTGGTTCTGTGTGTCATTTTTACTGCATAAAGGAGTGTTTTATTAAAACAGTATTGTGTCATGGAAAAAAAAAACATACTGGACACTCATAATTTGCTATAACATGGTAAAGTAAATGTATACACAATGCAGTATAATTACTGCAGATAATGTAAATAGATTTTAGTTGTATAAGTATTCTATCTGGTGTTTGATAATTTCTTGCTTTAAACAGTTTAAACAAGTGATACTAATACTGTTGCTTTGCCATAGAGATTAGGCCTTAAGTACCTCTGCAAGGAAAGCAAACATTCCATATGGGACAAATGCAACTATTACTTTAGCTTGTTGGAGGGTTGAAATTTCTTTTTCATTATTTTGGCCTCAACATTTTTGTAAGTCTTCTGCAGAGGCAGTAGAATCTGGCCTGCAGGAATAGCATTCTGTGTTCTCTAAATAATTGTCAAATGTGGAAAGCTAGAAGTATTTGCCAGATGTGGAGAAAGGGAAAGGAGATTTGTGCTCAGCAACTTCTCAGCTTGCTTTGGTGTAGTTGGAAGAGTAGAAAATTGCTTTTGTGATAATTGCCTGTTTTAATACTTGTCTACAACTACAAGGCTAATGAATACACAGTATCAAGTTTTTTGAGAGAGAGAGAGAGAGACTTAAAATGGAGGTGCCTGAATGAGGAAAAGCAAATGGTATCTTGAGGCTGAAAGTCTTCCCGTTAGATTTGTTACGCCAGTATAACTGGCAAGCTCTAAGGCTTCAGTGTTCTTTTTAGATTTGTGGGAGGTGTGGCATACCACAAAGTCTCTTCAAACCTAAAGGAATTGAGCATGACCACTGAGACAGCCTAACAGTGCAGAAGCGACTGAATGTTTTGCCCACTTGGTGGCATCACATTAAAGATTTTAGTTTAGTTGTCTTTGGAGTATGCTTTTTGAAAAAGATAAAGATGATTAATATACTACTGCTCTGTGAGTATGGGTTCATGCTGTGCTAGCAAGTCTATATAATGTTATCTGTACAGCTCCAAGTACAAAATATCTTGGTATCAATTTTAAAAGAGCTGAAAGTTTCATGCAATCTGAAATACTTCTGTTTAGCTGTGAAAGTGTAGTAATTCATGTAATACATGTTCTATTGTCCTAAACCTGATGCCCTGCAAATAGAGCTCATCATAAAAGAGCTCTCATCAAAACAAAATGGGAGGAGGGCTATGAATTTTCCCAAAGTTGTAAGCTTTTAAGGAAGTATGCACATGCTTTTTTTGTCCCTCTTTTACTCTTGATAGAAGTGTTCTTGCCCAGAACGTGTGTGGACAGGTAGCAACCATTCAGGACAGCTAACAAAACAGTTTCCAGTCAAAAATGATAGTTTATGTGATTAGCAATATTTTTATTGCAGTAATTTGGGTGAATGGTTCTTGATTGTCATGGACAGCTGGATCTGTTTTCTTGACTGTTTGCCTCCTGAGTGGTGGTTACTCAAGAGGAAGAAGATGCTGTCGTTTGCTGCTCCCCACCTTGCGTTACAAGGCTGGCTTCTCTGACACTCTCTAGCACAGGTGAGCCATGCTCTTTCATGGGTTTTTATAATAGGTGAGAGCTCTATTAACGCCATTTCTTAGCAACGGACACGGCACTCAAAAGGACGGTATCAGTGTACTCTGTCATACATATTCTGTGCGTGGAGCTGGATAAACTGGAGCATCGTACCTGGTACGCTTCGGGTGTCCAACCTGCCCAATTTGCCAGAGTTACAGATGTGTATTTGCCAGCCTGGGCTATAGGTGGTGGAGGCCAAATGGCAAGTGCTACACTTACTAGAACAGGACATTTTTGCTGGAGAGGAGGAGTGAGGTTTAATTCAGTCTTAGCTGAATTGTGTTTCTCCCTGCCTATCACTGCAGCCATTAATTTTAACTGGTTTAGCAAGAAGTTAGGAATGACCCCAAAACAATTTTGAGTAACTCAGTTGTGCTTTGTTAAATAGCTGGTCAAATACCAAACTCCAAAGAAATCGACTTTCTGTAGTCATATAAATGAACAAAATGTATTCAAGGCTGAGTATGCCAAACTTTTGAGATCAGTGGAACTACTTGTACATAAATCTTTACTTGGGGCATAAATTCAAGGAAATAATTTCAGAGGTTCTGACATTGAAAAGTCAGAGTTATGTATTTTAATCATGGAAGAACAGGTTAAACATTTTTCAGAGAAAACATCTAAAAGCAATAGAGTGCCTAATACTGTGCAGGTAAATTAATCTGTATCCTTCCTAAGAACACTGCTGTGATACACACAGGGCTTTCTATAAACATTCAAACCGGGCGATGGGGTATGCAGAACTTGTCTGGAATTAATTAGCTGCTGCTTCATACCCATTCTTATCTGGATGCATATTTGAATAGTTCCTCTAAGGCTGTTTATTTTAATTGAAGTTTTAAATAGAGTTACTTTCTGTTGCAAGGTTTCCTGAAACAAAACTATTTTCGTCCAGTTTTAAGAGCTTGTATATTAGAATTTGTTGACAGAAGACATTTGTTAGCTGATGTGATATGCATAAGGAGAAAAAGTGGTTTTAAAGGATTCAGAAAGAGCACAAGGAATCTGACTTCTTTTTAAATGAGGTTCTGTGTGCTATTAATGATAATGGAGCTAAGTCTGGTCACCGGCCCCCAGTAAATAGAAGAAACTCAGCAGATTTTTGCTCCACTGTTTAATGTGCTGTTTAATTTGCTCAGGATAGCTTTGCTGCAGCTTTTTTTTGTAATTGTTTCTTCCTAGTATGTATTGGAATTATCTCATTAAAACAGGGAAGAGTTGGTTTGGGAATACTTAGGTAAACAGGAAACAGTTTATCTGAGTTTATTGAGGTTACAAGTTGGTGGTATCTATTATAGTTAACTATTTATGAGTTTCATTTTAATAATTCTTGTTTATTGTTTTCATCAAAAATGGAGTTGCTCAGCAGGGATCTTCTAAAAGGCTGTTTTTTGCCAAGATCAGTGGAAAAGTTTTATTCCTGTTAGAATATGGCACCTTTTGAACAAAATAGGTGCCCTGAACACAAAATGTTACATTGTACCTTAGATGGGAACATACCTTATCTTACTGTATATTTTACAGCATTTGGGGGGAGAGGAAATAAAATTGTTCTGTTTTTCGTTACATCTGAACCATGCTGGCTTTCCAGCATTTGGAAATAAGCAACATAACAATGCTGATTTAAAATACAATTATTTTGGATTTTCTAAAGATTTGAGACAGCAATTGGCGGGAGTCCCCAGCACTTAACAACAGCCAAAGTTAGGATAAACCTAAAATAGATGAAAGGATTAAAGCTGCAAGAAAAAAAAATACAAAAGTCTTGAGCAACGGAGCTAAGAATGGCCGAGTGCCAGTTTGGCAGTATGAGAAATGGGAATGTCGTGTAGTAATTCCTTTGTGAGAAAAACCAGTGATTATGCGTGGTGCTATTATGCACTAAATACGTGCAGTACCTGCTGGCCTGGTGGAGAGCGGCTTCTCTGCGGGGGAGGATGATCGACTTTGTATTCCCATTCGTGCTTTATTGCGTACACCGAGAGCAGGCCAACTGCGTGAATGCTCATTTAATAGCGACTCGACTCAAATCCTCAGGCTCCCCTTTATATAGGGCACGAAACAGGATGAGGTAGCACTGACCTGTGATCTCAGCTCGGGGAATTTGGCCGTGACTATGGTAAAGGGCAGGAACTGTGGGCAGGTCGTCGCAAATCATGTCTGAAGTGGAAGGAATTAGAGGAAAAAAAAAGAGCCCGAGGAGGTACAGTGCTCAAGATGGGAGAATGAGTTCAATCAAAACAGCTATTAAATGTGCTTTGTGCATACGGTTTGCTTGCACATATCAGTGACGGTGCATTCGTTTCCTCCCTTGCTCTTTCCAACGCTGCATGAAAAGGACGGGGGACAGGGAGCAAAAGCGTGGTGCAGCCAGTGTCACCTCGGGGAGAGAAGTTGGTGACGGGGGGGAAGTGGCTGCGTTTTGAGCACTTGTTTCTGTTTTGTAAACCATAAGCGTCACGGTTGATATAAATGCTAGTTATCATTATCTCTTGATTAGTTATTGTAAAGTAATCACATGTACATCAGCATTAAAATAATCACTGTTGCAAAAATACAAATTACTATAATTACTATGCTGCAGCTATTAAATCTAAAAATGTGCTCGGTTGTCTGGCGTGGGGGCTGCTATTTCAGTTAAATCAGTTTTAGCTGGCTGCATCCACTTAATGAGAGAGGAGGGAGGATTATTCCGAGTATGTCACTGCTGCAGGATGAAGTGTGTCCCAGAAAGTGAAACTTGAGTTCTTTTCTCTTGAAGGTACATGGCAGAGCAGTTAATTTTTCAGCTCCTCTCTCCCTCAGCGTTTCAAATTAATGGAGGTGAAAGCGCTGTCGAAGGGATCACTTTTATAGCACAGACTGACTAAGATGATAGTGTCATGCAAAGAAAATTTAGGGGATTGTTTTCTTCCAGCTGCCACGTTAGCAAATGCTTTGTCTGTTATAACCTCTGCGATGCTGCAGGCAGGGACCGAATCGCTCTGCGTGAAGCCGAGCAAGCTGCCGGCGGAGCAGGGGCCCGAAACAGCCGTGGCCGGTTTCACGCTCAGCCAGGGCTCGTGCACCACGATGCTCCCGGCACCTGACTGACTTTGTTTTTCCAAAGCTTTATCAAATTTCATGGGCTCCTATAAAGAAGGACAAGGTTGACGTGTCACTTCAGCGGTCTGGGGGGACCAACGTGCCCCTTATTTCAACGGCTTGTGTATCCTTGTGTCTCGATTTTCATGCTTAAAATTATTTGGGACAAATACAATGAACTGATCTTAACCCTGCTTGAGGCTGTAAGAAATTAACAGGTGGAATTTGACTTGCATTTGACTTGCCCATTGCTTTGGGCATGCAGAAAAATGTCTTTAAAAAGGATATGCACTTTATGCTCCTGCATTTTAGTTCACCAGGAGCAGGAGTAAGATCCGCCCTGTTTTGCCACCCGGCGCTCGCGACCCCGAGGTGGTGCAGCCACCGAGCTCGGAGCGTTTATTGCGCAGAAAGCGGCTCGGAAACCTCGGGAGATGCTCGCTTGGGGAAGCACCGTTTTACTGCTGGCTCACGTTTAGTTGTCTGCTCAGATTTGCAGCTTTCATTAATAAGCGGGAATCCCCCGCGCAGGGAAGATGCCACCCGTTAATTGGCTGTTAATGTTTCTTACGGGAGGACTAGCAAGGGCTGCGGCGCCGTTTTCTTCGGCAAGAAGTGCTGATGCCGTAGTGATGGTCCCAGCCCCAACGAGCTCAGGAGAGGACAGGAGAGAGACAGAGCACCTAATGGGAATGCACAGTGTTTATGGGAACAAATGTCCTCTTTTGGGGGGACAGAAACACCTAGCATGGGGGGAAGCCCAAGGACTTAACCCCGGTCTTGCTGTAGGTGCAAAGGAGCCCGGCAGCGGCTCCAGCGCCGTGGAGGCCCAGCAGCTTCGTAGCCCAGCGCCTGAGCCTGCAGCTGTCAAACCTGACCGAAACACGGAGAAGTGAATTATTCATGCTCTGGAGGCCGAATCCGAAATCCCTGCTGCTCTAATCAGCTTGAAATGTTAATGCTTTATCTCCAGGGCTGCAGCACCTTTCTGGTACCTGCTTTCTTGGCTGGACTGGCTGTTTGATTTTTGCGATTCAGTAGTTAGATTTTTCATAACGCTATTTCTATTTGTAATGGTTTGTGGTAAAATATTTGTATATGAGAGCTGCAACACGATCTCTCTACGTGAACCAAATCGTGATCGGTGCTCGTGGTGCCGTCTGTGCTCTCTGGTGGGACGTCACCGTTTCCTTCATCACCTTGACTCGTTACGTAGCTTTAGACCGACCTCCTTGTGTCGCCTGTGCTTTTGCAGCTGACTTAGGAGGATGGTTTCTTCAGGTTTGGTTGGTTTTATTCTTCTCCTATTCTACATGAGCGCTACCTACGTTAGACAGTTTGTGTTGGCTGCGAGTTTTTATTGAGTCTTATTAATTTGGGCTGTGGAATAGGCTGGAGATCAGAAAGCATATTCAGAGGCAAACTTCCCAGCTAAGAGATAAAATCTAAGTGTATCACCCAGATAATGAATTTTCCTGAACAGCTTTAATGTTACTAATAAATATCTGGGTCAGGATACCAGTGGTCTACATTATTTTGTACGGGCATTGGGTTATCAGCATGCTTATCTGATAGCAAACGCAATTCCAGTGTTCAGCTGATCTGTGAATAAGTAGCAGCTATTTAACGTGGCCCACGGTGACAGCAGGTGAAATGTCGGCGGGTACAGTGCTTTCCTCCGTCGTGCCTCCGTCGGACGGTCTCGAAGTGGCCTACGAGCACCGCTGCGAGGCGGGGAGGCCGCGTTGTCTCCGTGCTGCAGATGAAAGAGCTGGAGATCAGAGACTGACCCAGGTGAGCGAGGAAAAACGGGAGCGGCTGGTCCGCTCTCGAAGTGCTTTTACTTAATGTGTCAAATCAGATATTTATTACCTTCAACCGTAGCAGTAAATAAGTGAGGTCTGTGCCGAGCGCTCCTCGGGGTGTGAAATGCGCAGGGCGCCTGCTGTGAAGAAGATGAAAGTCGTTTCCAAGCGAGGTAGGAGCTGGGAGCTTTTGAAACGCACGGTGATTTCGGGAGATAATGGGAGGAAGCTGTACCGAGGTACGTGCACCTCGAATCGGATTTATCACTTACCCGGTCCTCTTTCCAAGCCAGGCTGTGCGCGTCCGTGGCAGCATCTGGGCCGGGGGCGGAAGATGCTCTGTGTTTGCAGGAAAGCGATACGAAGCTTTTGTGTCGGCGCCAGGCTGCTGGTAACCCAAAATGGGAGACCACGTCAAGGGGAAAAGTATTTCAAAGCTGCTGCTTTTAAGCTTCAGATAAGCCTTTGGAGCTGACGGCAGCGTATCCGCAAGGCTGGAGCGAGGGGAAGCAGGGCGGTGGGGGGGAGCGGGCTGAGGAGCAGCAGCGACACCGGGACCGGTTGGAGACCTGGTGCCATGCCCCGAGCCGATGATGCCCCGACCCGGTGCCGTTGCTCGAGGGCAAGGGAGGCTCCAGATCCGGCGCAGCCCCCGTCCCGCATAGCCCCTGGCAACGCTCAGCTCGTTTTTCGGGTCCGTTTCTCTAAGGGTTGTATGAAAGCTCGTTGGCATCTGCCTTTGGAGAGATTTTGGGGTGAAGAGGGCTGCAGGGCCGCAGTTCAAATCGCTGGGGTCGTAGATAGGTGCTGGAGAAGCAGCATGAAGCAGCCGGGGGAGAGGAGAGAGGGGCTGCAGAAGTAGGTGGAAACAGGGAGGAGGGTGGTAGCGAAGTCGGGCTGCGCCTGGGGAAGCGTCTGCCCCTCGAGAGAGCCTTCGAGAGACCAGACGCTTCGGGCCAGGACCTTTGCTCCCTTCAGAAAGCGTATTTGCAGTGTTTGTGCTGAGCCCCAAATGCAAAATAAGATTTAAGCTGTTAGATGCAGCGCAGACTTTTTCTCCAACGACCATAGGTTCATCCTGCACAGTCAGGGCTTGTTTCCCGATCGAAGGGATTAAAATTGCTTTTAATCAGTCTGGCAATTTCTCTAATGTCTTCTATCGCCGCTGATAAGCTCTGTTTCACGTTCGCACCCTGTGCCTGCCCCTGCCAGCTGCGCCGACCCGCCGGCTGGGCTTGACGCTGCAGCTGCCTGCGGAGCGGGTGGCAGAGGGGCTGCTCCGCGCAGCAGAGCGAAGCCCCCCCAGCGCCTGGGAAAACGCTTTGGCCTGAGACCTAACAAGCAGGTGCGTACAGGGGAGGAGATGAAACAAAAAAATAATGGTCACAGGTCTCCTGCTATGGGAAGCGATGTGTGAAGGCAGCTCTGATGCAGATGCCTTTCATTTCCCGCGTTTGAAGATCCGGCCGCCTTTGAGACCCTCTTGGGCAAAGCGAGCGGAGCACGCGGTGCTTAGAGACGGACTCTTTCCTGCCTCCTTGCATTTCATATGCAAAAGACAAGCTGCAATTGCAGGTCTGACCTGCCTGGAGGTAAGGTGGCAATTGCAAAAGAGGAAAAACGCCCATATTGGTTCCCTTGGATTTGTTTTCCAGATTAGTGAGGGCCAAAGTCTCTTCCCTTATCTTCGACTGTTGCGTATGACCAGTGCCGAGTCTCCGTATATCTGTTCCAGGAGTTTATACCCGTCGGACAGACGTACCCACAATAAGATGCTTGGGGCTATAATCCTTCCAGTGTGATTTTTACACCGCAATAACTACGCCTATCGTGCGGGCGCCCAGACCGAGGGGGCCGGTTCTGCACGTGGAGACCCCGTGGGGCAGAGCCGGCGTTGGCCTTCCCTCGTCTTGCACGCAGGGGCTGGATGCTGCCGGCGGCCTCGGGCCACCGCTTACGCCGAACGCTGACCCCCGGCCACCCACCGCCGCAGCGGGAGCTCGGGCTCGACCGGGGCCACGTCTGCAGCGGGTGAGCCGGCAGCGGCAGAGTGATTTTTCTGCCCTCGTACGACACAAAGCGCCGGCCCCGCGCTGCTCTTTTGCAAAGCTCGACTCCTGCATCTGTTTCCACTAACAACCCGCCGAGGGACGCGGCGTGCCGCAGAGCTACGGAGGAGCCGTGCTGACGGCTGGTCCTGCGGCCGCATCCTCCGGCTCCGGCGCGAGCAGCGAAGCAAGCCCTTCCCGCGCACTGCTGCGTGGACTCTGCGGGTTTATTATCTCCTCGGAGTGAATTAATAAAATGGAAAATAAGGATAATGGTTGCACAGAAGCTACTGAGTCAATAAGCCCTTAGCGGGCAGAAAACCTGGGGGATGAATTGAGACTCTTGCACAAATAATTAAAGGCCAGTGGGGAGCAGATTGCATCTTTGCTAACTGTATTAAATTCAGTTTTCAATTTTATGTAAAACCGTAAGCTAAGCCACAGGTAAAGCAGCTGTCTTCTCTGCAGAGTTACAGAACAGAGGATAGAAAAGGCAGAGCCCAAAAGTGCCAAAGGGGGCTGCAAACAGCATCTCAAATCCCACCCAGTGTTAAAGCAAAAAAAAAAAAATAGCACTTTATTCTTAAATACCCACCCTGCAGTGCCAGCTGGGAGCCCGGGTCCCTGAAGTCACTTCTGGCCAGAAAAGCTCCTGCAGTTTGTCCTTGCTCACAAGTTCTGCGCTAACATTTGTTAATGATAATTAATGGGGGACACGGCCTGCACACGGAAAGCCATAAGATGTTTCCAAAACCAAAACCAACCCTGACAATTCAGGGAAACTGTTCTTCAGAGGCATCTTACACAAAGCAGCCTTGGGAGCCACTTTTGCTGGCCATTAGCTCTGACTGCGTGGTAAAAGGATGCTGAACTTCTTTGTGGATTAAATTCACTCCTGTATTCTTAATCCTTTGCCTTTATATAACTCTGTATTTGGAAGCATCTTCAAGTCCTCTGCAAATACTACTAGCTCTGAGCAGTTTTCCCATTTTACCTGCTGGAAAACTGAAGAATGATTTAAATGACATGGGAGGGATTTATGTCTCGTAGTCGCTGCTCTGGCACTGATCCCTGGGACCTGGCAGGCAGAGAAGAAGGGGCATCTCAGGATAAGATAGTCTGAAATCCTTCTTACCATGATAAATGTTTAAAAGCGTAGTTGTAGGCTCCATGCTAGGTGGTTAATGCAATATTCTCTGTAAGAAAATTACCCAGAGACCTTTCATGAGACAGGAAAGCCTCCCTGCCCCCAAATTTGATATTCACTTAAACAGTTTCTGCCTTTTTTCCTTTTTCCATTGTAGAGTTGCAAGGGAAGATCCCTTATCAGCAGTCCTTCAGGTGATGATAAAAGAGATTTTCACTGTATTTTGATCATGGAGCTACTTGACTCTTGAGGGCAAGCCAGCTGAAGGCCTGCTCTGTTTCTGTTCAAGGAAAAGCAGACACAGAGAGAAGACAGTAAAGGTAAAAGCGAGGCAGCATCTTTCTTTCTCACTTGCTGGGGAACTCCTGGGCCACCTGCCCCGTGGCCTTCCCACGCTGTGGCTCGGCTGGCTTCAACCCAGCTCGAGCTTCATTTCGATGAGGCTTTCTCTTGAGTTGGGGGGGCTTTGCCCAGCTCTCGAGCCTGGTTAGATACAGCAGGAACGTGCACAGGATAAAACCAAGGTGGATGAAGAGAAGAAGACAGCACTGTGGCGGTACGGAGGGTAAGGGCTCTCGTTTCGTGGCGTGGAAGCCAGGCTGAGCCCTTGGTTGGTCCCGCTGTCGGAAAGAGTTTCTTACCCTTCCCTGGGTGAAATACAGTCCAGGGCCATGAAAACAGAGGCTCCAGGAAGCTATGGAGTATGCACGAGTTGTCAGAGCCCAGTAATAAATGTTAATCTGTCCAATGTGGTTTAAGCAGGTTTCTTTGCTGTGTCCCACTAGATGCAACTTGGGCACCCGTTAAACGCCCTCAAAACGCGTTCGTGCCTCGCCGCCCTTGGCACCTCCTTGCTCGGCAGCCCTGGGTGAAGCCGAGCCCCCGCAGCAGCCGTTTTAGCATCCAAAGCTCTGGAGCTCGTGGTTTAGGGAAAGGTTTCTCGCCGTCACCTCTGCCCTCGTTAAACGTGCCGGCGAGAGCTGCCGGTGACTCACGTGAAGGATTCCCCTCGCCAGTGCTTTTTTTTCTGCTAATAAGGGGAAAAAATACCCGGCCACAGGGAGCTGGGGCGCAGCCGAGCCTCCTCCTCCTCCTGGGGTGCCGCGCAAGCGGCTTTCTCGTCCCACGCGGCGTGCGGTGAAATCGGCCCCGGTGCGGTGGGATCTCTGCTTCCACCGGCGCTTGCGAGGAGCGAATCCGACCCCTGGCCGTCTGAGCACGGTGGAAAAGGCCTGGTTCAGCGTGCCGTGGTGCCCGACGCTGGAGCAAGGGTCCCTGGGGTGTAAATGGGGGCCGATGGCTCCCCTTTGGACCTGGCTGCTGGGTGAAGCAGCAGCCCGGCGTCTCGACATCGCGGCAGAAGCAGCCGGCCCCGGGCTCTGTTCGCATGGGGGCTGCTGAGCCCCATTGCATGGAGACCCCTGGCATCAGCCGGCACTGGGGGAAAAACATCGGTGATTCCAAAATTCGTCGCCGATTTTGATGTATATACATCCCCGGGCGCTTGAAGCACTCCCGTTGTGAACATTTCGGTCCCCTGCACACCCCGGAGCGGCGGTGTCTGCCCTTGGGGGCCTCTCCCCAGCCCCGAGGAGCGCGGGGCACCCTGTGCCCGCCCGTGTCCCGCGTCGCCTGGTCGACCTGCACCCCCACCTTGCAAGCCGGCTGCCTCGCTGCTCTGCCGGTTTTATCTGGATCAGCAATCTCGGCATTGAAAAATATGGTTTTCAGGTTGGGGAAAAAAAAAAAAAAAGCTTTTTTTTTTTTGCAACGGTTGTGATTACTTTCAGGTCACATATTCCCCACGTATTTGCAATCCAGAGGCTGCAAACTACAGATATAAGGAAAAAAAAACAACCCAGCCGGTCGCTGCCACCCGTTCCAGCTTAATTGCTATTTCACATCTTCCCCGAGGGGCTGCGCGTTCCCGGGCATCGCACAGGAGTGCCCACGCACCGGCGAACGCGGCTCGCCGGCTGGCGAGTCTGCAAGGGAACGGGGGCGACTGCAGCCCCGGCTGGCCCGGGGAGGGGGGCTGCGTGCGGGGAAGCCCCAGGCCCCCGGCAGCCCCGGTACCGGCGCGGTCCCGCTTCCAGGTGTGGGGTAGCGTGGGTGTTGCACGCCCAGCGCGGCACCCTGCAGCGGCCGGTTCTGCTGTCGTCCCCTTCCTAACAGCGCGGGAGGCGAAGGCCCCGACGAGGCCGGTTTCCTTGGCCGTCGCCGCTGTCGCCAGTGTGCTCCCAGCCCGCGGGAAGCGGGGGCTTCGCGGTGCCGAGGGCGCGAGCGGGATGCGCACGGCAGGACGAGCGGCTTCCCGGCGGTGCCGAAACGCTCGCGCTGAGCCGGAGGGGAGCACCGAGCTGTGCGCGCCTGGATGCAACCTCAATCGCAGCGCGTTAACCCAGCCCAGCGCGGTTTATCGGCGGGCAGAGCCTTCGCTCCCGCACAGCCGTCCCATACGGTTCCTGCAGCCCCTTAGGTCTTTTCCCATCACGCACAGGCAGCGCTGCGTTGGTTGAGATAACTCCCCAAACCGAGCTTGTTTTTTTTTTTTTTAATGGGTTTTTTTAATCTCATGCTGGACATTTCCTCCTTTTCCCTCCCCCTTTGCATAACAAATGACCTCGATTAACTTTAATATTCAGCAGCACCGATTTTCCGCACTCAACTCTTTCTTCTAGGGCAATTTAAAAGCTTCTGGCCCTGCCGCAGCATGCGAAATAGTGGCTCTATGCGGTGGGAGCGCCGGGCTTGTTTTGATGCTGAGGGGCTGGAAAGGGAAGCAACCTCCTGCTGCTTGCTTTGAAAATAAATAAATAAAAAAAAAACCCACACTTTTTACTGAGCCCACAGGATCATCGTTGTTCAGCAGTGCAATAACTGGCTAATTGACCTAAGCCGCACTGCGAGGCAAGGAGCCTGATGAGCTCGAGCCCTGGTGTTTTCATAACTGCGTCTATTGGCGCCGCGGTGGGGTATTTTGTTTCCTATGAAAGTCATTTATTCGGTGCATGCTTCGGCGTGCATGAAGCCATTGCGCTGAGGCCCTCGCTAGTCATTTCTCCTTCTCAGCTGGGCTAATGCATCCCTGCACCCGCGGCGCTGGGCCGGGCTCCCCGCGATGCCCAGGGGCTCCCGCTGCACGGCGGCGTGCCGCAGCACGCAGAGGGCAGACGTGGCCGGGGCCACCAGCACCTGCGGGGGTGAGAGCGGGTCTCCTGTGGCCTCGAACAAGCATCGCAGAATGGTCCCGGCTGCGAAGCAAAAGCCGTTTCTTTTTTTTCCTCTGTTCACTGGAAGGAGATAAATGCGGACTCTATTTAACCTCACGGAGTTGCGTGACTTTCTCAGAGCTTCCTGCAGGTCCCACATGGGTTTGCAAAGGTTTGTGCCCTGGTGACATTAAAAAAATTTAAAAAAAGGGGGTGGGGGAAAAAAAAAAAAGGCGCTACTTTTATGATGCTTCTGCACATATCTTGTGTCCATCCTGCAGAAACCAGCCAACAAACTGGGCTTTTTATTCCTCCGGCCAGCTGGCACGACATGGAGAAGACCCTCGCTGCGCTTTGGTCTAAGCGCCTCGGAGAAAGCAGCGCGGCAGCACCCTGCACGCGTTCCTCCTCCTCCCCGCGCGGGTTTGGCCGGCGTGTCCTGTCCTGGGGGCAGCTGGGCATCCAGCCCGAGATGCAGATTCAACACCAGAGCTTTATTAAACATCATCATTTATTTCGATTATGGATAACGCTTTCATTTCAAACAGAATCGTTTAGTCACTGCAAAGTATTTTCATGCCTGTTGGAAAGAATTAGCATTAAAAAAAGAAAGAAAAGGCTCGGATACATGCAAATCATACTGAACTTGGCCAAAGGTATTAAAACGAGTAGCAGAGTTTCTTCTAAGTTACCTACTTGCAGACGGCAGAGAAACACCCACCAGCAGCATGATGCCCCGCTGGGAAAGGCATGCGGCTTCCAGTGCAGTGATGGGAAACGCGGAGAGGCAACGGGAGGACCAAAAAAGTCTGTGTTTATACCCATAAAAAGCATAGCCCGTGGTTCGCTGCTCATGCCTGAGCTGGGAAAATGAGGCTGTAAAACTCTCCAAGGCGGGGAGTGGCATAGAAACGAAGGGGCTCCCCTTTAGCAAAGGATGTCAAGTTTGGTCCTTGGCTTTGAGGACGTTTCTGTCCCAGCAGCGCAACTCAGGGCCGACTGGACCGCGATGGCTGCAGCAACACGGGCCGGGCGCAGAGCTCGGTGAGGCTGGAGGCGAGGGCTGGACCTCCTCCGCCGCGACGCTGGAGGACAACAGCCCTGGGGAGCGCGTGTTGGGGGGAGATCTGCTTTGGCTGGCCGGACGCGCCAGCCATCGGCGAGTCCTGACGTCGGTATGGAAGAGCCGTACGTTTCGTCCTGGCGGTCGTCCCCTTTGGAGGACGTCCTCTCTGTCCATCACACCTGAGAGGGGACGGCCGAGGTTCCCTCAGCGCCGGGGCGAAGGAGCCGAGCCCTTCCCCGCAACTGCTCCCCACCTTCCTTCTCCGCGTCCGCGCTCTCGAGAGGTCGGGTATTACACCACCGTGGTGACACGGGGATTCTTGAGTGGTTAAAAAGCATAGCACGTCACTAATGTTTAAAAAAGATTGGTCCAGCTTTTATAAAATATAAAGTATTCAACACGATCACGTTTACGTGTCCTTTGACAAGAAAAAGGTCGACGTTCATCGTCCAGAGGCGGTCGGCAAGCCCAGACCTCAACGCATCCCACCGCGCCGACGGACCCTCCGTCACGGCCTCCATCGCCGAGGCATCGGCTTTCAGTCGTCTCTGCGTAACGCGCCCCGGGGCCAACCATCACGTCTGCGTGGCCGCGGCCTCTTGCCCGGGGCCGCGTTTACTCGGGAGCGTCCCACCCTGGCCCGCTCGGTCCGTCAGCCGCAAGCCGAGGTGGTCAAGGCCGTCCGGCTCGTCCGTGCCGTGGCCGGGGGCTGGCAGGTCCTCCCGGCTCTCGGCCAGGCCGTCCTGGCCCTCCAGGTCGCTCACCTGGCCCTCCCCGAACTCCAGGATGGTTGGCAAGTTGCCTTGCTTGGGGCAGCGCTTCTTCAGGCTGACCAAGAAGGGCTGCGGCAAGGAGAAGATGTCCACGTTGTTGCCGAGGTCGATCCAAGTGACGCTGGGGAACTTCTTGGGGTCCTTGAGGGCTTCGGTGAGGTCCCGCAGGACGGCCTTGGTGAGCCGGTTGCCGTTGAGGGAGAGGGTGGTGAGGCGGGGCAGGGCGCCCAGCGCCGGCAGCAGCTGCAGCAGCATCTCGTCCGTCAGCTCGGTGAAGCACAGCTCCACCGTGTCGACGTGGGCCGCGCTGTGCTGCAGGTACGCCGTGACGCGCTCCAGGTCCTTCGGCGACAGCGCGATGCCCGACAGGTCCACCGTGTTGTCCGGCGGCTTCCCCATCAGCACCGCTTTCAAGCTGCGGAGAAGGAAAACAGCGGAGACGTTAGCGCGGGGCGGTCGGCCGCGCTCGCCGGCGCGCTCCGGGCAGCCTTCGGAGGCGGCAGGAACGCCGGGTATTTGGATGAGACCTTCAGCCGACGGCAACGGATGGCGCAACGGGGGCAGAGGGACACGGGCAGGCTGGTTTCCAGCTGGAAGGTGCCCAGCACCACATATAGCCCAGCCAAATCCATAACTCAAAGAGGGCACGTCCTCTTTTTCCGTGCCTGGGCTGAACAGAGTACTCCACTGCTTTTAAAGGTGCAAAAAAAAAAAAAAAGCGAGGAAAGCCCTTGGTTAGACGGACGGGAGCTGTGGCTTCCTGCCGCCGCCGGTATTGAGTGCTGTAACGCTCTTCACGCTGACGACTACAAAAGTCTTTTAGCAGGAGGACACGCTTTGGGGGATGCTGAGGCCCCGAGCCAGGAAGAGTTCAGCCCACGACAGCAAACCCGGCACCGACACCTCCGGCCTAGGGGAGCTGACCTGGCATTTCCAGCGTTGGCCCTATCACGTCCCTTCAGCCCAGCTGCTGAGACGAGCGCTGCAGAAACAGGCTTAGATGAGTAAATGAACCCTCACGACGGCCCTGCAGAGCCTCCTCGGCTGGAGCTAAGGGGGAGTTTCACAGGTCACGTTACCTCCCAGAGCAGATCGAGACCATACCTGCAATCAGGGCCTGTCACCGGACTTTTGGCTAATGAATTATTCTGAGCGAATGAGGCTGAAAGAGCCTTTGCATGAGCAACTTTGCAGAGTGGAAGGAAAGGAAAGTCTTCCTCCTTCTGAACAAAAACCCAATTTAAAACCACCAAAGCTTTTTTGTTGTTGTCTGGGCAATACCCAATGTCACCCCTGGGCTGCAATGAGTTTGCTTTGCCACCTAATTTACTGCAATCCAAGGAGTTAAATTCCTACAGTTCTTATTGAAATCAAACCCCCAAAAAAGGGTGGGATTTACTTTCCAAAAAGCATCATCACCAGAATAAAGTTCCTAAATAACCATAGGAAGGCTGAAACTGCGGGGTTGCTTTTTGCTCTGCCGGAGCCCAGCAGTTTCCCGCAAGCCCTTTACTCAGCGCCCGTGTGCATCAGGTTCCCGCGCGCCCGCGGGCAATCTCCCAAAATATTTGTCTCCTGCTCAGTGAAGTATTTTCTACCGTGCCCAAATCCCGAGACGCCTCTGCTACACCCCGCTTTTCCCGGGACCCGAGGAGCTCAGCGACGCGCGGCAGGAGACGGGAGGAGGAGGAACGAAACACGGGGTGTCTTGCAGAAACGGCACTTGTCGTTGGGTCGCCGCACGCTCCTACCTAGGAGGATGGTTCAGATACTGAGAAACAACATCTTATCCCTCGGGGGACAAAAAACACATACAAAAAGAAAAAAAATACGGCAAATTGTTCCTGCGGGCGTGCTCTCCTTCCCTAGAGAGCGGCACCGATGGGCTGCGTTGCACAAGCAGCCTTTCCAGCCCGGCGAGCTGAGGTCTGTATCAAACACCGGGGAAATCTCCGAAATCGCTGGGTCAGAGCGACCCTGCTCTGGCGGTGGTGATGGTGGGATTTCTTGCTGTCTTGCTCAATCTGTCCCCCGGGGAAAAACAAGCAAACAACCCCAAACCATGATTTAATAAAAATAGTTCTGTGCTGAAGCAGCTCATGGAAATGAGGAGGATATTATGTTGACAAAGAGCTGTAAAAAATGTTATCCCTGACATCAGTTTTTCCACAGAACAGCCCCAAATCGCAATAGGAAGATCCTACCACTAAACAGACCCCTAGGACTTTTAGCAGAGCATCAGCTACACCCGCCTGGTTTCAGCCCCACATGCTGCAGGGACAGTCCACAGGGGAAGACACCGACTTGTCCCCAGTTGGAATCACTATGTTGGTTTTGACTGGTGTAATAACCGGACTGCGTATAAAACCATGCCCTAAACCCCGATAATCCCAGCAAAAAACTGTTAGATAGTTCCACATTTGGGGAATTTAGCTTTTCCACTTTTTTCCCCGTCACCCTGACAGACCAAGCTGCTAAGATACCCAGTGCTACAGCGCAGCGGGAGCGCGCGATGCAAATAACAGCGCTCGCATCGGGAACCTGTGAGCCAGGGCTGGAGTTTTACTGCTGGGCTTCACCAAATCGGCGTCAAGATACTCCTGTGAGTCTGAAAGCTTCTCTGGCATGGCAAGGATGCCGGCATTGTACGCTCACAACTTGTTTTGGGGGTTAATAAAAGGTAAAGGATTGGGGTAAAAGGCTTGTCCTGAAATTCTGGCGCTCTCAGTGCAAAGACAGCCTTGCATCGCTTTTTCAGAGCTCCTACTTCTGCCTCGGACGCCGACTGTCAAACACCAGAATAGATATTTTGGAAATGGAGGGAAGGAATATAAACATATCCAGCAAATGCATGTACTCTGGTAGCGATAATGTCGACAAAAGGATGAAGCTCCCCCAGCCTCAAAGGAGGAACTGAGCCAAGAAAATGTAATTATTTAGCTTAAAGGAGATAAATAAATAGGAATGTGACTGAGATGTATATAATAATAATGAATAATAAGGAGAAGATGAGACTAGACTGCTCTTTCCTATCCTCCCTAATGCATGAGCCAAGGGACACCACCGGCGTTGCGGGACTCGGCTCCCGGGAAGCAAAGCCAAGCTGTGGGGGCACAGGGCTCGCCGAGCCTCCCGGTTCCCACCGCCGGATGGGATGGGACGGGACCACGAGCTGCTCCCAAGGTAACATCAAAAAAATCTCTTTACTGCCTTCATGACGCCGCCTGGTTTGCTTCTTTCTTTCTTTTGTTAAAAAAGAGCCATCAAAATCTGGGAGACAAACGCAGACCAAGCCCAAACCAGAACCGGGGTGGCCGAATTCTCCATGGTTTGGGGACACTTCTGCGCTCCAGCGCCGGAGCTCCAGCCTACCTCCCGCGGCCAGTGTCACTGTGGGTCTTGCTCATCCCTTCCGCACCCCTTTGCCACCGGGATTATCCAACAGGCCGCTCCAGCCTCTCCTTCGCTGCCCCAGAAGGGTTTAGGGGATCATTAACCGGGCAGATTCACTGTTTCTCACAGCCTTCAGAAATGCATAGCCTGGAAAGGTTTCACTCCTCGCCTTAGAGATTTGGGCTAAAGTGGTTTTTTAAACACATGCATATAAACGCACGCAACTTTAAAGCGCCTTTTGAGCTTACCAATAAACACATAAGAAATTCCTAAGTCTTTACTGTGAAGAGGGAAAGCAGCAGTGGGGATTAGCTATCTTGGCCTCCTCTTGTTCCAAGCTGCTCGGCGGTTTTGCTGAGGTCTGCGGTTTCCACTCGGGAAAGCCTGGTCATTCCCGCTGGCAACTGCCCGTCTTGGAGCAGACCCCGGAGCCTGGAGCTCATCGTTTCTTGGGGTTTGCTCCTAACTTTGGCGCTGATGTGTGACACCAAAGTTAACTTTAATTTCTCCATCTATTAAATGATTGTGGCTGCTGGGAGGGGACAGCAGGACCGACCAGGCTCACCCGACACCCCTGAACAGGGTCACTAGAAAGGCAGCGACCTGTAACCACCGCTGGGACGCGGGGACACGAACCCCTGGAGAAGGTCCAGTGGCAAGGCTCAACCAAGCAGAAAGTCTGGGAGAGCCCAAAAGAGCAGCCGTCCCTGGGGCCAAGCTTTTGCCAGAAAACTGGTCTTCCCTTCAGCTTCGGCAAGTCTGCGAGCGCAAGGTTACTGCTGCAGCATCGTTTCATTGCATCTCGGTGGCACTTCGGAGAAGACCCCAATTAAACTGTAAACAACGAGACTGAAAAAATCTCAATATATGTCTCATACATGTATATATCTCAATATATATAGTCAATTTGGAAAATGAAATTGAGCTATCCAAAGAAGCAGCTTGATAAATACCTCCAGCAGGGATAAGGAAGGAGAGGAGCTGCTTTCACCTGCATGCCCTACCGCAGCTCCTCGGCACGGTCCAGAGCCAACGAGGCGGGATTCAAACCTTCCGTAAAACTACGGTCTTACTCTACGGGAGAAGCAGCACTTGCGCGCTGTACGAAAGTGTTTTCTCAGAGATTCTTCCCATCAACTTGGTTTTAATTTCCTGCTACACAAAATTCAAAACATAAGCATTTGGGATTCATCAAAATGCTTTGCTATAATTATAATTCATTGCCTTATTATTTTAAATATCCTGTTGTTGGAGTACTCCATTTTCTCCCCTCAGTTCCCACCCCCCCAAATGAAACGTATTTATACACTCCTCCTTACGAAACATTTTCCTCTCAAGGAACCTGCAGCATCCTATGGAGAAACTGTGCTGGCACATTCCCAAGCAACTCCGCTCCGGCGTAATCAGAAACGGCAGCTGAGGCCCCATTAATAACATGCATTTGCAGGAAAGGCAATTTGCACGAGTGCCAACAGAAAACCAATCAAGAATTTAAAAGAAAACAACACTTTGGGATTGCTGCTGCTGTAAATGACTTCCTGGAAGCCAGTTTGACCAGAATAAGAATTTATTCAAGTTTGCATGAAAACAAACAATAGGAACATTTTCTTGAAACCCTAGCACAGGAAAAAAAAAGCTCTTGGAAACGGACTCGTATGCTTGAGTATATTAAAAATACCCAAATAACTCTTGGCTCTACATGAGCAACTCCCCACGATGGAGGAAGGAAGCAATCGCGCTTTGCCGTCCGGCAGCCCGTGGTGTTTTATTCTGCCCAGCAGCTGCCTCTCACCGACCGCGACGGGCTGCAGATCTGCCCCTCGCATTGCCAAAAGCCAGAAGAGCCCAGGAAAAGCTCGTGAACGGCAAGCGTGAACCCGGGAAGCGCTTCACCGAAGGCCTGAGCTCTGCACGCTGCGGAGTCTGTTTGCGTTTCCCTGTTGCTTTAAATAGACTAAATTCCATTGATGCAAAGGGAAAGAAAACAGCATTTTTGTTTTGGGGGGGAAGGGAGGGAAACTTCAACTCTGATCCTCCAGCCCTGTTTTCTCAGCAGAAAACAGCCCAGGGAAGGAAAACAATCCAAACCAAACCCCTCTCCCCACTGCTTTTCCCGCAATTAGGGAGCGAGCAGGTGCCAAATTGGGTGTCCTGGGTTTGGCTTCCCCTAAACTGTGTATTTTGTTGGAGCAGGGCAACAAATAACACTACAAACCCTCCTCCAGTCCCGCTTTCTGAGGGCGGCGGTTCTGCCCCGTTTGGGACCGATGGCGGGGGCAGTCCCGGCGCGGCCGCGGTCCGGGGCGGGCAGCGCGGGGACCGAGCGATGCTGCGGGACCGGTGCGAGCGGAGCCACGTGCCCATCACCTTCACCACGAGCCACTCGGACCCGCCGGATTAGCAAAGAGATGCCGCTCCGGAGAAGAGGGAGCCCTTCTGGGTCCCAGCACCGCGCAGCTCCGGGCTTCGCCGCCGGCCGCCCCGCAGCCCCATTTCCGAGGATAGACCGAAACGAGTGCCGCAACGGGGCGGAAAAGCCCACGGCGGGGAGCGGCAGAGCAGCGGCGTGCGAGGGCACAGCGGCGAACAGAAGTCAGTATTTTATGGGTTTAACAGCAAGAAGCTCCGCAGAAGGCAGCTTTCAGCGCGGCCAGGATGGGAGGTGGTGCTCCTCCACCTGGGCAAGCGTGCCAGATGTTCGACAGCTGGAGCAAACCCGCTTGGGCTCAGCTCTGCGGCCGTCCCCGAGGGTTTGGAGCCGGGGCGGGTGCTTGGTAACCCCAAACTAGGGCAGGGGAGGCACGTGCCAGCCCTCCGCCGCGGAAGGGGAGACCCGAGAACTGCCCGACATGTGCACGAGCTCAGGAGCATCTCCCCGCTCCGGACGGGCGCCGCGCTCACAAGCGCTCCGGGCTGGCACCCAGGGGCAGGGATCGGTAATTAAAGACAGAGCGGCACTAAACGCTACTTGGAAATTTTTCATTCTCGAGAATTCCTTGTCTTTCGGGCTCTAAAGAGCTCCCTGCTGCTGCGTCGGCCTAACTTTAATTACGCCCTAACGGGATGCCAGCGGATGCTTGTTTCCGATGCTAATTAAGACAAAAAAAGAAAAAAAAGAGGGGAAAGTGGAGCCTGTGCTCGGGGCCGTCCCGGGGTTCCTCGTGCTGGGCTGCAACCTCCATCAAACCGGCTGAGCGGCACCCGGTACCTCCCGGAGAGGGACCAGGCTCCCCGCGAGCACTAGCAAACACCTGGATACGGACCACAGCTCTGCTGTCCGGGGTTAAAAAAAGCAAAGAAGCCCCCAAACCCCCAGATCTATGCAAAAAGCAGCGTCCCTTCCCTGGATGGCCGCGGGAAAGGGGAAGCCGCCGTCCCCCCCCCCCCCCGCAGCACCGCCGCGTCCCGCTGCCGGGCGGGCGCCGGGCCCCCTCCCCGAGCACCACGCGGACGGCACCCGCCGCGGGGCCGCGGGACTCACCAGGCCTGGGGCTTCCTCCGGGCGAGGCCGTGGCGCCGCCACTGCGAGTGGGGGCTCAGGTGGTAGGTGAGCTGCCGGCAGAGCTTCTCCATGGCCCCCAGCGCGTCCCCCTCCTGCGGAGACAAGGGGAGCCCGGTGAGGGGGCTGCCACGAGCAACGGCTGGTGGGGGGGAAACTAACGCGGACACTTTCGGGATTTTCCTCCGGAAATTTTTGCTCCTAGAAGCGAAACGAAACACGAAGACCGGCCCATGAACCGCCGCAACGTGCCTTGTTTGAAGGTCGCGGTGATGCTCGTGCACCAAGACATCGAGTCCTGCAAAATGTTCACCTTCGCCTCTCTGGCTGGCTCTCTTGGACATGACAAGCAGGGATTAACCTGGCCTAAATATCATCATCATCATCATTATTAATTATTATTAATATTATTATTATTATTTATTAATAATAATAAAGTCAGGGTGTGAGGGTTTGTGGAAGCTGCCTGGTTTTATGAAGCTGCTGCATCAGGAAACAGGAGGAGGGGGAAAAACCCCACAAGAAGGGAGGGAAAGCCTGGAATAGGGGCTCGGCTCCGGGTGGGATCGAGCTGGACGGGCACGTCAGTGGGAGCCGCGTGGCTCCGGCGCTCCTTCCCCCCGAGCCCAGCCTGTGCTCCGCCGCGGGGAGACCTGGTGGCTGCTCTGCTCAGGGCACCCGGGAGGCTCAGCCCCTCCAGCCAGCGCAGGGAAAACCCTAAAAGCACGCTTTATTGCATATTTTCTACTGGAAGACCTGCAAACACATTGCAGCCCTGCTTTAATTAAAGGCTCAGTACGCCTTGGCGAGACGCGTAACGTTTGCTCTCCGCCTGCAACGCCTCCCTCCACGGCGACGAGAAACCGCCTCGGATTTCTACACCCACCCGAAGTCGTAGCTCCTGCAATTTCTCTTTGCGTCTGAGAGCTGTTTGATCCCTTTCAAATAAAGGGAACCAAAATAATTTGCCATAAAGCAAAGAGGGGGGAGAGAAGCCAGGGAAAAACGCCTTAGGGAGAGCATCGATCACCGCGCAGCTGGCAGCGGTGCTCTCCCGAGAGCCGAAACAGGGGGGAATCGCCTCATCGGTGCTTTGTGCAGCTGCGGTTCGGCTGCAGAGTAAAAGCTACGTCCTGAGATTAGTCTTTGGAGCCACGGGGCTGATATTTACAGCTATTATCTTGCTTTTCCTCCCCAGATCAGTATTTGCACTCAGGACCCCATGCTCTGGCTGCTGCAAGTCCTGCGAAAATCAGACAGGACCGTAGGACTCGCCGCAAGCTGCTTGTTGCCGCCAGCTTTCATTTAACCTATTTTATTCGGATGTTTCCTTAGCACTGCCGGCCCCGGAGGCAAGCTCTGTGCGGAGGGACGGAGCGACGACCACGGACTCGAAACGGGCAGGGCTCGAGGCCCGCAGGCGCCCGGGAGCGGGAGAGGAGCTGCCGAGCCCCCCTCGGCGACGCGCAGAAAGCAGCCGGCGCGGGGTGCAAAGCACCTTCCCGGGCGGCATCGCCCATCCGCTGTGCATCGCCAGGGCAATCCCGGGGGATGCTCCCGAAATGGCACAGCTTGGACTAAAATACCTAAATATCTATATCTTGGCCTTTTACATCCTTTCCCATAGGGCGAAACATCTTTCTCCAGGCTCCCAGCCGCCCTGCGACCGCAAGCCCAGCCCGGCAGCGCGGGGAGCACCGCGGGGACGCGGGCGCCGGGGCCAACCGCCACGCAAAATAGGTCAACGCTGATGATTAAAGAGCCACGACAAGAATCCACGCTGGACGCAGCAGGGCAGCGGCCCAAATTAGAGCAATTCGCCGCTGTCCCAAGCCAGAGGAGGGCACAGGGTTTTGCTCGCGTTATTACACAGTCCCCCATCGCTGTCACTTGCAATCAGCCTCCAGGCAGGAAAATCTGCTGTATTGCAAATCTTAATGCACAAAAAGTCCCAGACCACCCTCCAAAACCATGCTTTCCACTTAATTAAGCTTGCTTTTTTTTTTTTCCCCCCCCCTTAACTTTTTGAACTCGTATCTTCTCTTTCTGGATGCTGCAGGATTCGCAGGCTGGGAACAGACAATGTTTAAAAACACGAACATAAGGGCAGTGTTTACTCCCGGCCCCGAAGAGCCGCTGCCAGGAATATCTGAACAAGGAGGAATAGCTCCAACACGGGCTCGCGGCGAGCCCCGGCCCCGCACATCACCCCGTCGGGCAGCCGCAGACCCCGCGGCCACCGCGCTCCCTCTCCGCAAAACCCCGGAGACCTCGGGACAGCAGGAGGAGTCGGGAAGAGAGGCTGTTTCCGAGGATTTGAGGCCGAGTCTCCAGCGAGGCACGCCGGCACGGCAGCCGGCCGCCGGGGAAGCTCGCCGTGCTCGAGCCCGTTCGGGGCAGAAACAGCGAGTTGGACCCATTTTCATTTATTTTTATTAATCTGGATGCTGGCGACCGTGCTTAATTCCCGAGCCACCTGCGCGCACGGGCGGCTCGAGCGCGGCCCCGCTGGAGTCCCCGGGCTCTGCCCCGGCGCCGGCCCTGGCGTTTCACAGCAGCCAGCGCTGCCAAATTTCTGCTGCCTTCCCTTTCGACGCAATCACGGGGAGCTGAAGTCATCTAATGGGTCTCTGGTTTTCTCGCTTTTTTTTTTTTTTTTTTTTTTTTTGCTGCTGTCACTGCCGTGGCTGCAATCGCTGCCTGCAGGCATCAGCGCCGCGGCCCCCCCCGAGCCGGCGCCAGCCCGGTGCCCCCGCAGCCGCGCGGGGTTTCCTCCTGCGAGCAGCGTGCGCCGTGTTTTCACAGCTCCCGCACCGCCGTTTTAGGCCGTTTTAACTCAAATCAGCAGGAAAACCCGACAATGCTAATAGAGGCGATGCCAGGCGTCTCCGATCTGGGTGAGCGACGCTGCTCGCATCGGAAATCCCGCTCCCTTCCTTCGAGCTTGCTGGAAAATAGCCTTTAGCCTCAAAAACTCCCTCCTGAATGAGGGGCAGAGGAAGAAGTCGCTGTCTGAAACGGTGTGAATAAAAGGCAAAGAAAAAGATGGCTCTGGGTTTCTGGGTTTGGGCGTTTTTTGAGGTCTTCTATCAAGCATTAAACTAATCTTGGATAAAAGCACACAGAAAGTAAAACTCCCCGTCCAGCACGCAACGCTTCTGCGTGGGAAGCAGCATTTTGGAGATCCTGCTATAAGTAAGAGTGGGAACCGCTTCGCAGCGGCCCGGTGCCGCCTGTGCTGCCCCGCGTGCGAGAACCGCCGGCCGTTCGCACCCCGCACAGCCCAGGGTTAAAGCGGAAACAGATGATGAGGTTATCTGCGCTGCAGATGCGGAGCATCCCGTAGGATTTTCCCAGCCCAGCCAGGCTCCTGGGGAGTCTGCGGCTCCGCTGCACGGCACCAGATCCCGTGGGAAGAAAGCCTCGTCCCGGCTTGCCGTGTGCTGGGGAGAGCAGGAACGCCCCGGGGACGTCGCTGCGGATATTCGCACGCGGCAGCGCGGCTCTCAGACCCCCGCCGCGGCCCCCGGGAGCCCCATGGCACGCAGCAGAGCCTGGGAACGGAGACGGCGACGCCGGCACCAGCCCCGTCCTGGTCCCGAACACGGGAAAGCGGCGGAGAAACTCCTCAGCGCGTCCCAGGGAGTCCTGCCTGTTAAACCATCCCTCTCTGCCCAGCCAGGCTGCCAGCAGACCATTCGCGTGCTGAAAATCCACACGCACGCGAGCGGGGCTGGAAATAGGTATTAAAACATCCATCCAAGCGCACGAGCCACTCGGGGCAAAACCTGACGCCAGCTCCTCCTTGCACCCATTTCGCAGGTGCTCTGCAACGCCCAAGGCAAATAAACAGCGCTCCCGAGAGCGGGCAGGGAATCGATACGCTGCCTTCCTCAGCAGTAAATTATGTTCTGATTAAAAGCTAAATGAGCTGAACTCAAATGTCAATTACCGTCAGAAAACATCAATAAAACATGTTGGTGCTGTTCACTGAGGGACCTGCTTCTCGATCCGCCGTTTCCCCACGGGACACTCGCTTGACTCGATCGGAGAGGCCGCAGTGCCGGCCCGGCAGCGGGACCCACCACGTCACCCCAGACGGGGGGACGAAACCTGCCTCCGCCACCCCTCGCTGTCGACTGCGTGGCCCACGGCCGCCCTGGGGGACATCCGTGTCCCCAGCTGCTCTGTGTCCCCACCAGCCTCCTGCCACCGGCAGCGTTGAGACACGGGAGAAGCTTTTCTGCTGGGGACAAGAGCAGCGGGAGGCCCAGAGGGATGTGCTGGCCGGGCTTCCCCAGGCAGGGCTGCTCCTCCACGTTTGACTCGTCCGCACCAAGAAAAGGTCTGAAAGGAGAAATCTAATTCCACCATCCCGGGAAAGCCCAGATCTTCAAGGGAGATACCAGATAGCCAGAAAGGTGGTCACTCCATCACACCGCCTCCAGGGAGGGAAAACAAAGCCATGAAGCGGTTAAGAGCAGACCAGCCCCACGCAGAAACGCGCCCAAAAAATCAGTGTCCTGCGCAAGTAGGGTCCAGGCACTCCATCCTACTGCCCTGGCACCAGTACTGGGGACGAACACAGACTTAGTCATCTTTTATAAGCTGTTATGCTTCAAATATAGTTGATCTTCCTGACGTTTTAATGGATTTTTTTTAAAGGAAAGGACCTTCCCCGTGTTTCTGGATCAAGAAGTGTGGCTAGATAAGGGCTGCACCCTGCCACTTCCCCACTGAAGCCAGTGAGGTGCATTTTTTTCTTTTCTTTTTTTTAAAGAAAAATAAATGACAGCAGAAGGGCGCCGCAGACGAGACTTGGATTAACCGGCAGCCACACATAGGCTCAGGCGGGCTGATGGCCTGGGAGCAAGTCCCTCAAGTCCCAGGGGTGCGAGTGCCCACGTCAGCGACCAGACGCCCCGGCTGCCCCTTGCCCTCGTGCCCGGAGAGGCGGGCAGCCCCATCCTCCTCTTGCCGGCTTTTTTCCCCTCCTCCCTGAGGTTCTCCAGCCTCGAATCTGCCAGTAGTGATATCATCAAAGCTCCTCTAGACCTCGCCATTATTCAATTTTAACCTTAATGTAAAAAAAAACCTGTGAAGAAGAAACCCTCGGTGCAATTTTCCCGTTTCCAAAGCACTCTGCTCAGCTTCGGCTCACACACAACGGCTGGAAAGACACCGTGTCTCGTTCTGCAGAGACAACACGAGCAGAGGGCACGACATATTAAGCCGGGAAAGAACGAGAGTCGTCATTAGCGGAGTCTGAGCTTCACAGTCCGCTTCGTACTGCGGGATGCATTAATGTATTGCAGATGTCTTAAATACCCATAAAGAGTGATCTTCCCACTCGGAGCACGACTGGCAAAAAAAAGGAGCATTAATACAGAATATAATTGATTTAGACAGTTGAATCACCGTTATCCCCTTTGCTTTCATATCAGGTATTGGGGGGCTCAGAGGTTTTTGCATTCATAAATCAGCTTCCTTTTATGATGTTTCTTAGAGCGAAGAACAAATAACACTTAGTGCTCCCACAGCACTTGGTGTCTGAAATCTGCCGAGTGCTTTGCAAAAAGAGGCACCGGGGCCGCTTCCCTCGCGCGACTAAGAGCAAAGGAGGGAGCGGCGAGGCTCGGCCAGGCAACGCGCTTGCCCGTCAGGCTGGTGCCCGAGCGGCCCTGCCATCGCTGCACAGCACGAGCATCAGCTTGGGCGGCTCCGTAATTTAACGTGCCGTCGGCAACTTGGAATGATACCTCAAATCCAAGATCGAGTAGTAATGCACACGGTGGAAGAGGAGGATTACGCGCCCGGTTTGGGGGTGACAGCACAGAGCGGGTGCTCACGGCATCCCGATTCTCTTCACCCCGCGTAAATCCAGATTATTCATCCTGTGTCTCAGCCACAGGTCACAGCCCAGTAAATAAGAGGCAAAATGTTCATTTTAGTTTCAACGCAGCTCCATCAGAAATAACAGGGTTTAAAAAATGCAGGACATAACCCAACAGCAGCTGTGAGTTAAATCCCTCTGCCACAGAGCTGAGAAAGGATTAGAAATACATTAGTTCATCCAGGTCACAATAGCCAGTTTTTCTTTACGTGCTTTCTCTTGCCTTTGCGGGTGACAATTTATATACCCGAAACCACTCTGCAAACCTGACCAATGCAGAGCGCAGGCGGGAAGAAAGGCATCCGAGCCAGGGCTGCAGGTAAGCACGTATTTCTCAAATGACACAAAAGTGAACACGGAAACAGATCTTCGCCCTACCCAGAGCTACACGGGCAAAACCGATTCTGCTCCCAGCACCAGCACATCGCCTTTCCAGCTAAACCAACCGCTCAGATCGGAGACGTGCAGATTAACAGAGCCACAATCTCCCTTTGGGTTTCTCCTCGGCAGCCAGAGGAGCATCCAGCCTCGGGCTGGTCCGGAGACCTGGGCACGCGCCCGGGACGGCACGAGCTGCTGCCGCCGGGGAAGCCAGCAGCCTTGCCCAGGGCTTCCCTCCCTCTGCTCGCCCTCGCTCGGCCCAACGCTTATCCCACGTTCAGCGAGTCCTCGGACGGCAGGAAACCCTGACTCACTCGCTATCGCGGTCCTCAGGCATCCACACACGTGGCTTCGCTCTGCGGGAAAAGAAACCCTTCTCCTTTTCCAATAATTTACGGCCAGAGATTCCTGCTGGCAAAAAGAGCTGGAACTTTTTGCAGGGGCCCTTTGCTCCTTAGGCGGCTGTTTTTGGCTCCTTGTCTCTCCGGGAACGGGTGGAAAACGCGGCTCAGTGCCGGGAGGATCCCGCGTAGGAAATGCCGGACGGCCGCGGGTACCGCTCGACACCACGTTCCCGTGCAACGGCAGCTTTTATTTGACGCGAGACCATCCCCGCGGGGAGCAACGCCGCACGCGGCAGCGCGAGGCGGGCGGCTGCTCCAGCACGATGCTGCCGATGCTCCCGGGGACGCTGCGCTGGCGCGACGGGCACCTCCGGCCCTTCGGGGCCCGGGGCAGTCGCGAGACCACAGCTTGGCTGAACTGCGTTACACTAGAGACGGGACCGAATCCAAACCCTGACTTCCAAATGAGCTGGAAAAAGTTTTGCACTTGGCTCCTCGAGCGAAAGTCACCCGAACGCGAGCGCCTCCGGAGACGCTGGGATCTGGCCGGGGATCGGAGCGACGCAGCTCCGGCCGTTACACTAAATACTCTGACGTCCAAATAAAAACTCACCCCAGCGGTTTCTGGGCTCGGGCTCGTTCGAGGCGCCCCAGGCTCAGCCAGCGCGAGCTGAATTTCTTGCCCCGCTGCTGGTTTGAATTTACGCCCTGGAAGAAGCCTCCGCCGAGCGGCGCGGAGCCGGGACGCGCTCCCGGAGCCGGCCAACGTTTCCTGGCCCCGCGCAGCGGTACGTGTTCACCCGAGCTTGGAAAAACTCCTCAAATTTTATTTCGGCTCAGAGGAGAGGCCGAGAGGTCACCTTTAAGCGAAGGGTGGTATAAACAGAGGCTGAATGGAAAGAGTAACGTAAAGAAAGCCTGAGAAATGCTGTCTCTGGGTGAGGGGGAGGGCGCGAGACCCCCGTGCTTTCCTGCCAAGGCACAAAATGGGCATGGAAAAACTGCGGCTCGCCTGTTGCAATGGGGTTCCTGAAAAATTTCCTACGGCAAGGCTCTTCGTCCTGGAAAAGCAGGGAAACGCGCTGCTCCCGGGGCACAGCCGCAGGGTCCAGATCGGCCCCTTCTTCAGCCCTGGCTTTGTCACCCCTCGCGTGCACCCGTCACGGACGGTGGCTGCTCGCAGGGGGACCGTGCAACCTGGCAGCGCTGGCAGCGAGGGACCGCGGCTCCGGGGAGCCCGTCCGCAGCACAGCACCGACACGGCTGCTCCGGCCAGTGCAAGCCTGGAGCGGGCACCGAGGGGAGCGCCGGGGCGTCCGGCTCGCAGCAGAGGAGCTGCGGTGCTGCACGGGCTGCGCTCGCGTTGCTTGGGTTTGCTAATGCGTGTTTTTATCGCGTGCAACCTCCACGGTTAGAAGCCCACAACTCAGCATTGCGTCTATACTCTTACGCTGGCATTAGCTTCTTTTGCAGCACTTAGCCGAAACGCGCAGGGCGACGTGCGAAAGCAGGTATCCGGCTGCAGAGCACTTCCACGTCGCACCAGCGGCCCCCGGTTATTTTTGCAGCGAGCAGCCTTGGCCGCGGCTCCCCGCTCGTCTCGCAGGGCGAAACGTGGAAGAGAAACCAGCTTAGTCACAGCGGCTTGGAGACGGGCAGCTCCAGAGGGGGAATGGGGCCTCTCGCGCTGGAAACACGCCTGTCAAAATAGGTTTCTCTAGTTTCTCATCCCATCGCCCGGTGGGGGAGGAGAGAAGAAAGAATTTCTTCTCCGTAAGAAAAGAAATATATTGATATCATTGGGGCCACATCAGTGCCACAGCCCGGTACCCCGCTGGCGCTGGCCCTGCTCCGTGCGGGAGCAAACCGCAAAGCCCGGCCCGCGTCGGCACTACCGCAACCACCAGCAGCCCGTGGTTCACCGGCTATTCCCGCTCCCGAACAGGGTTCCGGCTCAGTGCCGGCGGGAGGGAAGCCTCCTCTGCAGTCACCCGGGGCAGAGGCAATGTCCCACGAGCGTGGCCGGTGACCAAATCGGTGCTGGTGCGGATCCTCCTTGCCTAACACGTGGCCTGGAAAGCTGTCCCCTTCGAACAGAGGTGCACCCGACCTCCAAGCGGGGCCGGAGCCAAGCGCAGGTTATGGGAGCGGGACGATGCCCGCTTTGCTCAAAGCTATCTGCTCAGCAGCTCTGGGGACCCAGACAGCAAGTTCAAGGGGTGCCACGGGGCTCCCACGCTCCCAGGGGACTTGTTGCAATGGAGACGTCCTGCCAGCGAGCTCTGCAAAGCTCTGGGCTTTCCGGAAAACATCATCCAGCTTCTCCCTAAAATTCACGCCACTTGCTTTAAATGCTACCTTAATTCCTGACAAGCGATGTGCAGAGGAGAAAAACACAGCCGTGACATGCAAACCTTCGGCTCCTCCACGCTCTGATCCGGGCCCAGACAAGGTGAAACATGGACAGAAACGTCCCTCGAGAAGGAAAGGCAGCGACGGCTGTTTGAGGGGAGCAGAGCGAGCACATGCTGCCTTGCTCGCCCTGCAGCCCGCGCGGTACCCGGGGAAGCAGGCAGCCTCCTCTGAAAGGGATATTGCAGATTTAAGCAACCCAGCTCGCCGGGACCACCGCCCCGGAGCACCTCACGCCCGCGGAGCAGAGCTCTGCTCTCCTCCCAGAATTACAGGTAGGGAACGGCAGCACGGGACAACCAAGGGGTCAAAACTCCCCAGAGAAATGATGCCACCTCCGTGTCCCGTGGACACCTTTTAGCAGCTATCGGTCTCCGGTTTTACGCCCTCTTCCTCTCCACCCAGCGTGTTTTGAGAGGTCAGACATCTCCTACCTTCCTCAGCCTACACCACCCGCTGAATCGGACATCGGTGACTTGTAAAATGAAACCCTGGGGAAAGAAAATGCCCTCATTATGCAAGCAGCCCGTGGCCACAGTACAAAGTCACATTTTCACGGCAGAGAGCCAGCGCGGGACGTTCAAAAGCCCTTATCCTGCTACAGTTGCCGCCGAGCACGTGGGGCCAAGGGGTGAAAGACCCACACGTGTGGGGGGCTGCGCCTGCGGAGCAACCCGCTCCTGCCAGAGCCCGGGCGCACCGAGGAGCGGAGCGCTTTCGGGAATCCGGCCTTGAAGGCACGGCCAAGGACTCTCTCATGGTTTGGGTCACGATGAATGTTGCACAAGGCGGAGGAAGAGGCTGTTATCCTCGCACGGTAGGGACTGCTCCTGACGGTGCAAGGTCTTTAACGCAGCAAACGGGAGAGAAAACAAAAAGCGGCCGAAAGCAGAAAGAATTTGCAAAACAAAGCGCTGAGACCCAAAGTACTAACACTAAGGGAATGTCACTAGGGCAGCTGGAAACGCTGATATCATGCAATTGAACCACCACCTCCGCGCAGGCCCTCTCTGCTCAAAGGATGTACAACCCCCGCACTAACCTGGACGTGTTTTCTCTGGCGCTCGAAGGGAAGCTCCCCATCCCAGCGCAGCTCTTTTTCCCCAAAACAGGCCAGTTATGGCGGTGTAACGGGGCAATGGTACCTACCGGTTTGGGGCAGTGGATGTATCTAGCAAGGCTGATGATCAAGTCATGGGTGATTGGATCCACCAGGTTTCGAAAGCTGGCGTACCGATAGAGGACATCATCCAGGGAGGTCGACTCCATTCCTAAGTCCTGTGGGAAACAGGGTAGAGGGGCAATGTTAGTTATGCTGCAAAACCCAGCTGCCAGTGTGGTTCTTCAAACTACCCCGCATTGGTGGTCTCTACCAAGAAGCCAAGAAGAAAGCGATCCTTCCCTCCACCCAATACAAGGAAAAATCAAAGATGACTCCAGCAAACGTGACAGCCTGACCAGTGAGAAGCTGGGCCTGGAGAACCCAATGGTAGGGCTCTGCGGCTGCTCCGCATGGAGAAGAAGGAAGGAGCCTAAAATTGCGGCACGGGAAGCAGGAGGATAAGCCGGGGGGTTGTGGGGATAGCAAAGTGCTGGAGTCAACTGGCTGGGGACGGGGTGGAGGCTCTGCCGTTGGAGACTGGACAAGGATGCGTCAGGAACAGCTTAGACCGAGCTGATCCTGCCTTGGGGATGTACTAGACCTCTTGAGCTCCCTTCCAAGACTATTTTCTAAGATTTTCAATCCTTAGACATAATAATTTGAGGAATTTTGGCACCAGACTCATTCCATGAAACACATTAGTGCACAAGGAAGAGGAGGGGAAGGGTTATATACAGTGTACGCCGTTCGCTCTGAGTAATTTATCTCTACCGTTCCTCGTTCCTCAGCAGCAACCGATTAGGGGATACAAGCGTGCTCCTCCCAACCCGAACGAAGCCCACCAGCCACCCAGCCGGGACAACCCTCGCGAGAGCCTGCTCGCACCAGGAGACGTGCCTCGCGGTCCCTGTCCTGCCCCGCGCTCCAGGAGCTCTGGGTTAATGCTCCGGCCCTGCCGGACTGCGTCAGCTCGAGCATGGCATCTCATCCCTCTTTTAACGTTCAACTATCCACTAAAAATCAGCCAGCGATGAATATCTTCTACGAGAAGCTCCACTAGGTGTGAGGAACACGGCTGCTGGTCTCCTGCAAACAGCCACGCCGGGGACACAGGCTCGTCCACAACCGCGTGAAACGTCCAGTCCTCCTCCCACAGAGCTGGTGGCATCTGGCACGAGGAATTTCGTGATGTTTGAAAAAATACACAGCTCTGCGTGTGAAAATGTTTGCAGGCTATGGCCAGGAAACTTCCACGGAAACCTGCTTGCATCCGTACTTTCCGCCTTCAGCAAAACAACGCATTTTGCTGCAATTTCGTTTGGTGGAGACGCTCCGACCATCTCGCAGGAGCGCACAAGTGAGGAGCCCTCCAGGCAGCAAGAGGGCTGAACGTGGGGCAGAAACCCTCGCGGGTCCGGGATGCTCGTACTCCCCTCTGGTGCTGCTCCTGCCCCCACAACCTGCCCCGCGTCCTCCAAAAGCATCAGCTCATCGAGACGGCTCCGTTTCCAACCTGACCTCTACACATCCCATTCCTGCTGCTCCCAAAATAGATGCATTTATCGAAGAAGCATTTCAAAGCCTTCAAACACTTCCCAGCTCCCAAAAGGCATTTCCGGAGCACCAGTGGACAGCTGGAGAGGGGACATCCCACGGGAGGGCACAAACGTCGGAAACGGCCTCAGCAAAACCCGCCAGAGCCCTCGGCATCCCGCTCGCTACCAACGCCCGGCAGATACCAGGAGCAAGGAAGCGGGGAACCTGCCCCAGGGCCGAGGAAGGGGCACTGGGCCTTTTTGGCTTTCACATCAGAGCATCCGTGCACTTAAGAGCCCCAGGAAACAAAGCCGGAGCAGCTCCTCTGGCAGAGCCCAAGGCTCAAAGCAGCTGAATTTTGTCAGAACCGGAGCAAAGAGATCAGCCGTCAACACGCAGCCCCATAAAAAAAGCTGTGTGCTGTCTCACAAGAGATGCTAACAGGCTTATGTTAAAGCTTAAACTCCAGCAAGCCTCCGTGCAAGACTGGATGTCTGCTGGAATGAATTACCCCGGGTCACAGGGCAATTCAACCGGGTAACGGCGGCACCGCGCTTCACGATCGCTTGACCTCAAAGGCAAAGCCCCACTTGTGCCAACCGGCCGGGCCCGAAACGCGGCCACGCGCTGCTCCCGCGAGCGAGACCTGTGCAGCGGATGGCTCCCCGTGCCAACGGCAGGGTCGGAAAACCAAGCTGGGGCCCATCCGGCAACGGATTCAAGGCTGGAAAGGACTGAGCCGCAAAAAAAAGACGGAAGCTGCAGGTGAGGAGGAAAGGAGCAACGCCAGGAACCTGCATCAAGGTGGACACGGGCAGCGCTCTGGTCCTCTTCTTGGAGGAAACCAGGGGTCTGCAGAGGGAAAATCCGGGAGGTGAGGACCCCGAGGGCTGGCTGCTCTAGCGCTGAGCTAGGGAAAGCGAAACATAAGTTATTTATAGGATGCTGGTACTAGCAAGGTGCTATTTGACCATATGGGAGTCTCGGTCTGGCTAAGTGACTTAATATTAAAAAAAAATCTAAAAGCGTCAGACACACAGCAAAGCGCTGGGACGATTTTATACACAACCATCTTGCAAAAAGCAACCCTTCCCGGCTCTCTCTTTACATATCGTCTCTACTAATAACTTGTTCTTTACTGATCATTTTGCACTTCTGCAGGACGTGTCACGTGAGGACATCGGAGCATGGCCCAAACGCCGGCGGCATTTATCGCTGCAAGAATCACACTGAGAAATGACTTAACAGGAAGGCATCACACATCGCCCTTACGGGGCCGGGTAGCGCGGCGGGGCGGGACGTCGTGCCCTGCCCACGGGAGACGGAGCCCGGCTCCAGCCTGCGCGACGGCCCAGGCAAGGCGGCCCCGGACCCCCGGCAGAAACGCGGGTTTTGCCCCTGCGGGTAGGGCTGGATATAGCTGCTGCGGCAGGAAACCGAAAATAAACACACCGAGAAGGCGGCAGCTTCACATGGTTAAAAAAATAAGATAAAAGATGATCACAGGCTTAAGTAAGCCTCCTTGCACGTGTAACACGGGGGTAAAGACCAGGCTGACGGCAGGCAGAAAAGAACAGAAATGCAATTCAGGAGTTCCAACCTCCAAAAATGAACCATTTAGGATCCCGGTGAGATCCAGCTTCCTACTGACAGCCGCACATGCAATTTGCTGATAATTAACATTAAAAGCTCCCTTTCGCCTGGCCCTGGTGCTTTAATTCAGCAAACGCAAGCAAATAGCACCTGCAGCGAACCAAAGCTGGTCCGATGCTCAGAGATGCTCCAGTGCTAATAAGCTGCTCATGGGAAGGCAAATCCTTTGTCAGGACCGACGCCCCGGGACCTTGGAAAGGCGGAAAATGATCATCTTCTCTTAAAAAAAAATCTGTTCCTCCTTAAGGAAGGGTCTTGTGCCTTGTGCCCGAAACCAGGCAGCCACTTTGAGTGCAAAACCTGCCAGGAAAGGGCAGCTCCGGCCTGGGACCTGGCAGAAATCGCCCCCGCCCAAAGCGGGGATGAGGCAGTTAAAAAAATAAATAAATAAAATAAAGTTAAAAGTGTGGGGGGTTGCTTTCCCTGGATGGGAACACCAAAAAAAAGCCCTACAACAACAAAGCCAAACAGACACAGAAACCCATCAGTCAGTGCTCCGACTGACTGCAGACATACCTAGCTTAAAAAATAAAGCAGCTCTACCCGGTTACGATCTATCCCATGGCGTCTGCCAAGTTGGCATTAAAAAAAAGAAAAAAAAACAGCAAAAGAAGACTTACAAACTCAGTGCAGAGATGCAGCAACGAGCTGGCTGCGTGAGCTGCAGGCCCTGGGAGCAGCACGGCGAGCCCACCGGGGCTGCTCAGCAGCGTGTGGTTTTAATTAGCCCGGACGAACCAGCTCGTTTGCTGAAGACAGTCTTCCCGCCCGAGGATTTTGGCACCGCAGAGGTCCTGGGCGATCCTGCAGACCCAGGCGTGCTCTGCGCCTTAGGCTCTTTTGCAAGAGCAAAATAAAAAAACACAAAAAAAACCCTCCAAAAACCAGAGGAATGGAAAGCAGTGGGAGCCCGCTGCAGCCCGGGAGCCCCGTCCCGGAGCTTCCCGCAGCAGGACCCGCGGGAACCGCTCGGGCCGGGGGGAAGCTCCTCACCGAGGGCAGCGGGAGCCGGGGCCGAGCGAGGAGCGACTGCGCTCAAATCCTCCCGTCCAGACACCTCGGGCAGGGGGATCCCCACCATCCCCCCTCTCAGGGAGGGCAATAATGCTCCTAGCAGCAAGCTGGATTTGGCCCACGGTCATTAGCATCGTGCTGTCGCGAGAGCCGATTTCGGGGCGAGCGAGGAGCCATCCTGCACACGCAGCTTTGGACGCTCCAGCATCTTTCAGGATCAAGCCAGGCTTAACATCTTGCCTCCTCCCTGTAAGCACATCAAAAACTTGACCATTCTCTCTTATGCTCAAATTAAAATGTAGAATCAATAACTCTGAGACTTTCCCTCTGCTTCTCCGTCCTGGGACAGTTCACATGTTTCGCGGGAGCCATTCCCACCTCCCTCCTGCTGCACATTTTTTTATGCCCAAACGTCTTTCTCAGCTGCTCCCTCCGCCTCTGCCGCGCCAGCGCTGTCTCTTCCCACCACACGCAATATTTTAAAGCCGCTCAAGGCTGAACCTCGTTCGAGGCCAAGCGATGAGCTCATGCGCGATTTAATAACCTCGCGCCCATCCGTGCTGTCAGCAGCAAACTGCAAATCTCGGACTCGGGAGGAGACGCCCAGCGCCTGGCCCCGTCCCCGGGTTTCTCGGCAGCAGTCCCTCGCCCCGGGGACCTTCGCCCGGGCAGCACCTCGCAGGCAGGCCCGCGTGATTCCTCTTGCCAGATTGGATTTCTTCTGGGAATTCACCCGACTTGTCTCGAGGCCGAGAGGAAGCCTTCGGCCTCCCCAGGAGGAGTCTTCTGCAAAGGCAGCGATGCAAAGGTATGGGGTGTAAAAAACAAAACAAAAAACCATGAGGAATGAGACATTTAGATCCAGCAGCAGGAGAAGCAATGCCTCTCCGTGCAGCCCGCAGAGGAAGCTCCCCAGACACGGCAATTAAAGGCCTCCGAGAATACAATTATTTTGGAGAAAACATCAGCAGCAGCAACAGGGCTCACGCAGCACCTATGGAGCAAGAAGGAGCCCGGGGAGAGGCTGAACTCCGCGGGTTGGCTGGCCGGACGGCCCGGACCTGAGGCTGCCGCAGAGCTCGCAGATGCTCACGCCAGACGCATCTCTCCTCCTCCTCCTCACCGGTTCGATAAGCGGTTCGCGCCCCTGCAGCCGGCTCGGGCTGCACAGACTCAGCGAGACGGGCTACGGGCAGAGATGCGCTGCCGCCATCCGGATCCCAGCCAAGGGCGGAGGAGGGATTGCGGACGGACGCGCCGCGCTCGCTTCGGCCACGGGGCAAATGCAGTTCCCCCGCGGGAACGTGGCCGGGCCCCGCTGACGGCCTCCACCGGGAAAGCGCCTGCGCGGGGTTAACGGCAGCGGAGGGCCCCGGCCGCCCACCCCGCCTCGACCTGCACAGCGAGTGGGGGTCAGGGAGCCCGACCCCCGGCTTCGAGCGATTTGAGCAATTTGGGTCCCTCGCTGCCTTTAACAGGAGCATTCGTCTTCGCGAGGAGCTGCCCAAGCGTTCTCCCCGCGTCCCCTCCGGCCGGCAGCAGCTGCCGCATCCCGGTTTCCCGCTGCACCCGCTGCCGGGGCTGCGGCTCCAGCGACCCTGCTGCCGGCCGGTGCCACCCGGAGCCCACCACCGTACGTGGCTAAAACCCAAAACACCAAAAAACTAGCATCACCTCTGCCCGTGCCGCTGGAGCGCCCATGAACCACCCTGGGTGAAGCGGCAGGAGGAAACGCGGCGAGGTTCATCGAGCATCTGCCCTGTCCTCCTGCGTCTGCTCCAGAGACCTGCGCCCAAAAAGGGGAGGACGAGAACTGAGCTGCGGCACGCGGACGGACAGACGGACGCTCCGCAGCTGTTCCAGATGTTCCACAGCTGTCCAGCACCCAGCTGGGGCCTCGACGAGGACCGTGGGAGAAGCCGGGTTTGCCGGAGCCGAGGTCTGGCTTACGTTGGACAACCAACGTCCACGGGCAAGAGAACCGGCCCCGTTGCCCCCCGCGCCGGGGAGGCCCCCACCCCCTGGCCAGCAGCTGCCCCGTGCCGCCAGGCTCGGGCGCTTCGGGATCCCTCAAAGCGGAGAGGTGCTACGATGAAACCTGAGGTCCTACCGACACAGGCTTCAGTGAAAATAACCGCAACGGGTCCCGGCTCGGCTCTGCCGAAGCAGCTCATTCGAGGGAGGGAATTTAAGACATCGCTGGGAGAGAGGAAAACGTTCAATTAACTCTCTAAACTGGCTGCCCCAAAGCGACGGGAATATCACCAAAGCATCACTTCAAGGAGCAAATTGCAGCTAACTCCAATAAAAACACATCGAGCTCCCCCTGCCCCCGTTTATACCGCAGCAGGAGTCGGGAGAAGATACGGGAAAGGGCTCGGACAGATTTCAGCAAAGGGAAGAGCCACCGACAGCAACGCAAGCAAATAAATAAATAAATAAATAAATGCATACATATATATATACATGAATACATCTCGCACGCTCACCCAAGACCCGTGCTCGCCGTGCGGCAGAAGGGAGCACAGTCCCGGCCCCGCGCTAGCACATGGGTGAGGTCCCCGGTCCCGGTTCACGGTCACCCAAAGTCGGGGTGCACAAGCCTGCGCCTAAGCGTGACTTGCGTCGTGGTGGCCAGCGAGGCAACGTGACCTGCCAGGGGTTTCCCAGGGGCAACTGGAGTGATTTACTGCTTAAAACCCCTCTGCTGTGCTTCACTCCAGAGCCTGGCTGCATCCCGCTGCCAGGAGATGCGTGTTACAGCTCCTGCAGCGTAAAACCTCACCGGGAACAAGAGACAGAGCACAAGGAAAGGGGCAGAAATAAAGGTTCCCGCAGACCCCGGCGGCTTGCAACAGCGGCCGCGGAGCAACAGCAATTAACGGGGACAACGGGATGCAAGTCCCGCATCCCGGTTAATCTCGAGCACGGACAAAGCTCCATTAACACAGCAGAGCCTCGTGATGGGACTCGGAGCGACGGCAAAGCAATACGCAATGCTGGAATAACCGACGCTTTGCATGATAATCCTGGCAGCCGTAACAACGTAGGTTTGTACAGAGGCACGTCCGGGACGACGGCAGGCCGCCGGCAGGGCCGCTCCTCCCGGCGCGGGGAGCGACCGCAGCGGCACGAAAGCCCGGCGAGCCCGAGCGGAGGCAGCGGGGCCGAGTCCTGCACTTCGGCTCCTGAACCGCCACACGGTCGTGGGCAAAACCACTTAACTTCTCCTCATCTTCCTCATCCGTGCTCCTGGCGATGGTCTCCTCTAGAACAGCGGGGGATCGGGAGGCAGCGGGAGCTGAACGCGCGCCCTGAGCATCGGCCTCGCCTGCAGCCCGCGCTCTGCCTCGCGGCCACCTCTGCGAGCGCCTTCCGCTGCGAGGCCACAATTCGGCCTTCCTCCTCCTCCTCCTCCTCCTCCTCCGGGATGTTTTCCCTTACGCTTGCCAAGGCAGAAACCACTCGAATACCTGGTTAACGCTAAGCACGTGTTTAAGTCCCACCGAAGCCGGAGAGCTTTGGTTAACGGCGCGGAGCAGAGGGTTTTCCCGCGCCCGGCTGCTCCGAGCCCCAGGGACCCCGGGAGCGCGGCGCCGGGACCCACGCGCGGACGGACCGAGCCCGGCCACGTTTCCCCAGCAAAAGCAGCCGGCCCAGCTGCTTCGCCGCCTCGAACCCGCAGCCGGCACCCGCCGGGGCTCGCGGGCCACCTCGGGGCCACCAAGTGCCACCGCACGGCAGGTCACCCCAAGCGCCGCGTCAGCAAACGACACACATCCAGTCTTGGGACAGTTTCTTCCCCCCAGGAAACGCCAGGGAATCCCGCTCGAAGGACGGGCTCCTTTTGCAAGATGTTAAACAAGGAGCAAAACCTCGCTTTATTCCCCAGGATGCCCCCGGCTGGTCCCACATCCGCGGTGATGAGCGGAGGGGGTCGGAAAACTCCGGCGAGAGGGGACAGGAGGACCCCAGCGACTCGGGAGACCCTCGTCTGGGGGCGGACACGAGGGTTTGGCTGCGCGTTGGCTACCAAAGCCACCAGCGTGATGCAAGCGGCACTTTAATCCTCCCGCCTGGTTACGCTGAAACCATCGCAGCATCTTTTAGGCTGCCGTAAATATGATTAGGGAGGAAGAGGTTGAGAGCTGTCGAGCTGCCTTCTCGACAACCTGCTGGGGATGGGGAAACCTCCTGGAAGTCCCCAAGCCCCACTCTGCTCGCACATCATCTTTCCGCATGTCCATAACACACATGAACTCAATTTATAGAGGTTTTTTTAAAGCTATTGCTGCGGATTGCACGTACAATGGATGAGGTTTTGAAGCACCCTTACAGCGCTAACCTGGCACGTTTTGGGTTTCCAAAAAAAAAAAAAGAAAAAAAGAAAGACAGAGGGAAAGGCAGAGCCGGCGGCCGGCCGGGTCGCTCGGGAATGGAGCAGGGCAGCATCGGAGGAGGGAGCGGCCGGCACCACGGGGACTTTGCACGCGGCGGGCGGCCGGGAAACGTCATTACCGGCCTTCGGGAGCCGGCGGCGGCAGCTCCGCGCGGTGACTTCGCCCCGCAGAAACGGCACCTCATCTCGGCCCTCTGCATCGCGTCAGGCCCCGCTGCTCGGCTGCGGCCTCGGCCGGCGGGAGGGCTGGCGGCCGGCACCGCCCCGGCTACGGGGAGCCTTCGATTTACACGGCCCGGCGGCAGCGGAAGAGAGCGCGCTGCAAAGGCATTCACTTTCACGTGCTCCTTCCAAATGAGCCATTTAAAGCAAGGACAAGCCGCACTCGCGCCCGAGGATGATGCCGCTCGCGCCGGCGAGTCGCTGCCGAAAGCCCGTAACCCCGAGAGACGGGGTCCCCGCGGGGCCCCCGGGGCAGCCCGACCCCCCGGCACCAGGGCAACACCTTCTCCTGCCAGCAGCTTCCCCGGCTTCAGTCCAACGACTGAGTCGAAGAAGCTGATGGATGAATCAGGAGCCCGAAGCAGAAACGCTTTTTTTCCCCCCTTTTCTGGTCTTTTTTTCCTCCAACCCACAAGCAGAAACGCATCAAGAAGGTAAAACCACCATAATCCTGACTGCGGTGACCAGAAACATAATCCATTGCATACAATTAGCAGTTTAGTTAATTGCTTGTCTAGTTTTAAGTGTAAAATGTTCTGAGAAGTTTACTGTGCCTCTACCGTGAGTCCAGCACACCTAGAGCTTTTATTTAACTAATAAAATCACGTTAAAACACTGGCTTTCCGCATTTTGAACTCGAGCTTTCATCTCCACGCAGCTCGACAGAAGCATAAAATAATTCACCCCCAAATTCACCATTTCCCGCAGAAACGGGGCACCCCGAGCCGAGGGCCACGCAGCCGCCCTCGCGCGGAAAAGGAGGCACCGGCTTGTGCCAGCCGACAGCCGGGGTCCCCGGACCCCAAAGCGCGGCACCGCTTGCTGTGCCGGGTCTCACCCTCCTCCGCAGGGCGAAACGCGGCAGCTCGAGCTGCACGAGCCCCCGTTTCGCTTCCTCCGCCGTTGCTGGGCGAGGGAATCGCTCCCTCCGCGCCTTCCCGGGGGGGTTGGACGCCCCGGCCCACGCGGCAGAGGTACCAACAGGACCCGGGTGCTGCTCGGATGCTTCTCTGCGGCGCCTCAGTGCATCCCCGGGGAGCCAGCAGAGGCGGCTCCGGAGCAGCCGGGGAATACAATAGAAAATAGAATAGAATAGAATAGAATAGAATAGAATAGAATAGAATAAAGACCCTGGTGTTTCTGAGTGCTCTGCCCACGCCTGCACCTTGCTGAAACGGCGGCGGCACAATTTGCCACCCGCCTCCCTCCCGGAGCATCCCGTCCTCCGGAGAAACCCGCATCCATCCCCTGCACCGGGGAGAGCTGCTCGGCCGCCGCAGCCCGCCTGGGCGGTTCGTTAATTAAGCAACGCTCGTTAGCACTCTGCCGCTGGGCGGTTTGGGACAGGGCTGAGAAATGACGCCTTGTGCAATAGTTGGCGGCGAGAGGAGGGGCGCAGCGGGCGGGCAGCGAGCGGGGACACGGGCCCGGCACAGCCACCGGCCGAGCCTCGGAGCGCCGCGCCGTGCCGCCGGGAGCGGGGAGGCGGCGACCACGCTCTGCCTGCACATCCGCTCCCCAGCAGCAGAGACGCTCCCAGGATCGACTATACCGACGGCGCCGGGATGTTTTAACCACTGAAATGCAAGAGTGCTTCCAAAAATAAATAAATAAAGTTAAAAAAAGTTAAAAAAGAAAGTGAGATGCTAGAAAATGCTAAAGTCTACTCCACACCTGCCATGCTGAGAAAAGGGATGGAGCAGCTCCCGACCCGGGACGCTGCCACCTGCCCCTCGCCCCGACGACGCTCCCGCGCCCCAACCGCGGCCCGAAGCCACAAGCCCCGCGCGGTGGCTGGGACCCGGCACTCCCTGGTTTGACGCCGCGAGATGTGCTTGATCGGCACGAGCTCTTCCGAAATGCCCGCTCCCCAGCGCGTCTCAGGCTGCAACAGGTCCCTCGCTCCCCCCAGTGCTTTAAAATTGAGATTTTGGGGGCCCTGGTAGAAAAACCTGCTCCAGCGAGCCCCTCTCGTGCTGTGGGTGCCGCAGCCATCGGCGAGCCCCGGGCTTCCCCCGGCTCCCGCCAGCTTTCCCGGGCACATTGGCAGCGGCGCTCGGCATCTCCGCGCTTTGGGAAAAGGGCACGTGCATTTGGGGGGAGAAAAGCACCTTATTTCACCAACGCGAGCAAGTCGCCGGAGAGAAAACGGGGGGAAACAGCAAGAAGCAGAACCCAACCACAAGAGGAGCAGGAGCAGGAGCAGGAGCAGGAGCAGGAGCAGGAGCAGGACCAGGACCAGGACCAGGAGCAGGAGCAGGAGCAGGAGCAGGAGCAGGAGCAGGACCAGGAGCAGGAGCAGGAGCAGGAGCAGGAGCAGGACCAGGAGCAGGAGCAGGAGCAGGAGCAGGAGCAGGAGCAGGAGCAGGAGCAGGAGCAGGACCGACACGCACAAGCGACCTGCTTGGCGATTCCCAGCACTTCGGTGGTTTTATCACCTCCCATCAGCACGACGGGGTAAGCGACAGTTTGCCGGGTGCCGGCCGCGGCCTCGCGCGGGTCCCGCTCCCGCGCAGGACTTTGGCCCAGCCCAGGCCGCCGCGCGCCCCACTCCGCGCGCGCCCCGCGAGCCGGACGAGCGGGGCCTCACCTGGCGCAGGCGCCGCAGCAGCTCCGTGGCCTCCTCCTGCCTGCCCTGCTTGGCCAGCAGCAGCAGGTCCTGCACCAGGCGCACGCGCCGCTGGTAGGGGGGCAGCCCGCCGCCGCCCCCCCCCCGGCCCAGCCGCTCGCCCGACTTGGCCACCAGGGAGGCGAGGAAGTCGCCGCGGTCGCGGGGGGCCAGGCGCTTGCGGGGCGCTGGCGGGGGGCTCTCGCCGGGGCCGCCCGGCCGGCAGCCCTTGGCGTGCCGCGTGCCCATGGCGCCCCGGCCGCGGGGGGCACGGGGGGGGCACGAAGGGGATGCGCTAAGGCAATGAGGGGGATGCACGGGGGGACGAGGCGGGGATGCAGAGAGGGGCTGGGGGGTGCACAGGGGGATTTGGGGGAGATGGGGGGGACTGGGGGTGCACAAGGGGGTCAGAGGATGCACAAGGGGGTCCGGGGGGGCACAGGGGGTGGAAGGAGGGTGCACAGGGGGGGTGCAGAGAGGGGCTGGGGGATGCCCAGAGGGATTTGGGGGGGCCTGGGGGTGCACGAGGGGGTCGGGGGGGTGCACAGGGGCTGGAAGGAGGGTGCACAGCAGGTGGGGGGGTGCAGGGGGGGAGTGGGGGGATGCACGGGGGGGGACTGGGGATGGAAGGAGGATGCACAGCGGGGGGGGGGGGGTGCAGGGGGGGCGGCGGGGCGGGCCGGCAGCCTAGCAGCGGGGGCGGCGGCGGGCGGCGGGGCCGCTGCGCTGCCGGCGGCGGCGGCGGCTCCGGCTCCGGGCGGCGGCGGCGGCGGCGGGGGGGGGGCCGGGTGCCGCGGCGCGGCCGCCCCCCTCCATGGCAGCGGCGGGGCCGCGGCTGCGGGTCGCTGCTCCTCACGGCAGCCGGCGGGCGGCGGGCGGCATCGCGGCGATGAGCGCGGCCGTGCTCAGCGCCGCAGAGCGGCGGCGGGGCCGCGGCGCGCCGCCCTCCAGCGAAGCGCCCCCGAGCCCCCCCGCAGCAGCCCTCGGCCTCCTCCTCCTCCTCCTCCTCCTCCTCCTCCGGGGGGGCTCCGGCCCGGGGGGGCCCCGGCGTCCGCGCCGCTGCCCCGGGGCGCAGCCACGACTTGGGGGCAACTGTTGCGCGGGGCGCGGCGGGGGCGGGCGGGCCGGGGCCGGGGGAGGGCCGGGGGCGGGCGCGGCGCTCCGAGGCAGGGCTTGCGGAGGAAGCGGCTGCCGGACGGGGCTCTTCCTTCCTCCGCCGCCCCCGGCACCGCGGGCTGCCCGGGCAGTTGCCCCGGGGCGGGGGGGGGAGATGCTGCCCCGGGGCTCGGCCGCTGCAGCCCCCCGAGGCGGCGTGGGGGTCCCGCGGGAGGGGCCGTTGTGCCGTGCATCACCGGGAGGGACCCCGGCACCCCGGGCGGTTCCTCTCGCTGTGCCCCGCAGCGATGCGGACCGGGCTGCGGAGCCGTGGACCTGCCGTTAGCGGTGTCCCCATCCGGCCCCGCGCTCCGGTACCGACCGCGATTATCTCCCGGATAAAACGCTCAGCTCTGCACCCGGCTTAGCTGCTCGCTAAGGCGCCCGGCTGAGCCCCCGCGGGCTGAGGCAGCCGGGGGCAGAGGCACCTGCAGGAGCCCCAGGCCTGGAGACCAGCTGGGGGCCGGGGGCTCCCTCCCTGCCGCTGCCCCCCGCCTGGCCGGGTCCCCCCCCGCCGCCCCCAGGCCCCCCGCGGCAGCTCAACCCCGCGGTGCAGAAACGCCGAAGGCTGCGACCCTCCTCGGCGCCTGCGACCCCCCTTTGCAGCTGTGTTAGAAGCAGCCCCAAAGCGACAAGCGCGAGGGTGCAAGTTCGCATCCTTTTTTCTGCGCATCAGCAACGCACGCACGGGTTTTGTTGCGCTGATGGATGAAAGGCAGCTTTCCTACGCGTGCGGGAGGCCGCGGGCCCACGTCGTCGCCTCCAAAACGCGGACGGCTGCCTGCTGCAGTGAGACGCGTGTGCCCGGGCCAGGAGGGCTGCGCGGGGTCCCCAGGTGCGTGGGGGGCTTGGTGCTGCCGTCCCGAGCCCTGCTGCGCCGGCTCCAAGACCCGCGCGTGCCCCAGCTGCACCTTACGCTCCTGCAATGAGTTAAAAGCTAAATTTCAGTGGTTCGGCTGCACCGGGTTAAGCCACGCGGGGAAAGGCACAGCCTCGCCGGCTGCTCCAGCCCTGAGGTCCCCTGGCCGTGCCGGCGTTTTGCCGCAGCGGCTGCTCTCGATCCCTCTGCGCGCTTTGGGCGCTCCAGGGAGACGCCAACATCTCTCCGCCTCTCGCCATCCGTCCAGCAGGCCAACGCGGATGCGCGTCGGTGGGAGACCCCCATCCCGCCGCGCCTGTGCCGCCGGGACGCCGACGGAGCAGGAAACCCCGCTTCCCGGCCAGAGGAGAGGGGACGCGGCCTGAGCCAGCGGCGCGGGGCAGAGCCACGGCCTGGCAAAGGAGCCGGCTTCGCATGGCAACCGCGGCTCTGAGTAAATAAATAAAACCAACCTTTGCACTTATGACACTGTCTGTCCGCAGGGCAGATAGTTTATCTGCTGTTCCCGAGCGGGTTTATTTATAGCACCCAGGACAAAGCCAGTAAAAAAACCCCAGCGCGGCGCGTGCTCCTGTTACACCGAAGCGAAGCGAGTTCAAACCGCTGCCCGGGCCGCGGGGTCGGATTCGCCAGCCACACGTGGCAGCAGCCCGCTTTCGCGCACACGCACAACTTTCCATGCGTGCCTCACCCGCCCCTGCGCCGAGAAACCCGACCCGGCTCCTCCGCGCCGGGACCGCCGGGCTCCTGCGGCTCAGCCCTGCGCTTCGGTCCTTGGACCGATGAAATACTCTGCAAAACTCATTACTGGCTCCTCAGCCAAGGATGCAGTTTTTTTCCTCGGTGCAGATGTGTGCAAACTGCAAATGATGGGATGTTTGTCCGAGGGAGTTTGCTTTCTTCGCTCCGTCCGTACGCCCGGGGATATCTCATGTCGAGGGGTGTTAGAGAAGTCCGCTGCTTTAAAAGGGAGCAATGCAGCTCACGAGACCGTGGAAGAGACCTTTTTCTCCTCTCCCACAAAACTCAGATTTAAGAATGTACTCATTTTCACACCAAAATGAAACTAAAACTTTTCAAAGCGTTACGCAGAGGCCAGGAAACGTCCATCCTACGCGAGTCAATGAGATGATGCAATAAGCTGGCACGGGGCAGATCCAAACGCAAATACCTGAAAACGGAGACAAACAGTTTTGATTCCTTGACAGCTCAGGTATTTGGACCCATCGCCAAATTTTTGGCTGCTTTTCACAGGTCTACACAGATATGTTTGGTCTCGAATCAGGCATAGATAAACCCGACTTCTGACTTCCAGGAAGGGCCGACTGTGTTCGCTGGAAGACCTGTATCCGTACAGCCACAAACGTACACGGCATGAGCGTTGCAGCACGCCTAAGGCAGAAAACCACTCTTTGATCTCGGGTTTTGGCCAGGACTCCCATCCTCAACTGGAAAATCCACTCTAGACAAGTGGTTACAAGTGGGATATTCAAAACTGGGATGTTTCCCAAAACACTTATAAATCAGTGTTTTGCAAGGCATCCTCACCAGCATGCCTGTGTTGAAGCCCTCTCCTGCCCCACGTCAGACATCTCACCACATCAAGCCCGGGGGTTTCTGACTTCTTGCTCACCCGGCAGGTTTTCGGGGCGGTTCTTGGCTGTTCAGCTCTGGGTCTAAAGCCCACAGTTACTGCTTCTCTAATAAGCAGAGCAAAAAAAGCCCAAATTCAAAGGACAGGTTTTAATTTTGCTCCTCAGGGTCCGCTCTCTATATTCAACCATTTCATCACCCCCAAAATCTGTTCCATGAGCCAGAGCTCCCGACCTTTGCCAGATGTGCCAGCCCCAAAGACCTCCTCCGCGGAGGCTGGAAGAGCATCGGGCCGCGCGGGGCTGCCCGGAGCCACCGCACTCGGGAGCACTCGGAGCACCAGCCGCCTCGTCCAGGTCTCTCCCCACATTCCAGGAAGTTCAAATCTGAGCTTTCTTTGGGACCAGTTTCCACTTCCACCTCTCATCAGATTAAAACCCTCTTGCTTTAGAGGGCTGTGGGTGATTGGCGATTTTTCCCCATAGGGACGGTGATCAGGATTAATTTTAAATGTCAGCATCAGCTTCGGGTTAGTGCTACGCGCTACATGACACGGACTAAGCTCAGTTAGAAATATTATTTTGAAGATGGCATTTAAAGGAATCCCAGCGTTAATGAGATTTCCCTGCCTGCTTAACGAACAGCCTGGCTTGGAGATGCCACCAAACCCAGCAAGGAGAGCGCAGCCGATCCCAGCGCAGGACCTCTGGGGAAAAGGCCAAATGGAGAAATGTGATTTTGAAGGAACAAAAGGCTATCCAGCTCCTCAGCCTTATTCAGTTCAGGTTCGACAAGGCGCAGCAGTGAGACAGCCTTGAAGGGCCTTGTGAAATGCAGCAAGATGTAACCACAGATGAACTAAACTCCAAGATAAGTGGGGCAATGTAATTATGAGAACCATTACATGCACTGAGAGATGTTTTGAAGGAGAAATGAAAGGATCTCACATAGAAGTAATTATGTTTCCTGGGGGCATGGATGAAGTTTTCCCATATTCACCTTTGTTTGAATTCATTCCCCCTGTTTGGCTTAAACTAGAAAAGGCAAGTGAAATAGAAATAGAAAAAAAAAAATCCCTTTCGTCATCCCCCACAGCAAAGGAGAACGCGACCTGAGCAGCCGCGGAAACATTGATGCAATATAGGGGGAAGCCTTCCTCCTCCTCCTCCTCTCTCTCACTGCTTGAAAGCTGATCTGACACTGAAGGTCTCATTAGCTGGAGAGCAGGCAGAGCGCTGACGGGGAGGATAAACCTCCTCCATCACTGATGTGCTTAAAATCCAGCCCGAAATGGCCAGCAGACGCTGCTGGGTGCCTCTCTGATGTGCATGTTATCATGTACCATCTATTTCCACTTCAATCACAGCCATCACTGGCGAGGCTACAGCTAAAGGCCAGCTTAATTGCAGGTCTTCGCCCACTCGTTAGCGAGCTGAAAGCAAGCGCTGCCTCGCCTGCAGAAATCCTCTGCATCTTCGGTTTTGGTAAAGGACTCGACACAAGGCAGATAATAGGGAAACTCGTCTGCGGACTCATCTTTCCCGGTACCAGCGCCGGCTTAACGCTGCCTCTGGAGCAGCGGCTTGGGCAGGCTGCCGTTAGCAACCTTCCTGCTGGCATTACAAAGTCCCCAGGTCCCTGAGAAGGAAAAGGAGCAAAGCCCCGGCTCCTCTGCCAGAGGGACGCGGGCCAGACGGGAAAACCAAGTGACACAGACTGCAGGCAGCAGCTGCATCAAAACCGGACGCTCTTCTCCGCGTCCGGGAGGAGCAGGGACCCAGCTGCCCCTCCTGCACGCGCGGGTACCAAACGCGCCCGGGTGCCGCCTCTCTGCTCCCCGCTTTCCCGGGCAAAACGCGCCCAGGCTCAAACCCGCGACCGGGGGGGACGGAAAAACGCTCGAGCTGCCGGACGCGATGCATCTTCCCCTCGTGCGATGGCTGCAGCTTTCCCCCACTCGGAGGTCCATTTGCTGTGTTTATAAAAGCCAGAGACTGTTTAGATGCTGCCCAAAAGTCGTTCGGCCTGAGGTCGCGGCTGCCGGAGCGCCTGGCTGAACCCGCCTCCGACGCCGTCTTGAAAACGTCCCGCTGCCTCCCTTTGCAAAAGGGGGAATCGCGGGGGCCGGGAGAGCTCTCGGTACGTCGGTCTGCAGGGAAGACTATTCCCTCGAGACACTTTACTGGCTAAAAAAAGGAGCACTTTGATTCAGAATCACCCTCTGGTGCTAGTCTGATTTGTCGCGGGGAAATTGCCAAGTCCAATGTAGGATCAGGACTCCAAACTCCCGGACCAGGCGCTTGGATTTCTCCCGACGCCTGCTTCATGCACCGCCACCGCCCCATCCCTCCACGGGGTTTCGGCGTTTAACTCGTTACTGCCACGCGCCGTTTCGAGGTCTTTGCACCGGGAGTGCCGCAGAGGCGCCCGGCCCGCGGGACTCCTCCGGCCGGAGCTAGCAGTCGCTGCTCGACTCACGCTCCTGATTACTTCCAAATGTTTCCCAGCATCTCGTCATGACACGAAAACGAACGTTTTGGCGCGGCAAGCTCAACCCGCCCCTGCTCCCCGAGCAGCGTAAACACCAACTCCGACCGCGGCCATCGCTCATCGCTCAAGTTTGCTTCATCAAAGCCGCTCTGCACGTGTCCCCGCATCGCACCCTCCACTTCTTTTCCATCCGGTGACTCCTCACGATTAAAGCTCGCTTGGCGGAGCTGCTCGGGGCCGTACGAAGCCGCTCAAGCGCTCCGGTTTCCTCGAGCGCGGGGTCTTCCCGCGGTGCAGGCGGCTGGGGCCGGCGGCTTCGGCGCTGGGGGTCGGAGGAGAGCGCGTTTACAGCCCGCGCTTGCGGGTTGATTTTATGGCTCTCCGGGTTTAAAACAAACAAAAAGGAGCAACCTAGGCTGTTGCCTGCTATTTGACAGGGCCTACAAGGAAAGTAAGTGCAGATGGGATGGAGAGGGCAACAAATAAATCCTCACGATTTCATCTCCCACCCGGACTGTGCACGTCCACCAGCCAGCGCGTCCCCGGCGAGCTGTGCTGTCAGCCGCCGCTTCACCTGGGGCGAAGGAGCTGTTGTCAGGGCACGCAAAAGAGCTGGAAATTTAGCCCAAAACTCTCAGTCGCGGGCAGCTCACCGCACGCCGCAGAGTGCAGAACGGTCTCGATTTAAGTGCAGAACGAAGCCTTGTCCTCCTGATTTTAACACTGTTAAAGCTGAAAGAAATTATATTCTTTTAGGCACCAGCAGGAGTAAGACCCACAGCACAGGCTGCCCCCAGATCTGAACTTTCCCCAAATTCAAAGCGAAGCTGTAATGCAGTCGGGATGCCATCTCCATCTGCAAAAAACCCTTCTGAGTGGAAATAGTTGAAGGTTTCTGCACAGGCAGTTCACATCTCTCGAGCGTGGGGTAAAACTGACCCGCAGCCAAGACTTCCTGGCCAGAGAGAAACTTAAACCATTGGTTTCTTTCCAACGTAGAGTAAAAAGTTGATACTTCAAAACCAATAATTATAAATCAAAGTTTTAATGTACTTAGGCAAGCGAAACTTTCTGATTTTGGAAACACTACTCCTTCTTATCAGTTCACTGTGTCACAGTGACGTGAAACCAGGCAGCTGGGATGGACGTGACACTCTGTTTTCCTTGAACACCACGTTTTCCCCTGCCTCCGATCTCCCCCGCGAGGGCCAGGCTCTCCGGCCGGATTGCATTCCTAGGGATCAGCCCGGGACGATGCCTCTTTCGGAGCTGACCTGCACTGCAGGAGGGACAAGCGTCCGGAAGCCTCGTCCGCAGGACAGGAGGGGGGATAAGCAGTCCCTCATCAGGCAATGCTCCAGCAGCAAAATTCAATTTCATTTCATTGAAATAATCAAACATTTTTGGGTCACTTCAGCAAAACACACTAATCCGAGTCAGGCTGACCTGATCCAGTATGATATATTCACTCTACACTCCCCTGGCAGAAAACGCAGACTTTCTTAAAGCCGATTTTTCCGAGCAATCCCGAGGGCTGGCTGTGGGCGCTGCCCTCCATCCCCTCCCGCGGCAGCGGGAGACCAGAGCGCCCAAGGGCTTTGCCAAGCCGAGCCCAATTTTAGGTCATACCAAAATGATGCATGCAGGCAATAAAATCACGGCACTCCTTTTTTTCCTCCCCCGAGGAGGTCTCCCACGGCGCAGACCCGTAAGCCAGCGCGCGGGTCCCGGCAACCCAGACTTACGCCAACCCTTTGCCCTGCGCTAGCCCATCCTCTCCCAAGGCCGGGGATGAACAAGGTCCCCATCGTGCCGTCCCCCTGCCCACGGCAGCGTCTCGAGGCAGCGGCGGTGCCGACGGCTCCTTGCAGCCCGCCCTCGGAAAGGTGCCAAGCGCGGGGTTTGCTCCCCTCCAGCTGCCCCAGGCGCCCGGCCGAGCTGCCCTGCCGCGTCCTGGAGCAAAACGGTCACCGGGAGCCGAGCGGGCTCCCAGCTGTGCTCCCTATGGCAGGACATTCGTAAATATTAGGCCAGTTCACATCATTAATTACACCAAAGGCAATAACAAGGGCGAGGTGGTTAATTAACCAGGAGGATAAAAGCACTGGCGAAGCCTTTTGCATAAAATCTTTGCTTCCCAGGAAGAGGGGGAGGGAAGAAACAGTCTGAAACATTCCTTGGGATGTCTAAATAATGCGGCCCAGATGGAAAAAGCGTTCACAAGAGAAGGATGTTACTGTGTGCTAAACACAGAACAACTGTGTGGGAACCCAGAGGGGCAGGAACCGGGGTGAAACAGCCGAGGCAGTGCAACGCGCGGCCTTCACACTGCAGGTGATACACACTCCTGTGGAATCAGAAAAGCAGCAGAAACTGCTCCTTTAATGGTTTTTAAACAACCCAAATAGGGTTATTTTTCTCATCATGGCAAGAGGAGGTAGGACAAGAAAATAACAGCACCAACCTTTCGAAGAAGGCAAACAGAAGGAAAGAAATTGCAGCTTCCTTAAGGAAAAAAGAAAAATCAGACTAAGCTAGGCTGATGCAGGTAGACAGCCCTCTACCCTTTGCACGTGGGAACGCCAAAAGTCTAGGGCTGAGATTTTCAAGATGAAGTTAGACATCTTGCATCCATTTTGGAGGGGAGTTGGGTTGTTTAGCCTCTTAAATCGGCTTCCAGAACGTCTCAACCTGGACATATTTGATCGTATCTCTCGTCAGTGCCCTTTGGTCTTTCGTGCCACCTCTCCAAGGCAACGTTCAGGAGTAAGATCAGTTTGCATAAGAGTCCCAGTCCTGCCGGAGCTCCCCGGACCTCGCTGCGTAACCATTTTGAAAAGAAATAACTAGCCGTGCAGGTGAGCAGCAAGCCAAAATTCACACCTGAAATCTGGCAAAAATTTAGAGGCTGTGCTGAAAAGCGTGGCTGTAATTTCCCTTCACTCCAGGGCTCCTCCCTGGACATCGCTCAACACCTCGGTGATACCGTGTGCAAGAGGAAAGCAAACGTGAAAGCGCCGTAGCATTGAGGAGAACAATGTTTTTAAATACAGTCCCTGGACTCACTCAGTCTCAGAGTCATTAAAAGCAATAACCGCCACCATTTACTAAAGTTAATACAGAAACCGTCACAAACCCGACCACCTGCGGTTCAGGCCTTCGTTATGCCGCCGCAGAGGCACCCGGCGCAGAGGTCATCCTTCAAACACGGCCCCAGGGCAGCAGCTCCTCCGCGGAGCGAACACGCTGCCGTGCCCAGAGCAGCGTTTCGGCCCAGCTCTCCGCCGCCACGGCAGCGTGACTCTGCCATCGGCACGGCCGAAGAGCCGTCCCGGCAAAGCTCTTCACCGACGCGGAGGCTGGGCTACTGTCAGTGACCATCAGCGGGGCACGAGCAGCCAGGACACCGAGAAGCTATTGCACTGGGAGATCATTGTAGACAGCCAGAGATTTTCTTCTGAATAACGAGCAAGCATTAACCCAGGAGAGGGACCACAACACGCTGCAGTTCTCAGCAACGTGGGCCTCAGCCCAGGGCTTGCTGAGAAACCTGCTGTAACCACCAGTGGACCTCTCAAGAGCAAGAGCCCCAAAACATGCAGCAAAGGGACAAATCGGAACAGATGAAGCTTATCCGCGTGCCAGATGGTAGCAGTCCGGACCAAATTCACAGGCCTCTTCCCTGCTTAGTCTTCTCAGCCCTAAGCTAGATAAAAGGCCACACTCCTCGAGCAAAGAGCTTACTTTCCTCAGTAAGTAGATGATGCTGTTAAATCTTGGAGAGCCAGAGGAATATTGCTAATCAGAGGAGGGGATGAGACATCCGAAGACCCAACTGTCTCAGATCTCAGACCTTGCACTAAATGTTCCCTATCTCACCCTTCTTCATAATTGAGTCAAATTAATAGATGGCCTGGGACAGTCTACACCCAGCTCTGAAACCAGAGTCTGAAGACAGCAACAACTCTTCAAAGCAATCCAGGGGATTGTGGCAGGTTCAGAGCCCCGAAATAACTCTTTTACCAATGTGTGTCCACATTTTCAGCCATTTCAGGCCCAGGTTTGTAAGGATATCCAGGCTCCCAAAAGCCAGAGAAAGCCCACCTATAGGCAACCCATGAGGGAAAGCCAAGCACTGGAGAGCCAACCACATACACCAGCTGAGCAGACTCGCCAGGTTGTCCTGTGTGTTCCCGTGGGAATGTCCTGGACATAAACAGGAGGAAAAACCCATGAAAGCAAGAGGAGAGCTTTGCTGTTGGGTCCCAGCTAGTCCCGGGCTTGCTGTCAGGATGGCTCTCAATATTACTAGTCGCATTTCTGCTCCCGAGGACGGAGCCGAAACCGGCTGTCTGGCAGCCGCAGATAAGTGATGAAGAGATGGATGTGGCGGGGTGGATCACTGGGGGGGCACAAGGGAAAGTTACGGGCCTGAAAGCCCTAAAAGACGCAAGAAGAAAGAGAAATCAAATCAAAGTTAAACGCTGCGGCTCTCCCTGGCTACCGCCTCCTCTGCTGCTTAACCCGGGAGTGCTTTGAATTCCGGCCGCTCCTGCAGAGACCGCGCCGAAACATCTCATTTCGGATTCAGTCCACAGCGCAGAGCAGCAAACACCCACAGCTTTAACCGGAGAAGTCCTGCCTTCCTTTCTGACAAACCCAGGGAGGTTTACAAACCTCACCCCCCCCCCCCAGAAGTCCTTCCTAAACATAACCTACCGTTTAATCAACACCGATATCGAGACTGCCACAGTCCTCCCTGCTGGGCGTATCGATCTTGTCCCAACCAGGGGCTCTCTCCATCTTCACAGCAAGAAGGGCGGAGAGGTTTTATCCCTGTTTTGCAGATGAAGAACTGAAGCACGAGGCAGATTGGAGCAAGAGGCAGAAACTGGGATGAGAAGCCTGGTTTCCAGAAGCCTAGGTCGGGCTCTCTGTCAGATTTACCCTTCCCTGCAGATATTCAGCTGAGCTTTTAGCTTTTCCAGAGCAGGAGAGTGGCTTCTTTTTTAATTTAAAAATCTAAACTGCAGAAATATGGCAATGCTTCTTACTCAGGGCTGCTTTATCTTAAGATACACCTAGCTTTGTAAGGCATTTCCTGACTACAAACAGCAGCCTTAAATTCTTCCTGAATAGCGGTTAGTCTCCCCACAATTTTTATTGTGTGTCAAGAATTTTAATAGAAATACATACAAAAACTAATCCCTCAGCACCAAAGCGACAAGACAGGCAAGATTTGTACAGGTGAGAAGTGCTACTGTTGTTGGGTTTTTTTTTTTTAAACACAGTCACAGTAAAACAACAGTTTTGGTGGCGAGGGAGAGCATAACAGCTCCCTGCCTCTGCTGAGAGCACCCGATCGCAGCTCAGAAATCCTCTTCCTCAGGCCCCGCATCGCAGCGGGGTGTCCTGGCTTGGGTGCTCGGCACCAGCGTTTCTCAAAGCCACGGCTGCCCAAGAAACCGTGAACCGGCCCGCTCCCATCTCACACGCAGCGCTTCACACCCCGTCCTCCTTTTCCTCTGTGTCAGTCCCTAAAATGCCCCTATTTACCGATGTCCCTATGGGTACAAGACAGATCCCTGGCTTCCCACAGTGAAGCGGATTTGTGGTTCACCCTCTGGTTTCAGCACCTCTGGAAGCGCAAGAAAGCAAATGAGGCTCCTCCAGCCCATCCTCGGCGGCTTCTCCCGGAAGGTGAAAACAAACAAACAAACTAAGCAAACACTTCCATTTGCCAGAAGGAAAAGCAATCCATACGCTCAGCGCGCTACTAATGGACAAGCTTGGGCGATGTGATGGATGGATAGTCATTTTTAATGGAGCTTTTCCCATTTCCAGGAATTAGTTAGCTCACAGGCATGTTGTGGGTTGCACGGCAGCTTTCTGAAACAGCGAAAAACCCAGACGCTTGTGGTTGAAGTGACCTATTTTGGATAAATGAACACAACAATGAACGAGGCACCGGCTCCCAGGCAGCGAGAGCAGCATGGATAAATGCTTTGCAAAAATATTTTTGCAACAAGGTACCATCTGGTTTTGCAATCGGTCCCAGCCCAGCTGGGAGGAGGAGGCAGCCGCTGGGACCGGCGTTACCGAGCGTCCCTAGAGGGGACGGGCTCCCGCCGGCCAGACCTCCTCGCCGGGCCGCCGGCTGCGCTCCCAGGCAGATGCAGCAGCCCTCGGAGACGTCACGCTTCCAGCGATCAGGAACATTTACGAGCCGCTCTCGGGAGGTCTGGCAGACAGCTTGTGCTACCAGCAAGCGTCACAAGGTTTCTGCCACCCCGAAGCTGTGCCACAGGCCCCGCATGGAGAGTGCCTGCTCCCTTTGCCAGGCTCCTCGCCCACCCGCAGCGGAGCTGTCTCCGTGCTAAGAGCCCCTGCGAAGGCGAGGCCGTGGCTGTGCACAAGCAGCTTTTGTAGATCCTCTCCTGAGATGCTCTCAGTGCAAAACACACTATCACCCTGGCCTACGCGTGGCAGCTTGCAGAGATCTGGAGGCACAAACATGTCCAAATCTCGCTGGCTCACGGGAAAAGGGGGCTCTGGTTCTCACAGCTCTGGGGTTTCTGATCCGCGAGGGCAACGCACGCAGCACGCCAGCTGCTCAAAGCCGTGGGAACCGCACACGTAGCGGGACTCAACACTGCCAGAGACCTCGGTTTCACCAAATTGCTGTTGCCTGTGATCATAACCAACAACCCTCTTGTTATGAAGCAGCTAACGCCTGTAAGCAAGCCTTCGCCAGACCTGTTCCCATCCCCTTCAGCTCCCAAAGGCTAATACTTTCCACACCTGAATAAAGACGACTCAGCTCTAACATGATGCAGTTAAGATAGTCTCATGACAGCCAGATCTGCGCAGCACCAGACGGGCTCAAGGGACTTAGGGATTGCGGGAGTGCAGCAGGGATCCCAGCGGCCGATGGTGGGGAGCGGCAGAAGCCATCCTCTGTGCAGCGCTCCTTCTCCCGGGGAGCACCGCCGCGGCCCCTGGAGCTCTCCGTCCCGTCATGACGGAGGTCTCGTTCACATCAGGGCGTAGCAGCCCGGACACATTTACTGGCCAGCTAAGAACTTCAGCTCAGATTGATCGATCTGCTGCCACGATGCCACAAACGGCTCAAGCAGAAATCTCCACGCTGCGGTAGCTGGTACCACGTTAACCCGAGATCCCCTTATTCATATATATATATATAGCTTGTATTTAGTCCTCCATTTTTCAGCAGTCCTGGCTCTGCTCAGATCCCAGGTTTGAGCAGATTTGGGGAAGCGCTTCCCCAAGGATTTGGGCTTCCGCCGGGTGACCGTCCCAAGGGGCTGCTTTCTGCGCCCGCGTGCTCTGCTCTCCCAGCCGAGGCGAAGCAGGCAACCGCAGGCAGCACTGTGCTCCAACAAGCCCTGGGTGCTGGAGGACTCCTTCCTTCGCTCAGCTCCAGCACAGCAGCTTTCAAGCTGCTCTGATTGACCCTGGGGTCTGAGCTCGCCTCCGGCTGTGCCCAGGCTCTGGGGAGATTAGAGCCGGTTTGTGCGCCAGGGTAACAGCTTCCCTCGGCACTACAGCCACTGGTTTATTTTATGCGTGCACAGTCATGCCCGGGCAACCGCTTGGTGGACAGAGCTTTTCTGCTGAAAAACTGCTTTATATTGTTCTAGCCTACGTCCTGCACAGAAAAAAGCCAGCAAGATATTAACCCCTGCAGAAGGGCCGCGTCGACACCACGAAGGCTGCGGTGCTCCAGCCGTGCTGGAATAGCTGGCACAGCACCGGCATGCCCGCGGCACGCTGCTGAGACGTCTCCTACGATGAAGGCTTCCTCCCGTTCTACAAAGCATTTTGTTCATGCACGATGAAGTGTCATAAATAATTACAAGCAGGCCGTGCTCCCGGAGCACCGAGTAAAGTGCGGTTTGCCAGGAATTCGCCTCCCTGACTTTGTTCTCCCGCTAGCAACCAGCGGGGACTTTGCACACGGCTGCTGTCATTAAAGCAAGATCCAACCCGGGCCAGGAAAGGGGAAGAGTTCCCTGAACCACCACGGCCAGGACACAGAGGGACTTGAGTTTCTTTAAAATAGGAGATGGGGGGAAGGCTCCAATCCTCAAAACAACAACGTAGTACGTAATTCCCATCGCCTTCTGGGCAAAGTTAGGCACTGAGCTGCCTTTGAGGAGCTGGGCCCTGGTCAAGTATTCAGCTCTTGCTGCGTGCAGGGGTGTGAGTCATCCTCCTGGAAACACTGCCTCTCTCCTCCTGACATCACGAGTATCGATTCGGGATTAAGAGGGACCGAGCGCCTGTTAGCCATCACCAGCGTCAAACCTGGGGGCTGATATTTATGACTGTCACAAGGGAGAAAAGGAAATATCTCCGCAAGTTCAACCGATAACGCGGACAGGCTTGTTTAAATACTTTGACTGACTTGTGCTCAGTGAGCATCCCAGTCTGGAATGGCAGAGAGCCGCAACTGCGACTTATTCTTCACAGATTTCCTGCTGTTACCTCTCCCCCTCCTCAAGCCGGGCCCAGGAAAAGCAGCCGACTTCCCGCACTCCCCCTGAGCGACTCTGGCTGTGGAGGGACCTGCGGGAACAAAACTGCGCCCCGGGACCAGGCTGTCTCCACCACGCCAGGCACATCCTAGGAGCTGCTTCTCTCCAACGCTCCCCTGGAGCGAGCAGCAGTTTGCAGGACCAGCTCTGAGCGCGGTAAAGCCTTCCCAGCCCTACGAGGCAGCCGGGGAACGCTGTGCGCCTGCTGCACGACAGAGTGGTTCATAATTAAGAGAGCACATCTGCGGCCTCAGATGCTGCCCACAGGATACCGTGCTCCTACCGCTAAGGCTGGGCGAGTTGTTTACTGAAAACACAGATGGAGATGAGGAGCCAGCGTGTCTTGCCAGGTAGGAGGCATTTGTCCTGCCGCAACGTTGCCCTGCTGCGCTCAGCCGCAGGCGGAGGAAGCCTGGCAGAGCTGGCTGCACTTTCTTGTGACAGCTCTCCCACGGAGAGGTCCTCACAGCTCTCCTTCCCCAGCGACCACCCCTTCTTGGGCTGGGCCCAGTGCGGGAGGAGACGCCACGGGGCTGGGCCTCAGCAGGAGGCAGGTAAAGTCAACCTTGCGGAAACCCCCCAGCTTCACGCCTGGAACTGAGCACGCTGCACACGTCCAGCACAAAACCTGGTGACGCACCACATCCAAAGCAGCGCGTTAACTCAGAGACCCCTTGGGAATAGCAGGGGAAAGGGCTGAAGACCTGCTTTTGTTCAAGCAATTTTCTGTCCCTTCCTACATGAAAAACCCTACTTTAGGGGTCAACCACCTTCGACAAAGGAAATATTTACCAGGGGAGGGATGGAAGCAGTCTACATTTGGACCACAGTCCCTGACGCTTGTTCAGGAGACGCAGCCACGATACCAGACAGACGCAGATCCAAAGTCCCAGCAGTCCTGGCACGTCGCACACCCGCGTCCCTTTGGGTGGCTGGGGATGCTCTGCACGGAGCCACGCTGTGCTCACGGATGCCCCGGGAAGGGGTGCAGGATCCCGCTCTGGAGCGTTTCCCGGAGGGAAGGGCACTTGCAACACCGGGCAGAGCCACGAGCACCATCTGCTGACACGGCTCCCTGAGCAGCTCCGGCTCGGCTCTGCTCAGCAGCGGGCTGGGATGGCAGTGCGGGCACACGGACGCTTCCCAGCCCGTCTGTCCCGGGCATGAGCAAGTACCAGCTCTACGGCATAGCTGGCACAGCCTGGGAGTCTCCATCAACGCGCAAATCTGTCGCTGAGGATCGACTGTTCCCATCACAGGCCACGGAGACTAGGAGAGCCCTGAGCGCATGCAGGCAGCGTACAAGCACTGGCAGAGGTTGACGTGCAGCAGAGCAAACACCACAAAGCACAACCGGGACTCGACACACCAGACATCCTTGCTCTGCCGCCCATTTCTTGTGTAGCTTTGCAAGAGTTGATTTTCACCCCCCCCATCCTTTTCCCAGAGGACCAGAGGCAGAAACGTTTGTTTTTGTGCATCTGACACTCAGTGTTCTTGCAAAATAAATATTCATTTTCAGACCAGCACGAAATCTGCACCGCCAGCCACGCTCCAGCCAGCAGCCAAGCCTTGGGGTAGCACCGCGCTGCAGTCCTGCTGAAAGCAAGCCTGCTCCCAGCCCACCGAAAGGCAACCAGCAGAGAGGGAGGGCAGAGCTGCCCCAAAGCGGCATCACATCCTCCCCAAACCGCGCTGGACCTGGTAGCCTTGCTCCTGGCCTGCCGAGCCCTCCGTAGGTGGCAGCCCCGCTTGCATTTCCCGGGTCTCCTCCCCGGCTGGTGCTTCTCAGGTTGCTCTCGGGTACATGCCTGGTTCAAACTAGCTTCTCGCAGATGCTTCAGCACCTTTTCCTGACCTCAATCAGCTTTTGGTTTCTCCCTGTTTCTGTTCTCTCTCAGGTTGCCTGTACTGGCTCTGACCTTGCTGAGAATTTCCTTAGAAAAATCATTTTCAAGCTATGGGCTCATCGATCCCAGAGTCTTCACGAAGGCAAACAACTTTTCAGGACGGTGAGGCACAAAGATCAGTGACAAGTTCAGCCAGTCCCCAGGTGTTTGGGGCCCTTTGGAGAGGTCTTGGCCCACTAACCGCATTCTGCTAAAAGCCCTTTGGGTTCACGCTGAAGTCCAGTTTTGCCACACAACAGCGATGGCCTCACAGGCGAGATCACAGCAGCTCCCCACGCCGCACCGCTCCCCCCGGGCGGGCAGGGACTCGTCCCCGGGGGCCACCGCCTGCAGCAGACGAGGCGGCAGGAATCCAGTTGCTCCAGCACTGCCTGTCCACTGCCAAGTGTTTATTCACGTCGTGCTGAGCCATCGCACTCAGACCACCAGTTTGCTACCTGAACCCCCTCACCGGGTTCACCGGGAAGACAGGGTACCTTGCTGGCCTGGGAGCAGCACAAAGTGCCCAGCAATGACCACAGCAGGTCAGTGACGGCCTCCCCACCGGCCAGCTGAGGAGCCATCAGAGGACACCAGCAGCTCCCGGGGAAGATGGCCAGGCTCCATCTTACAGCCTCCGCGGCGGCCCAGCTTGGCTTCTCCGGGTGCCGCCGGGCCACGGCTCCGAGCCCGCACGGTCCCAGCAAAATCCAACCAGGTCCCTCAGCAGCAGGCGCGGGATGGCTCGTCCCCGCTGCTCTGCAAACCGGCAAACCCACCCGGGGTCCTACAGGACCGCCAGCGGGACCAGGCAGGCGCTCAGCAGGCACCGCCAAGGCAGGGCGAGGCTGGAGTGCGGCAGAACGGCATTAACGCAGGGGACGAAGGTGCCGCCGCGCTGAGGGGCTGCGCTCGGGCAGCCACGAGCCGGGGATCCACGCAGCTGCAGCGCCGCCTGCAGGGCGCTGCGATGGCTTTCCTGGCCGGCTCCCGCCTGCAGGAGAGGCCGGTATCGGGCGTGCGGGGCCCTGCGGTGGGGCGGGTGCAGGGACGTAACGGGTTTACCCGCATGCCTCAGTCCCACGTTATCTGAATCGCTTCTCGGCTGCTTGTCCCAGAGGTGGCTGCACAGTAAGGACGGACCGCGTACCTCCACGGCGTGACGCGTGCGGAGACGCCAGCAAGGATACTGCCATCTTCCCCTCCCTCTTACTAGAGGTCACTACCAGAAAGGTTCCTTTAAAAGGGTAAGTGCTAAGGACTGTAGTGTATGGGGAAATACTTTGTTCACAAACCTTACTGAGACGTAGGGAACAGCTGGTTCGTGGACTGGCCTGCCCTTTCTGCGTAGCTACAGATGAAATCCTATGTTGTTATTTACTCACATGAACGTGCAATGATCGTGTTTGAAGGAGCTAACAAAGGCGAAATAACACCCAAGGACTTAAGCACAGACTTCCTTATGCTGCCATCCCTCTAGAAACACCTTCAAAAGACAAAGAGTGAGTACAGTCCTGCTGGGAAGTCCTGCAGGTTAAGCAACAGCCTCCCACGACAGGAGCAGCGTGGGCAGCCAGACAGGTTTTATAGCCCAGGGTAAGTTACTTTCATCAGTAAAGGTCACAGAACTTAGTTCAGCTCTAACAAACCCCTTTATAAAGGAGGGGCTGAGACTTGGGCACACAAGCAAGTTGCCAAAGCCACGCAGCAAGGCAGGGCTGGGAACGCAGGTCCCCGGAGACCCCGGGCACTGTGCTGACCGAGAGGAACGCTGCTCTCTTACCAGCGCTGAACGACGATTCGAATCCAGCAAACTTGCACTCTGGTTCTCAGCATTTCTCCTATTTACGTAGCTCAGCGGTGTTCTGCCACGGGGTTAACAGACACGGCAAGGTCAGCGCCCAGGCTACATCTGAAAGGTTGGCAAAAGCTAGCGGAGGAAGGATATCCAGTGAAGAGATGCTACGAAGGAACCTTCCCATATACCGCGTCCCCAGGGATCTTCCAGACAGGCATTTGTGGGTTCAGAAATCAAAAGTATGAAAGTCATTGATTTAACTGGTTAGCTGCAGGCAATCAAGTTAGAGTTTAACACATATATGGTTTTCTACCTTTAGCTGCAAGTTTATTTTCCCACACTATCAGGCAACTCATCCCTATCGAATTTTTGATTAATGCTGGAGGGAGGAGAAAAGAAAATTTACAATCTCAGTTTCAGCAGCTGCCAGCATAATTATTCATATAAACTTTTGAGGACAACTTTCCTTTGAAACTCTGTATTATAAGAGAAAGGCTAAAGACATTTGCTTGCAGAAAAAAGGCACTGTTGGGAGAAGACAGATGCTGCTCCTCATTTTCAGCAATACTTTCAAGCAATACCAAAATATTTGGCACAAAACACCCGATTAAAGAAATGCCGCTGCTGATGGCAGATGGTACCTCTCATCCCAGTCTGCAGCAGCCTGCTAACATGAGATATAATCTGATTGCAAACACGATGCCTGCATTTTTCCAGATGAGCAAGCTTTACATAATTTTTCATTGCCCTTATTTTATGTTGTTATTAAACATCAGCATTATGAGCAAACATCTGATTACAGTGCTATCAAATGAATCCCTTCTGCTCATCCCACCCTTCCAACCTTTGAGCACCTGGAAATGTCCCATTATGTAACATCAACCGAAGAGCCGTTTTTTGCACTGTACTACCTGCTTAAACCACCCAGTTTTAAGCTGCTCTTACTATTAAGAGCCTGAAGGGGGGCTCAAAAGAACCCACCTTCCAACTGTGACACCCAGCTACGGCAGGACCCTCCCGAGGTAGAAGGGTTGTGAAATACTTGTCCTACGTGTAAGGATTGTGAAATGTTCTGGACAGCAGGTTGCTCGTGTTTACTTTAGAATAAATGGAAACTCGCCCTGCATCCTCCTGTAAGCTTTCTCAAGTGTAACTCTATGCAGTAACAGCTAAAAAAGAACAGAATCTTCTTCAAGGAAGCTGCACTTGCATAGAGCTCATTGAACAAACCTGTGCGTTTGCCAAATAGCGGCTGCTTGAGTTATGAAAGAGAGTTTGTTTAACAGAAAACAAGTGAATACGTGTCCTACTGCCTCTTCTCTCCTTTGCTGGCTTGGGCACCGAATGCAGCGGAGGCCAAAGATGACGACTGCTTTGCTAAAATAGCGACAGGCTAACCCAAAGCTGAGAACATGCTAACACAGGGCATTAATGCTAATTCAGAGCAAATATTTCAGAACTAGCCAGGCATCCTACAGCCATACCAAGGGGATTTGGCAAAGCTATTCTGTCAAAATTGATCACTTTTTCTACTAGTTCTCAGAGTTCCTCTCCTCAGTAAGAACTATGAAACCGCCTCTTAGATTTGCTTTTAAACAATGCTGCCATTTGTCACCAGCTGTGAATAGCCACCATTTGGATACATCCAGAGAAGTCAGAGCACTGTGCGAATGCTCTGAACCATGCTCTTCAGAGAGGCAAGACAGGCCTTCTTGTACTTGTCACATACTCGGTGCCCAGCTTTTAACAAGCTTCCAGGAGCAATACGGAGTATGTTTTCCCTACTCTATCAAGCACTGTAAACACGGAGGTGCTACTTGTCCCAGCTGCAGAGTAGCAGGAGCTAGGATCTGACAAGTTACAGTACCTCAGTTTCAACAGCCATCCATGAATGTCCTTCAGTGATCTCAAGCCACCCGCTGGTATTTCAAAATATCAGAATCTAGTGTCATTTCAGCAGAATAAGGTATATCGTGTCTGTAGCAAGGAGGGCGTGGAAGGCACGATAATCATCAAGGAGAAGTGACCATGTTCCTTACCTTTGCCCGAGGCATGCAACCTGAAAGCAGAGCAGTCACGAGAGGCTGCTTTATCGTCACAGCAGCCCTGCCCTCTCAGAAGTTCTCCTCTGCTGCAACCAACCAACCAACCTGCTTGGCGGTTTTGCTGCCAGTCCTACAAAATATTGACAGCTCTAAGGACTGACAAGATTTGGCTGGAATTCTTGGGATTTCAGAAGGGGAAATACACGTGAAAGGAAGAAAAGCTCCTTCGATGGTTAACAAAAGACACTAGTTTCAGGAAAGTCAGCCAAGCTGTTTTCAGCTCCCTTCTGCCATACGTTTCTCGTAGCGCTCCAGCTGACATTCAGCATACAACTCTGTATTGCACTGATAAAGCTTGCTTTACCTATCAGTGATGGAACAGGGAGACAAAAAGTCTCAAGAAAAAAACAACAGGAGAGACAGGTCTACGCCACAAATCCTGCATTTATCATGGTGGGCACCGGCTATGTACCCTACTGTACGATACATAAGCACCTTATGTAGATTTCTTTCTTTTATGGGACCAGAAGTACAACACAGGGAAATTCCAACCTACTGTGCACTTTCAAAAGTAATTTCTTCTCTTGGTGCATACAACCCAGATGATTTATGAAAATCCCACAGCAACCGGGGAGTAGAAATAAAGACAAGAGAGTAAACTTCATTGTTTTTATTCTGCAAAGCAATATGCACATCTTACAAACACAAAATTAATCTAGGAGAGAAATGTCATTTCCAAATCAGCTATTAACCATCATGCAACAAGACAAGTGAAATGTAAGAACAAAACAAAACAAAAAAAAAGCCATCTTAACCCCACAATCATCTGCAGAGGGTTGAAAACCAAGGCTCAGATTTTCTATGTAATGCCAAAGAAAAACGCAACAGAAAATGGCAGCTTTCTAAGAACAAGAAAACACGTACAAATAGAATCAAAACTGATTCAAGTCATAGTTAAAAAGAAAAAGAAAACAAGAAAGGAAAGATCAATATGATCCGAACTTTAATATTAAGTTTTTACTCTTCTGTTTGGCTGCATTTAACTTGTGTACATTGCGCCTAGGTACAATCCAAAATTCCTCAGTATTGCAGCATTTCAACCGGATGGACACCCTTACCTCCTTGCTGCAATACACGGGGCAAAGGGATAACAAGCTAAGGCCAAAAACCACATCTCGTTAACATTTTCCCCTTTGCATTTGTGGATCACATTTTTAGTATTTCTGGGTATTTCAATACAGTGGGTGATACATTGCAAAGCAGACCCCTCTAATTACCAAATAGCAAAACCAGATTAAAAAAAAAAAAAAAATCCTTGTTTTCCCCAACACACCAAGTTGTAGTTAGGACATTTGGAGTTGGATTTTGGTTTGCTGAAACACAAAAGATTTGGGTTTCTTATTTAAAGGATTCATGTTAACTTGGGTAACTCCTACCTACTTCCAGAATCCGCAGTACAACCCCACTCAGTTTCCTCTCCCTGCCTTTGGTCCCCGGATCAAGCCACCCTCTTAGGCAACTCTAGAAGTGAATGCTAATGCTGAAGGCTGGGTACGCATGAGTTAGGAACAGCTCAGACAATTTTCATGAGAAACTGTCTACCTGTTCTCACTTTACTGGTTCATTTCAGTGAGGCAGTACTAGTCTGTAGCATCATCAGGAGAAAACTGGAAGCTTCATTTTATCCCTAGACTTCAAACTAGGCCATCTCTAAAGCTTTGCCTTAACATCCCTGGAGAAAAATGCATGTTAGTTAACACCACATAAGTAACTGAAATGCTATAATGGAAACATGTTCTGAAGAAAGGTGTGACTATTTTGCTTTGAATGCTCTGAAGATTTAAGAACTTACTGGAGTCCTATACATACAGGCCCGCAGACCAGTAGGGTACCATTCACAATAGTGTCTATAAACTAATAATCTTATCCTAGTATAACAGACTGCAGGATTTTAACTTGGGTTTATTGTTTTGCGTTCATACTTAGGGCTGAACTTATCAAAGGGGAGAAAAAAAAAGTATATGCACATGTTTACAGACCTACAGTTATACTACTTGACAGGAAAGCTGAAAGATAAGATGAAAGGTCAATTAAGGCAACCAGTGAGATTTTAAAAGCAGTGGCGGAAATCTCTGCAGGAAAACCGTGACTCATGAAAATTAAGGAGCTTACTGAATAACAAGCTAGAAAGAAACAGCAAAAGCTAGAATGGAAGAGGGAGAAATGCACATCATAAAAACTCCTCTGATTTAAGAATGGACTCAGGGAACAGTATGAGTTTTACTGTATGTTTTCTTCGACCTGAATCACAACAGCCCTAGTTCTCTCCTTGTCATTTTCCCCTCAGTGGACAGCATTAAATAGAAATTGAACACAGCTAATAAAAGTGTCATTTCCAGCTGCCCTTCAGAGATGGAGAGTCTCAAATTGAAGCTCTATTACAGACTATGGGATTTCTTTTCTTCTTATTATTTGCACTTGCCCGAGGCTGTGCAGAGCCCCAACACAATGTTAATGCAATGCATCTTTTTATTAAGGTTCACTTTCTAGGAAAAAAAGTTTACAGAAAGCTACTCTGCAGCAAAGATGCATGTTCCAGATTTGAGGGCTGCAGAAGGGAGGCCAAGTGGAAAGCTTTCCAGATAACCTCTACACTGACTGAATCTCTGGCATTTAGCAGGCCAAATGAAAAATCAAACTTAGCACTTTTCAATAAGAAAGATTTTAAAATGGGACTTCACTTCTTAATTTCTCACTATGAATAAAAGCACAAGTTTGTCCTAAATACAGCACTATTAAAATGTGAATATGTATTTCTCTTTTCAAAAACAAAAAAAATCTAAAAATGTTGATATCTTTTCTCGCAAGCAAGGAGCAAATGGAAAAAGATTAGGCCACACAAATACACGTTTAATTCATGTAGTAGATTGGTGGCTTTGGAAATGCAGTATTATATCAAAGGTGCATACTGTTTCAAACACACTGTACATATCATTGGGCAAAAAACAAATATTTGTTGGTTTGTTTGAGACATTTGCAAAGGCATCTTAACCTGCCCAGATGCAGCTAGACAAAAATATCTTGCTCTGACTATATGTAGCCATATCACTAAACATATCTACACAAACATTCGGCTATGTCCACAGGTAAAGACTGAAAGTTTCCGGCCGCACTACAATGCGGAACAAGTGCATCGTCTGACCTATTCTGAATATACTTTTATAAATATGTACAAATCAATTACAGGCACTTGAAATGTCTTTGGTTGGAATAAACCAACATTGCAAGATAATGTATTCACAGAGTGTTAGGACCCATTCTGGGTTCAGCAGGCAATGATTACGGTTCTCAGTCATTTTCAGTAAAAGGAGAGGATGGATTATGCTTCTGACAAAGCAACCTAAACAAAAGAAAAACAAAAGATTTAATTAAGTCAAATTCTTAATCCTGTAACAGTGATATTCCTTATCTCCATGCAGCTGGCATATCTGTCCTTGCCTTTTCAAAGAACCTTGAAAAGTCTGACTTGGAAAGAAAATTAAAGCAAGTCTGAAGGTGTTTTGTATTTAGCATGATCAATCTAATAGATATATGTATTTTTTCAAAAACAAAGACAGCTTATGCTACAAAATATCCTCATGATCAAAGGTGCCAACATTAGCTTCCTAATTTACAACTAAATATATTCATATTCAACCCTTCGAGCAAAATGCAGGCATCCAATGTAGTACTGAATAATAACTGTTTCAACAGCTTTGTCAATGATTTTGCTTAATTTTGATAGCAACCATTAGAATTAAGTATCGTATTTTATTCAAAGTTTTAAGTCTCTTGTGATATGGGATTATTTTCAGATATTCAATGCTATCTATTCAGTGCTGCATACAAAACAATATAATGTCAGAAGTGTGGCCAAAGAATTGCATTATAGTGTTTACTGAACTGCAAGTAATAAACCACTTTTGTAGGAGAGCAGTCTAAGTCTGAGGATCTTAAAAACACATACAGGTGTTTTACAGCACCCTTTCTGTATTGTTCCCAATGAAATACCTGTGTGTCTTCAGAAGGGAATTAAACCTACATCTCAAGATCAGAACCAGCAGCCTGTACCAACTATGTAAAAAGGAGGTTTTCTATGTTTTCTTATCAGAGTCGATGTTTTTTTGTTCCCATACTTACTTTTTCAGAGCAGAAGTCTGTATTGCTTTGCCTCAGTTTGCTTGGTCTGCCTTTAATAACTGCATAGCAGAACATTGTAATCACCATCACAAAAAGAAAGTAACTGGTATGCATGAGATGCAAGTTTATTAGAGAGCGATCATCCTGCACAGAGAATTAAAACCATTTACTGACAAGGCACTGCTAGTTGGTACTTTATATTAAAGCAATAATTAGCAGATTAGCACAGAAATTACTTCATGAATCAACCTCCTCCCCCTTTATGAAGCTAGCATAGTAATGAAAGCGATCCTCAATTCTGGCACATAAAGAGCCAAAATGTTCCTCATGTTAGAAAACTGTACTAGAGATCTCTTTCCATATAATGGCTGTGCCTTTTGTCAAATTATTTCCAAATACAAATCTTACTTATTAAAGTTGAGGCACTTGGAGATTATGCGGAGCCCATCACTCCCACCAGGCGTAAAGTGTACCCAACCCTGGCTCAGCCCTTGCACTACAGAATAAACCAGCACTGAATATGACTATTTAAGACATGAACAGAACCATATTCTCTTAAATCCAAGCTAAGCATTTATTCAACATAACATAACATCTAAAAGCACAGTGGCACTTACATCTGGAACTATAACAGTTAGCTTGGGATTTAAAGCATGATACACTTTTCCAATCGCTCCTTTGTAACACCAGAAAGGGTTATAATCTTGTGCATATTTTGTATTAGAGTCCCTGGCTGTGGTAAAGATCTTGTACCAAAGTGTAGCATTGCTGTACGTTTCAGGAACACAATGTGGTGGCTGACTGCAGAAAAACAGAAATAATTAGCACCCCAATTGCCATTCTCCACGTTCAGTAAGGTTAACTCTTGGAACCGAGTCAAGCTCAGCCTTCTCAACAGCAGCATTAAATGCAATTTTATTTTGGACCTTCCAAAACAGCAAAAAATAAAGCTTAACCAAAGGCAAGCATAACAACCTATGGCTCCTATAGCAACATCAGAATTTTATTGCATGTTGTTCCCACAGCCTAATGAGAAAAACGCTGGTTTTCATACAATCATGTGAATCTATCCAGCGGCTATCCAGAGTATCCTGAATAGCATCAGAGAGCCTAGAGAAGACAGAGGGGAACTACTCTCATGAAAGCTCTGTGCTTTCTGGGGCTTGGTAGCAAAGCAGCATCCTGCTCATGCTGATCTTTCAGCAGGGAAGAGGGTAAGAACCTTAGAGTCTACAAGGTAGTGGAACTAAATTATAGGGTATCTTTCTTAAAAATTCACTGACTGTTGTTCCTAGTGAAGTTTAAATCACAGATAGCTTGTTGAAAGGCAGGGAAGGCTACAGTTCAAAACGTCCACAGGAAAATCTAGTGTTGCTAGAAGACAGCATGCGTCTTGAGAGTCAAGACAGGATTTTTACTGAGGTGAAAAGGAAAGCAGGCACACAATCTTCAAAGTCAACAATAACGTTCACCAAGAAGGGGGAACCTCAGAGCACCACCCAAGGAATTAGAAACATCAGCATTCTCAGCCAAAGTAATCAGTCCGTGAAAGAGCGTGTAGGAGCGCACTTACACTGTGACGGGAAACACGCTGCTGGCTGCTGTCACAGTCATGCAGGTCGTGAACACAACCTGCTCGCAGTGACCGTGGAGGACACAGTCGTCCGAGTTCCAAGCAGCTGGCAGGGTGAACGTAATATTTATCTCCTCGTGGGATTCTCTGCCTTTTAGAAAAAGAAAAGGAAAACTTTTTTGCTCACAGAAGTATATTTGAGCAACAGTCACTAGGAAAAGGAAAATGCACAAATGACTAAGGTGGCAACTATCAGCCTGAATCTGCACCTTTGGAGTCACCCAGTATCTTCACTATTAACGAAGAGAACAAAAAGAAAGTTAAAAAAAAAGCTGCTAGTCTTTCTAATCTCTCCTGCTTCCAAAATAAGCAGAATCATTAGTCTACCTTTAAAAAGGAAAAACGCACTATTTATAAGTGAATTCATGTACGCTCAGGGAACTTTATTAGGGGAAAAAAAACCCAAAACACAGATCTTTAGCCTTTCCCCTCTCAAAGACTTGGTTCAACACATGCTTTTCTACAGTTTACTTTTCATATTGGAGATATTCATGCAGACGTAACTACGGAAAGGTGGCAGCATATATTGAACTGCAGATTAAGCAGTGAACTTTAACTCTATGTGGATAAAGTCGTATTCACACTGAAAATAAATTCAGGCAGCTTGTAATGGAACCTGCATTTGATAGGTCACGTAGAAGTGGAAAAAAAACCCCAACAACAAGAAAATTACAGTAATACGTATTTACACATATGGCAAATGTCTCTTACAGATCTCTGAGGTTCAAGACACCTTCAAGCATTATTATAACATGCAATCCTGTCTAAAAGTTAAAATTCAGTGAGGTTTTATTGGCTATTTCTACTCTATGGCAAGGCAGTTGCATAACACCACAGAAATTTTAATCATCTCATTTGTTGCTTTGCAATGTTGAAGTTTGTTCATGCATGCATCTGCATTTTAGATTACCTATATTTTTAGACAATATGCCACTTGATTTCTAATGTATATACATTAACGAGTTAAATATTTGACTTAACTACTTGAAAATATATCAGGATAGAACTGTCCAAATATTTACTGTAGAAACTCCTGATCAGAATTTTGTTGACTCCAAAATTATCTTCCGCTGTCATTAGGCTAATCATTTAACACAGCAAAGCCTAATCCTGGCAGAACTGCAGGTTCTTTTCCATTCTGAACACATGGAAAAATTTTTCTAGCAAACAAATGAAGGGTTCTATATAGGAATATAACAGCTAATCTGGTAACAAGTATATATTCTAAGCAAAAGACTTATCTCACCAGTAGTAAGCCGGAAAGGTTTTATTTCTTTCCCTAAACAATTTGATTACACAGTTACCATTCAAACCTACCAAAACCAAGTCTTGCATACCTGAGAGTCCAATTTGGTGTCCAAAAATTGTGGAACTTAGATGTGTGACATTGCGAGAATAGCCGCCAAATGGTCTGAGCGGGTCCAGTGTCAGAGTGATTGTAACAGAGATGTTTATTGGACCAGAGTCCTCAAGAGTCTGTGGAGACTGCGTAGAAGATCTCGCTTGCCCACTTGTCACTGTACTTTCTGGAGTTGTGGTATCATTGATGAGATGCTTCAAGGTTTCATTCTCAGATATACAGAAGTCCAAATCATTAAACCTCAGGAGGAAGGTATTCCAATCCTTAAAACAAACACAAAGATTTACATCAGATTAGCAAGTTAACTTTTGGCTGCAACTTCTCTAGAGCAGCGCAACCTTGATACCTACTTCCCAGCCTGCAGTTCCAAGCCATTTAACATCAATTAAACGGCTCATGAAGCAAGCACAAACACCATCATGGCTATCTCGACAATGGGATAAGTTGTTTACAAAAATTAAAGGGTTCAGTCCCAGCCACTGCCTGACTACTTCTAAGCACAGCAAATAGTATCGTCACTTAAACTACTGAAGGATTATAAAATTAGAGGTAAGTATTAAAGAAGATGATATCCCATAAGACGCTGTTGCATTCCCATAAAAGGGTTCTTGGAGGGAAAAAAAGAACTCATTAACTTTTAGCTTGTTTTTCAAATAAATATTCCCATTGTTAAACTCAGGAACTTTTTGTACCATACCTCTGTCATTTCTGGTGATTTGATCTCCTTGATTTTAAAGAAATAACCCAGTGTCAGAAAAGCTATTGCCATAGCGCTTACACTGATCATAAAGACCACAAGTGGAGGTCGACTGCTGATGTAAACCTTCAGGTTCTCCAACAGGTTTATGCTGAACATTATTCTGATTGTTCACCTGAAAATAAAAAATATTACAACAGAGTGACTGGGCTGTGTGTGTTATTGAAGAGGGAGGGGATAGGAACTGTGTAAGACAGAAATTTGACAACAAAAAATGGAATCATATACTAAAACAAGGCTCAATTACACAATTCTGTCTGTACTGTTCACTGAACATGGGCTCAGCATGCCTCAAATAAAGCACAAATCAAAACATGCTCAACTTCACTTTCTCAATTCCTGAAACTGCCAGCTAGGAGCAGATTTATAAAATTGAGGACAACTTCTAGCAGAGTCAAATGTAAATACAAGCCATCACTGACAAGCAATATGGACAATAAAACCAGCCTTTTTCTTTCCCCACTTTCTTAGGCAGAATATACACAGCTACATTTGAATTCTAGTAATATTTGGATTCATCAAAATACAGTGCAAGTGGAGTTGCAATGCAGCCCACAGATCAAAGTCTGTACGTCCCTGTACACGCTTCCAAAACTGAGGCTTAAAAAGCCTTAAAGCATCCTCCTTTCCCCCCAACCTCACCCTCAACCAACCAGACCTTCAAGGTGGGATTTGGGAAGCAGCCCAGGGTCATTTTAGGTGTCTGCATCAAGAACTCTGTAGTCAGAAACACCTGGCAACTGCATTAGTGGGGAGGCTAGAAGATGGGCCAGCTGGCTCCTTTCTTTATTTGATTCTTGCAGGATCAAGAAAACCTGTAGTAGAGTCACGAAACAAAGAGAGGACTCCACACAAACTGAGGAAATGTACTGAGTCAATAATTTTTGTCCAGAAAAGTTATATTTAGTCTTTCCGATTCCCCTTCTGAATTTCCTTTTCATTTGCAGAGTAGAAAGACCAGAATGAAGTTTACTGTAGCAGCCTCCCATCTCCACCCACAACGAAAGCAAACAGCCAAGTGGTAAAGGGCAGCCTCTGTGCAGCTGCTCCAGCAGCTCTGCAAGGAGGCAACGTCGAGCAAACCTTCTACCTTCGTTTCACCTGCGATCCTGGGAAAAAAGGCTTGTAATCCCAACTAAACCAGAAGGACAGTAACTGTTGCTAGAAATGCAGTGCTTACCCCCCAAATTTATAGGGAATGGCATTAAGAGTAGTATCTCAAGAATTCAGCACTGTAATGGTTAATGTTTGGACTTGCATATGGATCTTCTGATAATTTTTAATTAAGTCAGGGACTGTGCTCCCGGCAGGCAAGTATGATTCTCACTGACTTTTATTAGAAGCACAGTGTACTGTGTACACAACCCAGAAGCAGCACGGCTGAAGCCATGCTGGTCTAAGGATGCAAGAGGGACAGGTTTGGGGGGAGGCAGAGAGAGATCTTTTATCTGATCTACTGATTGGAAAGAGCAAGAGAAGGGAAAAGGACAAGCTTCCAGATCCCACAGTCTACAGCGATCACAACTTTTTTTGTATACTCTTCATATTTTACCGAGCTAAATGCTTCAGTTAGTCCTTTCCTGAAGGGAGGAACACCACCAAAGCCTGCAAACCTGCTCCCGAGGGGAGAAAACCAGCTCACGGGGCAGAGACCTGAGGTCCTGCAGCAAGAACGCAGCACAGAGCTCCGCACGCCGACTCTCCCCTCCCGCTCCGCAACCACCACCGCACTCTCCCTGCTGAGACCCGCGGAAACGGCTCACGCCGGAGCACAGGGACACGTCCTGCGGGTACTGCTTTGCACCAGTCACCAATTTTCATCCAACCTGCAAAGGCCAGGAAAGCCAGCAGCTTTTTATGAGCGATAACTGCCAGCTGCTACAGACACCTCCTTACAAAAACACACAGCGCGTCCGAGCGCAAAAAGCTGCTGCAGAGAAAGAGGGAGGGACGGAGAAGAAAGGAAAGAAAAGGCAAGAAGTAATGACAAAAGTGCACCTTAGCCAAACTTCTCTTTGTCAGAGACCAGCTATGCTACTACTGCCAAAAAAGCCAGCAAAGGTGTCGGAAAAAGGCAGGACAGAGGGAAAGGGAGAGCTGCTGCTGGCAAGCAGCAGGCCGGGTACGAGCCTCACTTCTGAGTTCTGCCACCTCCCGGCTGGTCACCGGCAGCAGGTTTCCGAAACGAGCCCCAGTTAGAAATCCCAAACGTCCCATCTAGAAGCATTGGAGCCACATGTCGAGATGGAAACAGATCAAAAGATAAACCAAAAGCAGAGTCGAGTTCAGTGTTCTCCACTGAATTTCCTTCTGAGAACAACCATGCAGGCGTTATTACAGCGCTCAACCAAAGCTGCACGCCACCCCGAGCGCGCGCGGCACCACGGTCCCTTTTAGGGGGCCTTCCCGCAGCCCCACCACTGCTCGCGGTTACTACGGGGTTTAAAATCTGCCGTGAACGTCGAGGCTCTGAAAAGCGCATATACAAAAATATGTGGGTTAATATTTTTATGTAAGAGATCGCCAGCTGTAAAGTGCTCGCTGCTTAATGTGCTCCTGGAACTCAACAGCTTAGAAAGCAATTAGAAAATGCTATAAGCTGCAATTTCCAATGGGTAATTCGCCCTGGGAGCATTTGTCAGAAAAAGGGAACAACTGCGGGTTTTAGTACTAGAGCTGACATGAAAACAGCAATTCCTCGTGGCTAGTGCAAGCCTGTATTAAGAAGGATGTTTCCACACTGCTGCCTGAAGAACTACTGATTCTTATGAAACACAGTGCTTAAGCATGGCTACTTATCCAAGAACTTGTGTACCAGATCAGTGCACAGAGATCAAACTGTGTATCCCTACAGCAGGGATTAGGGGTTCAGCTCACGGTCCTCACACTTCAAACCCCTCCTTTCTGCCAAGGCCGTTACAGAGGCAGCGCAGGCTCCGGTCTCCCCCCAGCTCTAGCTGTAACTAACAATTTCCTCTGTGCAAATAAACTTATGAATATAATTTAAACTTTTCTTTCTTTTTCCCACAGTTAAAAAAGGAAACAGAATATTATTAGCTCCCAGCAGGTCAGGAAAGCAAGATCAGATTTCACTGTTTAGTTAAATAAATAATTTACGTTAATTTAAATAATTAACAACTCACCTGCCCCTCTCCACTCCAGCTAAGCCTTTCAATACTTGCGCGATAAATATATCCATAATCAATCTAGTAACTAGCTCAAGCACAACAGGATGAACGAATACTGCCAGCCTGCAACACCGGCCAACTCCTAAGTAATTTTTTTCCGGTATCGAGGTGTTCACAGCAAGACAAAAAGCCACATTCAGCTGGAGTTGCGGCTGCAGGTACTCAGCAGGGAACAGTGGACAAGCGCCGCAAGAATATTGGGCTCTTAAATCAGGCACTTCAAACTCAGGAAATACTGTTATGCAGTTAAAAAGATAAATATCGAAAAGCAGGAAATACACAACGGTGACTATGTCAGCATCCCAAGCAAATACGGCATTCATTAGCCATCTAGAAAGTGATGAAACAGTCACTTATTTTGCAGTTCAGGAGGATTTTCCTCCACAATGGTGCAGGACCGAAAACAGCAACCTCAAAAAAGCAACACTTCCAATCCTTCCAAATTTTGATATGAAAAAGGGTATAAAAAAAATGCAACTGTTGAAAAAGTCCTGTGAGTTTTTCCAAGAATAACTTACAAATAAGGCAAATAATGAAGTCTATTTCAGAGACGAAAAAGTCAAAGACATGAGTCACAGCAGAAGTATTAAATTCCTATTTCTGGGGCTTAATATCAAGGAACAGAATTCATAACAACAATAAAAAAAGTATGTTGCACTAAAGTAGGTATTAACAATAAAACTGCAGTTGCCAAAAGGAAAAACAAAATATGAATTTTAAAGAGATTAAAGGTATCACACAATTTTTACATGATGTCTTTGCCATAACATCACCTACCACCTATCTGCTAGACAGCTTGAAATCACAGTCATTTCCCTATCAACATTTCCCCTTCTCGTTGTGCATGTAAGACAGTCAAAGTCTACAGGAGAAAATCATTTTTTGTTTTCTAAATTTAATAAAAAAGAAAACCACTAAGATATCTTGATGAAGAAAACCATGGGCAGAAGACAAGGGGAGCAGGTCAGAGCTAACTCATCCCAACAGCGCTCCAGTAAGACCTCGCCTCTTTTCCAAGCCTGAAAACCTTATTGCTCACGGCAGCATTTCATCTTAACTGTACAGCTCAGTTTATTCCCATCATCAATTATGTTTTCAAAGATGCACCACAACTAGTGGTAAAACAGGGGTTAGGAAATGGGTCAAATCAGGGTTAATCACTTTGAATGAAAATAGTGTCGCCTGCCAGAAAAACACTCATAAGCACAAATCGAGTGAACTGTGATTCTCCTAGCAAACCATCCATAAATAACAGGAAAACAAAGAAATGGTGTTAATCTCAAAACTAAACCTCCTCTCATTTAAGAACAGCAAACAGTCGCAGGTACTAAAAGTACCTTTAATTAAATTTGTTTTTTCTTTTCAAGCAAAGCTTGAGGTCTAGCACCTAAAAGACTAACAATAAAAAACAAGAGATCACGGTTGTGGTGTTAGGCTGACGATTAAAATTTAGGACGCACAAAAAGGTCTGCAAAGCTCTGTTAAGACTAATTAATAAGAATGTCTATACCTCTAATCTAGTTTCAGCAGACTAATGACTAGAAGTAACAGAAACCTCATCTGATCTTACAACTGGAAATAAGGCCTCAGTGGTTCTCAAAACGGCTTTATCCCATTATTATCCAGCCCTTTCCCTCCTCTTTTTTTTGTTAAAGAAAACATAGGATCAAAATTAAAATTAAACAGAAGTTTCTGAATCCACCAGAAGGTTGCCCTTTTATGCCCCAAAAAGGATAATACATTTCTGCTACATAAATTGTCACCAGCTTTTACATTCAATTTTGTTCAGGAATTGGGGAAGGCTAAACAGCAAATTTGCTCCTTCCACTTCTGTCGGAATTTTACAACATCCTATTTTTATAACAAAACATGCAGCGGAGAGAAAAAGAGGGCTTTCCTACTGATCTTATAGGAAAACTTATTTTTCCATACCAATGCCTATTGGAAACAAAAAAAAGGTGCCAGCGTCTGCAGCTGTCTTAGTTCATTTCTTAGGAATTGCATCGAGGCCCTGCGGGATGAGACTGTGCCCTCTAAAGCTCTGCCAGCGGCAGCAGGACAAGCCGGGCCGACTCCTCGAGGAACGCCAACACCTCTCCCCCGGAATGGCTGGAGCCCCCCGAGCGGAGCACCTTCACGGCCCAGCTGATCCTCGCCCCCTTCTCCTGGCCTTCGGTATTAGAAAGCAAAGCAAAGCAAACAGACTCAGGGCAACTGCCATCAGTCTTCTTCATGGAGCGGAGGAAAAGCAGTAACAGATTTGCAGAGGAAGAAAGTCAGTGAAGACACCACCCAAGCTCCTTCCATCCATCGCAACCAAATATAACCAACAGACCAATGTCTAGATGTGCACAAACTCCTACTTCCTCGGGACTGCTGGAGGAGGAGGCAAGCGAGTGGCAGATAGCGGCAAACCAGCTCAAACCAGGCAGAGGCTCGTGACAGCTTTCTGACCTATTTTATCCCACAAACGCATTCACCGACAGAGCATTTTTTCCCAGATGCTGAAAGCAGAAAGCACAGAACATTTAATTCCTCACGACAGGAAAACGGCCCGCTTATTTGCACATAAAAGAGCATGAAAAGAATACACTATAGAGCACAGGAGGAGAGGCACAGCATCACCTGGTGAAACGCAGAGTCTTTCCCCGTACTCCTCGGGTGACAGAGTCGCTTGGGAGGCAGGTTATGAATGGAAGCGAGAGCCTGGGGACGAGCAGCGATAGCACAGAGCAAAATGCTTCGTACTTGGACGAAGCGTTTCTTTTCCCCTCTCGAAACACTTTCACAGCATAATTAAACATTTCAACACCCCCAAGAGATTAATAAACAGCAAACAGGTCACTTCTATCTATAAAAAAAGCCAAAGGGAAGTAATTTGGTCACAATTATAGTAAAAATTAAGAATCAGTCTGATACTGAATTTCGCATGTCCCAGGTTCCTTAATACACCTCTCACTACAGACTTAACTTAGAATAAAAAGCAAAGAGGTTAAAAATAAAAAGGAAAATTAGTGGATCAAAAGCTACTCAGTCAGATATGTGTATACGTGATAATTTCGGATATTTAACAGCCCTTCCCAACAAGCGTGTGCTGCAGTCCAACATTTCTGTGGTTGTTTTAACACAAGCACCTGAACAGTGCAGTTGTAAGAACATCAGAGGGCATCAAATTATGCAAATTTACAGCTTAAAGAAAAAATCATGCAAAACCAGACAAATGTAAACAAGTCCCAAATACTTTTTTTTTTTTTTTAAAAGTACTAAGAGCTGTTTTTTTGAAAAGTGCAGAACCAGAAAAGGGTAGAAAAGTTGAGTCAAGGGAATATAAATCATGTTAGAAAAGCTCCCCCCCCTCCACTAATTCAATGAACCCCATATTCTGGGTTTTGTTAAAAGCAAAAACCATGGTTTAAAATACACCCCGCTGTACGGTAAAAGTAAGCCCAACCTCTGCTTGAAAATAGACATTCCACTGCCAACCTTAAAAAAAAATACAACCCTGTTTGCCAAGTGAGTCTGCATAACGGGAAAGAGTACATTTTCATATGCAAGACTTCTGGCGTGGGCATTTTTAAAACCTTCCAGCTTTTAGAAGTCACAACCATGACTTACATCATGATTTATCCTGACCTAGACCATAACATAAAACGTCAGACTCGCAAAACTTTAAAGTTCTCTTTAAAAATGGCTATTCTGGTTACTACTGATTAGCATGAGAACCTGGGAACGGAAGGCAGAAGTGAAATCATTTATTTTTATAGGATCTATGAAAACTCCGCTAAAAGTCAAATTTAACATATAATGACAACAGCCATACAAACACAGTTCACAGAAGGGCTTTACACTACAAGTATGAAAAGTCTCAGTAACAGTTTAATAATCAGAAACTGGTTTAAGAAGGTTACGTTTGAGAAGGTTAATCGTTGACATCACTAAGGGTACGAATGCGCCCAGGATTCACCAGTGCAAGCACAGAAAAACACCAGCCAAAGGCTCTTCGGAGCGCTTGTTTGTAATGAGAACTGTAATGAGACAGAGACCCAGACAGACGCACAGCTTGAATCACAAGCAGAAAATGACTGACAACTGGAGGAAATGGCAGCTTTGGTGGAAACGGCAATACAGAGCTGTGGACGTAGGAAGCAGGTAACATTCCCTGGGTAAAAGGAGTAGAGAAACAGGCAGTGGCCACAACAGCAAAAATGACTGAAATAAGTGACTTTGGCAATAGCCGAAACATCAAGGACCTAGCAATAACAATACCATACTGGTACAGCTCACCCCCACAGATGAAAAGAAATATGATTTTAATTTGCTTACTCATGTAGGTAAGTACAGTCTCCATTTAACAGATAATTAACAAAAACTGCCATGCCAGGGCACATGCAACATTTCTCATAAAACACAAAGCCTGGGAGCTCCGGCTTCTGGGAACCTGCTTCATTCACAGGGCAGAACGGTCTTCTCTAAAAACAAAACTCACAATAGAGACACGCTTTTGGCAAGGGGAGACTTGGGACAAGCAACAGAATTGTGCCACCAAGGAGTTTCATTAATATTGAGTTTAAGGCTCATTTGATAAAACGGTTTTATTTCTAAGTATTTTCTCTTTTTAATAAAAAGAAAAAGAAGAAAAAAAGACAATAATCACAGTAAAGAGAAGACTATCAGCAAGTCTTTAAGGGAAGAGCTGTACTGCTGCGGTACAATATCCGCTCAGGGTGCAGGAATGCCAGTATCCTGTCTGTTACTGCGTGCATCCGGCTAACACAAAGTACATCACGGTCTGTTTTATTGCCCTCAGCCACACACACCGCTCTGCTGCCTGCTGAAGGAGCACGGCTCCTATTTCACCTTATCAAGCTGCATTTCAACTTCTTGTCTTTCAAGTGGAATAGGAGGACCGCAGCCCACCAACCGCTCCTCAAATCATGGGGAGCAACAAAGCTACTGAGGTCTTAATCCTCTCTGACAGGACTAAATCTAGGGTCAAAGAGTATTCAGCCTCTCAGGCGCAATTCAATGTTATTTTCTCTGCTCAGTCTGCCAGAAAAAGTTGTCATTTGTTATGCGGACACCTGCTGACCAGAGGCTGGATTGCAGCCATCCGCTTATTTCCCGCAGGCCAGGGACACGCAGGTAGGCAGCAGTGACACGAGCTCGCTAGACGCACCTAGAATGAGCTCCCGGGTACAGCCCAGGAGCAAAAGCATTAATATCCATTTCACGATCCCCAGAACATAACCGGTTTTAAAAAAACAGTAACGATTTAGCACAAAAGATAGGCCTAAATAGACATTCATGCTCTGTGGTACAATTCAAACCACAAAACTTCTGAGAAGTTCAGTGAGGATGTGGAAAGTAACCCTAAAAAAATTCATATCTGGACTCAAGCTCTGTCTAGCAGAGAAAATTTACCTGTTTAATTATACTGCTAGAGCTAATTATGCCAGTAAATTTCCCCAGGGAAGACAAGCCCTTGAAAAGCAAACAAAGTGAAAGAGGGAGGGAAAAAAAAGCTGTGCTGTAATCCATTCTGTCCCCTGACAGGCGAAAATGTTTCCCAGGGTGTCCGCATCTATGATTATGATATACGGCTCAAATTTAACCATCGGTATCTAGCAGCCATGTTCTAGGCATGGTGCAACAAAATTTTTATTCTTAAGAATTGTTAATATCTTCAAATTAAAAAGTAAAAAGGGATAAAAATAGGTATGTAGTGAACAGGTAAAAACAATGAAGAAATCACCATTCACGTGCTATTTTGAAATAAAGATATCTTTAGTACTACCCAAATTATTTTTTTTTACATTTTTTCCTGTTCCAATGGCAAGCATACAAAATTTGAGCTAACATCCTTACTTTTTAACTAAAACTAAAGACAAAATATCTAATTCAAGCCAAATCATGCTCATTTATCGTATTTCCACGTCCAATATGAGAACAGACTACTCGCAAGCGAATCCCCATGGAAGTCTGAGGCAGGAAAGAGATGCAGCTAATTAATCCGTTCCGTTCCCTAGCAGCAGCAGCGAAGGGATGCACCTAATTAAGCTGCTTCGTTCCTTCGCAGCAGACCACAAGTTTGCAGCAACTGGTCCGGCAGCAGGTTCGCGCCGTGCTTTGGATGGTTATACAACAGCCGCCAGAGCAAGACACCCCCGAAACCACGCTTGAGGAAACCGCCAGTGGGATTCCAGCTTCAAGATATATATGTATATATATACACGGATATATACATATAGGTGCCCCTGCCAGAAACCCCGGCGAGGGGAGCCGAAGGAGCAGCCCGCGGAGGGGGAACCATCAGGGCACCGCTGGCCACAAGAGCTGCAAAAACCGGAGCAGTTATGGGAGAAAAGGAAAGAAAAAAAGAAAATCGTGATTTTCATTGCTTCCTTCTTTTTCTTCCCTCCCCCCCCCCCCCCCCAGAAAGGCTTCGCTCAGCCTTCAGGATAACGGACGGACCTCTCTCTCCACGCTTTCCTTCCCGGGGCCTCTGCCCGCCGCCGGCCGCGGAGCCCGGCCGGGCCCCGGCGGCAGCGGGGCGGCTGCGAGGCCCCCGGCGCGGGGGATCAGGGGGGCGGGCAGGGCCCGCTCCCCGCGGCCCCGCCAGGCTGGCGATGGGCGGCACCCCGCGCCCCCCTCCCCGGCCCCGCGGACACCCCCCCTCCGCCCCCGGCCTTACCGGCGCCCCAAGGGGGAAGAAGCCCCCCGGGCCGGGCGGGTGGGGCCCGGAGGCGGCGGCGGGGCTCACAGGCGGCGCGGCTGCCGTGCGGGCGGGCGCTGCACCATCCTCCTGCCGCGGGAGGGGGTGGGGAGGCCGCTCCCGCCGCCGCTGCCCGCACTCCCGCCCCCGCCTCCTCCGCCGCCGCCCGCTGCTTCCGGGGACGCAGCCGTCGCCTCTCACCCCGGCCGGCCGCGCCGACGGTGGCGCGGGGGGGACAAGCTTGCTGCGGCACCAGCAGCGCGCGGCCCAGCCCCCGCCGCCTCCCGCGCAGGCGGAGGGAGGCGCCGGGGCGGAGCGGGGCCGGCGGGGGCCGGGCCGGGGCAGCCCAGCCGCCCCCGCCTGCCGCAGGGCCCCCAAGCCCGAAGCGCGGCAGCTGGGCGGCTGGTTTGTGCCCGGCTCCCGCCCGGAGCCGCCCTCGCTTCCCCCCTTCCCCGAGCAGCCGGGCGAAGAGGCCGGTGTGGGGCACCCCGGGCGCAGCTGGGGGTTACTGCTGAAACCGGGAACTTGCTTTTTATAAAAACGAAAGCCGAAAGTCTCTTAAAAAAACCCAAAAAACCCTCGAAGTCCACCCAGCCTCATCCCGACAGCCCTTAACTCCTTCTCTTCCCCCTTGTCCGCTCAGGCCGGAGCCCGATGGCCCAGGAGGACCTAACTGACCCACGGGCCCCGCGCGGCTGGGAAAGGAAGCGCCAAGCCACCACCGCCAGCTCCTGTCCTGCCTGGGGCCTCCCAGCGCACCGGGGGCCTTCCCTGAGCACTCCTACCCTCCACCCCCTTCTCTTAAAACCCATCACCAGGAGGGGCCCCGGGGGTCCCGGTGGGCACCGAGTCGAGCACAAGGCGCCCTCGCGGCGTCCCGGGCTGCGTTGGGAGGGGGGCCGCCGGCCGGGCAAGGAGGCGATGCTTCCCCTCCCCGCCGCGCCATGAGGCCACGTCTGAAGGCCAGGTTCAGCTCTGGGCTGCCCAGGACAGGAGAGACACGGACATACCCGGACATACCGGAGCGAGGCCACCGAAGGGCCACGCTGACAGTGGAGGGATCAGAGCATCCGGCGCAGGACAGGCCGAGAGCTGGAACTGTTTAGCCGGTGCTAAGGATCCCAGTTGCTAGGGATCTTCGCCCTGTGTATAAACACCTGAGGGGAGGGAGCGAAGAAGCGAGGCTCTTCGCTGGGGTATCCAGTAAGAAGACACATTGAAATACCGAAAATTCCACTTAAACATACAAAACTCCCACTTTTTTTTTACAGTGAGGGTGGGCAAACATTGGAAAAGGCTCCCTGGAGAGGCTGTGGAGTCCCCATCCTTGGAGATATTCAAAACCCAACGGGATGAGATCCTGAGCAGCCTGCACTGGAGGACCCTGCTTTGAGCAGGGGCAGTGGACTAGATGACCTCCAGAGGTCCCTTCCCACCTCAGCAATCCTGCAATTTTGACTTGCGACTGAAGAGTACTTACAATGTCACCCAGATTAATCTCTGGTATAAAAGGTAACTTATTTCAGCAAGGAGGAGTTACGTGCTATTGTTTCAGAAATGAGCTTGGGTCACTGGTGATTTCTGAGAGGAAAATGTGACTTTTATGTAAAAGCACTTGTAATGTCCTTGGCTTCAATGACTATTCACGTGAGACCAGAGGGGCAGAACCATACTTTTGGGTATAGCCCTTCATCAATACAAACACCGACTCAGTCACCAACTCAGCTCAGTCACGGACGCATCAGGAGCAAAACTTGCATTTTCTAGTCATCCTTCAGTCAGGGTAGCAAATGTTGATCAGCTACCTTCATATGCAACTTGTAATTTTGAACTGTCCTTCAGGTTGGATGACTTATTCCCCATCAAAAAAAAAACAAACAAACAAACAAAAAAAACAAAAACAAAAAAACAAAAAACCCAAAACCCAAAACCCAAACCCTTTTCACACGTTCAGAATTAAGTAGGAAGATTCCCAGGAAGCTCTCACAATAAGGTGATGATTATGAAATCCTCTTCATTTTTAAATAGATTCACTAGAATATGAACATTTTACATCACTCCCAAAGTCAAAACCCAACAGCATTCCTGAAAACACAGAGAAAACTTCTAGTTCCTGGGCTAATTCTTCACTGTTTAGTCCCTCCAGCCTTTCGGGCAGCAGTTCTCCCAGGACCAGTTGGGTCTTATTGCAAAAGTAGTAAAGAAGGCAGGGGCAGAAACCAAGAAAAACAAACAACTTCCCCCCCCCCACACACCTGTAGCCCAATTTTAACATTTTCAGTTTTTAATAGCATGAAACCCTTGAAACTTTTCCATCCTCCATTTTAGAGTGCTCAAAGCAGAGTTTTTCCACATGTGCTACAGAAAAAGCATTGTGGAGCACGTCTTCTCATTAAGTCTAGGGTGGATTCTAAATGCTAGTTTTCAAACACCCTTCAGATTTACTCATCTAAACAAGGGAGCTTTTGAATAATTTATCATCCTAAACAGCACACCAGCTTAGATTAACCTATGCAATGTGTGTTGGCCAGCTAAACTGATAAAAAATTATTCAGGTTTTCAAAACTGATGATCAGTAAGAGAAGATAACAGCAATCCTAGTCCTCCAGTATTACCAAGCTGTTTTATCCAGTTAGTCCTTTAGACCCCCACTCTGAACTACACAGTTACAGACAGTTGTGACTGCTTGCAAAGTTTACAGTCAGGGCCTCGATGTTGCTATCCCTATCACTGATTCCATTTGCAGCAGTATGACAAGCTGGAAAAAGTTTCCTTAATTATTTGCAATAGCTGTGGTACTTCAGAAAGGGGAAAACTGCAGTAGCTTTCCTGAAGATCAGAAAGGTCAGAGCCAGTCATGTCTTCTACCATGTCTAAAGAGTACTCCATTACCCTCCTTAGTTAATAGCTTTTTTCTTCTTGACTGAGGCTTTTGGAAAGCAGCGGTAGCAGTGCCAGTGCATGATTAGCAAGCCTTTCAAACAATTAAGCAGCCAAATCAAACCATATACACCAGTTCTATACATGTCCCTGACAAGAGGATGGTGGCTGTACATAGAGCAAAGTGACACACTGATCAGTCCTACTGGATATCCAGGTCTGTTGCAGCCACTGTATCATGTAAGGCTCCAAGGTTTGGCTCTTTATTAGATGAAACACAGCTTCTCCCCCCACCCTTTTTATTAGCTGCTGCTAAACCTGTACTCCTGTAACGATAAGCACTAAGTTCATGCATCAACATCTATTTGTGCCTCCCTGCCTTAAGCACGAAATGCCCAGCCACAGAAGGAGGATACGTGCCGGTGGATCTGTAGACACTGATGATCACGGGGTGTAAGAATCAATTTAATTTCATGATTCAGTTATGTGAAATCAAAGATGTTGTACAGTTTAATTAATCAGTACTTACGGTAAAATAGGGTTTTTTACTACAGCAAAATAAATAGTTAACAGGCAAAGAAGTAATTTACAACTTAAATTCTGATTAACAGCAATGAGCTCCACAGTTTCATTTTCAGTAATACTGAATTATTAGTGGACTGTTGAGAAAACCAAAGAAGTTCTGATACTGTGACTCTTGCCAAAGCACAACAGCCTATATTCCAATTCATTTTAAGATAGTATTTTGATTAAACTCTCCTGTTTACCAATAACTTGTTCACAGCTCCTATTTCCATTCTAGCACTGTCCAAAGAACTGGCTCAATAATAGTAACTTGGAACTTTCCCCCCTTATCTAGGTCTCTCGCTGCATCTTGTTCCTTGTGTACCTATCTCAGTCATGTCCGTGGGACCAGAGCATCTCTACAGTGCAGTGACGTCCAGGACCAGGCACCCAGAGCAAGTACCAATCCCATCTGGTACTGCTTACTAGAGGGATTTAACTCATGTTTAGCCAAAAACTTACGTGGCATCTTCCCAGCTCGGCGAGCGGCACCTCACAGCTCACTGTGCACAGTGACTTGCCCATTCTGAATTTTAAACACTGGTAAGATACTTGGAGGTTATTCCTATGGCAACTGAACTACCTTACTTTCGAGCAAGACAAAACTATTTACTGTTTTACCTACAGGCAAGTCATTTGTCTAATAAAACATTGACAATGTCTTAAAGCAGTCTTAGTTATCCAAACACTAAAATGCAATTCCTGTAAGAGGTGCTCACAGATTCCGGTATCTACCCAGCCTACGCTATGGCTATGAGCAAGCCACTCTCCTCCTGCTTGCTAGCTTCTAGGTGGGTATGGAAATCCATCTTACCTGCCTTACGGGGATTCTCAGGATTTGTTTGCAAAAAAGCCCACTTTAGTGGCTTGACAACAAGATGGCATATCATTAGAGATACTTTAGTAACAAATGCACCAGCAGGTCATTCTTGAGTACTTAATCACTACAATGATCTTTTCTGAAAAGAAAAAGAAATTCTGTTACCTAGGCTTTCATGTGAATGACTAAGATTTCTTTCTCCCTACACACAGAGAATGCAGAACCAGTCACAATTAGGTTTATATTAATCATTAACAGCATAACAAAACCCAATAATGAGATTTTTAGGAACTTCTTAGCAAGGGCATACCATACACAATTTTATTTCAACATGGCAATTTATACAATAGCCAAAAGTCTGCTGCTTTTTCCAGGAAAATCTGTACCTGGATATCAGAATTAGCACCTACTCTTTGTAAAGAAAATAAAGACTTTGCAGTATTATTTACCACAAGCACAGGTCAGATCTTAAACAGTTTGGGAGCAGTACCATGTGGATATACTAAATCTAATTTCCTGTCATCAGCTGATTAACTCATTGCTTCACCTCATCAGGGGAATTTTGGTAACCAGGTATCTCCAAAACACAGGAATGCATAGTTCATGAGGCTAAATATATTCAACAAAAAGGGACAAATCACAGTTTTGGTCTGAAATTATTGCAGTGCAAATTTAAATATCAGTGTTTTTAAAGCAGTGGAACATAACAGAGAGGTAGGTACTTTCCTCCTTGATAATAAGAATTTAACATTGCTTAAGAGTTGTTTAAGCCAAGTAGTTTTAGAAGATGTTAGATATCGCAGGTACACAAACAAGACATGGCACACGATTAATTGGAGGAGATTTAAAACGATATATAAAATGTTTCACTGGCATAAAAAAGTTCTACTGCAAGAGGTTACTTTTTGCAGAGGGAGCTATTATTCTCAGCTTGAAATACACTACACGCTGATCTAAAGTTTTAGTGCCATAAAGCCTTATTTACCTTGATGCTCAATACTTGGCAAGGTAACTTCCTTTGCTAAAGAGGGTCACTAAAGATCAGAAGAGTGACATTTTCATGAAAATAAAATGCACTTTCCTGCTTGGAGCAATGGCTCATGCTCCTACTAAAAAGCAGCCTCTAGTTATACGAACTTATTTATCTACCAGGATTGTCTAAAAAAGCAACCAGGACCTAGCCCACTGACAGAAAAAAAAGCTACTCTTTACCCAACTCTGGTACTATTCCCCTCCTCCCGCTTTTTGTTCCACATTATGCAGTTTTATTAAAAATATTTCCTCCCATTTCTGAAGCCTGGCTTAACTTTCTCTTCAAAAGGAGCAATATCAGCACTTAACGTGCACCACTGAAGGTTATCAGGTGGACTGACAAAGCAGAGAGGATGTTTCCATGAAGAAATACCGTATTTCGGGTAGTGCTTTCTTTTTATAAAGAATAAATTTAAAGACAATGAACATGAAGTTTTTGAATCATTACAAGAATATCCTCTGACTGCAATTCATGAGTTATACCACATAGCTTATTGAAACAGTAACAGTGTGCTTGCCTTTATACTGCAAAAGGATTCAACTGAAAGGTGCTATAATGAACACTTTCCTATATCATTTTCACTAATACACAAGATGTCATGCACAGTTGAGACGTTAAATTTTAAACCTATTTACAATTTTACATATTTTACAATATATATTTCATCTTTACATCTACAGAATAAATTCAGACTAACATTGGTACCTTTCAAGTTTCTGCCAGAACTCGAAGTTTTCTTAGGTTAAACTAATTATTAAAAAATGTGTAAGTGCATGCTTAGAAGGAAGCTTTCAGGAAAAAGATGTCAATGGACTAGTGTTGCTTAAAAATTACACTGGTTTGTGTAGAAAATTTAAGTTCAGTTCAAAAACCCACAAAAGCCTAATAGAAATCTACTTTGACTAAAATAAATACAATTTATTACACTTAACAAAAAATGTACCTTTAAAAATGTACTGATTTAAACTCATTTGATTTTTACCCTTGAATTTACTTCCCTTTCCAAGTAGCAGATAGTACTAGGTGAGGACAAGGATGCCTTTCAAAGTTAACACTGATAATTATCCTGCATAAACTTGAGGCTGCAGTGGTGGGGGCAGCTTGTCATTCTCCACATTTTCAGAGTCAATAGCTGCTAAGGCTTGATTTTTTGGTTTTATTTCTAACGGATATTTCTCAACAATATCTTGGACTTCCTTTGTAATTCCATCAGTCCAATCTATCAGGTCTTTCTCAAGCTTCTTGGCTTCACTGACAATTCTTTCCTGTCTCTCATTCAACTGAGATAGGAGATCTAAGTTTTTATACATTTGCTTAACACCCAGGCACATATCAGGCGACCAACTGTCAGATTCTTGTTTCTTCGGGGATGTCTGACCAGACATATAACGATCAAAATCCTCTTGGCTCAGATTTAAAGACTGAGCATCCAGCTTTTCAATGAAGGCCACAGCGCAACACTATGAACAGAACAGAGAGCGAGTATCACTGCAGGCTACAAATTGGAACTTGTGCTCTACTTTTTAATCTTGCAGTTGAACCAGTAACGTATTATTTTATTTAACGCCTCAACAGATCACTTCTGAAGACCTTCTCAGGCAGCCAACTATACCAGACAGTTCACATATCTCTCTCCCCTTCCCAAAGTTCAAAGTAGTCAAAAACTCAGAGCACGATATAGGAAGATACTATTAGAGCTGAACACAGACTGACTGGATAACTTGCATTACAAACCTCAGGGCCACTGCATTTTGGAGGTGAGAGATCAGAAAGAACAGGACATGATGACTAAACAAGAGCATCATATTAATAGTTAATAATCTGATCAGCAGAGATCTGTTATGTTCTCTGCTCATCCTTCCACAGGAAGGAATGCTCAGATGCCCATCTCACCTTGGGGATGCTCTTGTCCTACCGAAAGGAACATTTAATATTTCAGGTATTCCATTTAGCTACACATTTTTCTAAAGAATTGCTTTAAGATGAACTGCAGAGGAGCCAAGTTCATAATTCTTTCTAATATAAACAAGCACGTAAATAAATGCCTCCTGCAGAAGCTTTAAAAAGCCTATTTACTTCCATACATTAATGGCCTAGTTCTGCAGTCCCTTCACAGGATAAACTCCTATGGGCTTAAATGGCAAACTTTGCATGCGTAACATCTGCACTGCCCGAGCCCAGGATTTAGCAATAGCAAGTACTTATCTCCTTACAGAATAAAAATGTGCTCAAGTCTTAGCATCAGACTGTTCAATAAAGTGCTTCATACTGTAAAGAAAGCAAAGCACAGGTTCTGGTTTGAAAAGCAGAGGTGGAAGAGAGAAGAGATATAAAGCGAGAGCGCTTGCTGTACCCTAAATGCTCCGAGCCACTATTTCAAGAGCAGCTTTAATTTTCCTTCTACAATTTTATGATGTATTTGCCTTTACTGCCAATTCCTCCCCATCCAAATGGAAGGCAATCTTGTATAAAGCATCAATACCATTCCCACACTTACCAGATTGGTAAAATAGTAGCCATCTTCTCCTGTCATTAACCTGCTTGGATTGCAGAAGCGTGTTATATACTGGATGTTGGACTGCAGGCGGGGTGGGTTTCCCTTCAAAACAATGTATATAAGTGTTGGAAGGAAATCATCAGCAGATGCTGGTTCATTTTTTGTAATTTTAATAGCATTAAATATGTGCTTGCTGCACTTGGTGATGCATGCTAATTTATCACGAGGGACACGCTTTGAATCCATTTCAATAATATCTGTAAGACAAAAAGGTCCTCAGATAATTAAAGTCACATTAATCATACACTTAAATGAGTAGGACATTTACTGCACAATGCTGAAATTGCACTAGTTTTCTCTATAGTACTTGATATTCCATGAAAATATCTATTTATCTGACCTTCTGTTGGTTCAGTCCAAGCATCTCAAATAGATTAAGTCAGTCTGAACACTTTTGCAGCAAGAATTATTCCTGCTTCACAGATTAACTAGCCCAACAAAAACACAGACTACTGCAAATCGAGAAGTCTGGACCCCTTTTCTCATTACAGCAGAAAATAATCTCCATGAACAACAGTTCTGAAATTTAAAGCTGTAAACTTTAAAAAACAAACAAACAAAAACCCCTAAAACACAAAAAACTTTTTAGTTCACAAACCTGTAATTGCTTTTACAACCATATCAGAGACTTCTGGAATTTCTTCGTTGACAGGAACGCACAGCATTTGTGGAGTGACCCAGTGCAAAGCCCTATGACAACGGGGGGTGGTTAAAACATTCAGTGCCAGTAACATTCAGGCATTTGAAACCAGTTGCTTCTTGAATTAATAAAATGCATGAGAAGCTTTTTATTTAAACGAGGCACTAATGCAGTTATAAATCAATTTATTCCACTGAAGTAATCTATTATTTCAATTAAAAAAAAATCATTTTTTGCTATAATTTAACAAAAGCACACCAATAAGTTTTCCTAGTATAGCACCTTTCATTATTCATTCTATTCATTCATTCTATTTCTTAAATAAAATATTAACACTTTTTAGCTAAAATGGTTGCTATTTTTGTCCGCCCAGCATGAGGTTTTTAACATGCTTGTTTCAGAGACCACGGACAGCACCATGGAGTACTCAACTCTTTTTATTTCAAGCGCTTACCTGATTCTCTTTTGGACAGCAAGATCCTTCTTCTCATCATCAGTTGTTTCAGGACAAAAGACATATTTATATTGTCGAGTCATAATGTATTTTTCGATCTGATCCATTGCTTTCTCAACTTTTTCCGGGGGCACTGGAAGGTACAAATTCCACACACAATATAGTAGTCCCACATGCACAATATAGTGTCCCCAATATAGTAAATAAAGTATTGTAAGACTGTTTTGAAGATTTAACACAACTTACTCAGAGTATCACCAAATCAGTACTGTTGACTTGAGCAAGGTATACCACATAAGCATTCTTGAGTTAATAAACAACTCATACACTTAGAATATTTTCATTCTCTACAGCAGAAGTAACAATATAATGGTGAGAACACCGCACTGACATGACTACATAAGTTCATGCATAGCTTCACAATGAAGCACGTTCATTTAGCAAATTCAGCACGTGAATTAGGTTCAGTCATTTGTAGCTTACAAGAGCATTTCTTGAAGATACAGTTTTTGAGAATAAATCCAGTGAGGTTCTCCAAGTCCTCTGTTCATGCTCACCACTCAAAGGAAAAAAAAAAAATCTGGCTATGTTTGAGGTGCGCCATTTGCATACCAGGCACATAAAAGTAGCCTGCAACAGAAACACTTCCCTGTCAAACCAATGAGAATTTTACCCATTGACTTCTTGGGCGCTGCAGCGTAACATAAGGATTACAGCCTATTAGTTGGGTTGACAAATAGGCATTCAGCCACATTTTTTGAGGAATATTAAATTTTAAAGGACATGAAATGAAAAAAACTGAGCCACATTTGATTGAAAGTTTAAAAAAAGCTGTAAAAGCAGATTTAGATTGCAGAACTTTAAAGAAAGCGCTACTGGGAGTAGCTCTAATTATGGCACTAAAAGTTGTTAACAGCATTTCTTAGAGGTGGTTAGGAAGCATTTTGTTTCTACTGGGAGGTGCAAGAGGCTTTATCCTCAAAATGTTACTTTTTCAGCAGTAAGATAGGAAGAAGAGGAACACAATACCTTTCCAACGTGTCTGTAATTTCTCTGCTACATTTTGATAAAAGTCTTGGGCACATTCAGATTGTTCCTCAATACTTAAATCCTGTAACAGAAAATTGACTAAGTTTGCATGTGCAGGAGAAACGACAGCAATGTCTCTGACATTCTTTTATGGAAAGTGTCCAGCTGCAGTAATAGTCTGAGAATGCAACTAAATCCTCAGAGGTGTTTATGTTGGCTAAATTATATTCAAAACACGAGAAAGCAAGACATACTAGCTCCTTAACATATAAAAGATTTATATATTTGCTGAACAGATATGTATTTGCAGTGGAATTGGACAGATGCAATGCCCTTCTCCCAATCACACCTCCTACTAATGATGTCAGGATAGCGCAGACTATTTGAGCAGAATGCTTGTTCCCAATTTTGTCACTGGAACTTTTTAAGATGATATGCACTATATCAAAAGCCAAGAACTTAAGTTATAAATTTGAAAGAATATTTATACAGTAAACGCTTCAATGACAATGTTCCTGTGAAATATATTCACAATGTTATTTGTGAAATAACACTGCCTTTTAGGCATTAACTAATTGAGCTACTGAAGAACACAGAGGCTCACAGAGTTGATATGAATTTTGCTGAATTTCCACTGGCCAAAAACAAGACAGTCTCTCTGAACATGAAGTCTCAACTCTGATGACAGTGCTGCATTTTGGGCTTGGTTTAAATGTAGTAGCAAATTAAGTCTTGAGAAGGACTTCTCTTTGAATAGCCGAAACTCAGAAGGAATCAGGTAGATAAGAACACCTTTAGTGTTTATAACCAATAATAGCTCTACAATCACCACAAACTCTACGTGCAAAGTGAATCAATTCTAAAAAGAAATACTTCAAGGCATTTTCAAAGCGGAGGGCATGGAAGGTTCCATCACAACTTCCTTTAGTTTCCAGTTAAATTTGAGGATCCCATTTGAGTAACTACAAACTAAATGGGAAAGGCAGTAAAAAGGAGAGGTGCCAAGTACCAAATCCTGCAGGACTCCTGTAGGTGGCACTGCAGTCACATTAATACTTCAGGGAGGACAATCTAGTTTTTACAGAGAGAATGAAGAGGCATCCCTTGTTGGGGGGCCCCACGATCAAGTCAAATACCCTCCCGAAAAATACAATATCAACCAGCACACGTCTCTTCTACTAACTTTGTAAGTTTATAAACCTAAGATATCCAAACACTGACTATGGAATATAGTATAGTTTTCCCAAATCATTTTTATCTAACATTATTTGTCCATCAGACATGTCATCTTTCAGAACTAGTTTCTTAGAGATGCAAAGGACAGTTCTTTCAAGAAATCTGAAATATTGGAATTTGGGGGTTTCTTTGGTCATATGCCATACCAAATATATAGAAACAAGGTACTCAGAATTCAAGACTGCCATTAGATCTTCATTCCACTAAGCATGCCAGCCAAAGATTCCTATTTACAATATCTAAACACTGCTGGAAAGAATGCAGTATTTTCTTCATCTTTCCCTAATTTCCTTATTTTATTTTTGTAAGAGACCTGCAAGACACTTACCCTTTTATGATTCATTGTGTCCAAAAATAATTTACATTGTTTATAGATATCTTGTCCAGGTTTATGATATGTCTTGAGAAATTCTATGAACTCCTTGGATACTCGATCTGTCTCAATGCTAGCCTGCCTGTTTATAGAAGGGCTGGGAGCCTTGGCTTCCTGGATCTCTGCTGGGAAAAATTTGACACAGTAGATTATACTTTTGATACATGTTAAACACTTCCCGAATTCATACACAGGTGTAAGAAAGTTAGATTTCTTTTTTCAGCTTCATAGATGAATAAGCATTCTATTTGTCTGAAGAAAGTGTTAAATGTGAAATGCTGAAGATTATTAAATATAACTGTAGGAAATCAAGTATTCCAAAGTGAAACATTTATAGCCAGATACCCATTTACACTAATGGCCTTTTCATGCTAGCAATTTACCATAACCTGGGCTTGCTTTCATTCCCATGTAAGATCCCTCCACACAAGATCCAGGCTTCCAGGTGTGATTCCACCGCAGCTTAAACTAAAGGAGTGGTCCCATTCGTTCTCCCTCACCTTTACATCCCTGCTCCTTCACATGCACCAACACTAGCGTTCATTCAACTGGCTGATGAACCAGCTCAGGGAGAAGTACTTGGGAGCAGTCCTAGTCAGCAGTCTTTCTCACGGTTATTTTTCAGCTGGATCAGCTCCCTGAGCTGGCTTACGACCAGGTCACGGGAACACCAGGAGCAGCACGAGCCAGGGAATGGGAGCACGAGGCTGGTGCAAACACGGCAGCCCTGGTTTGGCGGGGCCGCGGCAGAATCACCCTGCAGTGTAAATGAGAGCTCGGCCACTTGTGTTTCAGCGAGAGCAGAAGCACCACATCTGTCCAAGGAAGAATCCACCTGGCACTCGAGAGCGAGGTAGGAACACAGACTGCACACAGCACTGGATGCAAGTTTATAAAGCTGCAACCACAGGGGTTTTCCACACAGGCACATCTGAATTTCTGAAAAGGTGTACATTGCAAGTCAAGTGTACAGATCTGGTATCTTCACTATCCAAGTTTAGCTCACCCACCTTTCAACTTGCCAGCCAACGCTGTTCAAAATGAAGGATTGAATAGAGATGATGTAAATGAACATGATGAAAAGCAAGCAGCAAAGAGACAGAAAACATGAAAATACTCATAATCAAAATGATACAAGCATATCTTCCAATCTGAAAACACTAACATGCAGAACAAAATTTGTTTCAATAAGCATACATGCAGAACTTCAAAGTAAAAAAGATATATTTCATTGGGATTAGTATACTTAAGCTGGTATGCTTAATTTGGATTTGAGGAGGGTTACTAGTTTTTCTTCTGTTTTGTTATTGTTTGTTTTGAAAAGATGCAGAGCTACATTAAATTCAAAGCTGTATGACCCAGTGGCTAGGAAACAACTGATCAATTGGCCAAAGAGCAAGACTTGTTAGAACCTCCAGACTCCAGCATAACCTTCTCGGGATAATAATTTGATTAGACACTATTAATGCATGTATGGTATTTAAGTGATAAGACTGAAGAAGGCTTTACAAGCATTTAAATTCCAACTGTAGCAATCAAGATAGCTAATGCAAATCAGTCTCCTTTCTAATTATACTAGAATATTTTTTCAGAGGGTTTTTCTTCTAATCTTCTTTACAGTTAAGATGCAAAGCAGAACGCCTGTTCAGTATTCAAACTGAAGGGGCAACAATTATTTAACAAATTTAGATCAACACACAGTAAAGCATCACATAACCAGTCAGTCAAGAGTATTGTTTCCAAATAATTAAAACTGAAAACAGGTCCACTTTTGAAAGGGTAGCAATTTCAAGGTTTTTTTTTCCACAATGAATTAATGATTTTATTTCAAAGAACAGCTAAAGACTTATCTCCATATTGAGCTCATTACATTAAAAAATAATGAGCCTCATGTGAGCTTAAGGAATAGGAATTTTTTAAGTCATAAATTTCAAGTATATTGTTTTAGTTACTAAAAGCACTAAGAAAATAAGAATTGCATGTCAGAATGAACAGTCTTTTCAATGAGTCACACCAAGAACTACACATAGATACTCAGAAATTCTGCGACTTTGTTATTCTGTTTTGAAATCCTGATTTGGGGAAAATGAATCCGCACAATATGCGCTGATTACTGAGGTCTACAGGAACATATGTAGTTTCAGCAAAACAGTATTTTCAGCTGTATCGTATATTCTGTAACAACTAAGTCAGTCTACCTACAAAGAAGCTGATTACAGAAAAGGAAGTCCACCTGAACAAGTTAAAGAGAACCTAGCAGAAAAGGTAAGCCAAAACAAACAGCAGGGGAAGTTAAGAAAGGATCATCTTTTGCAAAGAACCAACACTATTTACATTAGAATCTCTCTCAAGGCATTCTACGAAGGTGCTAGTTGTCACAGCAGAACGTAAGCACTCCAGTGATTTCACTATGGTTGTGCCATGGTTGCAGACTTGAGTCAATGTAAAGAATATGAAAAAAGTGCTGTCGTTGGTTCTGTTACACACACCCATTCATTTGTTTATATGATTAGCAAAACAAAGACACTGTACGTCTTGCATTTTCTTTAATTGGCAGAACTTGTCAAAAGCAAGTAACAACAGGTAAGATCCTAAACCTGTTCACACCATGGGTTCTGGTGCCTTTTTGGTTTAAGGGAAACCAGAACATCCTCTTCTCTCAATATGAAATTGTCATCTTGATTAATATACCAAGTGCCTGAAGATGTTTCGATAATGCAAGTGTTCTTGAAGTGTGAATTATTAAATTGAAGTAGTTTCAACTTAGAATTAGATTTCTAATGGGAACCTGGAATTATTTTTCCTATAAAAAAATGAAACAGCAAAAAAAAAAAACCCCAGCTGCTTCTTTCAGAAAGCTCTTTTTGAAACTGCATAATCCTTCAGATGACAAGCTAAGGCAGAGCCCAATGCATCATCAATTTTATTCCTGTACTCCCCCCACCAAAAAGCGAAGAATTGGTTTAGAGATTCAAGTTTGCTTCAGAATGCTAGATTTGCGTTTTTGTCACTCTCATATTCAATAGCACGGGTTATTACTGGCACAACCCTAGTTTGTATTTTGCAAAGCTCAACTAAGTAAGCCTACTAAAACCAGGCAGACAGCTTGCTCAAGCTGTGCTGCATTACCTTCAGTAGGGGAAGCCAGTTCCCAGGAGGGAGTAAAAATTTCCTTCAAGTCCCTGAGAATGTTATCAGCATTTCGCTCCCTCCCAAGCTGTCCTTGTTTAATGACTTTCTCTTGAGCCACTGAAATAAATGCAAAAGCAAGCAAGACACCAAGAGCAGGAGCGTATGAGGCGAGACAAGTGAATGGCACAAAAGAACAAAACACGAGAAGTGAAAATGAAGATTAAAAAAAATTTAATACATCACAGAATGCCTCATTTAGCCAGCTGGTGCTCATGCACCAAGACAATTTCTATGGTGAAATTCAGGTATATTTACAATTTCTCATCAAGGAAATGAGTTGTCTATAAGGTTAAGACACACTGATTTTGCTTTTTCCTCTGGAATTCCTCCTCGAGAGTCAAGCGTTTTTTCATTTGTACCCAAGTCAAAGCATGCGATTCATGGAAGTTACTGCCATGCAAAGGCATCAGTGCCATTAATCATTTTTTCCTTGCACACATGCTCTAGAATAACTATTCAGCCAACAAACTTCATATTCACAGCCCACGTACTCTATTCTAGTTGAAGGTAAACACTGCAGTTTCCTTCCATATTTATTCTCATTTAAAGGTACCCTGCTTACACATTCTAATTTTCCTACCAAAGGTGCTTGAAGTGTTATTGTGGCAGCATCACCCGACGCTTTCTATCAGCATTTCTACCACATTTAGACATATCAGTTTGTTCTAAGTGACTGACAGTTGGTAGCTTTTATCCTGTTTTCTTTAGGAAGATTTCCCCTTCAAGTCCTAAACCACAGGATCACACAATGCTTGACTCATGATTCTAGCAAGAATGTGCATCACAGGAACAAGATACTTCTACTCAGCAGTGCTGTGGCAGTCTACCACCGCCCTCAAGAAATAAGTTAATACTACATTTAAATGGAAGAACTTCTTTATCACTTTAAAACTGCAATGTGCACAAGTTTAGAAGTCCACTGTTCTACTTAGAAGATTATGGTCACCAAAAAGCTCACATTTTTGTGTGTTTTCAGTAGCACTTCACATATAGCATCCACTCTCCAGAAGCATCACTACTGCAACTTTTTCAAATATATCCTGCATCCAATGCTTTTACACTTAAGTTTGAACTTAGAAGATTTGACTTTAATTTTTAAAAGAACAAAGAGAAATTGATGTAAACATCTATACTTTTCTCTAATCAACCCAGCTTTTAAAAATCAACATTTTGAACCAAGAGCGTCCAGCGTTATCTTGGCATAATTCATGAGTTAGCTAGTAGCTACATGAACATCTGCTGGAACACTATACATTCCATGCTGTGTACCTTCATAAGTTATGGAAGGGAAGATACAGAAGCATTTTTCAGAACTGTAAGTGACAAACCAAAAGTTCTCGGGATAGGAAAACCCCTACATCTTCTATAAATATCTCTGTAGTAGTTTACACAGGAAGAGCAGGAGACTTGCCTTGCTTCAGAGCTACAGGAATTCAAATTTTTGAAAATCTTTCCTCCAAAGAGTTCTCATGAAAACAGACAATTCATTTTCTGCTTCTTGGGACAGCTAGCAACTTTGGCCAAGTTCCCATCTATGTTAGGATGACAATCATGACCATTTAAAGATGGATACCACTGTCCCCTGTCTTTAACAGAGTACAGCACACACACATTGTCTACTGCTCCTGTAACTTCGAGTTCCTTTCAATTCTGTTCCCTCCGCCCCCAATTGCAGAGAAGGGGAAGGAGTGTCTGGGAAAATTATTTCTAGACTGTTCTTATCAGTTACATAAATCCAGGAGTTTACCCACACAGCCATAAAACTGACAGAATTATTTATGAATTAAATGTCGAATTCAGAACCCTCTAAAATTTTATCAGGCACTCAAGTTTTAAAGACATGCACAGCAAAAATGACTGGTAAAATACTTCTAACAGAGTATAACATGGTTTCTGGAAAATACAACTGATCAAATTCAGAGCAGTTTTCTATTTTTTAAGCAGTGAAATATGTAGGTCTGGGGCTATGCAAGTAATGCCACAAGCCCACAGTTTATACGACTTATATTTTAGTAGAACACATTTGTCAAAAAATACTTCTAACTTCACATGTTGTACAGAACCATTAAAAAACAAAGGAAGAAAGTTACCCTTCTTAGCTCCTGTTCTGGAAGAAGCAGTGAAGAACTTCTTCACAGTAGTCACCTTTCGTGTTTTCTCATTGGTTTTCTTTTCTTCAAATTTGGAAAAGGTCAGCGACTGTGCCCCTTGGGTACTCTGACTGCTGGCATATGCTTCTTCCTCCTCACGCTGAAGCCTAGGATTAGAAAGACGTAGGTCTAATTTAAGTGGTTAACACCAGCACAAACAAGTCAGTTTCCTGTGCAATAAGTTACTCATTTGGCATGCCAACTCTCCTCTGTCCCCACCTTCATTTCTAGCTGCCTATCACACATCTCGCTGCATTATGCTCCCTCTTTCCCCATTGTTACAGTGAAAGCGAGGGAAGGCTTAAGACAGCCAGGGTGGATTAAACAGTAATGTCAGAAGGGAGAGACTGAAACGCCATCACGGTCACCTTCCCCTCATGTGATGACCTTCGATCTTACCTTCACAAAACTGGGTACTAGACATTACGAGGGTAGAGAGGAGGGAAAAGACTGTGGAAGAAGAGAAAGAGCACTTCCATCGGTCCACTCTGTCACTCTCCGCTCCTGCTCCCATCCTGGGTTTCACTGCATCTATCATCAGAAGTACTTTCTGTGTTTTGACACGTCTTTGTCACCCAACACACGATCCCTTTCTACCCTAAAAATGTTTTTGCAACCTTCAAACAACCCCTCTGCAGGAGAAAAACAAACATACTAGCCCTTCAAAGGCTACTTTTCTTCTTACGCAGGAGGATTAAAATGGGTTGAATTATATTTCTTTTCAAGATGGTAAAGGGTCAAGTAACTTTCTTTAAATGCTCATCCAGCCCAGGATGGACTATAGATGGTCTTGCATGTGTAACCTCTTGAAGTAGGAACTATGTCTCATCTGTGCTGTAAAGCCTCTCCGTTCACTGAAGCCAATGATCACAGCTTGTTTCTTTAGCATTTCCTTACTGAACAGTTACTTATTAAGGAATTTCTTAAATGCCCAGTATTATTATACCTAGACATTATAAGACTAAAAGCATAACTACCTGCTCTACTAATGTGGAAGCTCTTATTAGCTGTTTAAGCCAAATGCACAATAGAGGAAAAAAAAAGTGCCTTCCATACTATATACTCAACAGCTCAGCTGGCAGCTTCTAAACAGGCTAGAATAAAGCTTCAAGCACTTCATTCTACCGATCCTTGCAGCTCATCTGTTCCAGTGACAGATGGGAAGGAGAGATTCCCTCTCTTCCCCCCTCCCAAAAAAGCTACTTCAAGGCCTAAGGGAAGAGGATTGAGACTAGTTAGGTACCAGATAACTTAGGGCTTAGAAACAGTCATCAGTCTGGACTCAAGTTCAAAAAGCTTCCACGGATGTGACCTTCTACAGGCAGGCCAGTGTAGACACTGCATTTTTTTAAATGCTCTTGGTTAACTTATCACCAGGTAACTCCAGGTCACTGAAAAGGTTCCAGATTCAAGTGCAGATATGCTTCTCAGGCATGTGTGTTTTTTCCTAGATAAAGTTCTGGAATACGCCACCAATATGTTAAGGCAAGCAGATGCAGAGGCTCTGTGCCAAGGTGAACAAACACCTCGGGCAGCTCAAGCTAACTGCCAGGCAACCCAGCACGGACAGCTAAGAAGCTGATGTGGCTACATGCTCCCCCACCTCAACAATTCATGCAGCCTTAAAACAGTTAATTTTCAGGGGCATGTCATGTAACTTACACCTGGAAGTGACAAGAAGGACAGCTGTGGTACCATATATATTCAAAGGATATTTTGCAGTTTCCCAGGCAGGTGATAATGCTTTTATTTTCTACCCAAATCCAAAAGAAAGCAGTTGTAGCTGCTCTTATTTTCTCACTAATGCACAGATTCCCTTCAACCTCCATTTCAGAGTCAAGCATCATGCACACTAGAAAACTAGACTGTTTTGCAAAAAAGTTTGCTTGGAAAAATAGCTTAAAGCATTGAAAAGCTGTGATTCCTTTGGGCTTACCCTGCAGTTTAACTGACCACAGACAAGATTGAAAACAGTTTTTTAAGGAATAGCTGAAACGTTAACCCATTGTGCTGGCTACATTCAAGACAATAACCCCTGTGTCTCCAGAGGCAGGGTTGTTTTAACCAAAACTGTCGTTTTCACCCTTCCAACTGCTATTTAGAATTACAGATTTCAGTATGCAGATTAGGTCAAAGTATTCGTTGAGGGGTTTTGGAGGATTTCTGGTTTACATTTGTAACTTCACAGACTCTCCTTAGAAAACTCCTAAATTAGAATGCCACAAATATTCAACTTTGCACCAAAAGAAAGATTTTAATTCCTGCTGCAAAGCTCAAATTTGACAACTTATGATGAAACTGAGCCAGGGCAAATACAACTTAAAAACAGGAGACAGGAACAGTGTTTAATACAGTCATCCTACTGTAAGAGAGGAAGGAATAAAGAGGCCTCTTTACCGCTCTGCCAGCTCCCAGTCCTCTTGAATCTGTTTCTGCCTGGCCTTATGGTATTCCTCTCTCCAGCACTTGGAGCAAAAACCCTGCCAGGCAGGATTGCCATAGTAACCACAGCCCTTCTTGCACAGCAGCTCCGACTGATCCACATGAATTCCTCTGCGTTCAGACTTCAGGTTCATTTTCTTCCTATTTGAAGAGAAAAGGGTTAAAAGACAAACTTGATGCTCGACTGCTAGCAAGACTTTCTTTTGCAGGCTTGTCTTTTTGACACAAGCCACCTGCTTTAATTATTGGCTACTCCCATAGTAACAAAATAAAGGCCGGAGGAGGAAGGGCTCCGTTATATAACCGTGCAGCACCAAAAGCCGGCGGCAGCATTTGCATATGTTTGCATAGCTTTGACCTGTAGCCAGTCCTAGGCAGCTGCAATAGCGACTGCAACCAAGAGGCTCTTGGTGCCCACACCATCACTGAGCAGAGCCTCATCTGCCAATGATCCAGCTGTTGTCTCTCCCCCTTTTCTTTATTTGCTTGACAGTAGCTATCCCACGTGCCAGCTTGCTTCCAAGGGCATTTCAACTACTTCATCCCAATTCTAAATGCTGGGTTCATTTTAGGATAAAAGCAGGATCACCAGCAATAGCAAGTTTAAGATCTGCACATTAAAACACTGGCACTTGGACTGCAATACTGACATGTACCCACACTAGACTGGAAGGCAGGTCTTGGCCACCAAACCCAACCCCTTTCACTCCTGGGAATCACAACAGAGAAAGCTTCGCGTAAGCTGAGCGAAACCTGAGCAGTTCCCATTCTTGCTCTCGCATTCGTAACCAAAGGCTTCCCTAGGACTTCTTTCCTCTAACCGGAAAATCAGAAGATTTTTAAACCAGAACTATTAACGATAAAGGCACACCACTTGCTCTTAGGTCAACATTCCCCCGCGGTTCGAAGGCTCTGCCTCCCCTCCAGCAGATTTGGCTATTACTCAAGATCCCATGAGGAAAACAGAAAATACACTCCAGTCTTAGCAAGATGAAAAGTACTTTTTTTAAATGAAAAAAATCGACAACAGCAGCCTTTAGAGTAATCTTGCGTCTCCCCCAGATGCAGAACATCCCTTAAGTTCATATATTCGAGCAATGGGGATCCCTGGCTGTCCCCCTCTGCCCAGCCGCCCCTGGAAGCGCTCGCGCTCGACACGCTCCGGGAACGCCAGGGAGTCGTCCTGCCGCTCTTCAGCAAAGCGGATCCGAGCAGTACCGCTGCCATCACCACAGACAGCCGTCTGCTACGGGAAACGGCAGCAATTTTGTTCCACGCTGAATTATACATGACCAACTATTTTGAAAAAAAAAAAAACATTTGAAAAATGCTAAATGTTTCCTGTTAGTCTAAACAAGTTATTTTAAGTAAAGTAACAGGAAATAGATATGACTTTCTCTGAGGGGGGAATCAATTAAATATTCCTAACATTAAATATATTTCCTAATATTAAATATAAATATCTCTATTTAAATATTAGGGCTCCCTCCTCTAACTTGTTTCCCCCTCCCCTGTGAAATAGTAATGAGTTTCTAGAAATAATCTGCAAAGAGTTTCACTGTAGAGACCTGTATTTTAAGGGAATCGGTCTCTTAACATAACTTGTAAAGACTCAGTTTCTAATTTGTACAACTGAGAGCTGCTAAATACATCCCCCTTCTCTTTCCCACAGGAAAATCTGACAGCTGGACAGCCATTAATGGACTTCTGTTAGTACAGACCAAAGAGAAGAAAGCAAGGCTTTAAATACCAGAGACAGCTTCTACTGCCCTCATTCCCTCACAGATAAACTAATATGGGAAAGTAAGTACTTCGCCTTCACACGAATCTCGTGGTTTCTCTTCTATCGTCATCTTTTTGATTCCTCAAGCACGGTCATTTCACTGACCGTAAGGGTGCACAGGACAGCTGGCCGCCGAGCTAGCTAGTGACCAAGAAGTTCGATGCATCTCAGTTGCACAGCCTGGAGTTACATGGAATAACGAGGAGGAAATTGCACGTTGTCGGCATCTGCCAGTGCCATCCGTCCTTGCAGGCCCTTTCTCACCACCTCTGAAAAGAATGGGGAAGCAAAAGTCTGCAGCTCTTCTAGAGCTGCTCCTAATCTGCAGTTTAAGGACTGCTTCTTAAAAACAGAAGCTGCAGCAGTATGTTTATTAAAGACTCCTATTGCAAGTGACTGTACTAAGCAATCAAAAAATTCACACCATGCAGTTTTCAATATTGCCATCAATGGCAAAGCTGATCTCTGAATATTTTAACTGTAGGTTATAGGGAGCTTTAAAGACAAGTCAGACAAAAACATTTTCATACCATGAGCTCCAGAGAAGTCTTACAGAGGTCTCTATCACCTGAGGACATAATATGCCTTCTCACTCAGTAAAATGAAATAAGTTCCATCAGTTCTGCAACTGTAGCCTGTAGACCAGTTTCACAAATTCCGGCGTTGCACTCGAGCTCAGCGAGCTCAGCCCAAGCAGCTCAGTGCTTGGGACCCTCGGAGATTTGTGGAAAACCAAAGCAGAATGAAATACGCCATCTTGCTTAAATCCTGTGTCAACATCTTGCCTTCTGAAATCTTAACAGCATATTCCAGCTGCTATGCTGGTTGTGCTTTTACACGTCCACTGCCTCTGTGCAGATGCACAAAACCTGGCTTTTTGTACCTACAGACCTTTAATCACATTTTAGTGCCACAATTATTTTTGGCATCCTGTTAATCCTTTGTGCACATCAGAACTAATAATAAGGTTCTGTTCAGCATCAAAGTTCAGCATCTTTCCCTGCAGTAAGGAAAGCGGGTCTCTTGTTAATGAGATTTCAGGGTTTTGCATTCTTTTGGGAGAGACTTTGAGAAAGCTGTGAAACCAAGTCAGGGAGAAAGCAAGCAGTTCCCTTTCCTCCCCTTCAAGTGTTTTAGATTGCAGTTACATCACTTTTAGATTCAGGGACAAAAAAGGTCACTCTGAATCAATATGAAAAAAAAGCCACATGCTGCACTTGAAGTGAAGGTTTTATTCTTCATTTAAAGACACACTACTATTTAAAAAAAAACTCCACAGCCATTTTTTTGCAGGTCAGCATTTATACTTTAACAAATTGAACAATTCAACCAGTTTATTTAAACTGAGGATCTTTAAATATGGATTTAATAACCCAGCTCAGGTCAACTCTGTGCAACTAAATCACTGTGTGTTTCACCATCTTCCATTCCTAGAATAGGTATATTAGAAGCTCTGAGTATCTAAAATGCTTTTTTCCCTTATCCATTCCCTTCTCTCCCTCCAACTAAAGGTATATCATTTCTTATTCAAAGATCAACTCCTCAATGCCTTTGTACGGTCAGACCTTTTATTTGCATTCACGCTCTGCATAAAAGCCAGACCTGTTCAAAGTTCACTTCTGAGTAACATAATCCTAAGGGATAAACAAGTTTGGCTTTCCCTGGAGTTGGAGAGGCAGGCAGCTCTGAACAGCTCCCCTACCACCTGACTGCTGAGAAGTCAGGAAAACATGAGTAAAGAAGGTAAGAAAAAAATTCCACTTGTTAAAAGAGGAAAAAAGAAAAGAAAAAAAAGGATCATAAAGTACCATAAGATCATAAATTAAAGTTAACCGGTACAATTTGGAAAGGTGCACTGCGCCAAACATCCCTTTCTCATCTTTTGCATCTCCATTAAAAGGCTTCGCAGCAGTTGCAAGAAGCACCAAGCCTCCCAGGAGCAAATGCCTGCAGTTGATAGTATACATGTACTGCTATTCCGGTTTGCTTGACAAACACTTCAAATAATTCTGCCCTGCATCTGATCAGTTTGTGCGCTCTGAAAGCAGAAGTAACACCTCCTGTGCCCATCCTCACAAAATACAATGATAAAGAAACTTCTTTTCAGAGTTTCTGTACCAGTACTAACCCTCCTGGAAGGTTAATATCTAGGTTAATTAGTAGCACGACTTTGGATGTATTTATTTACAAGTTTATAAAGTCCCTCTCCCCTTGTTACTTATTTGAAAGTAAAAGCTTGTTCTCTCCCATTTTCTATCTTGTACTTACACCACTCGCGTTCCCAGGCGGGAACCCCCCAGCCTGACGCCCGAACGCCTCGCCACAACGCCAGCTGCCCAGGGCTGCCTCTTCCCACGCGGCTCCAGATGTGGCGCTTTGTTTTGCTGAGCTGCAGCGAGAGCAGACGAATACTTGCGCACCACTGCCAGATGTTGCATACGACGCACGTTACGTTAGATATATCAGAAGGGCTGCACATCGAAGGTCTCTGATGAAATCTCAGATCACCTTGTGTAGCTTTTTCATAATCATCTTAGAATTTTCACGGTTTTGTTACAGTATCCAGCAAGTGAAAAAATTATTGCAGGTTTAATTCAGAATTAGCTTCTCACTTGCTTTAACGTAGTTCATTCCAAAACTCACTAATACAACTTCCTATCAATGTGTTTATTTTCCTTTTGTATTAGGATAATTTTGTGTTAGGATAATTTTACAGTTTTCCATGTATTCATTAGTTATAAGCCCCTGTTCACTTACAGCAAACATTTCAAAGAGTATTATACCAACTCACAGGTTTCTTGACACTTCCTCACACCCCTAGATGTTTACTGTCAAGTTTGTCATCCAAGAAGAATATCCGATAAGCCACAGCTTACTTTAGAAAATGGAAGCTCAATTTTTTAAGGAGGATAAGCCAGCTCACTGCCCAGCAGTTCCCCTCCGTGACTTTGTCAAAGTCACAGCTGAAAGCGTTCGTGGAAACAGTACCGGGTTTCAGCGACCACAGACATGGAAGCAGACATCTGCGCCAAAGCCAGCAAAACCAACTCTTCTGCAAAAGGCTGCGGGCCTGCAGCCACACCACTTTCCCCGAGACACGTGCTTCATCCTAGCAGTATCTCTGAAGACTTACTGAAGACCACCACAGAACGAGCAAGGCACAGGAAACACGCATTTTGGTACAGGCGTTATCAACGAAAATGAACTAAAACGTTATGGTTGGGGAAGGCTGGGGGAGGAGGAGAAGTAGCAGCTTTTTTTTTTTTTTTTAAAAAAAAAAGCTGTTCTCCATTGACCTGAAGTGCAACAGTACCCATTGAATACAAGTGCTCAATAAAGCCCTTGTAATTGAGAAACAAGGATTTTCAGTTTCGGCTGGTGTCAGGTCTCAAGAGCCCAAGTTTCTCTTGGGAAGCGAGAGGGGTACATCTAAATCAACAAAGGCATTTCATCAAAATGTATGCAGGCTGCAACGGCCGTCTAACGACTGGCTGGTGTGATCTGCAACGCGAGGTCCCCACATGCCACGGGGACACTGCCGCAGACTTCAGAGCACCACCCATGACGGTCACCAACACTCAGGCAGCAACAGCTTGCTTAAATCCCACTTTCCCGTATGGCTCAAACCCCAAGTACCTCCAAGTGGACACCCGGCCACAGGCATCTTGACTGTCCATTGATGGAAACAGTGAAGCCGATCAACAGGGATGCAAAACTAACCAGACTGCACTGACACAGAATTATGCAGCCAGATACTATTTTATTTTATTTTATTTCTCCGATGATCTTCCATTAAATTCCCATGAGACTAAAGATGCAACCTTCATAATCTGTGCTATTTCACAATTAAAACCGCAGCATAAGAAGAGAGCTCAAAAGTTTTCAGACACTTGAAGATTACATGTGACATCTTGATTTCTAGGTCAGTTATATAACAAACAAAACTAGCCTTTACGTTGCCCCAAAGCTCGCTCTCCTCCAATTTTAATTCCATAAATCCTTAGGCCATTTTTGTCAGTATTCCACAACAGGCACCGCAGTAGCAGCAATTATTCCTCTCTGTATGAGTCTGATGCCTTTTGTATCAGCCGCAGAGCTCTTGACAACAGCAAGAGACTGACTATATGCTAATTTTCACACCAAACAGATTACAAAATGGCTGCAAAAACTTATAGTAAACCTATGAAAATAGCTATGAGAGCCACAATGAAGAGCAAGTGCACTCTTCGCCTTTATGTAACACGAAAGAGGGGCACCTTCCACCAAAACAGGATCTGTCACAGGACTGATTTCACGCACACGCAGGCGGGACCACGCTTACATAACGCATTCTTTCCAACGCTAAACCAAAGGCGAGTTTCATAACACATTAGTGTTTACCAAGACTACAGGTACAGCCTTGGCCTCAGGGAAAGCATGGTTTGTGAAACGAGTCTGAGAAGTGGTACAGCTTCTTCAAGAGTTCAGACACCACTGGCTTGTTCTGCTTGTTCCTTTCCAGCATGGAGCCATCACCACCTCTTTACTTCCTACGGACAGACTAGGCAAACAGACAGCTTCACTGTCAGTGACGATTGTATCACTGTCACAAAGATAAAACACTGACTTACTCACAAACTATTTATGAGTCCTGGATTGCCTGGGTCATCTTTGCATGGAAGAGCTAGTTGGACAAGCCCGCGTATCACAGCTGAGTAGGAAGAGGCTTCACTTAACCAACCCATAGGCACCTTCAGTAGGATGTGACTGTAAGTCAATTTATAGCTATTACAGGCTATGAAAAAGCAGTTTCTGAACAGCTCTGCATGCTAACCCTGGAAATGAAAGCAGCGGCTTGGCAAGACTGCTTTATAAGGAAGTTTCAATAGTGGTACCAAAGTTGATTAAAACACGTGAAGCCTCCCTATTTTTAGATATGAAAGACTCAAAACAGGCAGGCTGGCTTGAAAGAAAACATCAAAGGGTTCCAAAAGAGCATTTTCTGAACATGCGACACAGTATCAAGCACTGTGGTCTGTCATAACAGCGATCCCCAGGCACGGGATTTTAAGGCAAGAAAAGAAGAAAAGCTGGGGAAGCCTCCACACACATTCCTCAAAATGACAGGTGCTGTTCTGTATTTTGCAGGTGGCTGAGCAGTACACCAAACTCCACAGCAGATCACGAGCAGTGAGCCCCACCCACGGCTATTCGCAGCATACATGTAGCTTTAGTTACTGAAAATAAGTTTACAAGGTAGACCATGTCTACTAGGAAGCACATCAAAACTCAGAGGGGGACACAAGGTATTAGGTTTAATTATAACTTCTGCCTACAGAAAAATGTCCTTAAAATAACATGTCTAGCCACCAATGTCTGAGGCTATTACAGCATCTGCAAGGAGATGAATAGCATTATTTTAAAAGCAAGGGAAAGCATCTCTTTGCATAAGCAGTGAAAAACATCACCACCACCAGCATCTGAAGTAGGAGAAAGTCTTTCAAGCAACACCAGTTTCAAGCATCAACATCAACCCGCAAATTAACCAGATAGCCGTTCTGCTGTTTCCCATCAGCTAACCACTTCTTCCAAAGAGCAGCCACTGCCCCGAATGCCACCAAATTCTTAAGAGCCATGTAAGTGTTGAAAAAGCCATGATTCATAGGCAACCCTGAACCTTTGGGTATGTAATTAGCATAAAGCTAATTAAACGTGCATTAGTTTCCTCCAAAGGAAAGGGTGGGGCAATATAACCTAAGAGACTTGTGAACAGAAAGCACAAAAGTCATTACAAACTTAAGAATTAGGAAAGACTGACACAGAAATACAGTAGCTATCCTTGTGGAATAGATTGCATGAGTCTTAACTATTCTAATGTGCAACTTCCTTCCAATTAAGAAGTTTCACCTAGAACAATTGTTTCCTCATATACACAGAACAACTTAATTAATGTTCCCGAGGAAAAAAAATATATAGTTTTAACTGGGATGACAGACAGCTTGTTTGGTCACTTGAGAACAGCCATACAGCTTTGTACTACAATCGGCAAGGGAAGCTACAACCACTATTAAACATCTGAAGCCCAATGGCCAGGAGACTTTGCAACAACCTACCCGCAGAGCTCGCGGTTTACTTCAGCTCAAGAAGCAACTTTTCAAAGACCAGTTAAAGCATTTCCCTGCTCCAACACAGACCTCAAGCCAAGATTTTATTTGTCCACATTGAACTCTTAACTTCTGCCCACTGCAGAAGTTAACTCTGCCCAGCAATGACTGTCCTGTTAGGCATAGCACGTATTCACGAATTGACAGACTATATCTCAGCATCTACGTGTGACTCATAACTGCGCCTTTAAATGAAATCACATCCAAAAAAATTGCTTTGTACTGTTTGACTGGGAATTCAAATTAAAATAAGGATGCAATTATCTAAAACGTCTAAGATCTCTTCAAAAACATCAGCTATTGGGTGCTTCATATGCAATGTATTTTGCCAACATGCCAGCCTACCGCATTATTTGCCCACTTGGGTACAGATTAAAACTAAATTTGCTAAAAACCTTAGAGAAAGCCTTCAGAATATCCCATGTGCTTTGTACCTGACTTGGTACTGACAGTATCTGAATGGTACTTCACAAGCATGATTAGGTGGGACATTTTGAAGGCCAGTTTAGGTCACAAGGAGTCCATCAAGAAAAAAAAAAAGCATACTAAAGGGTTATATAGCAAACAGCAGGAGGGAAACAGGAAAAACTGCTATAGATTAGACAGCACTGCAAAACAAAGTTAAAATAGATGAACTGCCAGAATCATGGACTATTTTGATGCTCATCATCAGCTTACTTTGTAAAGTGATCTTTTGAATTGGTATATTTGGCTTTATGCACCTGTTTTTTTCATTCTTCTGGGTATTGCTTTGCTTTTCACCAGCAAAACTTTCCATCAAGTTACAATCCCCTTCCTAACCCTTTCCCCTGCAAAACACTAGCACAACCCTGCCCAGAAGGCCAACACACCTGACTCCTGAGGCGAGCGCTGCTCATGCGAGGTGCTGTTTCCCTTCAGGCCGAGGGACCATCAGCCTCTAAAACCCCTCCTGGGCCGAGAGGGCCCTCAGGTCCCTGGAAAACCCAAACCTGCCCGCACAGGTCCCGGTACCGACGTGAGGAGCTGCCAGCACAAAGCGCCGCTTCGAAGCCGGTTTGTAACGCCGAGACTGAACCGGCGCACCGGGACAGACCGCGCCAACGCCCGGCCGGGGCTGCCGCCACCGCACCCGCTTCCCGGGGCGCGCAGAGCCCTTCCCGGCGCCGGGACAGGTCGGGCTGCGCCTCGGCCCCACCTCCGCCTGCAGCAGCGCGCCGGGTCTCCAGACGGCAGCGCCCCGGCACGGCACCGGGCAGCCCAGGCCGGAGGGAGGCAAGATGGTGCCGGCGGCCCCCCGACAGGTCTTCGCGCCCCCGGAGCGAGTCGCGGCCCCCCCGGGTGCCGCCCGGGAGCTGCGACGCGCCCGGAGCTCCCCGGCTCGGGGTCCCCGGGGCTCCGCGCCACACGAGCCGCACACCGCAGTCCCCCCCGCCCCGTCTCACCGGGGGCGGCGGCGCGGCCCTCCCGCCCCGCGCGCTGCTCCTCCCGCGGCGGCGGCAGCGGCGCGGCCCTCCCGGCGGCCCGGCGCTTCCTCCCCTCCGCGGCGGCGGCGGGCGGAAGGGCGGGCGCGTCACTTCCGGGGGCGGGGAGGGGTGCGCTGAGCGCGTCGGGCCTCAGCCGCCGCCCCCCCTCGTGGCGCAGCCTGGCTCCCTGCGAGCGCGCGGGCCGGCGCCAGCGGTGAACTCGCGTCATTCTTGGTTAAAACATCGCTAATAAACAGCTTTTTCTTTCTTCCTGTTTTTTTCAGCCCTGCTCGGTGGCGCAGCCCCGGTTCTCCGCGGGGGGCGGATGGCGGCCCGCGAGCGCCGCGACGGGGAGCACGGGCCGAGCGGCGCAGGCTGGCGCCAGCGGCTGCGGGACGCTGGGAGCGCGCCCGGGCGTTCCCCGGCCTCTGGCCACCGGCACGAAGCTGCCCAAAACCAGCATAAACCCTGAGGGTTTGGTGCCAGCGCGATGCGGCCCACAGACCTGCGTCCATGACGAGCCGCCCCAAGCTGCTTGGGGGGCCCGGGGGGAAGAGCAGGGCCACGGGGGCTGCCAGGTCGGACCCATCTGCCCCATCGAGGAGGCAAAACTCCAGTAATCCTCACGGACCGTTTGCTGTCCTGCCTGATCGAAATCTGCAATATCCATTAAAATACGAAGACGAAGAAACTACAGCCCTTCAAACGCTGTGGCTGTGAAGAAAGACTCCTCCATCCTGACCTAGATGCGCTGCAAGAGCTGAGAAAAGGGACATTCAAAGTCATTGGTGTGTAAAAACACTGATACTTAAACGTAGGGCTTGACCCTGCTGGAAACTGCTGCCAAAAGCTTGTCGAAGCTGTCCCTCGGGAAAGGGTCACGCCAAGGCAGGGAGCAAGCTGCAAGCCGTGCGGCAAGACCTTCCTGGCCCAGGAACAAGCTGGAAACGACTATGAGCAATTAGTTCATTCTGCCAGGCTACGTTTTCTGTCATTAGTTTGCTGAGGAGTCAGACAAGTGCCAAAGCCGATACAGGAGACGCTGCAAGACCTCCCCGACCAGCGGCAGCAAACTGCTAGGTCAGCTCAGGCGGCGTGTGACGGCTCAGCGCTAGCTATGGGTAGGCAGGGCACAGGCACCGAAGTTTTCTACAGCATTTTCACAGCAGAGCAAACTCTGTTTTGAAAATGGTTGAATTACTGAATCAGCTTTTGTCTTAGGTTCACAAAGCAAAACCCTTGCAAGAATCCACCAAGACTAGTAAAGAAATCCTTGTTACTTAAGAGGCCCTTTAGAGAACAGCAGTCCCATAGGAGAGGATTAACACTAGCCAGAAAGATAGAAGTCTGTGCAGATTTGGGGACAGAAGACATGGTCATGGGAAAGGATGGTTTCATTAGCTGCATTCCGAGTGGCCTGGGGTGGAGGCAAGAATAAAGAGACACCACACACGTCTGAATGTGGTACCAGCCCCAGGACTGTTTCGCACTCTCTGCCTTACATACAAACTGCAAATGGGAACATGATCGCATTCTTTGGGAGAATCTACAAGTCTTTGGGGGTTTTCTTCAAATTGTCATTTTCTGCTCCTTCCAAGACACTGAACAGAAGCATCCCTGCTCTCCTTTTAGACACAGTAAACCAACTCCCAACAGCTTTGTTTTTAAACCACAACACAGGCATTTTCCAGATCAGACAACCCTCATGAACGCTTAGGAGCATGTATTTATGCTGATTGCAGCAGGAACAAAAAAAGTTAGTCATTGCTATTTAGAACTTATTCCTCTTTCAATTTTCATGCTGTTGTCATTGTTGTTTGTTGGGGTCTTCCCCCCCGCCCCCATTCCCAACGGGCACATGGTTTTGAAAGCAAGTGTTACTTTAGTAAGACAAAAGACTAGCAAGAAAATGGTATTTTATTTACTTCTGAAAAAATCCCCTTTAAACCCAGTCAGCTCAGCAAATGCAGTATCTTACTTTCTTTTATAGCATTGCGCAAGTAGAGAAAGCTCAGACCTTCTCTGTGCTCTCTCACATGAATGGGTGTTTATGTAGGGAAGGAAGTACAACTTGAATTATCCGTCTGACACAAGTTTCAGTCTCCCTGAGGAGACTGCAGACACTGCATAAGTGCCATCTGTTAAGGAAGTGATGATAAACAAGTTACTGGTTGGTGCTATTAGAGAAAAGCTTACGAGAGAGTTTGGTGTCTTAAATTTCATTTCCAGTCATGCAAGACAAACTCAGATCACACAGAAAGTGAGAAGGGGAAGTATAATACCTGCAGACCAGATTAGCCAGATTCCAACAATTTTCAGTTTAATATACTTTTATTTCACAACACAAAGTTACACATCATCTGTATATTATAAATAAAAATACATAGATTATATATTTTCCTGAACTGAAAAGCCAAATGCAGTAAGAAATAAAATGCTGCAGTACCTACAATATTAAACATCACACATCAACTTATTTAAAATAAAACATATTTGGAGATAATTCCAATCCTTAGCATCCAGACTGGATTTTCAAAGGCATTAAGGGTTACAATGCATAGAGACATACAATTTATAATTCAGCAAAATAAAATCCATTTATAAAAGTCACAGTGAAAGTATAGGTAAACTTATACTAAACTTGTGTAAGTAAAAGGATTAAGAACTGTTCTGGAAAGCAACTTCCAGTTAAGAGACCTGTATACAGAAATAAATAACAAAATGTACTTATCCTCTGAAACATAGCTTATTTGCAGAAAGAGAATGAAAAACTGGAGGTTTTTTCTTTTTTAACCAAATGATGTTCCCATAGCCTAGAACTCAGAACCATCCTAAGTCCCCTCTGCTGTGCATGAACAACCTAAAACACATACAATGGTAGAGCCATAAATAACCAAAAAGATCAATGTAACTCCAAGGCTCAGTAATGCCACTCAATACTTAAAGCCAGCAGGGTCTACAGACTGTCTGCAGCTACTAAAATGAGGATAGTGAAAGAAACATTATGTCCCACAGATTATGACGACTTCAGAAATGATCTTCCTACATTCTTTGCTCTGAAGTCTGGTCTGCCCGACAATTGCATCCCAAATTTAATTACTGTGCTTTGCCACGCAGAAAAGACAAACATCCATGCTGTAAGTGGTGCCATAAAAGTCCTCAAACTTCTGAGCAACTGGTGCTGAAAGTCACGTAGTGCGACCCAGCAGCCACCTCACCAGTCACTCTGCATTTCCCAGTTCAATCCAAAGCCACTAAACTTTCCCACCCACCTAACCTGATGCATCACAGTACTTATGTGGGAAAAAGGATGGACACAGGCCAGGATAGCTGGGCTTCCAGAGACATTGGATCCTCTGACTGACCTCACAGATAAATGGTGATGAATGTTCCTGTGCCTCACAAGAGTTGAAGTAAAACAAACAACGAAACCCCACTGTACAATGCAAACCATCAGTTCTGCTATGAGACTCTCTCTGTTGGCACTTCCATCATCTTTCCCATCAGGTCTCCTGTCTCAGATCATCTATAAACAAGAACGTGCAGTGAAAATAAAATTGGGCAAGAAGGTTCCCGGGGTCACTAATTCAGAAATGCCCTATGAATCTAGGAAATCATGACCATTTACTATATTGATAACTTTAAAACAAAAAAAAGAGAGAGAACCACAGGAGAAGATAGTTCATGCATTTATCCTCCAGCTCCTAGCAAGCAATAAAGACCCTCAAAATAGAAAAATGCAAGTGCCTAGCCTAAATATGTATTTCTATTTAACAAAAAGAAGTCTTAAGGTTTATTTTTTTAAACTGTCTTTAGTAAAAGATAAAATGGAAGAATGAAATTAATGGGATTATGAAAGAAGTAATTTTTTTTATTAATTTATTCAGGTATTTTTGTCAGTCATGAGAATTTCACTGATTCTTTAGCAACTATCAGTCACCAGCTTGTAAAAACAGACCGGCCGTTCACCTTGCAAACAAATCTGAGGGTGCAGCAGACAGTAGCAGCAAATTTCCTGCCTTAGAATCATATTTCTTAAAGGGTTAGAGCAAAGGGCGGGGACCAAGGGGAAATCCACTCAGAGTCATTATCTCATTGTGAATCTTCGGGCTAGACACTTCATCTCCTTATGCCTCTTACACTTCAGCAGAAAAGTGGAGATGGGGGGTAGGGAGGTGGAGCAGGACCTCACTGAAGTCGTCCTTCAGAGCCCATGAGGAGTATCCCTGGGGAAAATATACTGCAGAACTAAATCCCTCCCACTTTCATTTTTGCAGTAACCAGCACACACTTAATGCACAGGACACACTTGAAACATTCATTTCTGTGGGGCAGTGATCAGCAGTCTCAGAGACCTTCAAGATTGACCAAGAAAACGCGGATATACCGGGAAACATGACGAGAACTGGCCAACTTCCCTGACATGTTAAGACGTACGTTGGAACAACCTGGCTCAAAATATATTAGTTTAAGAAAGCAAACATTTAGAACAGTTTGAAATCTTGAAACTTTTCAGACTTCACTGGAATTTTAACAATCACTTTAGTAAAGGCCAGATTATGTGCTTACACAAATCAGTGCACTTCTCATGTGACTAGAAGTCTTTGACTTTTCAAGGACTTGTACTAACCAGATCCAACCCTGTGACTACTTTGTTTCACGGCTAAGTGATACTCATCTCAGCAGCGCACCAGAATGGAGGCTGCAACTGGATTATCAAGTACGGATTCATTTAATGGACTCATTGTTAAGAAAGAGCTCCTGTAACAGCAATAGCTTTTACCTTTCCATATGTTGTACACCTCTGGGGTAAGTGTTTTAACAAAATGGGAGCAGGAGCATCTAAAGAATAAGCAGACTTTTCAGAAACCTGATATTGAACTTTCTCTTAACTCTCATGCTGGCGGGGGGGCGGGGAACAGAACTGGACAACAACAAAATCACAAAAATACCCGTACTAGCAAATTCATGTAGTGGTATATATGCTACGTTGTAGGTGTCAGTACATTACTAAATTAAAAAAAAAAAAAAAAGCCCCCTCACCAATGCAGAGACTGATCACTAATTAAAGGTTTGGGTTAAAATGGACTTGCAGAAAATATTGAGCAGTCTCAAAAGAAAACATGCACCAGGAAGACAGGAGAGAATCTTCTAATGGCTCAAGGGCTTGTCAGATAGAAGACACTGGCACCTCCACATTCCTCCCAGGAGAATGCAGAGTCAGGAACAGGTACCTCAGATTACTGTACAGAGTGTTGCGGTATTCAACTTAAGAAGCCCACACCAAGTTAAAAAGTTAATGTTGCCCTTTCTTGTAACTCTTGAAATCAATGGGCATTAACTGGGCACATTACATAAATGTTGAGCACACAACACTGCACATAAAGATCTTTTCATGTCGTTTGAGTGCTTTACAAAGATGAGTGGGTATCCTCATTTTAGAAACGCGAAACCGATGCAAAAACGTGTAATGATGTGCAGTGAAACTGGCCAAGTCACTTAATCTAAGAGCTGATAAAAAAAATCTCTTTTTGCTCCATGTTAAAAACCACCACATACACAGGGGATGTTACAAAAGACTAGTCTTGTTAATTGTGTTTAGACATGCAGCAACCCAAGAAGAGCGAATAATTCTGCTTTTCAAATAACTACCCCTCAACTGTCCCACCAATACTCCATTATTCAAAAAAAGCAGAGAAATCACTGCAATGCAGATATGCAATTTGTGCTTTGAAAATATTTGGGAATTTTTATTTGGGGGGGATTGGGAGAGGGGGAGTGTTGCTTATTATACGCATATTCCTGTACATCATTTAGGAACCAAAAATGGCATGCATCCTGTCCCAGAATGCTAAATGAGAAGTATCTCTCCTTCAAGTTGAATAAGCTAAATGGACTGACATGTATCATCTTTCTGATAATCTGAACACATGATATTCCTATCAAAATTATACTGATGAGAGGAAACATTTACTGCATGACCAATTTGTCCAAGAGCATGGTATCAGCTCACACAGGATTTAGGGGTGGTGGTGGAAAAGCAGTTACGTAGATAATAAAGTGGTGGAAAAATTAAGAGCAGCACAGAGAAATAGGTAGGTATGTTCTAGCAAATCTCTGGCCTAACTAGATATGAAGAAATGTCCTAAAGTAAAGAAAAAAAAAAGCAGTATTACATAAGCATTAGGTTTAATTAGACAATTATATACCATTCATGATATACAAAAACATCAGTCATCTTAAACATGGATTTAGAGATCAGCTACTCACATTTTTGTTGCAAATGAAGAATTTCAAAAATTATGCTATACACCAAGAAAAGGTAAGTCAATAACGTTATATAAACCAGTTATTAGATTATACTCCCCTGACATCCTCCTGCACAACTCTTCTGTTTCTGTCAAAAAATGAATACATATTAGGCAATATCATCTAAATCACTGTAAACAAAGACTGTGTAAAACAAGTGTAGTCAATAACAATATTGTTAATTTGCACAAATCACAAGACATAGACTGTATGTGTTTAATGAAAGCATGTTGGCTCAAATCTGTGGTTTCTTTTTTAATATTGCACTTAATGTTTTCTGTCTTCTGGAAGATCTGAAGGATGAAAGTTCCAATTAAGATGCAACTGATACAGACCAAGATTTTCATTTTAATCTTTTTGATTAGATAGTCTTCCTTACTTGTTTTGGTTTTTAAACAGGAAAAAACTATAAAATATTAGTGCATGAATATTAAGAAATAGCAAATGTGACTGGGAACAGCAATTTTGCTATTGTAGCTTCTCTAGTGTAACAGCTGAAAAATTATTAAAGCCAAACCAAAAAACAAAGTCAAACTGTGTTCTGTTTCTGTAAGTAGTGCTGATATTCAAACCAGAGTTATATCCCATGAAAAAACTTACATGGGAAACAGCAAAGAACACTCAATAACCAAGCAAAACTGCAGTTCTCATCGCAGTCTCTAAATAAACTGATGCTGAAGACCTTGAACTTAAATCTTTCAAGGGTACACGCAGCCGAAACTTTCTAAGTCTCAGCTTTAAGAACTTATGGCATTTTATTAGAAACTCTGGAGTACAACTTAAGATTCCCTGGAAAAAAAAGCCAGCATAGAAGTGAAGAAACCATGCAAGCTTCCTCTCACTTTAGGGAAACATTATTAATTTCAGTTCTTGTTTTAGGTTGTCAAGTACAAGTACAGTGACTTGTACAAGTAATGCAAAGGTCAATATTTAAGAAAACAGTTTCAACCAACTTTAAAAAATCCTAATACAGGCAATTCTTATTTTTCTTCCCTCCTCTCAGTTCAAAACCTAAGCTCTGGACTTGAAACTCAGCACTTGACAATGATCCTCTGTTATAAAACATTTGGAAATGGAAAATTACAGCTGTATGTCCCCACCTCAGGAAAAGTTTACTAAAAAATCCTAAATTAAAAACATAGAGGTATGAAGGTTAATCAATGCAAACGGTTGTCTTCTTTAAAATATTTTTACAAGACAATTTGACCATAAAGTTCTTATAATTATTCTAAAAACTACCTCAGTTTACTGAGAGTTTTGATCATCATTATTAATTCATGTTTCTTAAAACTGTTTTGGTCAGAAGTTTAACTAAGCAAGCTACTTGGATTAATTAATCCAATGGAATGCAATATGAAAACGTAACATTTACTTTCCCTCCTTCCCCAAGATTATTTTGCGTTCACTTCAAGTGAGGTATTTTGAAAATATTTGAGTTTTCTATACCCCATAAAACAGTAATACCTTCAGATGTTCAGATCTGTCTTTTCATTTCAGTTGTAAACTATTCAACTTCAGGAGATGGTCACTAAGGTCAGAAGTGCAACAACTGCCTTTTGAAAAAGAATATGATTCTCCAACGGCTGTCTCTCTCAGCCTGGAGACATTACTACTCAGATACAGGGCTGATAACTGGCGAAACATTTAAGTATGCAGGTCGAAAAAAAATACTTCCTGATATTGCACCAGGAAAGGTCAACAAAAACATTACAAAGGAGACTTAATTTTCTGAAGAAGGTGAGGTGAAGGAAGCACTTATCTAGTATCCTCGTTCAACTCTAACTCTAGAACAAAGTTTAATATCACCAAATGTAAAAAGAGCCAGTAATAAAATAATACACATTAAATATTCCTCTTATTTTGGTAACAGGAACATACATACAGGGTTTTCTCATTTACCAAAAGCCTTTGCAAATGACCTGATTCTATAGAGCTTCTTTTTTGTAGATACTGTAAACATTTAGAATTTCTAAGGCTAAAAACAGGCACAAGTCTTTTGTGAACAGTAATTACTCCTAAAAGCATTAAGGAATATATTCCAAATCTGCTATTCCTTTTTATAAGAATGGAAATAATTGAAATATAATATTTTAATTCACAATGCAGATTCCTAATTAAAAAAGAAATATAGTTTAATAATCACAACAAATAGTAATATATAGGAAATATGCCTTTCTCCAAAAAAATGGTCTATTATGTCAAAATTACATTTCCAGAATCTCTGTGCTGGGTGTTACTCACTCAACTTTATAAAGTGGTAAGTTTAAGTAGTGATTAAAATATTTCTAAGTGGGTAAAATTCAATCACATTATGTCAGCATTATTAGCACCCATGGCTTTAAAATAATGCAGGTGAGATCTGTAATATCCATTTTGCAGACTTATGATGCTAAAGCCACATGGTAAGTGGCACCTTTTAAAAGATGTTAGATGCTCCTCTCTGTATAATTTCCATGAGGTGATTTTGTTTTGTGCCTCGTTAAGGTACCTGAGCCAACAGTCTTGTTTCAGGCTGGTTTTTCAAGACCTTACTCTGTAACAGGTTCCCATTCGCTGAGCAGCTAAGCATTAGCCAACATTTCAGCAGATTGATTCCAATATATATGTTAGCAGCAATGCATTTCCAGAGACACGTTGCAGAAATATTAACAGCAGTTGTCATCTAGAAGTCCTTTTTCCCCCTGCACCATTCTGGACAAAATAACTCACCACCAAGTAATCTTGAATTCATAAATAGGACGCTTGCAGTAATAGTGATTTATCAGGTGTTTATCACACACACCAATGCACTGATGATCCACAGTTATCCCTCTATCAGACAGGTCTGTCACAATACAGTGCAGAAGATCATATACATCAGCCACGGCCTCCCAGGGGCCAAAAGACACATCTACTTCGCAATGATGTTCAAACAGCTTTGTCTCGCTTTCACTTCTTTCAAAACGTAAAGAGTTGAAATGTGGGCATTCATAGGGAGTGATGGGCATCTCTTCTTTGAAGACACAAACCTTCAATTTTGCAAATCTCGCTTTTCTTTGCATAGCTCTAAGCTTTGCTATTTCGATTATCCGTTCCAAATGATCTAAAAAACAATAAACGTTGAAAATAGCAACGAAGCACCTTGTAAGAGAAAACAAATGCAATTCGTTCATATAAAATGTTACTGCAGCGTTTAACAAGTCATTCTTAATGTAATATAAGCAGCAGTGGGAAGCTGCATGTATCCAGACAGAGTCGGTAATAATTACATCAATTTCAGGTATCTTGTGAACTCGATGTTCTTACTAAATGCCCAAATTTATTCAACTGCAGCTCTGAACAGAACAAATGCAGCAGCAGAAAAACCTTCTTATTCAATAATAAGCCTTGCATCTTATGACCTAGATCCTGTTCCCTTTAAGACAGCGTAAAAATTCACATCCTCACACAAAGCAAGAATAAATCTGACACAGAGACCTCAAAGATCTAAAGAGTTAGAACATGAAAGATAAGTAAGAAAGAAACTTCTCAAATATGACGAAATTTGTTTGAAAGCTAAAAGTGGTCCTCAAAGGACTATTTATACTACTTGAGTCATGTTAGAAAAACACAATTAATACTACTTCATTTATTTACCTTTGTAATATGGCATTAGGCCGAGGAAAGCTTGTCTAACTTTTTCTCCTTTAAGGGGCTGGACATCCTCTAGACTGTCTAGCAGCGGTCCTATGGAGTAATAGTGAGCTTCCTTGTAAACTGACCTCACTCGTTCTCTAGGTGGCAGGTCACCAGATCGCAGAAAGTTAAGTATGTCTCTAAACAAAACAGGAAAAATACTACTAAGCGCAGTTTCTCCAAAAACTGTTGCAGGTGGGGAAGCACAGAAAACACTGGACATTCATTGATTACTCTATGCAGATAAACACCCTCAAGATTAGACAGTAACCGAGAGAACTGCAAACTGTATTGCCAACATGTATTCTTAAAGCACTTGCTCCTTTCAAGCCTCCAATTCAAAAAATCACACTATGACTCTGGTAATGTCAGAACTTATTTCAAAGAAAACACCAAAACATTTTTAACAAGAAGCTCAGGGTGGAGTAAATTGGAGTTAATTCAAGTTCCACTTGAAACAGGACACACACAATCTTCCGTGAAAAAGACTGAAGTCACTGTGTTTCAAACTCAAGTCTGTGACAAAATAAAGTTTGATTTTCCTGGAGAATTATATGCAAAGACCTTTTATCCCACCTCAATCCAGGATTCCAGTGGTATGGATGGTGTATTTGCAAAAGAGGTGTTCTCATTGTAGGACCAGGGCTGTATACTTTTATATTACTTTTAAAAAAAAGAACATTTCCTTGTAATGCAGTTCTGAAACCATTAAAGTTACAAGATTTTTAATAGGGAAAGAAGTCACTTTACGAGCATTAACCAACAAAATCTATTACTGACTATATCAAGTAAAACAAACATTACAGCAATTTTCATTATAATATCAACAAATATACGAAGTGGTAACTTGGCTCTGGATTCCTGTTATATTTTGAATTCAGATTGATAACATCACAAATGAATTAATTTTCCAACAAAGCAGCTGGCACTTCCAAATTTCCAAATGTAAAGAAATAATTATTTTCAAATAAATATACTAGCTTAATCTATTTCTGTTCCAAATTAAGGTACAGTCTGAATGGGTTTTGAAAAAAATTCAATCCTTCTCAGTTGAAGAGATCAGGAGAATCTCTACAAGAAAAAAACTAAAAAAGAAATAAAAGTTGTATGTAAAGTGTGCTTTGGGTGAAGACCTTAACCTATAAACATCACAGGAAATGGTATTTACGTATTCTAGCAATCTCACACCAAGTCAAACAGAGTATTAGTAGGACCATGGTTAATTTAACTGAAAATAAAAAGAAAGCCACATACATACTTGAAAGCTTCAGGAGAAGTCCTGAAGATGAAGGAGTATGGCAATGCCAACAAAAATAATTTAAAAGAAATTCTTCGAGTCCTGTGCTTTTTTCCCAGTTATATTTTAATATAATTTACTTTTGCAGCGCTCCAGAGGTAAGTTATTAATTTACCAAAAAACATATATATTTTGATGAATTTCTTTTCTTGGAAAGTTAAAACCCATTGGAAGCATGGATTTTGAGTTAGCACTCCATTTTTTATATAAACAGTATTTCAGAAATGCATTAATTAAAGCAAGACAAACCTTCCCATAGCAAATTCTCATTCAGAGGAAATCAATGTTTATGAGTGAGGCTAACTGTATTCAAAATAAGTTGTATTATATATCGAGAAATGTTGATCTGTTCAGCAGAATGTAAAATTAACTGAACTCAGATATACAATGTAAATTCTAGACAACTGAAAATATGATTAAAAGACATAATATGAAAAAAATTTTAATAAAATGGAAATTTACCAAAGAACTCCTCTAATTATTACAATTTTAATAGGGTAGACTACTTCCAACAAAGTCGGGCTTTTCAATTAGTCAACTTCTGGACAATTTATTTTCTTAACACATACAACTGCATAATTGGACTTGGACTGACATCCATAAATATTCCATTAAACACTGAAAACTAACAGTTGGAAGAATGATGTGTGCAGAGAAACCTAGATGCATCCCTTCCATTCCCTCTTTCGCATAATACTGTAATATTAACAAAAAAGCACTGACATACAAAAGAGCTTCTATGAAAAGCAATTTTCAGTATGTTCTTTCTTAAAAAACAGCAAAACAACTTGGTAACTTGTAAGGATACTCTAGAGGAGACAGTGCACAGATTCAAAACATAGCTTGTTTTTCTTTCCCCGTTATAAAGCTTAAGTCATTAGGAATGAAATAAATAGTTTTTCAACTGTGATATACTGTGACTGATTTTCTCCTTGAGATGTTTTGAAGGCATGGATGCAAGCTCGTCAAGTTTTCATAAAAGCTACCACACAAATATGATTTAACCATAAGAAAAAAAAAAGGTAACATGTTTTTCTTTACAAATAAATTTTTCGTCAGTAACCACTTTGAGGACACTGCACATACCCAAAGTAAGTTCCATCTCTGTCAATAAAATATCTGCCTTCAGCATCTGTTGGAATATAGTGTCTTCCACTGAACATAGCCGCCAACATTGTGTCCTCATAACGTCTCAACGTTGACAGTCTTGTTGTGAAACACATGCCTCCGACGTTTAGTGGAACAACTTCTGGAAACTGAAAAAGTAATCACATCATCAGAAATGAGCCTGTAGTGCTTTGCAAACACCTATAGGCCAAAATGATTAGAGCTTCCAGAAGACATAGGATAAAATTACAAATGAGATTTGGCAAAAAGGCACATTTAGAAGCCTTCATTAAAAGCAGAACAATCAACCAGCAGATCTTCTGAAAGTAAAGAAATTCACTCAGCTATAGGGCTGCTGTGTAAAATGAAGCATTAACTAAAGGGTCTTCATGTACCTTGATGTTTGAGATTTTTTTTATTAGTTTGAAACCACAAGACAGCATTTGACAGAAAGAAGTGAGCACAGTATATAAATTTTTGCTTATCTTGAGACAATTCTGAAGCAAATGCAGAAAGGTTGGAAAGACTAGGAGGGAATTCACATCGGGTAGAAAACGAGCAGGCACGGAAGGCAATCTCAGCAGTACTTTTGCTAAGACTGGTAAGGGAGTCAGAGGAATGGCAGTGCCAAAGAGAAGAGTCTGCCAATGTTTTGTTTTTCACTCTCCAAAAATAACAGTAAGAGCATGACTGAAATTGTGACAAGAGGATCTGAGAAGGCAGACAAGTTCCAAACCTGAATGATGCAACAACAGCAGAGGCAGCAACAATTACAGAAGAAGCACAGTCATTTTACAGTTTACATATGTTCATCTTGACACTTCTTGATAATTTTTGCCACTGTGACATAATTTGGTCCAACAAATGCCCCTTTCCTGGCCTGTTGCCACAAAACACTGAGATTCAAGGGATTAACACCTTGTATCCTCTGACTGGCTTCCGGGTACAATCAGTGAATGTTTTCATTTTAGCTGGAATTCTGCAACAGCAGTCGTGTCTACAGCTTTAATACCAGATATTCATTAAAAGCATGAACGCCTTCTCTCTCTCTCTCTCTCTCTCTTTTTTTTTTTTGTTTGAAATCCCCTCTCCCCCCACCCCAAAATGGGTAGGAAATCTCAGGCCATACTTGGGACTTAAACTCAGTTGCTGCTCCGCTGGTCTCTTTACGCATTAGTGTATATGTTGAAAATCAGTGATTCTGTACTTACATTAGATGCATAGCAGGCCTAAAATTTTAATAACACACCTTAACATGCTTCAGTACCAGAATAAACACTTCCTTGTATTTGTCAGGCTCAAGCTACTGAAGTAAAATACATGGAACTTAGTACTGAAGGAATACTAAGAATAATAATGAAGGAATACTAAGAACACAAGGAACTGAACCAATTCAGCTAGTAATGGAAACTGAACAGGAGACGCATGAATACTCCAACAAAGAAACCCTGAATTCTTTGGCACCTGAGCAGTATAACTGGATCTTATCAGAGGAACAGCACCACAGAGCTCTTACCTGCTGAGGCAGCAGAGGTAGCGACTGTCCTGCCTGGGTTGCAGTAGGAGTGGCTGGCTCTTGGAAATCATCCTCTGCATCTGAGCTCGACATGGCATCATCCGGGTTTCCACTCACTTTGTTCTGCCCTGTAACTACCACCATCCCTCTGGCTCTCGTAAGCAGGTCTGCTGGACAGGCAGCCGTGGCAATGCTAAATAGCAAACAAGACCTAAATTATTTAGGCACTCTCCTCACCAGCTGCAGATGATCACGTGGCAGGCAAAGGCATGCAACTCCCCTGCATTGCACAGACAATTTACAATGGCATTGTTATTACTGGGAAATGAGTCACAACAAGGATGAGTATTGTGCGGACAGGCAAGCTCCAAGAGGACTGTATTTGAAGGGATGCAGTTCGCAGAGCTGTACCAAGGTCCCGCAGACAGAGCTCCGGCCAGTGGCTGGATGAAAGGCCAGCACGCATTGGCTGCGCGGTGCAGTGCTTGATTGGCTCCGCCACGCTTCTGCAGCAAAATGCCATTTGCTAGGCGAATTTGGACGGCCGCTGTTCCACCCCTTCAGCTGCAATAGGCCGCTTGCAGAAGCGTGCCCTGAAACCTGCGCTCTCATTCGCCCGTGCGCGCGTGGCAAACCCCCAACTGCTGCCCACAATAAAGCTCCAGAGCCTTTTGATCACCTTCAACTGCAAAAGCAGATCAGGCCTGGCTGCATACAATGACAGGAGCTCCAGGCATCTTAAAGGCTGTCTGTGTAGTTCTATTGTTTCCTGAAAAATGTGAAAATCTAGCTTTCTAACTGGACAAAGGAGACAAAAGTGGAAGTTTTCCTGCCCACCGCATCACATCGTATCGTGTCATGCACACATCTACCTGATATGCACGTATCTAACTCCATGTATTATATTGTGCATTTACCGCTAATTACCCAATTCCCTTTCCTGCACAGAAAAAATGCGTAGCAACAGCAACTACAATGCTTTCACAGTCAATCTTCAACCAGAGTATAGGGCGAATAAACTGAAACAATAAACTGACACTACAAAAGCAATGATTCAACAAAGAGCAGAGTAGAAAGACTAGAAATTCTGCTGTTCTCTTTTCACTGCCTGCTTACATTAAAAGTTCCTCTGGCTACAAGACTGCTGTGCCGTGTCCAGCGGCACCACAACATCCTAACAAAGAAAACACACTACTGTAGGCTTTATGTAGCTCCCTAACTTTCCAAGCTTCTTGTCTCAGATCACTATGAACTACAAAAGAGAAGGAAAATCTGTGCAACTAGATCTGGTACCCAAGCAATGTTTCTTGATTAAATGTTTCATAAAGGTTGCTTCCAATCAAAAGCAACAAGTGGAAGTGACATAAAATTTTAATAGCTATGATTAATTATTCCGCTTTACTAAATTTGCCAATATCGTTACTACGTGCATTGTCAGGCTGCCTGTAGAAACCAGCTCCTGAAGGAAAAGCTGCAGGTTCAAAACGAAGATGGACAAAATGGACAAAAACGCTATGTTCCTGGTCAAAACAGATACTTTTCGGAGAATTGATCAGACTAAACCTCCACACTCTGTGGGAGCTTATGTAGCCTTCTTTTATCAAAATCTGGAGGTAACTTCTAGATCCTGTTTAACACTCTAGTAAGCCTAGATAAGTAGCATGGAAGCTTCTGAAATTTCTTTTTAAACTGCAGCTTACAAGAAACTTGGGCCCAGCTCAAGACAGGTACTTTAGCTTCTCTTCCCTACAGTTGAAAAGATGGACTTTCACCTCACAATCATTTCTTCATCATAGTAAAATGTATAGGCAGATAAACGAGGATGGAAGGACTTCTTCACGTCCACACCATAGTAACAATTTTAATGATGGCCCTGAAACAAGAATTTTTATCCTGATGTCACCAATTATCAAGTCAAATATGCTTCACTCATAAAGAGCATATAAAAATATAAACTAAAGATTATTTTTCTATGGACTCCTTTAATGAGGTAAATTATCAGTAAAATAAGCAGCAGCTTGTGGAAGCCTAATTTGTAAGATGCCTAGTAAAAATCTGGTGTAAGCCTGTATTTATTGTGAATATATTTATAATGCTGTTACTTGAAACCAGTGCTTTGACTGCTATACTTCCAGTTCTCCTAAGAATAATCAAAGAATTTGACTGACAAATCTTTAATTATCTACATTTGTCAAGAATTATGTCCCATAATTTTCAAGTAAATGGAATGTACTCTGAATGAACAAAATTCAGCTCCATTAAGTATATCAGAATCATGGTCCCCCAGAATGAGTTTTGGGTAAGTACATCAGTTCAGCACTGCACCAGAAAGGTCCTCCTTCTCATAGAAGTAGAGGTTTGAGAAAAAGGAATTCTTCCTCTTTCTTAATTCAACATGACACAAAGGTATAGGAAAAAAACACAAGAGATTCTATTTTCTTCATGAATGTAACAGCAATCTAGTTCCAACAGAATATCATCTATCAACGAATAAATTATAACCTTTTTTTCCATTGGAACTTTCCACACAAAACAATCTCCTAAATAGTGAGGTTTAGAATATAACATCTCAGCCCATAATTAACTCAGGGTTTTAGAGAATAAGATTTATAATAATGAAGAGATTGATCATTAATAAGGTTGTTTAACCTGTTTTTTGATGTTCATTAAAAGGTAACTGATGTTGCTCTAGGGGGTTGCTTCACTTCCTGTTCATCCACGGACACGGACTAGTGACACAGTAGCTTGCTGACTGGAACAAAGAGTCTTCCTAAAAGAAAAACATAAGCTCATCACTGCCCAGGTTTTTGATATATAATTGTGCACTTTGATTCTCGGCATTTCATGAGGAATATGCATCCCCCTGAAAATCCCATTCCCTCAAAAAATCTACTTAGAGCACATGCAATTATTAACTAGCCACAAAATTATTTCTTATTAAATGTCTCATTAAAGTTCTGTGCTTTGTTTAGTTTATCTGAACTAAGCAAATGCATCCATTTCATTTTCAAGTATGTTCAGACACAGGTCAACACAAAATTAATGAGAAAACAACACTAATAAAGAAATTGATTTCTAAACCAAGTCTCTAATTGAACCACGCTTCAGCAGCATCCACGTCTTCCAGCATACCTCCTTCCGATTCACAAACTACTTGTCGTTTAAAGGGCAGAGATTACTTCCCTGAGATTAGTTTATGGACAATTTAGAAAACATCCCTCACACACCGCACGCACACACTATCCTCAAGGAAAGCTTACCATATGAGCCGGACTTGCAAGTTGTGCTTCATGCCCTCAGGAATGACAGCAACCCTAGACCTGTATTGAGTTTTACTGATGTGGAGATCAAAAAAAGCAGCTTTTCAAGGAATTGCTCTTCCCTTTTTTCATATAAGCAATTTTCTCTTAAATACCTTCTGAGGTTATAAAGTTACATATACATAAAAAGGTGATACTATAATTACATGATCAAAGTATTTATCATCAATAAATACTGATCTGTGACTCTGTCAGAGGAGATGTGCTAACCTAGCCACACTGCTGTTCAAAGGCAGGTCACCGCCATATGCTTGTTTTTACAAGATAACAGGCAGATTGTTAGGAAGTCTCTCCCTTTTTAAGGGAAACTGGGTCTCTGAGAGGACAGAGTGAGACATGACTTAGCCGTCTCGCCGTAAGATTTTCCGAGAGACTCAGATGATCAAAGGTTTGTGAGAACAAAGCAGAAAAAGAAAATCTAGTTATGGCAATTCTAATAAATCTGCGTAGGGATAGCAGAGAAACATCCTGGAGCAGGGCAGCAAGCCCTGAGCTGCAGCAAACTACGCTGCAAACGGATTTGCTTGTAAAAGTACAACTTTGGACGTACTTTGCAAACCTAGCCATTAGCAAAGCACAACGCAAATTATGGTGTAGGGATACTATAACTTAACTTTTGCATCAGACTAAGCAGAGAAGCTTAAAAACGAAGATATAGCATATGGGAGGATAGGACTGGAAGCTTCATCAGCAACAGTGACTTTCTTGAGTAAAAACAGGACCTAATTGGAGGACAGTGAGCAACCAACAGACGAAGGCTACACAGCCTGTATTTGCTGAGAGCAACAACGGTATTTTTACACAGAATTTTACAGCGCTGACGTGCACGTAGGAACTTCGCCCGATGGCGCAGGTCCCCGGCTGTGAGGCATGGAAGATGTCCCGGTGTGCGGATGGGCCGGAGGTGAGAAACCCAGGGAGATGTGCAGGCAGCACGGGCATGCGGAGCCCCCAGGCCCAGCTGGGCCCCCGCCAGCCCCAGGGTCACCTGCAGCTCCCGCTCATTCCTCAGATGTGAAAAGACAACTGGAAATTCCCATTTTACCAGGCAATTAAATATTAATTCGTGCTCAGCACCTTGCCAGCGCCCACAAATCGGCTCGGACAGGACTAGTGCTTGACAGCAAGGGCAGGCGAATGCGGCACTTTGCCTCTGGCAACACGACAGCACCAGGGCCGTGCTGTCATCGCCCTCGCTACCCCCGGTCAGCCCTATTTCCCCATCCGAAGTTGCTGCAAACTGCTGCTCTTCCCACCGTCCCTCAGAAACCCTCCCGGGCTGTAAAAACGGGATAATTCCCCTCAAATTGCATTAGGAGCGCGTCGGTCCCTACCTGCGCAGCGCGGCCGTCCGCGGGGCGGGGGGTGTCGTCGAGGCGCTTCCCACAGGCGGCGGCTGAAGGTGACGGTTGATGGTTAACGGTTAACGGCGCCGACCCGACCACTGCCCCGGAGGCCCCAGTGCGGGCGCCCCCCGGCCGCGCTCGCGCCCCCCGGTGGCGCCGCCGCGGGGCAGCGGGAGGCACCTGCCGCCTCGCCGCGGCCGACGGCGGGTTTCCCGCCCCGCGCCGCCCGCCCGCCCGCCGCCACATCTGAGGGGCGGCGGCAGCTCCTCCCTCCGCGCGCCGCCCCCCGAGCGGGACGCCGTGTCCCTCCGCGCCCGCCCTCACCTGCTGCCCGGCCCGGGCGGTGGCGGCGGCTCCTGCGGGGGGGCAGCGCGGCCGCCGCCGCGTGACGCGGGGCCCATCCGGGTCCCCCGCGGGCGGGGCGGCCATGTCGGCCTGGGGGGACGCGGAGGCCCGCGGGGAGGCCTCGCGCTGGCCCCGGGCTGCCCCGCGGGCCTCTCCCTTAGGCCGCCGCGGCTGGGAAAGGCGAGGCCGGGGGCGCCGAGCACCCGCCGCCGCTGCAGCGTGACTCAGGGCGCGGGGGGTGTCGGAGGCAGAGCGGGGCGGGGCGGCGCTGCGCCGCGGGGGCGCTAGGGGCTGCTCTCGGCTCGCTGCTGCGCCGCGCTGGCCCTTCCCGGGGGTGCAACTGTCACTCCCTTCTGCCCCAGCACCCGGCTACGGAAGAGAATTCACGTGCACTCAGCAGCAAAGCTGAAAGCGAGATCCAGACCCAGGACGTTAGACTACACCTTTCATCCGAGCAATGCCACATTATCTTTAATTATTTAAATCTCAACTCAAATGCATTATCCAAAAAAGAAAAATCACATTTAAAGCATTTATTTTGAAAAATAAAATACAAAAGATCATTAAATTGTAATTATACATGTAATTTATCAACATCTCTTTTTTTAAATAAAAGATATTTAACAATTTCCACATGTCAATAAAACGGACAACTGTTCCACCAGAAATCCTTTAGGACAAGCACAGACGACTCTGTTGAAAGATTCATACATTTAACACAACTGTTACAGGAAGGAGGGGAGAAAAAAAAAGAAAAGAAAAGAAAACACCAGAGACTGAGGTTTGGAATTTAGATAGAATAGCAATTTCAGAGACAGGTGTTGCTTTGCACTATAAAACCTTAAAATAGTTGTGTAAATGTAATACAGTACTACATTAACATCAATGTAGGTTCCCCACCACCACCTCTTAAACAGGTTTACATGCTTTCACAATAACAAAGTCTTGAACAAAGACACAGTATGAAAGAAACTGGGGCGAAAATACTGGGAAAAAAGCAGGCCAAGAGCAGTTACACCTCACTGATCTCGGTGGGACAGTTCTTAATAGCATCGTTTCTATTGAAAAGGCAGCAGTCTTTCTAGAGAAAGAGAAAAATAAAGTTACATTTGGGCCTTCATTTTAAGCCTTTGTAACATTGCAGAATTATGAATAGCGATGCATAATTAAGAGCAACAACTGTCATCTCAGGAGGTGCAAAGTCATTCTCAAGGCTAACTACAATGCCAAAAAAGCTTTCCTCTAAGGAATGCGGGTACATTCTACAGAAGATATCATTAGATTTGCTCTTAAAAGTAGACTTAGATGTGAGATATCTGGATTTCCATTAACATTAAAAATACTTCTAAATACAGCCCACTTTTACATGCTGAAAGTGTCTCTATCATTACAGTGTACCTGTTAAAGTTCTGAGGCAGCAAAATTGTTAACTTCCTAGCAGTAACTATAATAGCAGTATTAGATAGAAATATTTTCCAGCTTTAAATACATTTTATTCAAAGAAATAATTGGCAACATGAAGTAGGTTTTAGTCATTTTAACATTGACTACGTGAAGAGATTATGGTTTCCCTATTGATTTCTGAACATCTAAAAATAATCTTTGGAAAACTTTCATACCCGACAGAAATAACGATACGATGCACTTGGCTCTATTTATGGCTTTATGTATAGAGCTCTATTTAGGTCCAGCTAGATATATTTTGGCTATATTTCTATGGCATGTTGCTTCTGACTGTATTTAAATTAGATATATTTTGCATCTTTTGTTGTGAATCTAGGACATTTGATAGAATGGTTGACAAGTAAAAATGTGGATTAGTACAGTAATTCTTACACCACTTGTTAAGTTAGTCTAGAACTTACTGAATTCAATCCACAATCTCACTATTGTTAATTCAACAACTAAAATACAGTTGTATTGAAAATAGAGGCTATGGAACATACAAAAGGCAAGTGACACGTATCAGTTCATCTTCAGCCATTTCCTCTTTCTCAAAAGGGCAACTGATTTATAAAAGAAAGAAAATAGCAATGAAGATTCATCCTTAAAGTCTTAGTATCTTGTTAAAATAGGGACCTGAATCTGCTGTTTAAGTATGCTATAACACTGAAAGACACACAGATACTGAAAATCAACAAGAAACTCTGCTGAAGAATGCCTGGCCAAATAGTAGAATAGTTTTATGCACTCCTTTCAATTTCAGCCTCTAATGTAGTTCTGACAATCAAATAATATAGAAAATACTGCAAATTGAGATGCACCATTTAGAATTGTACAGTAACTCTAAAACCATATAACCTATGCTTTCGTAGCTCTAAACACTATAGCTTATCTTAGCATGATTTTTACAGATTCTGGATTAAGATCTGTATCTTTGTGTTTTTCTTATCTAGAATCTTACACAAAGTTATGTAAGTTTAAAATGAGAAATGAAGTAACTATCACCTTAACTAAATTTAGAGCAATTAAGAAGAACTGGATGTTCTCTTTTATTACCTTCTGTGCAAGAAATATCCACTGTATCTTCTATTCCATAGGTTCAGTCTGTTAAGCAAATAATTAGATTGAAATTAGCTATTTTACATTAAAGGAAGAGATATCATTATCAGCACCAATATTTGCATTCAAGGTCATTTAGTTGTTTGGTTGTGTTATGTTAATTTTAGTCTCTAATATTAAAGCAGAATAGTTTAAACAGAAGCAATTTCGAACTCCAGCTTCAGTATTTATGGTGTCAGAAACATTCTGTTACTATTTCAAAGCTTCTTTTTGCTTTTTAGAAGATCTTACTTGGATAAATCTGCCCAGAGTTAGCTTAATACAATTACAGTATTCACCCAATTGTATAAATCCTGCTCCTCTGACATTTAGAGGAGTCTCATTTTGAAACCTACCTATCATATGGATTGCAAGAGAACATTTGCTAGAAATAGTGGACCAAATTCCTTTGACATATTGCAAGGTAATCGCTAAATACAAACATTATAATTCAACTAACAGCTATTTCATGCAGATCAAGGATCATTTATGTTACTGGAACACTATTTATACACAAAGTGCCAGGTTTTCAAGATAGCTCATCTCCCTGCATGTTCCAGAAATCCTAATCAGCAATATTTGTGTCCTGACACAACCACAATAACTGCATTTGAAAGCATTATGAAACAACACACTTTCTCAAAACAATTTGCTGACAATAACTTTTAAGCAGCACACATTTAAATAATTTTCTTGCCTTTAATTGCATAGGCATTTTGGCCAGCACTTGAGAGTGAACAATGCTGTGAGCAACAGCACATTTAGCTGCGCGGTGTCAGATTCTTAATGATTTTCTATTAGCTGAGCACAACTTGCAAAGCATGAGCACTAACTGTTTGAAGGGCGAGAGCAGGCAAACATCCAGTAAGAGAGCAAAGCCCACATTAGAAATCACACAAAGATTTATTAGAAAGATTTGGTGTCCACAGCGAAAAGCTATGCTCTGAAAATGTGAGACAGATACTAGAGCTATTCTACTTTACTGATCCATGTTCATTTTATCTTGCCACGGGACTTCCTTTCTACTGTCTTCTTCAGCTGGAACAGAAGAAACCAGTTTTTCCTTTTTAATAACTAATTTTCATTAGAATGGATGGAATAAGTCAAAAACATTTGTTTGCATGTGGTAGATTCTGCTGTTTATTCTTTAATCTCTACATCTAACAGAAGTCACACTCAAAGAGTCTTTCCTTAATAGTGGAGATCCAAGGTTAAGAATACTGTGCCTGTTGGATTTGCTTTTTTTTTTTTAAAGTTAGGTTTTTTTCTCTTTTTAAGGGAAGAGGCTGCAAGTGATTCAACTCTTTATACACTACTTACATTCATATTCAGACTAAACTTCTGTACTGTGCAAGTAGCATTAAAGATGGGGAATAAAGTAGAAATATAAGTAATACAAACACTTTAAATAACTTGGCTACTTCTAGCCATTTTATAGGATTTTCAGAAACCTGGATGGAAGCACGTGATCTTTTCCTCTTTTGCTTAAAATACTGGCATATTTGGCCACAGCTATGCTATAAGCTACCACTTCAACGTACTCCTTTGCTCACTAATTCATTTGTTTTCAAACAACTGCACTAAAGTAGCCCCTGTTGAATAGCATTACCCTGCAAAAAGATCACAACTGGTCAAAATGAGGCCTGGCCAGTAAGGAGACACCCCCTCCCACCCAAAAGAATGAGCTACTAAACAGAACAACAAGTGAACAAAGAATGGTGGTGGCCTCTAGCCCTTGGAAGAGAGCTTCCTACTGCTTTGTAGGCAGCTGAAGGAAGCTCTACAATTGAGGTTTTTCAAACACACAAAATAACAGCAACAAAAAAATCTAACATGGGTAACTAAAGGTTTGGCTACTCAAAGCTTCTATTAAGGCTAACGGGGGAGGAGGGTGCCCCTTGCTCTTCTAGTTGTTGCAGAGATACAAAATCCTGGAAGCAGAGGGTCCCCAAAATGCTTTTCCTCCCACCTCTGCAATGCTATATGTAGGACAAACTGGGAAAAAACCCTACATATATATTCTTTTACTTAGCTTTACTTGAACACACCCTGAGACAGTAACAGTGATGAGTCACTCCCTGCCTCTTCTGTCAAAGGATAATGCAGAGGGCACTTCAGACAACATTTACACATTTAGCAATTACAGAGCCTACCAAATCTGTATTTCTGTGAGCCTAGTTGAATAGCTCCTCCCTGAGAAAATACAAGGACAATAACTACATGTTCCACTTATTCATCTAAAACATTATTTAACAAATAAAGTAAATTCCTCAAGATGATTTTTAACAGATAGACTAGCAGAGCAACATACATTCACTTTAAGCTTAAATCTGCAAAGTCAGCATGGGGAACTAATTTCACTACACACTGAGGGGAGAGGGGAAAAAAACCAAAAAACAAAAAGCCAAAACCACACACACACAAAAAAGCCCCTCGAGCTACTAAAACTGAGCAGTCCAAGTGGAAGTTCCTGGAACGAGTTCATCCTGTCTGCCGTATTATGTTCAGGAGAGACACAGAGAGAGCTGCTCCTGCAGCACAGGATGCCATCATCCAGGCCCAAACCCTTTCCACTGTGTCTACATGAGAAGAGGGCCTGGGGCTTGAAGCACACCTACTCATTCACAAAGCTCGGGGGCTAAGAGATGCTACGATTTAAGAGAACAGTTCCAAGCCTAGAATTTTGCAAAGGTTAGGTCCCTTAGGTAGCCGGTAGAAATTAACAGCATTCAAACAGTACCAAATTACAAATTCTCATCATAGTCTGAAGTTTAGCTCACTTGATTATTGGATCAACACATGATCACTACCCATGGCTGAGCTGTTTTGTTTGTTTTGCCAGATACAGTAGTATTTATTTCCAAAAACCTCTCGTTATCATTGACCAATCTGTAATATACTTGCTTTAAACCTTTCCGTATAAGGTAACAAAAGACAAAGCTTTACAAACAACATACAATCTTTGCATTTGGTCTACATGGCAAAATACAAAGTCAAACTTTCCTTGAGTTTCACAGCAGAGCTTGATGTAGCCTTCAATGAGCTCAGGTTTAGAGGCACCTTACCATTAATGCTAAGGTTGCCCATACACTCAAAAATCCCAAGCCTCTTTTGAGTTTAAGAGCAACAGTGGCGGAGATTCAATTTCATGGCAAACTGCTAGTCACTTACTCTCTTACAAACAGAAAATCAAGTTTATGAAGAAGTGGTTTATAAGACTGGTTTGACACTAACTCACTGGTACATCTGCAAAAAGGAAACTAATCCAATACTGTACCTGTGGCACTTCTTTAAGAAAGTCAGGAAGTTGAAATTCACCTTTATAGACCTGGAAAAAACAAAAAAGTTTACTATTCAAAACAAGCATTCATTAGTGTTTGAAAAGCTGAAGAGCCTATTATGCAAAAATGGAGTAGTTTAGGTTATTAGTGTCCAGTGACACTAAATCAAATCTACCTGGGAGCTTTCTAAATTGAGCACAACCCGTCTGTAAAAGCAAAGTTTTAATCACGAGGTTCGGTAGTCTGAAGGAGTTCTACAGCTTTATGTTCATTCCCAGGCTTGCTCTTTACTCAAGACAGATGGCAATGTTTGGGAAAAGTATTTAATAGCATTTTAATGCAAACAAGGTCAAAATAAAAGTATATAACTCGTATTACATTTCAAGCTTGCTCGAGTTATGAATCATTCATGAATTAAGTCCTGTATAATTCATTCACTATACTTTTTAAAAATGTTTTACAGCATGATTAAATACACTAGGATTGAATTATAGTAATACTTTTTGAAGTTATATATAAAATATGAAGCAACAGGTTTAGCAACTTCAGTAAATTCTCTTAGGGCTCTATTACAGTTTATAATTAAGAGTGTCTTCATTTAAAGTTTACCAAAAAAGCTATCTGTCATGATCTCATGGACTGTGTCAGAATTAATATACCAGCCAGTCGACAAACAATTTGCAGTTCTCAAACATTTATGTCTTACAATTTACAGACTTACCATATGTCACATAATACAACATTTTCTGATGCTTCATATTATTTGCCACATACAAAATATGCATCATTCATGCAAACAGAAGTATCATACTTCAACAATTGAGCCTACCTTACCTTGTTGTCAAAGGAAAGTTTTGTTAGCTTTGATAATGGTTTATGCAGGTGACAGAACTACAAAGAGTCTGAAGAAAGCTAGTAACTTAGGTTTAAATTCTGTTAAGAATTCTGTAAAAATTTTCAAAACCCTCAGTCATTAATTTGCTTTTTATTTACAGAAACCTATAAGACAGTGAGATACTAGTTTCCTACACTAATAGGCACATGGATTAATATCTTCATATATTGGTATAGAAGAGTTCCAGGGTGGTATTTCCATATTCCTACAGACTTTGATAGTAAAAAACCCTCAAGTAATCTTTCCTATTTTGGCAAAACAGGTACAGTCCTTTTCTAACAGGTCTCAAAGTTACAGCCAGCAACTCTAATGATTATGAATTTCTACGACAGCTGTAGTCTCATTACCAGCCTTACATCGTGAAAGGTTGCCATTACTGTAACTTCCAATCTTTTAGAGTGTAATGTTACTTTTGAAACAAGCACTGTTGGGAGAAAGAGCAAGCAATAAGTATTCTCAGACATACTAACAGCCACAACAAACAAGTGTTTCTACTATCTGACCAATTAGGAAATAAATTGGCAATAAAAAGTCTCCTCTGGGGGAGGAGACAATACAAAAGCTGCTTGCTTCTGACATGAGACTGGAATGCATTCCAGTGACAAAAAATTGTGTTCTGCATTATCAATTATTTTTTTGGCAAAGTAGACTAGAAAGAGTTTTACCATCCTTTCCACTGAAAGGAAGACTAATCCCCTTAATCTCATGGGTTCTGTGCTGTCTTGCATAGTTGTAATCACATAGAATCAAAGGACACAAGCCTAGTTAGAAAAACCCAATAAAGCCATAAAACAGAAATGGAGCTCCTCTAAAGCCTCACTCAAAGTTACAATCCCTGGTTTGCAAATTATGTCAAAGGAAGAAGATTCAGGAAGCCAAGGGATACTTACTAACAACATACATTTTCTCTGCTTTCCTGTGAATAAAACACTGGAACATAAAGAAGTACTCTTTTTGTCAATATGGTGCAGTGGCCTGCGAGCGCGGCTGAGTCAGCTCAGAGTTTCCTGCCTGCGAGACACCTCAGCCCAAGCCAGGCCTGCAGCATTAAGCCGCATGACTCATGTCAAGTGGACTAAGATACTGGCAGTTCTCCTCGCTCTTTATCACCAGGCTAAACATATCCAAACAACAAGGCTTTACTGAGACACAACACAAGTGTAGGAACTATTATGTACGCACTGCAGAACTCTAGCTCTTTTGATAGTCCATGTTATTAGTTAAAAGAGAAAGAGCAATTCACAATGACAGGCACAGCTCTCATTTACATTCAGCAAGGGGGTACTGTCATTCCCATGGTAACCTTAATGAAAGCCACACTGGTCAAAAATTCAGTGTGTGGCTTATTTGATCCTAGATGTACTATAAATATTTATAAATGAAGGACAGTATTTCATATTTTTAGCTTTTAACCAAACTATTAAAATGCAGACTGTGTTTCTAGAGAGCAGATATGGAAGTTACATGTCAACAGTGTCACTCCATTCGAAATGCTACAGAGCAACCTACGCAAGAGGCACGGGAGAAAAGCCTACAACATCTTTTATTAGACCAGTACTGATATTGGAAGAGACAGACAGGCTTCTTTAGGTTTCTGTGTAAGCCACTGTAATCCTTATTTGGGCATTTTTAAAGACAGTAGTTTTTCTGACATTGCTACTTTGTGTCTGGTTCAGGACCAAAGTGATCAAAACCATCTCTGTCTCTCTGAAGGCCTGTTTTTCCATCCTTCTCCTGCAATTATGTTTTAGTCCAATTTGTATAATATACTTTACATATATTTCTCTGCTCTAAAAACCTTAGTATTGTAATGCCCTTTGTAGCAACAACATTTACTCCTAGTAACCATCAATACTGAATAGTCATGGATATTCATCCATCAGCAACATTTAAAAAAAAGAAAAAAAAAAAGAAACCCCAACACTAATGTCATATCCAGGAAAAATAAGAAAATGCCTCAGGCATAAGATATTATATTCACACTGAAATTTATTCTAGAGAGGAAAAAAAAGAAAAGAGATGCATGCAAGTTATTAGTTCATAAAAAACAGTAAACAGACTTCAGCCAGCCAGAGCTTACAAAGGTGAAAAACTAACACTTTGACTATATATATATATATATATATATATATATATATATATATATATATATATATATATAAAAAGCAAGGTAATCAAGTGTTTCTGAAATGCTTAAATACTGATACCATGTTCACATCAACTTAACCTACTCATTGGCTCACTTGAGCCAACTAAAATACTGAGTAACTGATTATGAGCAAAAGCCCACCTCTATAGAATTAGTAATACTACCAAGAGCATTTAAGTTTATCTAAAGTTCCCCCCCTCTGACATATTTCAAAAAATGTTATGTGGCTGATTGAGTAGTCCCAACACACATGCATGACCTGCAACAACTTCTGAAGACTTACTTGCCTGGAAAGAAAGTAGTACAGGCAATTGTTCATCTTTTATAAACACCTGGTTATTTGCATCATTAACAACTCTTGAAGTTTCAGCTATAGCATATCTTGTAAGCCACAGAGATATTTGCTGTAATTTAAAACGTCTTCTAGAAAACAGTGAAACCTTTGGGGGGAGGGGGGGAAGCCCACCACTTCAGAGTAGAAAAACTACACAAGAGTAATTTTGCTTTGCACAATGATGAAAAGCATATGTTCCTCATTATATATCCACAATTCAACATTTGACATCACAGTCGGTCTCCTCTATGTCTGACGACATCTCAGGCAGCTCTTTTTCATTCAACTGCTTAATTTTTAAACCTGTGTGACGCAAAAGTTGTTTTACCCTGTTTAATAACTGACTTGAGCTTAAATGCACTTTGTTTGGACAGCTCAGAGCTCTAATAATTTAGTAATCTATTCAAGTTGTTTACTCTTGTTGCACCTTTCTGACTAAATTATAAAGTTACAGAAGTAGTATAACAAGATATGTTTATATGCAGCTTATACATATATATTTAAAATTAAGCCATACCACAATTTACAAAAGCACAATCTAATCAATGACTGGCCAGAGAGGCTGCATTTAGATTAGGTTTAGAAAGCAACTGTGCATAGTTCTGCTTGTAAGCTAACATTATCTAGAATAACGGTTTTGTCAAGACTGAGACTGCATACAAACTGGTTTAAAGTAGCTCCAAAAACAGAAAGTGGTCTCTTTTGAATCAAAGGCCAGGGATCTGCTACAATCCAGAAATTCAAAAAACAATGCCTCCATCTGCAGCCAAAGAAGTTAAGAGCTTTCAGATTCAAAATTCTTTTCTGACCCATTTCTAAGTCTAAAATACATTATTTGGAGAGCAGCAGCAGAGAGGCAAGAGGAGGATACTGGAATGATTTCCAGTCTACGCAAGAATTCAGGGAAGCTGAGCAGAAATGGCGTTTACTATCTCTAGGAGATTATTTTGCAAGCCCAAATGGATTTCCAAAAGGGGGAGGGGGAGAGCTTAAGTAGGTTGTTTCATTTTGTTATTCAGTGTTGGTGCTATTCAAGCTGTTAAAAAAGTTATTAAACTAAATGCATGTTTTTTCTCAAAAGGAATCAGAAAAGACTTCACATCCAGTTATCTGACAAAACCCTTACAAATACACAAGGAAAATTTAAGCATAAGAAGCGTAACTCTAAGTGCAACCTGTAATTCATTTTTACAAAAGACTAAAGCGCTCATTTTCACCCACTTTCAAGCTTGGTTTAAAAAAAAAAAAAGTCACTTTATATTTGGTCAGATCCGGTACACAGAGATAATGTGTCTTTCTGTCTGGAAGTTGGCCTGCAGATAAATGTACGTGCACTCACTGGATTTTCAAAACAAAGATTCAGAGTACAAAGCTGTCAATGTTTAATTGTCCACCAAAAAAATGGACTACTGGCAAATAAGGAACAAAGCTCCTTCCCGGCAATAATCCTTTACTGCAGATTACATGGAGGTGTCCTAATCTTGCTCTTTCTGGCTTTCCTTAACTTTTAAGACAGTTTGCAAGGCTTAGACAGTTCTTTACTTCCTTTTTGGAGCCACCAAGAATGGAGACATCCGAGATACAAACATTTATCCAGTAGGAACAACACAGAAAGCAAGTTTTTTAGACAGGCCGTTGAACATCTGCCAAAAGACATCTTGCAACCATACCTAGTTTTGCATCTTGTTTGTTAATAACTCATTATTCCATTACTGATCATATGTATGCATAGCTGATATACAAAGAAAAATATAAAATATATGAAATATTTCTATATCTGCATATATCACCACCACTGGAGAAAAACAATGCAGCTGAAAGAATCCATCCCCCTTAAGCAGGAAGTTTCACAGGGACACTGAGAAAGTACCTTGTTGGTGGTCACAAGACAGATTGAAGGAAAAAGCTTTTTAAATTATTAAAGAGCCAAGAAAACACCCACACAAATGCCTTTACGTTTAACTTATGTTAAGCAGCTTAACAAGAGAGGCATAGCCTTTTTTAGGCTACTTGAGCAGTCTATCATTACAGCATAGACCTACAATTACACAGCTTTGACAACACAATTATTCTCATACAATAGTATAGGCATGTTTCACACCCATTATCACAGATCATGTCTCCATTTAAAGCCTCAAATACATACTAAGTCCTGAAACCATGATTATCACAGAAGTCTCAACTGTTAACAGCAGGAGACATGTCCTCAATGTCTTGCGGGGTATGAAACAGAAGAGTTAAGAGCTCTGTTTCTTCTTCTAGCTGTTACTGGAGAAAACATCATCAATAGAACATAAGGCAGAGGTAGATACAGCTTTCAGAAGTGATTGGAAGAACCCCCACACGTTTAAACAGTCATGATGAAAATCCACGCTTTTTCTGTGGAGCTTTGTACATTTCCACCTCTCGATCTCTGCAGGGCAAGGACTGTAACTTCATGAAGAATTCAGAAGAACTGACTGGAATATGTATTCCCACTAAATGAATTTGTAGGCTAGGAAGTGTGTGCCAAAAAAAATCTGATGTAATATGTTACAGATGTGAAAGAAAGCTACATGGCCAATCATAATACAAGAATAAGCCAGTTTCTACTGGGCATAAGTCAGTTTTACAGTTACGAGCCGTCTCCAGCTCTTGGTACATTCTATTGAACTGCTGACAGACTTTTACACACACTCTCAACATTGATAAAGACATATCAGACAATTTTCAAATGTCATTCTTTTTGTATTTCATCATATAGAAATTGGGCTACCATGTTAGAGTTTAATTATTTGCATTTGTTTCATTTACAGAAGATGATTCATTTTACTTACAGGAAGTTCCTTTCCTTTATGTTCAGGATGTAGAATTTGCTACAACTTTAGGGGAAAAAATGACTTATGTATCTATTAAGGATGAGACTCCTGTCGTCCTTGTAATGAAGTGAATGGACCATCAACAGATCTGCTTACAAGAAAAGTGTAAGTGAGCACAAGTCATCAGCCACTGCGTAACTGACAGCTGCCTCTTGCAGAGGCCACGTGTACAGAGATCTGCTGAACAGTGCCATGCTATCCAGCCCGTTTTCTCTGCTGTGCTCCTTATTCAAAAGGAATCAAAAAAGTATCACAAAGGATAATATTGTCAGTCCTAACATAACACAGATAAACAAGAAGTAGATGGCTTTGTCATTGAGAACAAAGATAGCTCTGCTATACTTGTGCTATATCTGTACTCTACCAGGGCAGATATTGTTGGAAATGACTTAATCCACAATGCCACATAGCGCTGGGAGACCAATGCAAGAAGAGATGCAGCAAGTTTCAGGCTCCATTACTTCAAAAAACAAAGCCAGAACTAACATGACAAACAAACAGCAAACACCAGCCGCATCTTATTTTTGTGCTCTGTTACAGAAGCATGAAAAAGCAACCTGTTTTGGGGCCAGAGAGGGGTAACATTAAAGTGAAAAATCCAAATCCAGCAGAGATCATGATTTTCCTTGCATTACCTACACTTCTGTAGAAATCTTTCTTCAAGTATCATACTTTAGATGGTGTGAATCATCATTTTGTTTCCAAGACTGAAGCAAGAGATAAATATAAAGCAGTACATATGCAAGTCACTGGTGGGGTGGGGGGAAAGAGGAGGCAGGGTTAAAAAAAAGTACAGGACTAAACTGGTTGGAACACTTAAGGGAAGCTAATGTCTTGCACTATGTTAGCCATTCCTTTCCATTTTTCCTCCAGCACTAGCCCTGCCATGTTTTAGGTACCCTTACACCATTTGCCTTACACTGGGGACTAACAGCAGCAGCTTTGAAGTTGCCAACCAGTATTTTCACTGCTGAGCACTGGTCTAATTTGTAGTCTTTCCAAGAAGTGATAGATCTTGCTCAATATAGTTAGTACCAATGCCATTATACAAGTAGTATTTAAGCACAATGTCCTAAAACACAGACATCTCACTGTTTCAAACACTGTTTGGAATCAGTTTTAAACTGTCTCCTACAATGGGAGAATACAAAAACTTCTAGTCACAAACTTTTGTAAAAATACTGAACTGTCTGCATTCCAAGGAGGCTTTCTAGCTACAAGTTTGTTTCCACCCTGACCACTTCTCATATCTTACATTCCACCTATTCTTATGATTTTGCACGTACTGTATAAAAGTGCTTTTAATCATACAAGACAAGAACTCAGTGACAGTGAGAGAATTATGTTTTGTTTTTTTAAATGCATCTGATAGCTATGAACTAGATCATACCGTGTTGTTCCATCTTTAGGTGGAGCCAGACTCTCCCCAGCCAGAAATTTCAGTGGCGTTGGGCTTCCACCCTGTTGTCATGACTTCCACAATCAGTTTAAGCCAGCATTACATAGCGCTCCCCACCCCCCCACCCCCAAAAACATAGTCCTGCTCCCCCATACAGACTGGTGCAGCAGCTGAAGTGCTAGCTTCTGCCATCTTAAGCAGACACCAAAACTGACTCCAGCAGTTAAGCAAACATCAGATAATTATTTCAAGTTAGTCAGGTGCTCTAAGGGGTTACAATACTAACACAACACGGTTCAGTTTAGAAGACTAAACTTAATCTGTTTTCAATGAATAAAACTTGAGTTCTGCATTCAGTTTAAAGTTTTCAGAGACCGCAAATACAAATATAATAGAACAGCTTCCAATGCACGAAGTGAAGCAATAAACAGTTACGTGCATGATTTATTTATACTCCTAATTATGTACTGAATAACAACTTTGGAAAGATTTTATTTGAACAGCTTTGACTCCTACAATATACCCAGTACAAAAATCTGTACAAAAAAAAGACTATCCCAGGAGAAGAAATAAGAGAGAGCAAGAACAAAGCTGGTGCAGGAGTTTATAAACCCACCAGCTAAGAATATGTTATTGCATACTCTAAGTATAACTTTTGTCTAGCTCAAAGTTCCCAAAGGCTGGAAAATGAAGATCAAGAACTTAAAATCAGTTTTGATAAATCTCTTCTCCAAGCTACAGTAGCAAGAAATAAATTAGCATATGCTTATGAGAAAGGAGAAATGTACAGAGGAGCACATGCTATCCATGATAGGCAAGACTGCCAATGCATCACAGTTCTCTGGAAAAAAAAAAAATTAAACCATCTTGAATACAAGGCCTTTTAAAATCTGTCTCCCGCCGCCCCCCCCCCCCCCAAAAAAAAAATGTGGGGAGAGGAGAAGGCAGGGGGTGGAAGGAAGCAAAGCAAAGTGTTTTTCAGAAATTAATCAGTTCCAACTGATCACCAACCAGAACATTACTTATTGCAAAATTTACTTGGTTTAAGGCCAAGCTCAGTGGCCAGCTCTTTGGCAGTTTACTCTGCAAGATACATGATAGCCACGAAATCTGGCACTTCTAGAGAGGCTGATGAGTCTGCTGCCCGGAGAATTAAGCAACCCAAGCAGCAAACTGCTCTGGGAGTTGGGAAGCCTTCAAACCTTGAACCCCCAGGAAGTCGGAACGTCAATGCTTTGACAGTCAATAAAGAGCGAGACAGAGGGCCCAGAGGTGCTGAGCGGGGATTTGCCGAGACCCAGCCAGGAGGAAACAAAGCAAAGCGACTATGGAGGAATTTAGACCATCCAGATACAAGCTCGAACGCTGACTTGAGCCATCGTCTGAAACGGCTCCTTGGGGTACACGTCATTTTGAAAGCTTCATGTTTCAACATTTTCAAAAGGAATTTTACAAGTTTGGGAGTTAAGCTATTTCTCTCACTTTCTGGATTTTAATTTTAATTCAAGACATCGCTTCTCCCTCATTTTATCTATACAAGCTGTATATGCAGAAGCCATTTTCCCTGGCCTCTTGTTCTTCAGCAAAATACATATTGGTACTACAACAAACGCCACCACAATTACAGTCCAAGTCTCAAGACAATTTTAAGTAAAATATTAGTATAAAATGACAGGCAAAATATTAACAAATGTTCCCCATGCTTGTTAAATAATGGCTTTTTTTTTTTTTTTTTTTTTTTTTTTACAGTAACCTCCAGTTTTTCATTACTATTTTTAACACTAGTATTTAACACTAGTAAACAAACAGACTATGCTTCAAAGCAAACTTGTGAAAAACCTTCAATACGCTTTAAGCTTTTAGATTAGGCTTTAGTTTTTAAGGTGTCTTTGGGTCATTCTCTATTACTCAAACTTCTCTTGCATTTTGAATCAAAATAAATTTCAAGAAGTCACTCAAGAGTGACTTCAATCCAGTTTTTATAACTTGAAGACTGAGCTGGCCCTGCACAGGCAGAAGCCTCAGAAAGGTAACAAACTTGACTTACTTAAATTGTATCGGTAAGAGATAAATCAAGCTTAAATTTTACTTTACAATACAAATTTGGATCTGAGTCACTGTTTTTCCAGCATGTACTGAGGGGATACACGAGGATTTTGTTTTCAAGTCTTAGTGAAGCAGTATTGAACTTTTTTTTTTTTTTTTTTTTTTTAAATCAGGTTGAATGGTTCAGAAAAGTCAGCTCGTTTGCGAGACTTAAGCAAGAAGTACCAGGAAACCTATAAAATACTAACCACTACCCCACTAGAGAAGGGAGTTACCTTTTCCATGCTGAGCTGACAGTTATTTAAAAAGTTAACCTGCCATCCTTCAATACATTAATCAGCTGTTTAATGCAAGTTTCTCGGGGGGGGGGGGGGGGCCTCTTAAAAAGAAATAATGCAAAGTGTTTAGAAATTTTACTAATGAAAAAACCCTTTCTGCAACCCATTAGCAAAGGATACCAACCAGTTTTTAATACCAGAAGGCTAGTGAAAGACAAGCCTTTCAAATTGTTTTGTTCAGTTTTTCCAGTGATGCCTTGCTGTGTCAATGATGACTTGCTTCTTTTAATAAAGTATACATTCTCAAAAGAGCAGAAGTTAATTATTCTTATTGCAAACAATAGTACTAAGCTTTTAAATGGACACCTCCAGGGATAAACAGTTGTATAGCCTAACTATTCAAATTCCAACAACATTAAATTTAGACAGACTAAAATCCTCATGTTTAGGTTAATCAGCACCAGACCTTCCTCCATCTTTTGTTTATTCTAAAGAGGACAGCGAAGAACTGGAAAGCCTGACATTTTGATCATCTTGGGCCATTTTCAATGGGTTACTTTTCAAATTCTCCCAAGTATTTGGAGTATAATTTTGTAACAGAGCTTCTGCCAACCAGTTGTATAAAAAGCTGAGCTCAGTCTGGTTTGCTGACCAGGCCAATCAGCTAGCTTTTTTCCAGGACTGGCTCCCCAACTCTCTGGACAACGCTTATAAGAGGTTCAGGTACAGATACCAAAGAACACAGCTCAAGCCTGGAGTCAGGGGGAAGGAAGATGAAGCAACAGGAGCTGGACATCCAGTGCTTAAGGTCCTACAGGATTTTCCCGCTCCTCCCCTGCAGCAGCAAGGGAAAGGTATTGCTAAGTATTAAAAGGCATTAGAAATAGACCTAAAAATCCTAGAATCTTCAGCTCTACAGCTCACTTCCAGTTGGTCAACAATTAAATTTAAACACACAAAAATACCTTACCCTCCTTGTGTTTTCCAGAACTTTTTGATCTGGCTTTCCATAATTTGGTGGATTGGCATACGGATCATAGCCCAGCTTTGCTAACATAGGTGCAATCACTGGCATATCTTGCAGAACATCAGCAGGTATCTTCCCAACCCACTTTGACAGTGCTTCCACATTGACTGGCTTGATTACTTGGTCAGTTGATCTTTCAACTCTGTGGAGGGAAAGAGAAAGATTATGTTTTGCACTCCAACCAATACTTGCTTGTTAGCTAACATTAAGACCTTTAGGTTCCCCTACCCACCCTCCCCTTCCCAAAATCTCATGTTTTTGTAGAGCTGGTGGGAAGTGAAGCTTTACTACATAAGGCTAAAATGAGAACAGCTACCACAACATTCATGCATGTTTTCTGGTTTAGGCTTTCACACAGAAAGCGCTGAAGGAAGTTCTTTACATAAAGACAGCAGCGAAAGCCAAATAGCTCCCAAGTACACATACACCTACATACAAAGCTGTTTTCCCACTAACGCTCCCACATTTGCTGTTTGATTGTCTTAATTGCTCTTGAAAGTTGTATTCAAAATTAAATCTGTGTCATTTATTTTTTCCTCTCATATTGTAACTAAACTCACTTCTGGAACAGGACATAAATGACAATTACAGAGGCACTTTTGAAGATTACGCCATCTTAACAGGGTAAAACTCAAGTGAAAGATGCTTTTATAGAAAAGGTCATAGAAATGACAGGAAGATATAAAGTATGATAATATTTTTTCATAGGCACTTCAATTGATCAAATATTTGGTCATTACACAGTTCTTAAATGCAAGTGCATAATCATACCAGTGTCCCATGTACTATATTTAGAGAACTGTTGATTCGTTGCTCATTTAATCAACAGTCCAAAATTCATTTTCAGTCTTGCACCCTAGCTTTTGGGGTATTTGTTTCATGGGTTTTTTGTTTGGGTTTTTTTTGGAAGAAATCAGGCATCACTTTCCTCTCCCATGTTCCTTCCTCCTATCAGATTAGGAGATGTACAACTTTCTTACTGCATTTATTTCTGAAACAGGCCAAGATTATTCAGAACAGAGCAATTTAGAACTCTCCAAACTTTCTTTTGAACTCAGGAAAAAAGAGCACACACATTTTAGATATCAGGGCTCATCCTTCTTAAAAGGCAGGTTAAAAATCAGGTCTGTATATGCAAGATGCCTAAAGGAGCATTTACATCGGCATTGCACAGAATACCCTAAGGTATGCCATTCCACATCACTGGTTCCCACTGCCCAGCTAAACCTATATGAAATCTGATGCTGAGGATACAGCTGTCACATCTGCTTGCAGCTATCCTTCTTCCTGTGCCTTCCTTACAGCATAAAGCATTTCAGTCTAAAAAAGCTCTACCACCCAGAAAACAAAGCTGTTATACTTGAAAAAACTGTAACAGTATGAAGTGCAACAGCACTTATCTACAAGAGACAAAGAATAAAAACACTGAGATTCAAGCTAATACTCAAATCAGTTAATTCTTCAGAGTTATATCCTGAGAAAAATAAATGAAAACTTAATGAAATATTCCCTGCAGTTTCTGTGACCAAAAGCCTGAAGTGAAAGTCAAATTGCTCTCTGGACTGACTTCAGTCAAGTCACAAGAACAAGTTTGATCACAGCTATCTAATTAACCTAATGAGTTCAAGAGAAGGCTGAAGAATTCTTGCACAGTAGACAGACATTAGATCAGTAGTAAGAGGCACCCAATTCCAAAGCAACTGTTCTGTGCAGTAAATGCCTTCTATTAAAAACTACATACCCATGTCTGCCAGGCGTTAACTCAATCTGATCTTAACACTAGCCTTTACCGACTTACTCTTTTACTGTCGTCATCGCTAAAATTCTTCCAGGACACAGGAAGAAAGTTAATCACATGTCACTGACCTTCCAGCATCTTTAAACACAATTAGTACAAACAACAAGCCAGGCAGGAAAACGGGTCACCACTGGGAAAATCGTCTTGGCAAGCATGGCCTTCACATGCTGCTGCAAAAGGTGGTTAGTGGAAGCTGATCAGTAAGCACCTAGCAATTGGGAAACTAAACAGGCCACCAGAATTTCATCCACATTGCCTTTGATGTGAGCTACCAAAAATGGTTGAAGGAAGATCTCAGGATGGGATTTCAGGACCAAGAAGCTGCAACTGAGTTTCAGTCTTCTGAGGCTACTAGGCTGAGGACCTGCAGACACAAGTCTGTTTAGAGGTCCTGATATAGCAAACTAAAGAGTCCGGGCACTGCATTTCAAATGAGTTAAAGAAAAAAAAATTAAGCTCCAGCCTTCAAAATTCTGCAGCACTATTTAAGGACACAGAACTTGCCACAGTATCTTTGAAAACAGGTATTATTGCACGTTCTAATGTGTTTCATTTTAAGGTCAAGCTCTTTGATATGAAGTTAGATGCTCATCTTTTCATTAAATTAGCAAAAAAAGCTGTTATGAGTCAAATTGAAGAAGTCTGAAGTGGCAGGGCAGAGCATGAAGAATCACGAGTGTAAAAAGCCTGCAGAACCAGCGTGGATGCCTCCAGTTGAGGAAATATGCCATTAGATGTTTGAGAACCAACAGAAGCTAAGATTCATGCTCCTCCCCCTCCCAGACACTCAGCCACGTCTGAAATCCCTTCTTCAAAACCGTAGCTTGATTTGTCCTTTCATTCTAAAGGGGCTACTACAAGAACCAAGTGAGCAGCTAATAGCTTAATGGAACCCCAAAATAACGTGTGCTAAACAGCAATAAGGACCCAGAGAACTAAAATAGTACAAATGCATACACTTGGTCCTGAAGTAAAACCATTGTGTTTTAAAAGAAATCCGCATGTCCTGCCCTACTGTCGTTTCAGTCTTTGGTAACAGTGAGCTCAGCGTAAAACATTTCCTGGTAGTTAATAGCTAGCAAGAGATTAACAGGGAGCTAACACTTAGCTGCTCCCAGGCACTCATTCAAATATATACTACAGAACATTTGGTCTTCCTTTAAAATCCTTTACTGTCCTTTCATTTAAAGTAGGAGAGGAGGGAAAAAAAAAAAAAAAAAAAAAAAGTAAAGCACAAGGTCTGGGAAAGATTCTCAAGCAGAAAGAATCTCTGAGGAGCATGGGGTAGAAAGCAAGAGGATGGCAAAGGAAAGGAGAAAAAATGGCAAGAAAACATACCAAGTCCTGACAGATTTGATTGCGTATGTGTATGGACAAAAGCTGCCTGGACGATACTTTCAGGTTCCTCTGCAAAGCTGCAGTAATAATTCCAGCTTTAAAAGCAGCTGGTAGCACGGAACACAGGACTAACCCCAAATGCTTTTACATCTGCACCAGGATAAAATGAAAGAAAGGTATGTATTAAAAATAGTATATTCCAAAGTGATTTTGCCTAGACAGCTATTTTCATCATAAGCCTAATAAAAATTGCTATAAAAGGGTTGATATTTCTTTGCATCTGTGGTCACCACAGCTGTTTTCAGTTAGAAGGCAAATGCCAGAGATATATTAACAATACTAGTTATAGCATGTAGTCCAGCCATAATACATTCCTTCAACAGCCACGCTGGCAATTACTTCAAACCACAGAAGGTTTTGCGCTAACTACAAGTTCTGTGGTGTACATCCTTAAAACCCTTGCAGTGTTTTTCAAGCTGGATAAAAAACAAAATAAGGGGGGAAAAAATTAAGTAAAGTAGAACAACAACGAGGCTAGGGCTGTCTCAGCAACAGGAAAAAAACAGGGATTACTAAGCAAATGCTGGAAAAGAGAATAAAGGCAGCCAACAATTTCCTCAAATCAAGCAGCCAGTGGAATGGACAGAGTCAGAATACTAAATACAAACTGCCTAGTATCTAAATATTGCTATTAACAGACTATTGCATAAGAGTTTGGAATAAGAGACAAAAATGGAGTCAATCAGCATCCTGAAGAGTTCTGCAAGCTATTGAGCCACTAGCTTTTCTCCAAAAGAGAAGGAACCTACATGCATGCTTTAACTCCACATACAACTGAAAATTAAGCTTCTTACATTGACCTAGAGCTGCATGCTGTCTTGTACAGATTTCACTTGACAGCTTATCTTGATTTCAGACTAGTTTAAAGTGTTTTTAAACATTCACTTTCTATTACCTGGCAATAACATCACTCTAAAGTCTTCTAGGGATATTGTGGTCCCTTTCTCAAAATGCTGAAATATTTCAAGGCAACAAACTCTTGCCAGATTTTTGTTCAAAAACTCTCCAACAGTAAAAACACCTCCTGGCATCTTATGTTGGACCCAACCTGAGCAGGGGTCATGGCTCTGAAGCGGATGCTAAGCCCCCTTGATCCCAGAGTCTTAGAGGTGAGCTGGAAGATGACTGAGGCAGGTTTCTCTGCTCATTCTCCTAAATTCTTACACCGTATTGCAGATTTTGCAGATTACATGAGCAGTTCATTCTCTATTTGACTTCAGAGGTTTTCTACCCTAACTAATACTTTACAGACAACTGGAGAACTAGTTTTAACCAGACCTTACTCTCCCTACTGTGCAAAAGAGACTGGGCCTATGTGTTGATCTCTTTTAAATGAGCATCACATTTAAAGACAGATAATTTGATACTTGTGATATGTTCTGCCTGCCAGAAAAAAACTGGCAAATAATTTGAGTCTTCTGATTTCTAATATACTATTACAAACAGTAATAGTATATTAACAGCCTGAAGAATTTGGTCTAAGGCATGCGGTGCTTTGGGTTTCCTAAAATAATCTCTGAAGTGATCTTCAGCACTGTCCTTTGCAAAGTCAGAATATAGAGCTCCACCACTCCAAACTCTGGTGTTTCAGCTAGAAGACAGCATTCACACGAAGATGTAAAGAACACTCTACCATAAGCCTAAGAGAAATACTAAGTTACAAGAGAACAAGGTTGGTTAAAAACTGATCCTGGAACTTAAGAGTCAAGTACAAAAGAGGCCATAAAGAATTTAGCTGCAGCTGAGAACAAACCTAAGGCAACCTGACGAAAGGAAAGCTAAGTCTACCACATGGTACGTCTTGTTCAGTTCTCAGTCTGATAAGCTGTCTGCAGCGCAGCCTCTGTAAGGGTCATGGTAAACCACTTACCAAGGATCTTTTCAAAGAGTAGGTTCGCTGGGCAGTTATGCTCCGTGTACACAAGGTCTCCTGCCACATGCGTAAGCCTCTGCCTGCGTTGCCACCGCAAGCGAGAGGGCAGAGAGGAGCCAAGGATGCCAGGAACGGACTGGTTATAATTGGTGTAAGGAAATCAAATTGGAGAATCTCAAGCTCCCCCTGCACAATTTCTATCGGTATCATATGACTACACGAACCAGGCACCCAAGTTACAGAAGCTCCTATTTATTGTTTTTTCCTACAGACCTTTAAAAGCTTAGTCACTAAAATCATTATCAAATTAGAAAGGTCTCTTGCAACTGAAAAACAAATCTGGCCACATATTTCAAGGGTATTTGATTAGATAAAAATGCTACAGATGTAACATTAATAAACTACTTTTCCCAGTATTGCTGAAACCTTCTGAAATAATGTTAGTTTTGTGCACCATCTAACCATGGATAGTAAAATGATACAGAAATCCATGAACAGATTGAATGGAGGGTCACAAGACAAGAACATCTTAATACTTGTTTCAGTCTTAAATTTGAAATTTTGATTCAAGAATAATGATGAAGCAACACTCTGCTTTCAACACTACATTTTGAGAGACAAACAAGTATTCCCACACCCTCAAATCCCATTCCACCAGCTTTAGCAAGAAATACTACTTGAAACTGTGCAAATTCAATAAGGCTACTGAGTTTTATTGTCTAGAGGTCCATTAAGTTTTATAAATACTAATTTGGGAGCTGTAAGGTAGTAATGTTTTACTAGTAACTATGCAGAATGCAGTTTTTTTTAGAGGACACTTAACAGAATTTGGCAACCACTTATTTATGCTAATATAAGCAAGTTTACTTACTCCTGCCTCAGCAGCCACTGTGAAGCGGTAACATGATACAAATAACAAAAGGGAAGTTCAGATGCAGAAACAACCTGCAAAGTGGCAGGCAACAGCACACTGCTCTGGGTTAACGCTTTCGGAGGCCTTCAGTCTGCTAACACACATCACTGCAAAGGCAAAAGAGAGTTGGGATGCCTTCTTACTAGCTACGCAAACACAATGGTGGTGTCTGTTTTTTCAGTGGGAAAGGTGATGAAAAGTCTCCACTGGGTGACAGGACAGACAGTAAATATATAACCATTATTTGAGCTTTAAGTTTGCTTCGTAGCTGCTGACTAATAATTTTTTGCCTTGCTTTAAATCATATTCCCTTATAATTCATGAAAGAACTCCACGCAACCAAACCAGTCACTTCCCCAGAAATCAAATAAACAAAGTCTTTGATTTTTATTTCTCAAAACTGTAGTTTAAAAAAGTAAAGCCACTCTGTACTGAGCAATTGGAAATGCCCCTACCTAGCCCTCACTGCTTGCTATGCAAGTCTCCTCTGCTCTTCCGAAGCGCTTGGTCACTGATAGATATTCAAGACATAGAAACCAAGAAACTTAACTGGGCATGTCTTGCTGTTAGGACACAGTTTTTTTTAAATCAGTGTTTTAGAAACTTAAAAAACACAATCTGGCAGATGCCTTTGTCATAGCAAATAAGGAAGGGCAGCAATTCAAACATTCACCTCTTCCCCCACTGTGAAAACATGCAAGCTTCCGTATCTCAGAAATCCAGCTGTAAATAGTGGCAAACAAACCAAAAGAGCTAGTGGTTTAATTGAAGAATAAACTAGCTTCTTTTCTTTCACAATACTTATCTAGGTTTTCTAAGCAGAGCTGGATTCTGGTTTCTGAAAGTAGGTTGGTCAGGTGCACAGACAGCAGGATAATGCTAAGAGATTTGCCTACAACAAGGTTTATTTTATTTGAAATGCTTATCCTTTTAAGAGGCTATTACCAACAGAAAAGCATGCCAATTTCTCAAGTTTCCTGGAAGATTACATTCTTGGCACATGTAACTCGAGGGCTATTCTTGCATGAACAAGAATCATTAAGTTCCTGAAATCAGACAAGAGATCCTGCGAAAATGAATAATGCCACACTAGATAAGACAGTCCAGCTTTATTTTGGGGCACAGGGAAAGGCAAAGACGCATCTGAAGAAAGGCTGATATTAGAAGTCCCACTTCAAATTAGACTGACGATTAACTAAAAGCAAGTTCGTATGTTCCTTAAATATTTGTTACTGGGACAAGTATTTAGAGGGCACAACCTGAGATTGCAAATTCTTAGCTATCAACCATTCTTATTTTCTGGATAATCTTCATCAGAAGTCAGCTTCTGGAGACATGATTAGCTACTTAAAACTGAAACAAAGTCACAACTACTATCTTGTGTGCAAAGTGTACTATTTTACCTTTTAGAACAATACAAGATAGAAGAGGAAGACTCGTACTCACTTTGAAAGAGAAACACCCCCTGCTTTTCCAATCATTTCTTCATGGTGCAGCACTGCTTGGTTCCATGGGATACGGAGAAACTTTAAGAGAGTTCTCATCCATTTTTCAGGATGCAATACAAGCTGTTCATAGTGTACCAGCATACATCTTTCAAAACCAACCTCCATACACTGGTTATACATAGTTTCTATAGCACGATTCCACTTGGTCAAACAGTCCCTGTAGCTGTTAAGGTCAAACCCAGCTATGGTGACCTTTCTGGATATCATGGAATGTACAGATGCACGACCATCCCGCACCATTAGAAGAAATTTGGCATTGGGGAAAATTCTGGCAAGGTAAGTTAAGGATTTTAAAGCAAAAGGATCTTTGTTACACAAATATGGAGCAGGCTCTCCATGTTTCACAATGATTTCCAACAAAAAGGCTTGCATGGCTGAGTCCAGAACCTCATCCGTGACTCCAGCTTCATCCAGTCGGATTTTCTCTTTGCTTGATCTAGCCCACATCTGCTTAACAGCCAGAATTCGCGGGATTACCCTTGTCTCCTCTCCGCATCGAATATCCGGATGGGCATCAAGCATGGCACGCATTAAAGTAGTGCCACTTCGAGGTACTCCTCCAATAAATATTAAAGGCATGTCTTTGTTGTAAGCAAAGGTTTTATTTGCATTTACATTAGAATCAGTTCTCACTGTGCTTCTCACATTTTCCACTCTCAGAGGCTGGCTGCGTTCTTCTATTCGGTGGTGACACTCCATAGCGTGCTGGCCCAAATAAAACACTGTCACAGAACTGATCACTAGACATGCCAATAGCAAGTTCTGCTTAAGTTTTCCAACCATTTTGGTAAAGACTGTCACTTCAAAATAAGAGACTTATTTCGGATTATCTTCTAGTTCCAATGCCATGGGGATCCTAATCCAAAATAAATCAAGGTCTGGTGAGGAAGAGGAAAAGAAAAAGAAATTTAGAAGTTTGTTGACAACTGCTATGATTAATTGGCAACAGAAATATCTGACAGCATTCAGTATAACTGATCTCCTGGAGTTGCATTAAGACTACTAAATGCAATGTCTAAACACAAACCTCCCATAACAAAAAGTTCTTTTGTTAGGAGGAGCACACAATACATAACAAGATTTGCAATTATCATTACTGTTTACATTTAATTTCTCAGGTACATTATAACAACATACTTGAAATACTTCCACCACTGGATAGTGAATATTAATTTTTTGGTCAAGCAAAGATGCCATTTATACAAGAAGACTCTACAAATTGGAAAAAAAAACTATTAAGAGACCATCTTTCTTTTCTAAGTGAGGTTTAACAGCTCTCTTAGCATTTTATAACCAAAGACAAAAAAAAGGAAAAAAAAGAACAGAAGCTCTTTGAGCCAGTCCTCTAGATAAAGCAAGTGAACAAGGCGCCCCCCCCCCAAACTATCTTAGAAATCACTCAAAAATTTAAGTATTAGAATAATTCTGGCTTGTTAAATAGATGGTAGCAATATCCTGCTCATTTTCACATCTGCACATAACTGTATTATCTTCCATTATGTTTCAAATGATCTATTTCCTTCGGTAGATACGAGATGATACTAAGAAGCGTTCCATGGTTGAGTAGAATAGTGATGATTCTTCGATATTTGGGTAAGGCATTTAAGCAATGAAGAAAAGCAATTGGCACTTAATAAAGAAAATTTCAGATTTTACCTCAAGGTAAACTTTGATTAAAGAAGTGTTTAGTCATTAAAAGCTACAAACACAATCCAAGATTAAAGTCAACTAAGATTAAAACTAAGGTAAACCTTAATTTAAGTAATGACAAAGAACAATCAACCCATGCTGACTTAAAAGTTTTCATCCATCCCAGTATCCAGAAAATCCAGAGCAGATATGCAAAACAAAATTAAGGAATTTGATCTCAACTTCCTTCTTTATAGTTTTCTTTTTCTAAAGTTTGGCTCTCAAAAGATGTTTCTTTCAAAAAGAGAAAATGCAACTGTAATCAAAATACTTATTATTCCATTGGTTTAAAAAAAATGCATATCTTATGCAGTGTTCTGAATTTCTGAGAAATGTTAGCTGAAACACTAAAAAAAAGTTTAAATAAATTGCAAAAGAGGAAAAAATCCCACTATCAGTCAGCACTCCAGGGAAAGAGCTAAAACCTAGCATAAGTTTAAGTCATACAATAAAGCATTCCCAGAGTAAAGTATATACTGTGTTCTACCTTCAGACAAGAAGGTTTGGATTCCTTTTAAGCAGTGCTGGTAAGCTTGTAGTTTCTTTTAATCTCTTCTACTTCATCTAGATCAATCT